>NC_081413.1:553065135-554265135 GCF_030272615.1 Cryptomeria japonica
ATGAGCAATGTTGTACTCGCACTATCATAAAGTGCCACACCTCTTTGTATCTTGTCATTGTTGACTATTTGATGTAATCCTCTTGTACACATAGATTAGGAATATCTTGTGAGACTTGGTGCATGGCTCCAGTTGAGACTTAGATTGTACACATTTGTGCATGGCTCCTGTGAGACGGATTGTACCAATAATTCTGCTATTTCTGAGTATCCAGATGATGCTCAAAGTAGGCTGTCTCCATGCCTGATCTTCATTTTGTTGCAGCGAGTGATTCATCGTCATCGACTTGGTACTTGGTTTTGTCACACTTTGACATTATTGGTGCAGCATTGGCTCTCTTTCTTCCTTATGAGGAGGTATTTTGGTCATCATCATTGGACCATCTTTGGAGGAGATTCAACATTGAGGGAGGGCTTCATGGTCTCTTCTTCTCTCTTATGGGGGGGACATATTTTTGTTCTTCTCATTCATCATTGAGAGCATTGTATGCTTTCTCATTTCTCTTTTGGGGGAGGGTTTTTTCCCTTTGGGTTTTTCTCTCTTTCCTCATTTGTGGGAGATTGCATTTGTACATGGGTACCTAACATGGCTTTGTAGGTGGGACCCATCTTGCATTGCTTAGTTGCATTGTAGACTTTAGTGTATTCCCCTAAGTTGCACTTAAGGGGGGGTGTTGGTGTAAATAATTATTCATCTTGGATATTATTACACCTTACTTAAGTTTACTTAGGTACATGCATTTAATAGTAGTTTGGGTATGAGACACTTGGGTGTTTGTGCCACATTGGGATACTGTGCATAGGAAAATTTCCACCTTTTATGGTGTTGATCTTATCTTGTTGTTACAATCCACCTCATGTGTAATATTATTTTGTTTCTCCTACCTACCCACACCTATTTCCTACCTATCCTTGTTTCTTATTGAGCCACATGTCATGTTTGTGTGGTCACATATCCATATAGCCTTGCCTATATAAGTAGGCTCATATTCATTGTATGTAACAATTGATGATCTAGTTGATCAGTATTTTCATCTTGATAGAATACAGTCTATTCCTATCTATAGTGTGTCTCTCTATTGTACTTTTCATTGAGCTCTTGATCTTGGCAAAATCTCACAATACTGAAGTAGTGTATGTCACAATTAGGGTATCTCTTACAGTAATGGATATACTCTAATGATAGTTTTCTTATATTAGCATCTCAGATATGACTAATAGGTATGAATTATGGTTACTCTTGGATATATTTATCTTCAGTATGCAAATGTGGTAAGTATGTATGTATCACTATGTTCCAGACTATACCATGGAACTAGCCTATTTGATTTAGTTTTCATTGAATCATTTACATTAAGAGACTTCTTTGATTATAATTTTAAGTAGCAAATAAGGTGCTAACATGGATAACAAGACAGATGGAAATATCGGTTATGTGATATGCAAGTATACTTCTCAAAAATGTTATTGTAACCTGGGTAATCTTTCATCTTGTAGTCAACAGTATAGGAACTCTTTGTTGTCTCAATATAAAAGATGGCTTGGTTGCATTAGCAATAGTGGAAAGTATACTATAAGCTTGTTGATATAAAAGTAGTCCTTTTTTTCGGCACTAACAAATCATGAAGTGGTATGCAGCAGGGTTGTGTTGAGAATCTGTTTTGCAGGTTATAGGGCTAGCTAGAAGTTTGTGAACTTAGATAAAGGAGGCAATTTTTTACAAAGATTGGAGGCAGAATGTAGAAAATCCCTATGATGGGCCTGTTTAGCCCAGGATGAAGGGCTTGAGAAGGAAATTATGCAATGTTTAAATGTTGTAGATATTTAGTACCATTACTTGACTAGACTTAATATCCTGGGCAAGGCCAGAGATTTTATCCTCTTTGCTCTTTCCTACCAGCGCCCACATTGAGCGGAGAATGTAATTTTGTTTATTATTTAATAAACAATGGCTTCGGCCTTTTACCGAGCAAAAAAAAAATATCATATATATATATATATAAATAAAATTAAACAAACAAATTTTTAAATATATATCTTTATTGCCTAAGTTCTTCCAACTCTCTCTCTCTCTCTCTCTCTCTCTCTCTCTCTCTCTCTCTCTCTCTCTCTCTCTCTCTCTCCATATATATATATATATATATATATATATATATCCCACTCACTCCTCTCTATCTCTTTCTATCTATATCTCTTTATCTATATCTGCCTCTCTCTATCTCTCTCTATCTATTGCTATTTATATCACTCCTCTCTCTCATTAACTTCATATCTCCCTCCATCTCTCCTACTCTATTTCTTTATCTATCTTTCTCTCTCTCTTTCTCCTTACTCATACACCTTAGAATTGATGGTGACATTCCTGATTCACCAATGGAGTTTGAGAAACATGACCATCTCATCTACTACAATGCCCATTGACACAAGGCATGAGTTTGTATGAGGTAAGATATGCCTTCTTCAAAGCATATTTATCATTTCAATTAGCTTCCATTAGATTGTATAACAACAACTGACAACCTTTTTCATAATTATTGTGCAAATATGTAGTTTCCTCCAAGCCTGCGCATTGCGTACATTAAGAATTATTCTGAGAACAGAGTTGAATATTCTAAAATTTCTCCCAAAGTCACTCCAGCTTCTTCGCTTGTAACATTAGACTTGTATGGTTTTAAAAATATGCAAAGGTTGTCAGATGGAATGGAAATGCTAACAAAGTTAGAAGACTTAAGATTATGGAACTGCCATCAATTAAAGGAACTTCCTTCCAAATTGGGAGATCTCGGGAATCTAAAACAGATGAGACTAAATGGATGCACTGAATTGAAAGAGTTGCCTTCAAACTTTGACCAACTTAGCAATTTGACATCTTTGATAATATATTATTGTCCTATATTAAGTGCATTTCCTTCAAACTTTGGCCAACTCAAAAAGTTAGAAGAGTTACAATTGTACAACTATTCTGGGTTACAAGCGTTGCCATTAGACTTTGGCTACCTCAAAAATTTAGAAGAGTTACAATTGTACAACTATTTTGAGTTAAAAGCATTGCCTTCAGACTTTGGCCACCTCAAAAATTTAGAAGAGTTACAATTGTACAACTATTCTAGGTTAAAAGTGTTGCCTTCAGACTTTGGCCACCTCAAAAATTTAGAAGAGTTACAATTGTACAATTGTTTTGGGTTAAAAGAGTTGCCTTCAGACTTTGGCTGCCTCAAAAATTTAAGAGTGTTAAAATTGAGCGGTTGTTCTGGATTAGCAGAGTTGCCTTCAAACTTTGGTCAGCTCAAAAATTTGAAAAAGCTAGATTTGGAGGATTGTTCCAGGTTAGAAAAATGGCCATTAGGCTTTGGTGATCTAACAGAGCTAAAGGAGATTTTCTTGACAGGTTGTTCCTCAACTTTAAAAGATCTATTACCCAATAATTTCAAAGGAAATGATTCTACAGTAATTGGATTATGAAGAAGAGTTTTTTAAAAAATTGAGTAGGGAGTTGAAAAAATGTAATGTAATAATTGTACAGTTTATGGATTATGAATAAGAGTTAAAAAATGTTGAATACAGACTTCAAAGAATGTAATTAAATAATTCACCCCTCAATTGTTACATTGAGGAGGATTTCCATTATTTTTAAAAATTTTGACTAAGGTTTTTGATTTTCAATGGTTTTTCATATTATTTTAGTTAAATATTATTTTAAATTATATTTAAATTATTTTATTTTTTTAATAAATTTAATATATTGATTTTTATAAAGCTAATCATATTTAAAATAGCAAATATAATATATTAATTTTTATTGGTTTTTCAATATATAAAAGAGACATTTTATTAATTCTTGTAATATCTTTAATAATTTTGATTTATGTTATAATTAGGTAAATAAAATTATTCCAAAGTAAAATAAAATAATTTCAAAGGAAAATAAAATAATTATTGATAAAAATGACACTACAATAAATAATGTAAATTAAATAAAATAATTTATGAATGATATTTCTCAATGTTGTTTAAATAGATGTATTTAAGATATGATTTTATTTTTAGTCAATAAATAGATGGATAGGCCAGCACTTGTATTGATAATAAAGTTTGTACATTTACTAGATGTGATTGTGTGTTGTTTCCCTCCTACCCAAAATGCCGACATAGAGCCAAAAATGACCAAAGAGGCAGTCTATGTCCGCTTGACATTCTCTGCCCATTTAACAGCAAAATTTGGGCACAGAGAAAGTAAGACCTTCTACATATGACTAAACTTCTACCTATCTTCACCATACATTCTCTACAATTGCTTATAAAGTATTAGACACAAACCTATAACAAAATAGACCAAAAAAAAAAAATTTTAAGGAGCTATTTGCCAGAGAAAAGGAAAGCGAGGTCACTCACTCTCCGAAGAGCTCGAGATATTTTCATACAAACTCTGTGTTGCAACTGCCTAAGCAATGATGGGGCAGTCTCGACCACATCCCACATGTGCCTCCTCTATAGCTATCTCATTGGTGAGTCTCGTGTCATTTGGAATCAATAATTCCCCTTTGCCTGGGCCAAAGTCATTCCATGCCTCAATCACACCATTTTTATCTACTCCAATATCCATGTGACCCTGTAGGCCTTCCTCCCTCATGAAATTCCCCAAATCATAAGTCTCTGGCCTAGCCAAACTGTCTATCACAAAGAGAAAAAATGCCAAGTTTTGATTCTTCTCCATACAACTACGATTGAAGTTTCCCAGCTCTATCATTTGCACAATTGAAAATGTCCTCACATCCCCCAGCATCCCGAGCCATGTAATATTGGTGATCCAGCAGAATGCACTTCTACTCATCAATATTGTCCATAACTACATCTATTTCTCTAAGAAAGGAATGTCGAGAAAGCATTTGCCACATTTTCTTCATGTTAGGCTTGCAAATACCCATATGGATGCAATTCACCAAGAACATTGTCGTTATGCTTGAGTTTACTTTGTATTTGTGGGTTGCTCGCAAGAACTCAGTACTTTGAACCTTCTCTATCACAAGCAGAATTAGGGGATGCTTTGACTCCATCACCATGAGTAGACCTCTTTTTTTTTCTGAAATTTCACCTAGGAAAGACAGTTGTTTTTTGGTTGCTTTCAGCAGAACAAGAGTATCCATCACTATAGCTTCCAGAGCACTGGTGCAGTCATGGTTACGAGGATCCTCAAGGAGAACAATCTAGACCGTGTAGCAATAGACACAACACAATATGGAGGCAATGCAGAATTGGGTTTATTAAATCAAAGAAATTGATTACAACCTGTAGGCAACATGCGGGATACAACATTCGGCTCACAAGATTGAGTACAAAACATGCATGTTATTCAACATCCAGCTCAAGCAAGAATGCGAGCCAGCTCTGGAACTCCTGTTCCTTAGATCTATCTTCTATGTTCTCAAAACTTCTTACTAAATGCTTAATTACATTGATTTATATGATCAAGGAAGATCTATGTCAGCCCAAGATGAAATAAATGCTGATGAACAAGATGAAATGTGTAAAACAACAGGGTCGGCCTCTGCCTGAGAGATCCCTCTAGAAAAATCCAAAGGATGAAGTGCGAACCTAGGGAAAGATTGGTGACATACCAAGGAATGTTGGAAACAACTTACTGAAGCACCAAAAGATACATAAGAGATCCGCAAGATTTGCCAATATCAAATAGGTCCAAGCAATTCTGGTGTTCTAAGCTAGAAAATTGTCTCACATTTCAGAAGCAATAACTTGTCGGGAAAAGATCCAAACATACCACAGACCAAGGATAAGGTAGATGAACATGTCCACGATCAAAATCCAACTCTCCAAGATCCAATGAGAAAATTCAAAGAAACACAAAATGAAATGTTGAACTGCAAAATAGGAAGAAACTAAATAGAAAATGTTTTTGGTTGATGCAAGATTGCCAAGAACAAGGGATGATCCTACATCAGAAATTTGGGGTTGATTGAAAAGTGAGTCCCTCACTTTGCTAGGGCTAAAAGAAAACAAAGACGGTCCACCTCAGCCTAAGAAATCCATGGTTAATCTTCAACTAGTCTTCCTTTCCACTTCACAAGATACTCTCTATATTGCTTGTTGTGAGTGTTACACCCAAGTTTGCTATCCAAAATCTCTTCAATCTGGTCAAGTAACTTTTGGGGTATTTGCTTCTCCAAGTCTGCTACATTTTCTACATTGAATTCGGCCTCATGATACTAATACAAGTATGCAATGTTGAAAATAGGTGAAATACCCAAACTATCTTGTAACTCCACTTCATATGCATTTCTAGAACTAAATTTCTTCAAGATCTTAGAAAGTCCAAAATTCCTCATCTTCGACTTATTATAGGTACCAACTAGGAATCTTTCTTTTCTCAAATACACCATCACTGCATCTCCAACTTCAAATTCCTTATGTCTCCTCTTCTCATTTTCCTTCTCCTTATACTTGTCGTCCATGTCCTCCAAATGTTGTTTAACTTGATTATGCATTGTATTCATATGCTCTGCAAATTCTTTAGCTTTTGCACTCCGCTTATAATCATTACTAATGTTTCTTAGTTTTGATATGCCTCTAGGGTGTACTCTAGTAACAATCTCAAAAGGTGTTCTTCCAATACTCATATTCACTGAATTATTGTAGGCAAATTCTACTTGTTCAAGAATCAAGCCCAAACTTTTAGTTTTGTCTCTAGCTAAGCATCTCAACAAGTTTCCCAAACTCCTATTTTCTACCTTTGTCTATCCATTAGTCTGCGGGTACAAGGTAGAGCTGAACTTCAAATTTGTCTTCAGCTTCTTCCAAAGTGTTCTCCAAAAATATCCAACAAACTTAGTATCTTTGTCAGAAACTATGCTCTTAGGCAATCCATGTAATCTTACCACTTCTTTGAAAAAATAAGTCAACAACATACATACTGCATCTATTGTCTTCTTACAAGGTATGAAATGTGCCATCTTCAAGAATCTATCCACCACTATAAAAATAGAATCATTTCCTCTCTGTGTTTTAGGTAAGCCAAGTATGATATCCATGCTTATTTCCTCTCAAGGTCTCTCTGGAATTGTCAAAGGCTTATACAGTCCAACATTCTGACTACCACCTTTTTCTAGTTGACAAATTCTATAGCTTTGAATAAATTTCCTAACATCCTTATGAATCTAAGGCCAATAGTAATTCTCACTTACCAATGATGTTGTCTTGTCTATTCCAAAGTGTCTAGCTAATCCTCCATTTTTCTTCTCCTTTATCAAATTTTCTCTCATTATAACTTTGCAAGTACTCTACCCATCTCATGTATCTTTGATTCACTTACCTTGACTGGTCAAATATTACAAATCTTGATGATTGGTATACAACATGAACTCCTTAGTCAACAAATAATGTCTCCACTTCTTCGATGCTTGAATTAGGCATAAAATTCCTGATCATACACCGAATACCTCCTCATTGCATTATTCAATTTCTCATTGAAATAAGCTATTGATCTTCCCTCTTAGCTCAACACTGCTCCAATTGCATTCCCACTTGTATTACAGTCCACTTGAAAGACTTTATTAAAATCCGGTAAAGCCAACATAGGTTTCTTTGTCACCCTTTGCTTCAATAATTCAAAACTCCTATTTTCTCTGGTTGTCCAATTGAAAACCTTTTTATCTCCTCTCATTGTTTATGTCATAGGGATGCAAATTGAAGTAAAAAATTTTATGAACTTTTGGTAGAAACTAGTCAATCCATGAAATGAACTTACCTCTCTAATGCTCTCTGGTGTATGCCAATCAACAATTGCTCTTACTTTCTCAAGATCCATCTTCAATCCATCTGCAGATATCACTTATCCCAAGTATACTAACTCTTCCTTCATGAAACTGCACTTTTTAATGTTTATCAACAACTTTTCTTCTCTCAACCTGCAAACACTCAGGAAAACTCAAAAGGAAGAAGATTAGTTATGTTTCACGTCGGCTTCACCAAGAAATGTACATAGGAATCATGGAAAACATCAAAGCCATCAATTAGGTAACCACATGTACCCTACTAAGCTAATGAATGATCTTGTCATACTCAATAAAGGAATGAAAGTGAGATTTCATAAACAAATACAAATAAAAGCATATAAATCTCCTTCATGTCTCCTCCATTGTTTCTCTTTCTCCTCCAAATATGTGGGTTTCACCTACAAGTGCAAAGCGTGATTGAAAGCAAGGTTGAAAAGTGAAAGTGATAGCATGAGGGTACTCGAATTGTGGTTAGTTATGATTGAGAAAAGAGTGTTCAATTTATAGAAAAATTGATGAGGATTAAAAAAAGGGCAACAAAATAAGGAATTGGCATGGTTTGTGACAAATTATGTCAAATTGAATGACCAATTTCATGACAAGTTGCTATGTGAAAAGGTGAAAATTTGAGATCAATTTTTGCTCATCAAATTATGACATGATTGAGAGGGAAAATAGCCCTTGGATTTATGACAAATTGAGAGAAATAATTACTCGTCAATTATTACATGATTGAGAGATAAAATACCGTCAAATTATATGACATGATTGAGCACAAAAAGAGGGGCTAATTAGGAGGAGAAATTACTAGGAAAAATTAGGAGGGAAGAATTAGAAGAAATTTGAAATTAGAAAACTAGGTGGAAAAGAGGAATTAGGAAATAGGAAATTGAAAATTAGAAATTGGGTGAGATTAATTAATAAATATTCATTCATTAATTAATTCACAAAGAGGACATAATTAGCCCATTAAATGAGACATTTAATTGTGACAATAGGGACCTTGGATAAATGGATTTACTTAACCTAGAGGGAAATGTCGAATAGGATTAAATGATTAGATCATGAAATCCTAAGAGATGAAATACAAATGAAAGGACAACAATTAGGTAATAGCAAAAAGCAATTGATGTAAGGTCGATTCGAAAATTATGAAAATTAGATTATTGATAAAGTGTCAACATTGGTTGACAAGAATCAATGAATTGATCAATAATTGACAAAAGGATAAAATTGATATGCACCAATTGATGAGAACCAATGACTGATCTGTCCAAATTGATGAGAAATGATAATTGATTAAGGTTTAAGACAAACCAATCAAAGATTTATAAAATGGTTGACTTGATGAAGGTCGCATGAAAAAAGACCAATGAAAAATCAGTTGCAAATTGATAAGGAATTGACAAATTGATGACATAAGATGATCCATAATGACGATGGTTGGTCAAAGATTGTTTGAAATTGACAAAGACCAAGGACAAAACCCTAATTCAACATCAAGAAGGTTGATGATGCCCAATTGACAAGACAAAATGATTGATAACGACCAAAGATTGAAAGTCATGATGATGTCAAAAAGAACTAATTAAAAATATGATAAATGCAATTGAAAGAGAAAGACAGCACAAAAGAATGAAAAAGTGTCAACAAATGATAAAGATCATGTGCACGACATAGAAGAAATGTCAATTGATGTGAAAACCCTAAAATAAGATCACGTTAACATGTTAGAGTATGGCATCACAGGAATTGACCATTTTTTAGATGCCTACAATGTGGAAAACTTTTGGAATGTTCATGCAAATGCAATTGGCGATCATAAGGCCAAAATATTGTCAACTACCCCATTTCATGCCCAATATTTATTCTTTTCAAATCCTATTTACTCCTATATTAACCAAATCATTTAAGGATAGATTCAATGAGTTTAATAATCTACTAAGGTAACATTAAAAGAATTGTGGAATGAGTGCAAGCATACCCGATCTCTATAGCCACCATCTTCAGTCGAGATCTCCTTTTGAGGTAAGATGCCCTCCAAAGCAAGATCATCGCTAGCAATTATTTATCAAGAATATCTTCCCACATATAATAATGACTCATGTAGTTGAAACAATGTGGCCTATGTGTCTATGCAGATTGATTCTTCCTCTCCTTTCCTTTGTTATTCTTGTCCTACCCACTTTAGAGAGGTTGATTTCTCATTACTTGATGTTTTGGGTCAATCTTAAACCATGCACACTAAGCAACATATTAAGTCTATAGAATGTCAGTCAATTCAGAGTTTTTAACACTTTTAAGCCTAGAAGTCAAAGCTTAGTGTGTGTGATTTAAGTCATCCGAATGTTTTGTGCATGAAGAGATGGTAAGAAAAGGCCAACCATTCCCAATTGTCTTGCTTGGATGTCCCTTGAATCAAATATCTTCATTTTTCCCCTTCCAGGTGCAGAGCTCCCCTCTCTTTGTAATCAACCATTTTTTTTAACTGATGGAACTTTTTGTTTGCTGTATTCTCTTGGCACAAACATTGTGACTTGAGAATGCAATCTAGTGTCCCCTGTGCATCTCTAAGAGAAAGAGTGATGTTTTGAACTAAGAGACTCCCCTCAATGCTTCCACTTACGTGGCCAAAGATAGTTTTTGTCCTAGCTACCCAAACTCATGCAACAAGGGAAAAACATTAAATAAATAAATAGAAATTTTGTACTAGTTTGACTCTTCTACCCATGATAAATGTCCCCTTGTAAGGCATGCAACCTCCATGATCCCAATCTTTCACATGTGTAAATTCAACAAAATTCTTAACAAGCAACTTATTTTTCAAAATTAGGTCTAAATATTAGTCTCCACTACCTAAGTGTCCTGTATAAGAAATCATTTAGTATTTTCTTATCACCTTATCCATTTGGGGTTTGACAATATGGGTTGAGATAGCATCACTATGTTGTCGCAAACCTTAAAATGTAGATGCAAATATTCTAGGTTGTCTAGACAACAACTTAACCTTCCATACATTCAATGCAAAGCACAAACAATACCAAAGAGATCAAAAACTAATGTGCAGAGCATATACAAACATCATATGAGGGT
The DNA here is from genome assembly GCF_030272615.1 of Cryptomeria japonica. Classification (NCBI taxonomy): domain Eukaryota; kingdom Viridiplantae; phylum Streptophyta; class Pinopsida; order Cupressales; family Cupressaceae; genus Cryptomeria; species Cryptomeria japonica. The sequence continues at coordinate 553,076,015 of NC_081413.1, forward strand.
CAAAATTGCTCTTGTAATATTCTTCATAGTATCATGAATAAATGAGTTGGCACAAGAAAGACTATATTGAAATCAATAGCATAGTTAAGTTCTAGGAAACGAATCTTGAGATTTAAGAAGTAATCTCATACTTGTGATACACCTAAACATCTGAAACTTAAGAAGAAGTAGAGTTAAAAAAATTGGTCAATTCTCCAAAACTACAAGAGAAAATATTGGATTGTAGAGAAGTGTGAAACATTTATCTAACCCATCCTGATAACAAACAACACTATCTTTAATTTGCATGCCCTCGAAATAATTATGTTGACTTTTTTGACCTAAAATAGGAAACATGCAGACAATGCATGCACCTCTATCTTACTTCCATTATGAAAGACCATATATTCAAAGGAAGAGAAATGAGATACAATCTTTTGAGCCAAAGACACCACAAATTGGCACAAGATACTTGAGTTGTTTCATTGCAATATTCTATAAACTATGGCATATTTGATATCCAACCATGAACCACATTTTGACATTATTAGCATATTTGGCATCCAACATATTATTTTGACATCCAACTATGAATTACACATCAACACTTTTGACATCCAACCATGAATAACATATCTACACACTTAACATCCAACCATGAACATCAAGGGTAAAGATATTACAACTCTTCAATTCAACTCTACACTGTCCTCTCAACTATAATAATCTTATGCAGATTTTTCCCCCTTTATCAAAAAACCTCCCCTTTTGGACATCCAAACAAGTACATTTGAATGTTATCATACATCGACATCAATGACAACACACTTATAACTCCACACAACTCCAACAACCAAAACACGCAACACATTGTTCCATATGGGTTGACATAAATGACAACATTTTGCTCCATATCTGTAACATTAAGTAGGGGAAAGTTGTTTTGAATTTTAAAATGTGGCAGCACCCTTATAGACTTAAAATGACATAGACGAAAGGACATTCTTAAAATAAGGGCCCAAAGAGGAACGTGTTGAATCTTTAAAAAGTAAAATATGACTCATATTCTTGAATTGCAAATTAATTCAATGTAAGAATAGATCCCAAAATACTTAGAGAAATGGGAAAATAAAAATTGCTAAGAGTGTGAGATTAGACTCATAATAAAATGAGTACGATTGATTATGCTACATTTATCCCCCACTTTAGTGCCACTTTAGTGCCACTTTAGTGGGAGTATGAACTTACACTCATACTTACAATAAAGTAGAAATGAAGAAAGAGCATCTGAGAGCATCTAAGAGCAAGACAAGCTATGGATAGGATATTGCTAAGTTTGAGGGATGATCAAGCCCTCAATCATAGGATCATATTAATCAATGCAAATAACCTTTAAATATACACAAAGAAAACAACATTAGTACTAAATCAAACAAAAGACCTTTCCAAGTCAACTAGTTGAAGACACATTGACGTCAAAATGTCTCAACTGCTAATTCTCAATGTGTTATTGCAAGAGTACAAGTGGACTTATAGAAATAAAAAGGATGTACACCAATTGAATAGAAAAGAAGATATATGGCATCTATGTCTACCAAGGAACTATTTGCTATGAACCATATGAGAAGAGAGAAAGAGAAGAGATACGACTTCTTGGTCTAGCAAGAAACCACTTACTACAAGTCATGTTAGAAAAAAGAAAGATTACAAAGAAAAACCTTAGTTTGTTAGTGTTAGACCCAATTTTAAACTTGCAAAATTTTGAGCTTTTGTTTTAGCTCTCTTGCTATCTTGATAGCATTTTACCTAAAGTGGTGAATTTTGAGCTCAAAATGGCTCTTGATTGATGAGATATTATAACTTCATTTTGTTATCAATGGATGTACAAGAACAATTAGAATGAAGGTTTCATTCAATTTCAAGGGAATTGTGTTTTTCGATTTTGGTTATAATAGTATTATCTACAGTCTCACAAGTTTTGCAGAAAGGCATTGATTTGAGCAAAAGTTACACCTATTTTCTCATTGAGCAAGTGCACAAAGTTATCAACAATGCATTGGCAAAAGGGCTAATTGTGAGTGTTAACATGCAAACAAAAGGAAAACTAATTGCTCGATATAGTGTTAAAAGTTACCACCTTAAAGCCGACATAAACATTATGCATCGATCATTTTGGAAGTTGGGTTAAGCATGTTGAAGACATGACCAAGGGAGAGGACTCAATAGTTGAGCGTGTTCCAATTGTTGTCATAGTTGTTGTTGATTTAATACCCATACTTGTTGATTTAGTATCCAATTTTTTTGACAACATTGCACCAATAGTTGTGACTTTAATACCCACAATTGAATGAAATGTACCCTTAATTGTAAAAGCAACCAATTATTTGATGCCACATCAGTTGTACAAGTATGGGGACCCCTATGCACGACTATTGCTCTCACCTTTTTTGGGGCTGTTTTGGACACCTTGGCAAGAAGCAAGCTAATGTGGCATCATATTTGATGATGTGGCATTGAAACCTCAGTTATAAGCAAGGGACTTGCCAAGTAAGCTCCTATAAAAAATTGGAGTGATTTGAAATTTTCATGTAAGATTTTGAAAAGCACAAAGTTAAGATACTCAACTACTAGATCCTCTCCATCAACCATTTAATTAATTTGTTTAAGTTTTCAAAATGTCGATATCGGCCTTTAATTTTTGTTGCCCAAGTAAACCAAATTGCTGATAAGATGAAGATGCACCCATGAAGATGCACCCATCGCTCACTTCATGCAGTTGCCCAAAACAATCAAAATGCGGATGAAGTTGGCATTCATTCTCAAAACGACGATGGGAAAGACCAAGTAAAGGCGTAACTTATTTTCCTGAGTCATAAATTTAAAAATGCTAATGCCTACGCAGAGAAAGACAATCGTATATGCATGTAATGGATTTGTTGAAACAGTTTACAAACTTGAAGAAAATGAAATATACTTGGGCTATATAAGGAGCACCCATCAAAGCATAACAGAATTGAGGTTTTTTTTATCAGACATTGTTGTCTATAATACCAGTGTAGACATGTATGCAAATTGTGTGATTTAAGTCATTCGTCCAAAACCTACTCACAAAAGATGTGTTCGTGGCATTCTGATATGGGAAGAATGACCTTTTCAACGCTTTGGAAAATGCTCAGCCATTGTTAATAGATGGAAAATGAGAATTTGGGATTGTTATCATGATTGAAATTTCATAGAATACACATTATTCAAATATTGGCAGCCTATAAGAAAATGTTGGGTTGTGTTTGGAAATTAATGGAGGAGATATCAAACTAGATCTAATCACTTGGAGCGCAATCATGAATAACTACAGTAAAGGATGGAAGCTACATGAAATAGAAGAAATGCTCTTTGAAATAAACTCAGTCCTTATGTATTTAATTTTATTATTTCAGCCACCAATACTATTAGTAGATGGATTACTTACAAATAAAGTTGAAATGAATATTCTCAAATGTTATTGGTGAAGAAATGATTCCTCAAGATGTTAATAGGGAGACCTAATAATTATTGATCGTAAAGATATCACTTCTATATTGTGTGACCCCTACCAATATAGGATGAAGAAAATGGTCTAGAGAAGAATATGGGCATGATTGAGAATACTCATAAGATATTTCACAAAGATGCCAACAAAGATGAGTGCGTGACAATTTATCATGCATCATACAACCTCTACCTATTCAAAAGAATGTTGTATTCATGAAATACAAGAATTGTCATTGCAAAGAACAAATGGAGCTAAAAGACATAGACAAGACAAACTTTTTCAAACACTTGGGAATACTATGAATCAATGGAAAGAAAAGGATGTTGAGCTAATGAAGTTTAGATGTGTGTTCTTGAAAGGTAAATGACTACCTCTCTATGTCAACAATCAAGATACCAAGCTATCACCTAGATGGTGAAATGATTATAGGTTCAAATGAAGTAGATGAAGATGGAGAAGTATCAAGCAGCATAACTCACAACTTGGTTTTCATCAAAGTTACAAGTTCGAAATTATCTTTTTGTAAAAGTGACTTATGTCATTCATTGTAACTAAAATTAGATCGTGGGCTTTATTTTTGTAAAAGTTAGGTAAATCCTAACATGTCCCTTAAAGGTAGTTATTATAAGTGGTCACTTAGGTAGTTATTATAACTGGGTACCTAGGGTAGTTATCCTAAGTGGGCACATAAGTTGGTTATTCTAAGTAGTTAGAAAGTAGTTGTCCCCTAAAGCCTATAAATACAAGTCTATTTCATTTGTAAAGGGACTCAAACAAAGGGGAAAACACTAGAGAAATTATTTCTACAGAGACACTTTGATGACTTTTGTGTAAATACACATTGTAAGAATGCTCTTCTTGAGATTGTATATTTTCATGAAGATAATAAAGAACGCATTTAGCTCATATGTTCTAGATGTACTTCCAAGTTAGTGTTGCTAATTTTTCATATGTTAAATTAGTGATATCTTTTATTATTTGTCATCCGTTGAAATGTTTATAATCTATACAATTTAAGTAATGAAGTACAATCAGGCTTGGGTATCTTAGTTTGAATGTGTTGGAGTTAACCATCTCTTCGTATGTTGAGATCTATCACCCTCCTTTCATTGTCATAATTAGCATATCAAAAGACTTTATCCTGAAAAACCCTTTTGCAACTGTTATCAGTCATGAAGTCTTATTTGGGACTCGTGTGTTTACCAATAAGGTTTTTGTTATTCATATTTGTTTTGTTTTATGTTTTCACCTTTATGTACTTTCAGTTTAAAAGTACACAAAAATTCTAAAAACCCCAATCATACAAGGGAGTTGCCCAAGACTCAAATGCAAAGGAAGCTTGTAATTTGATTGCAATCTCTCCAACTGTTGGCATGATTGTCATTGCTCTTTGGGAAAATAGGGTCATTTCAAAGAAGTGTTTGTAGCGACAAATTTGTTCACTAACAGTTAGATAATCTAAAAATTTGACTACAAAATGGGTGTTGTAGCATGCACACACAAGGATCACCAAACAAAGCCCTCTATTTGTGAGTCAATTCAAAAACTCTACTATAAAATGGGTGCTACAATGACACCAAGCACAAACAACAAGGATGCCTCATGTGTGCCCCTTCCTTAAGATGTCAACATAGCTATGTGTTGATATCTTAAGGTACAAAGAGAAACACGCCAGGGATAAACACCTTCAGTCACCAAGGAGATATCCTTAATAAAGATACAGTGTTCCAAGCTCGGAAGAAATGTCCTTGTAATCAAGGAAGAGGTAGTTGTAAAAGAGATATCTCACAACAAGTATAAAGGAAACGTTTTCAAGAATACATTACTATCAAAGGGGGAGGAATAGATCTTTTCCTAAAGATATATGCATATAGAAATAAAGGAGTTAATCTTAACAAAGATGGCATCTTCAACCATAAGAGAAACGATATCAAGGATACACACCTCCCCTTTTGCTAGGAGAGGGGATTCTTGATGAAGATTGCACACTTTCAACCACCAAGGAGAGATCATTTAAAAGAGACATGCACTTTCAAGAAAGGCAGAGGTCGTAATAAAGGATACACACATCCAAGAAGGGATGAAATCCTCATAAAAAACAATTCTATGCAAGAAAGGATATCTAGTTATTAAAGATGCAACTCAGCAGAGGGAAAGTGGATCCTTAGGAAGGAGGAAATGATTGAAAAATATTATTGCCACCCAGTGTAGAGACAAAAATAAATAAGCTAAAAAATTTCTAAAGAGTATGATTGCACGTGAAATTGTACCAGCATAATTTTGACAATGAGCACCCAATAGATAAGGTACTAATGTCACATAGTGAGGAGCAAAATAATAGGTCATAAATGTTATTTATAATGATGATGATAAAGGGGCCATTTATTGTCACTTTTCATTTGAATAATACTAGAATCAATGAGCTATTGAATTTTAGCCTTCAAAGCTTGACATTTATTTGTGGAATGGAAATACACTTGATGATACATACAAGTAGAACAATTCTCAAGATCTTTTCTACATCCTTTTCTTTATTTGGGCCAAGCAATGTGTAGTGTCATAAAATTATGACCCTTGCAATTTTTTACCACATTAGGGTCCTCACGCATGTGAACTGAATCCCTAAGCCTGATCAGAAACTAGAGACTTGTTCAACGCCTGAGAACTACATCTTGCTTGCCCTTCGCACTGCCTAGACTGCATCTTGTCCTGCAAAAAGGGCACGACAGGGGCATGGCGCCCCTGTCCCCTGCCCCATTTTGGGGCAGGACCCTTTTCAAATGTGCTTTGGAGGTTGCACATTGAGAGGGAAAAACTCCCTCAATGTCCACCCGCGATGGAAAATCAGTCAATTAGCCCTAATTGACAAGTATTTAAGTTGCATTTGCCCTCTCATTTGCAGAAGTTGAAAAAGTGGGATGAGTGGAAAGTTTACATGAGATCAAGCATTCAAGAGCATTCAAGAGCATTCAAGCATTCAAGCATTCCTTTCCAACATTGAGCATTCTCAAGTCTCCCTTAAAGGCTAGGTGTTGCATTCAAGTCAAGGATTCAACCATTGAAGAGGAGATTCATTCCAACATTCAATTCCACACAATCAAATCTACCTACATTCTATCTACAACCTCCCTTGAGGTGACTTACATTTCAGTCTTTCATTTACATTCACTTGCAAGTACTTTCTTTCATCATTTCCCCCAATCCCAACACCTTTCCCTCTCTTTTCTATGTGTAGGTTGCAGGTGCGCAGCTATACTTTCGGATTCGGACTCCATTTGCAGAGGTGAAAAAAATATTTTCATTTCGTAAATTTTTTCGAGGACGGTGTACATTCCCGCCATGATCTGGACAACTTTTCCTAAATTCGTAGGGCGACTTTGTTTCGACAGATTATTGCCAGATCCAGGTGCACAGCTTCATCCTTTGCTTCTATCTTGAGTTATAATAAAATCTTTTTCACTTTTACACTTGATCATAAGTACACAATTCAATCAATTCAAATCTCAATCTTAGAAGAGGGGATTCACTTACCATCACTCAAAATTCAATCCCTTTCTCTAGAGGTTGAATCTAGTGTATTTTCCTCCCTCTTCCAATGTAAAGTGGAAAAAGTGTTTTAAGGGAAATCCGAAGTGAAAATTTTATCTCTCCTCGGAGGGAATAAAAGCTTTCCTCTCGATATCTCCATCATTCACCTTTTTCCAACATCACACAAGGGTAATCAACTTAGCTTAAAGAAGGTCAAACAAAATACTCTCATATTTAGATAGTTCAAATTAGGAGAGGACTTGTCATAGATGTACTAGACAATGGGGAGGAAATGTCAACAAAGGAAGAGTTTGGAAACCTAAATCCTTTATAGAAAAGTGTGATGTAGGTTTCTCATGAGCCTCAATGCTTTGTTACACACATCCTAAACCATGCCCATTGTATCCATGCTTAGGAAGAATTTTGAAACCAACTCCATTATGGTTTTCCAAATCAAATGTAGGAGTTACTAGGTGTTCAAATGTCAACAAGAGAGGACTCACTCTTAGTTTCAATTGGGTTAAAATCTAAAGAGCCCCAGTCATCATCAAGACATGTGTTAGAAGAAGTTGGAATGGATTGAACAAATGGCACATTAGGCTCCTTCAAGGCTTGAGTCTTGAATTCATGGACTTTATATTCTCCACAAAAGGAGGGTGTAAAGTCTAATGACCCCCAATTATCCTCTAAGTGTACCTCTCCAAGTGGAGGAGTATCTCTAGTAGGATATGGTGCATTTGTTTGTATTGGAGAAAGAATTGAAGAAATTGAAGGAGACTTAGATCTTAATTCCATTAACAAACAACTCTATAAATTCTTATCACCCTATAAGGTATACATCTTGTTTTTGTAGATAAACTTGAGATTGTGATGAAGAGTAGAAGGGACTACTTTCATAGCATGAATCAAAGGTCTACCTAGAAGAAGGTTGTATGTGAGAGTATAGGGCATGACATAAATAAGCCTTGGTAGAATCATACGACCTCCTTAAATAGAAAATGTAATTATATTTAATGCCTTCTTACCAATATTATCAAAGCCACAAGTAGGGATAGATTTATATTGAATAAGAGAAGCATCCACATTGATTTTATGCAACAATTTAGTGATACAAACATTAAGACCTAGTCCATTATCAACTAGAGTATGTCTTATGGAAATACCATTGATGAGCACAACAAACATGAGGGAATAATATTGATTTTGAATTTCTAAAGGAGGTAACTCATTGTGTGAGAGCACAATATTGATGATGCAATGCTCTTAGGATATATCCTAGACATGTGTTGATATAATAACATAATAAATTATCATAAAACCCATCATGAAAACATAATTGAAGATGCCTTGCTATAGCTTGTTGCTCCTTAAAATCAAATCTACTCTTGATGACTAATATTTTCCCTTGAAAGGTAAGAATGAGATACGATGAAATGAATTAGGAAGTGATGTCTTATATGGGGTTCTCAAGGTAAATTCACTTTTTGGGTGACTTAAAATGGTCATATCCCAGCTTTGAGAATAGATCTAGAAATGTAAAGGCTAACACATTATCCTTTCAAAAATTTAGCCAAAAAGCATTGAACTATGTGGTGAAGCCACATAGTCTTGAGAAAATAGGCCCAAATTTTAAGGGATGCAAGATATTGGGGCCCTGATATTGAATTTGTAATTTGTATGAGAAATGACGATATTTAAGTGGGGGAAAAAGTGCTTTGAACTTTAAAATGAGATAGGACCCCATATAGACTTAAAGTGATATAGAAGAAAGGGCATACTTAAAATAAGGGTCTAAAGCGAAATGTGGTGAAGTTTTAAATTAAAATAAGACTCATATTCTTGAATTGAGGATTAATTCAAGGAAAGAATAGGTACAAAGAAACTTAGAGGAATGGGAAAATTAAAATAAATGATAGGGAGAGTGTGAAATTGGACTCATTGTTAATAAGATGAGAGGGGGGGGGTGAATCATAAAAACTCACTATGCAATATATTTATCAGATTCAACCTTGGTAGCCTTTACTACTATGCAACTATGACTGTAAATCATTCAAACTCATAAACAGATACACTTAAAACATCATAACACATTTAACACCAGATTTAACGTGGAAACCCAAATAGGGAAAAACCACTATGGGATTTCGGACCCACTAAGAAATATACCCTTCTAGAGTATGCTCAGTTAAAAGCCAATTCTATTACAGATTACATAAACACATTGCTAGATGTGACCCAGTTAAGGGTTTTCCCTCAGACTTGTTAGAGTCTTGCACTTTGTTACAAGTGACCTTGTCAAAGGATTTCAAACACTCATTCAGAATGTTACCTTGCTAGAGGATTTACAAAAAAGACTATTAGGTCCACTCGCTTAAGAGATTTCCTGTCACTTACAAAATAAATAACAGTATAAAATATATATCTGCAACTTCACATCTAAAATGCTAAAGCAAATTCGATGTGCTCAATGTACTCAATATAATCTTGTCATAAGACTTATCTTGCTTCTTGCTGGGCTTCTTAATATGTTCTTTAATCTGATATTCAATCTTCTGTGCTCGGTGATCACTATTGTAGTATCACTGTTCTTATATTTGCCTGCATTCATTGTTCATCAACAATTTCTTATTTATAAACAATTCCTAACCGCTTAATCTCCTTGATCACATTTCCCATGATCAATCTTAGCCATCAGATCTTCAAACTTGACTAGGTACATTGTATCTTTTGATCTGAAAACATTTTATCTCACCTTGGAACTTGTATTCCTTCCTTGGAACTTTTGCTAGGTTATGACTATTCAATCTATGTTGTAGATCTAACTCATGTATTTTCGTTGTCATAGAACTTCAACAAACTTCTTCCACGACATACCAATCATCTATACATCTCTAGCTCATTGGCATCTTTCATTAAATAATGATTTTATCCATCCAATGTATTCTGTTAATACTCGGTTGTTACTCGGTAAATATTGAACCTCACTCGGTAGATATTTTGCCTTCTTTAACCGATAGCAATAACCTTAGGGTTTACCGACTAGCATATTGCTCGGTAACATAGAACAGTATCAAACCTTAACTAATTCTATAGCTTGAAATCTTTTCTCCTTTTTGTTCAATCTTCGAATACTCATATATAGGATATCAAAACAATCAAAACAACAAGATCTCATCATTGTCTAACTCGGTAATAGTTTCCCATTGAATAACTTATTACTCCCCTTCATTTTCATTCATTTTGTGTCACTTACCGACATCTTTATACTTATCAAAACATACTCATTAAGATATGGCAACATCATACTGAAACAGAAAATCAATTGCTTGACATCAATGACAAAATAATATTATTAAGACAGTAATCATCCTTTCTCAGTTATATCCATAATCTTCAACAACCTTCTCAATATCCTCATACCAACAAACTTGTTGGAATGCCAACAATCTCCTTTGTGAAATGCTAACAATCTCCCCCTTTGGCATTGATGGAAAAACTAACTTTTAATGGCAATACCTAACTTCATTTTATTTCAATTGATTCGGATTCGGATTGTTGTAGTACCCTTACTCGTTTGAACTGATATTTTGTTCTTGTTATTCTCAGTGGATACATTATCATTGGTTATTTAGAATTGTATAACATTGTTCCATGTTTTATCTGATTATGAGACATATGATTTATTTGCAGTATTTATGTACTTACATTTTATGGCATTATATGGTTCATTGTTATGTACTGACGCTTTATTTCATCTATCCACTGTGTGTTGTGTATCTGCGAGTGTATGGGATGCATGGGGACAATTTTCCTTCACTCGTCTCGGTGAGACAGGGAACATCGCGAATCTCCTTCATTGGTGTGTATGTTGAAATTTCTATATATGTATATATGCATGTGTGGTTGGTGATGCAGGATGTTGCAGGTACAAGTACCAGGTAGGTACGGGGTATCGTCTCCACCTGGCTACACAGTTCTGAGCGTGCCTTATATTTTCCAATGGAAGTGAGGGAGATAGTAGTTGACCCTATTATTAGTCAGTTACACTCGGGTGAGTGCCTTCAGTTAGTCATTCTGTCAATTGGTTTGGTCTTCATATTTTATTGTTTGATCTTTATAAAGTCGCATGATGCTTGCTCAGTTTGCATGTCTAGGGTTCCCAATTTTTGTATGTCATTGGTAAATTATTACATTTATTACGTCTATAAGAGTAAAGAGTAGTTTTGGTAATTGGAGGAAAAAGAATCAAGTGATCTAGTGACTTAATATTGTTTATAAAGGATGAATTAATATCTTGGTATGAGTTGATATGAATTTTATCAACTTGTTAGCTCGATGGTTGCAATTCGATCGTTTGAATATATGTAAGGACATAATATACTCAGAAGGCAATAGTCACTTACAAGTAGTTATTGGAGTTAAGATAAGGTGATCGTATTATCAGTAGTTTATATCGCCCATCGGGTTACTGTGTTTTTGGATTATGCATGTATATAATTAGAATTATAAATATATCATATTTAATAAACTTTTCGAACGTGTAATATATATAATTCAATTGTTTGAATATATATATGAAAAGCCACTCATTATAAATATTGGAAACCAAAATATACATTTACAAATATAATTTGCTAAGAAGGATTAATATTTAAATATTTATATTAATTAAAGTTATTAATTAATTATTAAAATATAATAATGAAAATTATATTAAAACAAATAAAACAGTTTCGACTTTATAAAAGGTGGCGGGAGTTAAAGTTTGCAGTTTGGTCAACGGTGGTCGATGGTAATATCGACCACCCCCCTTAATATAGGGAGGGGTCGGTATTACCATCGACTACCCTCCTCCTTCACATACCACATACTCCCTCTAACACTGCAACCAACGAGCAATGTGAGATTTCCTTCATTTATCACTGCAGTTAGCGGGTAATGACACCTCTCACAGTCCAAAGCGATAAACAAACACTTCTCCACGTCCGAACTCTTCCACGAGCTGCAATCCATTTCCTTCAACTACAGATTGGCCGGTTTAGGAGGAGAATGGACTGGCACATAAGGTGAAGACTAGATCATAAACCTTAATTGACTCTAGACCTGGCAAATTAAATGCACAAGTCGTTGTTTGCAAACACATCAGTGATTGAAGTAATGAACCGATCTCTCCACCCAGCCAATAATCATTGTAACCACAATCAAGGAGCGCTAAAGACTATAGCTAACTAGAGATGGACTCCTTGCATGGAGGAACAAGAAGAGTGGGAGGTAAGAGAGTTTTAGTTGATAACTATCACTAAGCCCCAGATTTAGGAGAAGCGATGGATGATTTTTAGTATAAATAGGGGTGTGAGTAGAGAGGAAAGGGGGAGAAGTCATTTGTGACATCCAAGGAAGGACGGTGGATTGTAGAAAGAAGAATAGAGTTAGAGAGGATAGTGTTTTTATAGTATCAAGAGAGAGTTGTTTAGAAAGGATAGTGTTTTTATAGTATCAAGAGAGAGTTGTTTAGGAAGGATAGTGTTTGATAGTATCAAGAGACTTGTTTGTCTATTTCTTTGATAGAGTTGGAAAGTATTGGTGAAAAGGATCGCAAGCAAGGCACATTTATCGGCAAGAGGGCGTTAAGGTCTTGCATATTGATCAACACTTCAAATAGGTCAGGAATTTCTTAGTTTACGTTCATTATTATTTACAATCTCTGTTATATGTCATGTTATTGTCTTGCTTATGAAATAGTTATGGTTATGTTTTATTTATCGTTAGGGATTGTTAAATAAAATCATATAATAGAAGTTGTGAATACGTGATGACTATAGAAGTGGAATAGTGTTTAAGTTCAAATTTCACACTTGTTATTATATGGAAGAAATGTATGGTTGCGTTCAAAACCTAGTTATTAAGATTTATTAGACGTTGCTCTAGGAGAGTCAGGGAAGTAATAGTTTACTATTGATACGTTACAAAGATGGTGCGAGTCAAACAGACAGCTCGCAAATCCGTAGCAGGCTATGCTCACTACTTAAAAGTCAAGAAAGATTCTTTGACACCTATCAAGCCTATTGTGGAGGACAACCCAGCTCCTGAAGAGAACCCAGTCCCTGAAAAGAGCAAAGAGATTGATAAAGGTCCTACTCAGAGTCCAACTAAAGAAGTTACTGTTGGAAAAGGGAAAGAACCTAAGCTAGAGTGCTCGCCAGAAAAGCCGATAGTTATAAGTTCTGACTCGTCGGAGGGGTATACCCCCTTAAGTGATAATGAGTCTATGGGGTACTTTCCCCTAAGTGAAAGCAAATCTGAAGGATATACTCCTTTAGATCATGTAGATTCTGACGAGTGCACTTCTTCGTATTTTCTGGAAGAATGATGTAACACTCTAGTGTAAGAAAATAAAAATAAATAAAAATAAAGACATTATTCTATGAAGAAATGTATTATGTCTTATTGTAAGATTTCCTTGATGAAATAATAATATCTATTTTAATCTTCATCTATTGTATCAATGGAAATTATTAAGGTGGCGTACCTATAGTAGTTAACAAGAGTAATCAAACTCTTAAACTTGTCAATAAGTAAAATTCTGTGTTATACCGACCATATTGTTCTTCGTGTCTTGACAACGTATATTCATATTGCAAGTTAATTTTGTGATAGGTGTTGGTACGTAAGGTTACCTTGTTTTATATGGTGGTCGCAACTAAGTACACTAAGTCATGTTGTCAGTATGCCTTGTGTGTTGTGTCTTGGCTAATTATTTAGATGTATAACCTTAAGGAAATGAGCCACTGTGAGTTGTTCATAATGGTCAACCTTAGGTTAATAATTATGTATCTTTCATTTGAGGTAGGTCAAGATTGGGAATGGTTGTCTGTGTCACCATAGAGTTCTATAGATAGAACTAACCCAAAGTGTCCTAAGAGAGAGAGTGGCTTTCAAGTGGGGGCCGTGCCCAAAGTGGTGACAGGATAACCCGTTGGAAGTTGGTTAAGAAAGTGAAAATCTAATAAATGACTAGGGAAGGGTAGAATAAAAGTTAAATAAAACAATGTGCCTCGCACATAGGTGAGTGCTAGTACAGAACTCATAATGTAGCGAGAAGGCCTGGAATGGCAAACTTACCACCTTGTCTTCGTGAGAGGATTGGTAAGGTCCGCATGAGTCTTAGTTGGAATTGGAGGTTCGGGAGAGGTTACCAGGATAACCCAGGATGGGGGCCGGGACCTATGGAGGCTGTACCATGGTATCCACCATAAGACATGCGATGACACTTTCTCCTTAGAGTCACTAGTGTTTTGTGAGTTGGGTCACATGATTGTAAGTGGAGTCTTGTAGTCCTTTTGTTCTTGTTTCATTTTGCTTGCTTGAGGGTTATCTACTATCTCCAGCACGGTGGGGTGGTTCCCTTTCGAAATCACATGGTCGGGTGGTATTGTCACTTCCCATCGGATGTTCGGGTACGTATCTTCAGGCGAGGAAGGACTTCACTGATGCTCTTGGATCGCGATTCATGTACCGACTCTTGTTCCTATCCATTATTCAGTTGAAAACTAGAGGTTTTGAAAAGAAACTTAATGTAACTTTCATTTTGTATCAATTTAGCTCATGATGTAATTTCTTTTTGAAAACATGTATTTTCGAATATTGAAAGCAAAGAAATGCTGTAATGTATGCTACTTCAATTACTTAATTCTGTTGCATATAATATATGATTGCTTGAAGTATTTTAGATTCTTTCATTGTGGAAATTTTATCTTAAATATTTAATTTACGAAGTAATATTCGTTGGTAACCCTTAGGAAATTCAAGTGTTAGACTTCTGCTATGTTATTAGGTGTGCTAAGGTTTAAATTCATGCACTTAATTAAAAAAAAAAAATTATTTCACCCTTAGTTGCATAGATTTTGATGTTTTTTCCTTTAGGGTTCGTGACGGGGCATTACACTTTACTAATTAGTCTTCTCCCCCTTTGACAACAATGCCAAAAAGTAAAACTAATTTAATTCATGATTCCTTCCGCTATGAAGTAATTTTCTTGTTGAAAATACAAATGTATCATCTCAGTCTCAGTTAGAGCAACTTGTCTTCAATCACTATTTCCTGCACAACTTTAGGCAACCTCCTAAACTGTGTAAAGTAGCATCAACTCATAGATAGTTATCTTGTAGATTCATAGAATTGATGCTTTCAGCGAACTCTATTAGTGAGTACTAGATAGGGGTAGGACCCCTAACTTACTTTTGAGATACTCAAAAGTGTCCCTTGGCAGTGGCTTTGTGAAAATGTCTGCTATTTGTTCCTTTGAACTAATATATTCCAGTGCAACTTTCTTCTCTTGAACTTCTTCTCTGAGATAATGATACTTTATAGAGATATGCTTTGTCTTAGAATGCATCACCAGATTTTTTTAAATGTTAATGGCACTAGTATTATCACAGAATATAGTTATTGGCTCGGTAACTTTCTCATTCATACCTTCCAACAGTTGTTTGATCCATGCTATATTGGTACAATTCAATGTTGCAATGACATATTCAGCTTCAGTTGTTGACTGTGAAATGCATCCTTGCTTCTTGCTAAGCCAAGTTACTAGTTTGTTTCCCAAAAAGAAAGCTTCACCGCTTGTGCTTTTCCTATCATCAATGTTTCCTGCCCAATCAGTATCAGTGTAGACTTTTAAGTCAAAATCTTTCCTCTTTTATACACTAAACCATAATCTTCAGTGCCTCTTAAGTATCTTAAAATTCTCTTGATTGTTGTCATATGGTTTTCTTTGGGATCTGCAGAAAATCTTGCAGCTATACCTACTGCATGTGCTATATCCGGCCTGTTGTGAACCACATATTGCAACTTTCCTATCATAGATCGGTAAAGTGTCTCATCAACATATGCGGATTCATCACTCTTTGATAGTTTACAATTGGTAGTAACAGGAGTACTTACAGGTTTAGAATCCTCCATTCCAAATTTCTTCAAGATTTCCTTTATATACTTGGATTGAGTAATGAAAATCTCATTTTTCATTTGCAGTATTTGTAAACCTATAAAATACTTTATTTCACTGATTAATGACATCTCAAATTCTTTGCACATTTCATTTCCAAAGTTCTTGCATAAAGAGTCATTTCCACAAAAAATAATATCATCAACAAATATGGTTGAAAGCAGTATTCCATTGTCTTCATCATTCTTCATATGCATGTTGTTGTTTTCACTTGTCCTTATAAATCCAATCTTGATTAAGTAAGAGTGCAGTCTTTCGTACCATGCTCTAGGTGCTTGCTTTAGACCATATAAAGCTTTGTTCAACTTACATACCTGATCTTTATTCTTGTCTTCAATAAATCCTTCAGGCTGTTCAATATAAACTTCTTCTTCTAGTATACCATTTAAAAATGCAGATTTAACATCCATTTGATATACCTTGAAATTTTTGTAAGCAGCATATGCCAACAATGTTCTCACTCCTTCAAGTCTTGCCACAGGTGGAAAAGTCTCACCATAATCCATTCCTTCTTCTTGAGCATAACCTTTGCAAACTAGTCTTGCATTATTCTGAATGACCTCTCCTTTTTCATTTAGCTTGTTTCTAAAAATCCACTTTGTATCGATCACATTTTTCTCTTTTGGTCTTGGGACCAGTGTCCATGTTTCATTCTTCTTGATTTGTTCAATCTCTTTTGTCATAGCATTTACCCAATCTTCATTACTAAATGCCTCTTTTACTATTCTCGGTTCAAATTCAGATATCAGACATGTATTTTGTCTCAATTTGTTCCTTGTCTTCACTAGATCATCCTTATCTCCTATAATTTGACTTGATGCATGATTTCTTCTGACATACTTGGCTAATATAGGCTCGATAGGCTTTGTATGATCTTCTTCATCACTCAGTAACTGGGTATTTTCTTCATTTTCTTCATCAATTTTCTCAGTAGGACTTCTCGGTTGAACATATACAAACTCTTCATAATCTTCTGGTTCTTTGGAATTTCCTTCATCATTTCTTTCTACAAATTCATCAATTTTCACATTTGCACTTTCCACTATTTTGTTAGATGATTTTATCAGACATTTAAATGCTTTACTTCTAGAAGAATAACCAAGAAATGTTCCTTCCTCGCTTTTCTAGTCAAACTTTCCATTTCTGTCATCTTTGTGAACATAATATCTACTTCCAAATATTTTAAAGTAACTTACATTAGGTTTCTTGTCATACCAGATTTCATACAGTGTCTTCAAAGTTCCGTTCTTTAGTTGAACTCAGTTCAGGGTGTAAACTGCAATGCTGATCGCTTCTCTCCAAAATGTTTGAGGTATCCTCTTTTCTATCATCAGGGTTCTGGCACAATCCACAATTGATCTGTTTCTTCTTTCAGCTATCCCATTTTTCTGAGGTGTTCTCGGTGCAGATACTTGTCTCTTTATACCATGATCATTGCAAAATAGATTAAATTCATCAGAAATGAATTCTCCTCCTTTGTCAAATCTTAGACATTTAAACTGTCTTCCTATTTCTTTTTCCTCTCTAGCCTTATACCATTTGAACATTTGAAAGGCTTCTGATTTCTCTTTTAAAAACATAACTGACATCATCCTTGAGTAATCATCCCCAAATAATATGAAGTATTTATCTCCATAATAACTTTGAACTTTCATAGGACCACAAAGATCAGTGTGCACAAGATCTAAAATTCCTTTAGAAGTGTAGGACTTACTTGTAAAGCTTGACTTTGTCATCTTACCCATCTAGCATCCTCTGCATATTGCTTTTTCAGGTTTTTCCAAGCTCGGTAGACCTCTCACTCGGTGCTTCTTACTTATTTTGATCAGGTTATCAAAATTTACATGACAAAATCTTTTATGCCATAACCAGGTATCTTCTATTTTAGCATACAGACAATTGTTTCAGGTTGAGTCAAGATGAAATGTATTACCTTTTGTTTGTATCCCGGTAGCAGCCAGCTTTCCATGCTTGTCATGAACTTTGACACTTCCTTTCTAAAATTCTATTCAGTATCCTGTATTGTTTAGCTATGCTACACTTCACAGATTGTATTTCAAACCTTCAACCCAGTATACATCATCACATTTAGCATTGTCAAGAAGTGTGATAGAACCTTTACCTTTCACCAGACATGGTGCATCATTACCAAATCTTACATAACCTCCATCATAATCTTCTAATTTAACAAACTTATGTTTATCACCTGTCATGTGATGTGAGCATCCACTATCTATGATCCAAGAATCATTTTTATTTATGTGAGATATCAAGGCTTTTTCCTCATACCTTTCTTCATCTGATCCATCTTTGATAGCCACATATACAACTTCCTCTGTCTCAGTCTCATCATATTTGCCATTGTTGGATTCCTCATCAGCTACTAGGCATGTCTTTCTATCTCTCCTTCTGAAGTCTCGGTGTCCTCTATATTGATTGTCTTTCTGTCTGTCTTCTCGGTATTCTCTCTTTTCACTAGATTCTTTGTCAGGATAGTTAGAAGCCATATGTCCTATTCAATCATAGTTAAAACATTTTAAAGGTAACTTTCCTTTGTACTTACCTTTGCCTCTTGGTAACCTTCTGGCTAATAATGTTTCAAACTCTTCTTCCTTTCTGATTTCCTCATATAGTTTGTGTACCTCTTCCATGTTTTTGCCCCTCACTTGCTCCACTATGATTTCCTTCAGTATACTTATACATTCTATCATTGTAATCATCAGATTCACCAAGATGAAAAGAACTGAATGCAGATTCAACTTTATTTACCGAAGACCCACTGTTATCAAAATTACTTAACTCAAATGCATGTAGCTTACCGATAGTAGCATCCAAAGAGACTGGCATGTTTGGTACAGACCTTAATTCATTGATCGCAGAGACTTGAATGGCATAAGCAGGTAGAAGTGTTCTGAGCAACTTACTTGTTACATCCTTTTCTTCAATAGTTCCTCCTGCTCCTTTGATTTGATTGACAGTTTCCTTTAACCTTGTACTGTATTGGGTTATGTTCTCACCTTCATTCATTCTCATGGATTCAAGTTGACCTCTTAGACTATCTACTTTTGCTCTTTGAACATGTTCATCACCACCATACACAGATATAAGCTTGTTCCACATTGCTTTGGCATCAGTGTAGCCTTCTAGATCATTAAACTCTGAGTCGGTTAATGCTCATGTTATCTCAATCATTGCTTGAATATGCTCTTGCTTTTCCTTTATCTCTTCCATTGTCATTGGGTAGGTGCTAGGTGCACTATAATCATTCTCCAGATAATATATTGCATATTCTCCAATTCTTGATAAGTGCAGCTTCATCCTTTTCTGCCATGTGGAGAAACTAGACTTGTTGAGCTTTGGTGCATCCCTTTTATACATCTTCAGATCTTTCCTCAAGTACCTTTAAACTTTTATTCTGGAGTCCAAAGCTTTGATACCAATTGTTAATAAGATGAGAGAGGGGGTGAATCATAAAAACTCACTATGCAATATATTTATCAGATTCAACCTCGGTAGCCTTTACTACTATGCAACTATGGTTGTAAATCATTCAAACTCATAAATAGATACACTTAAAACATCATAACACATTTAACACCAAATTTAACGTGGAAACCCAAATAGGGAAAAACTATTGTGGGATTTTAGACCCACTAAGAAATATACCCTTCTAGAGTATGCTCGGTTAAAAGCCAATCCTTTTACAGATTACATAAACACATTGCTAGATGTGACCCGGTTAAGGGTTTTCCCTCAGACTTGTTAGAGTCTTGCACTTTGTTACAAGTGACCTTGTCAAAGCATTTCAAACACTCATTCAGAATGTTACCTTGCTAGAGGATTTACAATTAAGACTGTTAGGTCCACTCGGTTAAGAGATTTCCTATCACTTACAAAATAAGTAATAGTATAAAATATATATCTACAACTTCACATCTGAAATGCTAAAGCAGATTCTATGTGCTCAATGTACTCAAGATAATCTTGTCATAAGACTTATCTTGTTTCTTGCTGGGCTTCTCAACCTGTTCTTTAATCTGAAATTCAATCTTCTGTGCTCGGTGATCACTACTATAGTATCATTGTTCTTATATTTGCCTGCATTCATTCTTCATCAACAATTTCTTATTTATAAACAATTCCTAACCGCTTAATCTCCTTGATCACATTTCCCATGATCAATCTTAGCCATCAGATCTTCAAACTTGACTAGGTACATTGTATCTTTCGATCTGAAAATGTTTTATCTCACCTTGGAACTTGTATTCCTTCCTTGGAACTTGTGCTAGGTTATGACCGTTCAATCTGCGTTGTAGATCTAACTCTTGTATTTTCGTTGTCATAGATCTTCAACAAACTTCTTTCACGACATACCAAACATCTATACATCTCCGGCTCATTGGCATCTTTCATTAAAATAATTCTTTTATCCATCCAATGCGTTCTGTTAATACTCGGTTGTTACTCGGTAAATATTGAACCTCACTCGGTAGATATTCTGCCTTCTTTAACCGATAGCGATAACCTTAGGGTTTATCAACTAGCATATTGCTCTGTAACATAGAACAGTATCAAACCTTAACTAATTCTATAGCTTGAAATCTTTTCTCCTTTTTGTTCAGTCTTCGAATACTCATATATAGGATATCAAAACAATCAAAACAACAAGATCTCATCATTGTCTAACTCGGTAATAGTTGCCCATCGAATAACTTATTACTCCCCTTCATTTTCATTCACTCTGTGTCACTTACCGACATCTTTATACTTATCAAAACATACTCATTAAGATATGGCAACATCATACTGAATCATAAAATCAATTGGTTGACATCAATGACAAAATAATATTATTAAGACAGTAATCATCCTTTCTCAGTTATATCCATAATCTTCAACAACCTTCTCAATAGCCTCATACCAACAAACTTACTGGAATGCCAACAATCTCCATTGTGAAATGCTAAGACTCATAATTAAAGGAGTAAAATTTGGCACTACACACATTTTATTGGAGGCAAATAGGAGAATGGAAGTGAATGCATTGTAATCACATTTATTTGTTGATAATTCATACTTGGTCACTCTTCTAGATAGTTTTATTGTGCAAGGTATTCTCCATGTAAATCCTATGTTATGTGATTATTGTATGTTGTTTATTTGTGTATCTTTGTTTCTATCTTATGGTAATGTTATTCATTATTTATTATTATTATATGTTCACATAAGGTAGTGTTAATAAGCATGATATATAGGTTGAGTGTTGGCATCATAAACAAGAAGGATCTAAGCATGTTTATTTCACATTAAGGCGACTTAATTTCATATTTTCATATTAGCTTCAAATTTTCATGTTGGAGTACTCCAAGCCTTGTATCTCATCCTTTGATTGATTATGTGGATAGAGATTAAATTTTAAAACCTTTGGTATTAAGCCTGTATATTTCTCAGCATGTGGTATCAAAGATAAAGGATAATTGGTTCAGGGTATTTCTCTATTTTCTATTTCTTAGCTTAAAAAGCTTGTAGGAATATATTATAAGGAATTAAAGGTTATTGGAGGCCTCTGGGGATGCAATGAATGTTTTGTGAGTTAGCTTTATTTTGCAGATTTGTGAGATTGGAAGCCTCAAATATTGTCAATATGATATATGTTGGGCATTGTAAGCTCATGATTATGGATTTTCATGGAGTTGGCTATTATTTGATAACCTATAACTCTTGCTTGATAATATGTGCGTATCCTCTTGTTTGGTGGTTTTGTTCCTTTACCTTGTGGTAATGTGCAGTGAGAAGGTGTTCACGGTAGATTGGTACTTATGATTTCCTGGTAACATGGAGAAACAGTACATCTATTTGGACAAAATTGGAGTGCTTATGTTAGATTCGTGGTTGTAGCCCTTGGTTACATGAAAGAACATGAAGATAAGTTGTTGAACTCTTCATGAGTTGTGGAGCTAATATTTTTCATATGTTACAAGTACCTGGACAACATGCTTTTCCTATTAGTTTTGTAGTTTCTCTTATTGTGTATCTATTGGTTTGTAGATTTATGCTTATTCCATTGCTTAGATGACATGTAAGATGTGGATGTCTAAATTTTTTAATGGATTTTAGTTTTACGAAGATGGTTTTGTAGGTTTTACAAGTTAACTAAAATATGTGGTATGTAGATACGACTGAATTTTGGGTGTTTTAGATGAAGATAGTTACAAGTTTGCATGGCTACTTGGAGGTTTCTTATTGATCTATGGTTACTCCTATATGCATTTGTTTGAAAAAGTAGGTCTAACGTTGATTCTGGTGTTTGAGTCTTGAAAATCCATATGTTATGCCTAATCATATTTGTTCCACGTGATACTAGTGTGAGGTTGAATCTTTTAGTTAATTGAGATTGGAGCACTAAATATGTATTTCTCCTTTCAAATCTTGCATATGTGCAAATTTTGTAAAAAAATTTATGAAAATTCAATTTGGTAGGCCTTATTGTTGATCATTATTACATTAATATGTTAATTGAAGTGAGAAAACATCATTATTACATTAAGATTCAATTTAGTAGGCCTTATTGTTGATCATTATTACATTAAAAAGATGAGAGTTCTCAATCTGCATTTGTTACAAATAGTCAAAGGAGAAAATATCATTATCTTTTGATGTGTTATCTTCATTTCAAAAAAATTGGTCTAAGAGCTCCCTTGACCATAGGAGATGCAACTAGGAGTTTTATTGGTGGTGTGCACTTACTTCTCACTATTTTAACGCATAGAGCTGAAGTGATGGCCTATTTTGGAAAAATTGCAGTCATTGCCACTCATGAAAATCACTCAGTAAAAGTAAAATTGAAAATCCACTTGCAAAAGACTCTTACTCCTTCCTTGTAAAAGTAGTTAGTAGGATTTGATGATAAGGTAAATTTCTTGGGGGCGATAGCGTAAGGTAAAAATATCAAATGGGGTTCTAACAAATATATTATTTTCAATTACCTGCAATTACAATATGATGGTAAGGACCAGTGAACCTTTCATGTGGCTACAGTTTGTTGTCTAGTTGTTATCGCCATTGCATGGTAGAAGTAAAGTGATATAAGGGCAGGATGAATTTGGTGTTGTGTTTGAGTCTTTCAAAAGAAAATTTATTGGCAATATTTGTACTATTTCTTGTCCATTTGTTAAAATGACTTATGTGCATATGCAAATTTCATTGAGTTTGCGTTGAAAATGGTTTTTGATGGTAGTCCAGATATACATGTAGAGTTCCTTTTCTTGCAGAGCATGGGTAAACATCATAAAGTATTACAGCATGTTCCCATGCGGCTGCTTAGCTTATTTTTGCTAGCAGCTGCTGCTCAACTTTTTTAGGAAATATCTGTGGAGCAGGTGGCCCCATGAGTATTTATTTTTCTGCTTATTTTTTAAGGGAAATCTTAAAATTGGTATTAATAATATTAGTAATAATTTGTGCACGATAAAAAATAGAAATAAAATGTTAAAAAAAAAAGAGGGAAACAAATTTGTGGAGCCACGTGACATTTTTAGCAATATGCAGTTGCTGCTTATTTCCAGCCCCCCCTATTTTCCCATAGCTTATTTTCGATTCCTAAATAATAGCTGCTCCACTTAAATAGAAAAAGGTTCTAAATTATCCTTTTCCATCTATTTTAAATTTGCATGGGAACACTCCAACTGCTTCAAATTAAGCAGAAAATGGAGTTAAGCAGCCGCATCGGAACATGAGGTTAGCCTTGGTTAGTTGGGGGTTAAATACCCTTCGTTATAATGATCCAAAGGGACAGAGTATCTCAATGGGTAATTGCAAAATGTGAAGGACAAATATATGGTGCACTCAGAATAGATTCATGCCAAATATCTGACAAATTGTCGAATGTGGCAATGTAATTGCTTATGATATTTTGAGAGTCAAAATATAAGCACGTAAATATTACAAGGGTATATTAGTGTCCATGATGATTGAAGCAATTGGCAGGTGTGTAGTTTTAAAAAGAAATTTTTTAATTGCCAACTCAAATGAACTTTTACTTGGGGATGATTTCTTTCACCAAAATGGGTAAAATACATTAAAGAGATGGGAAAGAATAAAATTGAAGATGCCATATGAGAACAATGAAAAATCATGTTAAACCATATGTGCAAAACATATTTTAAAAGAGTTTAATATAGAGAAAATTAAAATATTTGATGAATGTGCAAACAAAGGGGTATTTTCAATTGCTAGTGGGTTCAATTTCTACCCAAGAAATCATTTTCACTGATAGAGGTAAATGTGTAGATGTGGCATTATTTTTAATTGCTTATGGAAATACTGTTTGCTTATGGAAATACTGTCACCTAGGAATGGTTTGTTTTAGCATTCAGAGGCAAAGTGTAACATTAAAATTGTTTTTCACCAAGGATGAATATGTTCATGGGGAGTACAAGCAAGAAAGAATGAGACAAATATTCAATTGCAAAGTTAAAGGTAGATGCAGGGCAAGAAGAGTGCATAAGTAGAATATTCTAGATGTTGCAAATCAAGCAAGAAGATAGTGCCAAGTGTCTCTTTTAAGATAATCTTTAGGGTTTTCTTATCTTCTCATTATATTGTAATTTCCAATCATTTAAAAGTATTTTGGATGTAATTTTGTTGGAGAGAAGTTCTTCTTTGTACATGTGTTGTAACTTAGGGTTTATAATGAAGTTTTGATATGTAAGTGAGCATTAAATTAGTAAGTCCTTTACTAGAGTACATAATGGAATTCATGTTTAGTTAAGATGTTATTGAATGCACATTCACCATGTCTTCAAAGAAAATTGATCGAGGGTCTTTTATTTCATCTATGTAATCTTTCTTGCAGTTTTTTGTTTTAATTTCTGCTTCACTTCATGGAAAATATTAAATGGCTATGAACAAAACATTTGGATGGTGAGTAGTATGTAAAGGATTAAAGGATATGGTTGCAAGAAATCTTATAATAAGGGGTATTGTTGTAAGGAAATGATATTGATAACCCACTAGTTAAGATTTTGATTGCTAGAGTGATGCATTTACTAGTTATGAATTGACTCTATAGTCTTGAGAAGGCATTGGTCTAGAAAGCTTATGTCTAGATATCATTTTTAACCTTGAGATTAATTGACATATCATTTTAATTGTGTTTTATAAGTTATTGATATTTATTGTGTTCTCTATGCAAGCAATTAAGGATTAGCCAAGATCTAAACTGATATTGTGTTAATTTTCATTTTCTTTGGCATACTTTGCAAGAACATTATTTGTATTACAATACCCTTTCTCATATCTAAGTGTATCCATTGGTATTGTCAAAAGTGTAGGGGATATGGACATATGGGTAATGGGTGGGTGCAAGAAGTTGGGTCCCAACTCCGTGGAAGTCTGCACGCAAAAAAGTTTGCTGCTAGAAACAAGCCCCCATTTTTTAAGAAATGAACACGCATTTAGCTTCAGGGCCGTGACCCATAAAATAAAACGGGTGCACATTTTGATCAGGCCTTGTTGCCGGGACCCATCTTTCATGCTTTCAGTAGTTGTTCTAGGTTTTAGCTTCTCCCTAAGTCTAGCTTAAGGGGGGGTGTTAGAGTATTCGGGTATTTACTTGATTAATTAAACATTCTTTGTTTAATTATTTAAGTTCCCTTTATCTCTATTACACTTAAGCTAACTTTAGGTGCATATAATTAATTGTTTTAATTAATTATTATGTGCAAACCTAGGTTTTCCCTTTTTAGGGTTTCTTGACCTATTAAAGGTTGAGTTCTTTCTTTTCATTGTAAGAATCACATTACATATTTTTGTGAATATTGAGCTCTCTCTTTTTGAGCATATTCTCTGTGTTTTGTATGTTCTTCAGATTTTGCTTCATTGCTTCTCCTTGTAACAGGTTATTCGGCTTGCAAAAGATCTTCAGGCTCCTGTGGTGTTGTATTTTCTCAACTCCTATATGGTATCAGAGCGTGGATCTGCAGCTGCCTGTTCTTGTTTTGAGATTTTTGGCTTTGGAAGTAGATCTGGGGTTTCAGGAATTTGTTTGTGTACCTAGGGTTTGAGATTTTTTTCTGAGCACTTTGGGCCTAAACGGACCTCACCATCGTGCTCAGAAGGCCCGAAAACCCCTATGGTCATATAAAATTTGACCTATTTTGGTTCCTGAGCCTCTGGGAGCAATTTTTTTCTCAGATCTAAGCCGTACGGCCCTGGCACGCAGATCGAGAAATTTTTTTTAAAAAAAATAAAAATTTGCCTTTTTACGGCATGCAGGCCGAAATTTTCTTTTGAAAAAAAAAAAAGGTGAAAAAAAAAAAAGGGGAGATTTGTTTCTTTTTAAGAAAAAAAAATTTTTGGGAAAGTTTTTTTTGGGGTTTGTGGGTACCGCAGGGTACCGGACTGACAGGCTTGTCAAACCTGTCAGTCCGGCCCCTGCGGCCCCCGCCGGCGGCCCCTCCGTCCTTTTCCAGACGCCACCGCTGTTCCTCCGGTTCCTGCCGCCGACGATCTTCCTCCGCCGGCGAGTCTCCCGCCGCCAGCGAACTGCCCCCGCCGGCCACCGCATATCGCCGCTCCGGCTCCCCGCCGGCCAGGTCCGCCGTCTCCGCCTCCCTGCGCTGCCGCCGCCGGCCAGTCACAACCCGGCCGCCGCTCACCTTCCGGCCGCCGCCAACCAGCACTGCCGGCAGCCCGGCTCCGTCCGCTCCCCGGCCGCAGTTTTTTTCCGGCCGCCACCGGTGCGCCACCGGATCTCTGCTCCCTGGCCACCGGACCACCAACAGGCCACCAGACCCCTTTTTTGGGCCTTTTAAGGGGGTGTTTGGTTTTTTGGCCCTATCTTGGGCATACGGAGTCGAATTTTGGTGAACGAATAGGCGTCGGAAAGATGGTTCTGAAGCCGACCTCATGGTGTTGGTAATTTCTTCCAATTTTGCTGTTTGACTATGTTTTTTTACAGTCAAATTGAGGTCTCTTTTTTGCACTCCGGGAGACGTAGAATGAGCATCCGACCTCTGTTTTTCGAAAACTTTATATTTTCGGAAAGCGTGTTCTGTGTACTTTCCAGAAATATGAGTTTTTTTTTCCAGATTCTGCTCCATGCATATTTTATTCAGTTTTTTTCTTTTAAGCACTCTGGTGGATATCGTGGTTGTTTCAGGTCCTGGGATCTCTTTTCTGAGTAGGGTGTCTCTGTTTTGATTCTCGTTTCTATTTCTAGTCTTCTTATCATTGTAGCTTGTAATTATGCAAACGCACTGAGATAAAGTGCCATCATGCATTGTTTACTTGGAATCTTGCATATCTTGTGTCTTGTTGTACACGCACTGTTGATCAAGTGCCATGAGGGGGTTGATGTTTGCCTTTGTTTGCAATCTTCCTTTGTCAAGTGAGTGTTCCTTCCACGACATTCGCCTCATGATGATGTGTCTCAGCACCTTTGATGTTCTTGGTTCTTCGTCATGCAGTTGTTTTTGGCTGTCCTTTTCAGTGTTCCTGTCCCTCTCCCACTTCGGCATTATGGGGAGGTTTATCCTGTTAGTTCTAATGCTTCCATGGTTCGATTGATCAGCTCTTCAGGCTTTGGTTTCTCATGCCATCTGTATCTTCGATTTCAGTTATTTTGCCTTATTTGCCTCCTGATTCGAGTAGTGTCATTTGAGGGCACTCATGCAGATTACAGTCTTCTCTACCTGGTCATGTTCTAGTTCAGTGGATGTTCTTCAGATCAGCAGTTATTCTTCGACAGAGTTTGCAGGGTCTTCATGCTTCAGTGATATTTTTTCCATCTCTTTTTGGAGTAGAGTTTTGTTCCCACGTGGTTTTCTCTATTTCTCCAGTTCATAGAGATTTCATTGTATTTGGGTACCTGATCAGGCCTTGTTGCCGGGACCCATCTTTCATGCTTTTAGTAGTTGTTCTAGGTTTTAGCTTCTCCCTAAGTCTAGCTTAAGGGGGGGTGTTAGAGTATTCGGGTATTTACTTGATTAATTAAACATTCTTTGTTTAATTATTTAAGTTCCCTTTATCTCTATTACACTTAAGCTAACTTTAGGTGCATATAATTAATTGTTTTAATTAATTATTATGTGCAAACCTAGGTTTTCCCTTTTTAGGGTTTCTTGACCTATTAAAGGTTGAGTTCTTTCTTTTCATTGTAAGAATCACATTACATATTTTTGTGAATATTGAGCTCTCTCTTTTTGAGCATATTCTCTGTGTTTTGTATGTTCTTCAGATTTTGCTTCATTGCTTCTCCTTGTAACAGGTTATTCGGCTTGCAAAAGATCTTCAGGCTCCTGTGGTGTTGTATTTTCTCAACTCCTATAATATATTTCAAAGATTGGGTTGATTTAGACCCACACTTATTTGTGCCTTTTGAGGCAACATTAATGTGTTTGTGTGCTTGCTATGTTTTCTTATCAAAGAAAATCAAAAACCAATTAAAAAACAAGTATTCATCCAACACAAAATTTTCAACACCAACATTTGGCAAAAATCAAAAACAAAGTATCACACTATATGACCATCCTTCATATTTTGAGAAGGAAGAACCTTCATCAACATATCAATTTGAAGAAAAGACCATTGAGCTCAAAGGCTTTCATCAAAAGAAGGAAATTTTTCTATCTCAATAGACAAATCTTTGTCTCACATAGAGCCTTCTTATGTCACATGCGTCTATATCTTCAAGGAAAATCCAATGAGTTTTATCAAGAATCTTTGAACAGCAGAGCTTTTACTCAATATAGAGCTTTGAGTTATCATAAAAACAAGGGAGGCAAAATCAACCCTACCTTCTTTCCAGATATTTGCATCACATATAACATAGCTAGGAAAGAACAACCAACCCCTGAAAGAGAAGAGGAAGAATTTGTCCCATTTGTAACACAGAGTTTTTATTGAAGTTTAAACATTCCATCCATTCTCACATTCATACATCATCAATCCATTTCAAAATATCAAAACATAAAAAGGTCTTGTCCTAAGTTCTTTTTAGTAATTGCTTGAATCAAAAACAACACATCACTTTTTAGA
This sequence comes from Cryptomeria japonica, assembly GCF_030272615.1. Lineage (NCBI taxonomy): Eukaryota > Viridiplantae > Streptophyta > Pinopsida > Cupressales > Cupressaceae > Cryptomeria > Cryptomeria japonica. Next base: position 553,105,096 of record NC_081413.1, read on the forward strand.
GTGTCTCTACATCTAGAATAAACTCATCCTAAGAGGCATTTCTATGCAGTTTAAGACTAGTCTATGAGTGCATCCTCTCATTACTAGATAGCTTGGTCTGTAACACATCTCAGACCTCTCTATACCTTATCATATCAAATACTGTCAACAAACACAACAAGCAATTCTTATAAGGACTTTGGTAACATCAAACCTTTAAGTGCTAGAGATCCATATGCAAGACACTTCACCAAGCATTTATCTCTCATTTAATCATCAACTCATAATCATTTTCATCAAACTTCAACAACTTTCAAACAAAATGGCTCAAACCAGATCAAGGATTATATAGGAGTTGAGAAAATACAACACCACAGGAGCCCAAATAATCTCTGCAAACTGAAAAACCTATTACAAGGAGAAGTAAGGAAGCAAATTACAAAAGGAACAAAACACAGGGAAAAAATGCTCTAAAAGATGAAAGCTCAAAAATCTCCAAAATGTATTGTCAAAATAATCCTTCTTCATACAATGAAAAGAAAGAACTCAACCTTTAATAGGTCAAGAAACCCTAAAAGGGAAAACCTAGGTTTGCACATAATAATTAATTAAAATAATTAATTATATGCACCTAAAGTTAGATTAAGTGTAAAAGAGATAAAGGGAACTTAAATAATTAAACAAATAATGTTTAATTAATCAAGTAAATACCTGAATACTCTAACACCCCCCCTTAAGCTAGACTTAAGGAGAAGCTAAAACCTAGAACAGCTACTGAAAGCAATAAAGATGGGTCCCGGCAACAAGGCCAGATCAGGTACCCAAATACAATAAAATCTCTATGAACTGGAGAAATAGAGAAAACCACGTGGGAACAAAACTCTACTCCAAAAAGAGATGGAAAAGAACACCACTGAAGCATGAAGAAACTGCAAACTCTGTCGAAGAATAACTGCTGATCTGAAGAACCTCCACTAAAATAGAACATGACCAGGTAGAGAAAACTATAATCTGCATGAGTGCCCTCAAATGACACTACTCAAATCAGATGGCAAACAAAGCAAACAGTGAACTCGAAGATACAAATGGCAAAAGAAACCAAAGCCTGAAGAGCTAATCAATCAAACCATGGAAGCATTAGAGCCAACAAGATAAACCTCCCCATAATGTGGAAGAGGGAGAGGGACAGGAACACTAAAAAGAATAGTCAAGAAGAATTGCATGATGAAGAACTAGGAACATCAAAGGTGTTGAGAAAAGTACATGGTGTCGTGGAAGGGACACTCACTTGACACACATCATGAGGTGAATGTCGTGGAAGGAACACTCACATGACAAAGGTAGATGGCAAACAAAAGGCAAACACCAACCCCCCATGGTACTTTATAAGTAGTGCATATACAATAAGGCACAAGATGTGCAAGATCCCAAGTAAATAATGCATGATGGCACTTTATCTCAGTGCGTTTGCATAATTACAATGCTACAATGATAAGAAGACTAGAAATAGAAATGAGAACCAAAATAGAGACATCCTACCCAGAGAAAAGAACCCAGGACTTGAAACAACCACGATATCCACCAGAGTGCTGAAAAGAAAAAAAATGAATAAAATATGCATGGAGCAGAATCTGGAAATAAAACCCATATATCTAGAAATTACACAGCACAAGCTTTCCAAAAATATAAAGTTTTTGAAAAACGGAGTTCAGATGCTCATTCTACGTCTCTTGGAGTGCAAAAAAGAGACCTCACTTTGACTAGAAAAAAATAGTCAAACAGAAAAATTGGAAAAAATTACCAACATCATGAGGTCCGGCTCGGAACCTGCTTTCCGACGCGTATTTGTTTTTGAAAAAATGACTCTATATGTCCAAGATAGAGCCAAAAAACCAAACCCCCCCTGAAAAAGCCAAAAAAGGGAGTTCGGTGGCTTGTTTGGGCGGAGGAGGCCAGGGAGCGGCGGTCCGATGGTGCTCCAGTGGAGCCCGGGTGAAGCTCCGGTGGCACGAGGGAGGCCAGCAGCTGAACCCAGTGGTCGAGCGGTGCAGGGAGGTTGTGGGCGGCGTAGTGGTTGGGCATGGGCGGCGGTCGGGCGGCTGAGCAGCGAGGCTAAGCGCGGGGGCCAACTGAGCGGAGCGGGGCCGGGCTGGTAGGCATTAGTCGTGATACAGAGAGGTGGTCGGCAGCGCGGGGAGGGTCGGGTGGCAAGAGTTGCACGGTGGGGGCCGCAGGGCCGGTGGGGGAGCCGGAGGGGATAGCCGGCAGGGCTGCCGAAGGCCGACGGGGGCCTGGGGAGGTGCGGGGCCTGAGCCTCCAAGTCTGCGTCTATGGGCCGTACTGACAATGGTAGGGGCAGGGGCCCCATGGTACCCTGCATACCATGTGCCCCCCCACCCCCCACCCCCCCCCGAAAATTTGCAAAAAACAAAATATATTTTTTTGTGAAAAAAAAACCTATCGCCTCTAGATTTTTCTGATTTTTTTTGCAAATTTTTTTTTTTTAAATTTCTCGATCTGCGTGTCAAGGTCGTACAGCCTGGATCTGAGAAACAAATTCACCCAGAGGCTCAGGAACCAAAATGGGTCAAATTTTATATGACCATAGGGGTTTTTGAGCCTTCTGAGCACGATGGTGAGGTTCGTTAAGGCCCAAAGTGCTCATAAAAAAAGGTCAAACCCTAGGTACATAAAAAATTCTTGAAACCCTAGATCTGCTTCCAAAGCAAAAATTCTCAAAACAAGAACAGGTAGCTGCAGATCTGAAGCTCTGATACCATATAGGAGTTGAGAAAATACAACACCACAGGAGCCCAAATAATCTCTGCAAGCTGAAAAACCTGTTACAAGGAGAAGCAAGGAAGCAAATCACAGAAGGAACAAAACATAGGAAAAATATGCTCCAAAAGATGAGAGCTCAAAAATATCCAAAATATATTGTCAAAATAATCCTTCTTCATACAATGAAAAGAAAGAACTCAATCTTTAATAGGTCAAGAAACCCTAAAAGGGAAAACCTAGGTTTGCACATAATAATTAATTAAAATAATTAATTATATGCACCTAAAGTTAGCTTAAGTGTAAAAGAGATAAAGGGAACTTAAATAATTAAACAAATAATGTTTAATTAATCAAGTAAATACCCGAATACTCTAACAGACTAGACAACAAGAAATCGAAGAGGAACAAGAGAGGAGGAGCTACAAGCATGGTGGAAGGCATTTGGAGATGTCTTGTTGCATTTGTTTTCTTTGTTAAATTCTCTATTTTGCTTATAGTGTCTCTCTTGATATGCCTGTTTATAATAATATTTAGTTGTTAACACTAACATTTGTTTCTTGTTTTCTTGTGTGTTGCCATCAAACAGATTTTTTAATCCTTTTTGCAGAGCATCATTTGGTGAACCTGAGCAGAAGCTATAATCATCGAGTTAGACCTCGTACATTTGAGGTAGGTGATCTTGTTCTCAAAGAGAATCCTCATAACCTCATACATTTGAGGTACATTTGAGGTAGGTGATCTTGTTCTAAGAGAATCCTTTTTGCAGAGCATCATTTGGTAACACATCTCAGACCTCTTTATACCTTATCATATCAAACATTGTCAACAAACACAACAAGCAATTCTTAGAAGGACTTTGGTAACATCAAACCTTTAAGTGCTAGAGATCCATATGCAAGACACTTCACCAAACATTTATCTCTCATTTCATTATCAACTCATAATCATTTTCATCAAACTTCAACAACAACTTTCAAACAAAATGGCTCAAACCAAATCAAGGACTAGACAACAAGAAATCAAATAGGAAGAAGAGGAAAATCTCAATGAGTTCCAAGAAGCCCTTGGAGGAAATGCAAATGATGAAAATCCTAGTACTCCCACTCCTGAAGAAATCAAAAGGGCACAACACAACCCCCTCTTCAATCGACTTTTTGATGAAATCCTTAGGAACAATGTTGATGCTCACCTTTTAAGACTTGCCCAAGAGGGAGCCAAACTACCCTCTGATTTTGATACTGCACAATTACAGCAAGCATCATAACACCAGAGTCGTAATGAGGGCGAAAGAGATCGAGATAACTTCAAATATGACCTTCATCAAGGAAATCCCCCACCTCCTCCTCCTCCTAATGACATTGACATGTTGAGGCAACAAGTCGAGAATCTAGCCCAACAACTTCATAGTGGAGTGAAAACAACCTAGTTTTCACTTAATGCTATTTGTCCCTATCCCTTTGATAGGAATATACATATGCCACCTTTTCCACAAGGGTTTGAAACACCTAAATTTGAAAAGTATCAAGGAAAAGGAGACCCTTGAGATCATGTCAGGGAATTTCACTCTGCTTTCCTAGAAGTGGCATATGAAGACACATATCTAATGTGCCTCTTTCCTCTAAGTTTGGGAGGGACAACCACGCAATGGTTTTCTCAACTAATAGGCGGGATTAGGACGTTCGAAGAATTGGTCCAGAAATTCATTGCACATTATTTCCATAACATAGAGCGCAATGTCACCATGGCAGATCTGTGTAACACCAAGAAAAAACCAGGGGAGCTATTTTCAGCTTTCTTGCAATGATGGCGACAAATATCTAGCAGACGTTCTCTTCAGCTACCTGAACGAGAGCTAGTGGAAATATTTATTTCCAACTTGAACAAAGAAATGGAATTCCATCTAGACATGAAAGGCACAGAGTCCTTTAATGACATGATCACACAGGGTTTAAAATGTGAACAGGCCCTCATCAAAAAGGGGCTTATCAAAATATACAATGAACCAAAAGATGCCCCTCGCAAGTGCTTCAACAGTGATAAACCTAACTTCTGGATTAAAAACAAAAATATCGTCAATGACGGGGTTGTAGATGCAAGGACTATCAAGAGTGCACAACCCGTGGTCCGATTTGCGGGGCAAAACCCCCCTCCTAAGAACAACATGGTTGCTCCCCCACCAAATCAAGGGCGCAATGCACCGCAAGAGGAACCAAGGCAAAGACAACAAAATTATAAACCAAAACGTACATACACTCCCTTAGGGGAACCTATTGAAATAGTGTTACGTCAATTGGTCTCTTCAAATCTGGTGACCTTACCAAAAACATCTAATTACAAGCCTCGGGTCAAACCTCCATGGTGGAGGGATAATGAACATTGCAAATTCCATCAAGGGAAAGGGCATAAAACAAGTAATTGTCGTAGATTGAAAGATCTTGTTCGGGATCTTATTGACCGAGGAGAGATTGAAATTGAAGGACACGACCCAAAAACCACAAATAATGATCATCTTATGTTTAAGAATCTGCTTCCATCACAAGATCAAAGGGGTCCTTCCACTTCATGATGAAACACAGATACGGCTGATTATATGCGAGCCACCTATAATCACTGTGAATCACCTATATGATGCCAATGAAAAAATTGCAACCATTAGCATCAAAGATCCAAAACATACCTGCAATGTTGTTACACGATGTAGCAAGATCACCATTAAAGCAACTCCATAAGGCACACCCTCCATCCCAAAGCAATATAATCTTGTGGAACAATTAGATAAAACATCTGCACTTATATCCATCTTAGAGCTTTTGAGCCTATCCCCGTCTCATAAAACAATCTTGGATCAAGCTCTCCAAGAGGCGTCAGTCCCTGCCAATCTAAACACAGATCAATTTCAAGCTATGGTTGGTAGTCTGAGGTCATCACCATGTCTCACTTTCTCTGAAAGTGACAATACATCCTTCCAGCAACCTCATAATGCCTCACTCCATATTGAATGATTTATCAACCAACATAGGATCAAGTGAGTCTTAATTGATAATGGAGTAGGCCTAAATATCTATACATTACAATTGGTCACAGCATTGGGATATGCATTTGAATCAGTGGATCCCCACAAAAAGATAACTATAAAAGCCTATGATGATGCAGAATGTTCTTCAAAAGGAGCAGTTGTGTTACCAATCTGAGTGGGCCCAGTGGTGAAACACATCATATGTCAAGTTCTGGACCTTCCTCTATCGTATAATTTATTGCTAGGAAGACCTTGGATACATGCCATGCAAGCCATTCCCTCCACCTATCACCAGTGTATCAAGTTCCCTCATAATGGTGTAGAAATTACAATCCTGGGTGATGCAACTCCATTTGCATATTGTAACAATATCAGTCATCAGCCAGAGATTACTGTTCCCAACAACAGAGAAGCTATCCCATCCACATAATATGTAAGTATAGCCTCTCTTTCTAGTTCAAACACCACTATACCCAAGAAAGAGAAGCTAAAGATGAAAATGACAGAGGAAGGTCCTAGGGAGTACAATCTAAGTCAACTCTTTTATGTTGGGCAACTACCCACTTCCCCTGGAACTCATGGTAAGCCTCAAAAGTTACTTCAAGCACCACTGGTCAAGCTAGCATGCACTTTGACACCTTTTATCCTTGGAAAGAGTCAGGAAGAGGAGACCAGAGATGAGGACTTAGCAGAATGGATCTGTAGACACCTAAAAATGGTCAACGCTTGCAGAATCATACTTTAAGATTTACGCATTGCCTCATTTTAGGTTTTTGCGTCGCATTAACATTTCTCCTATGTCACGCACTTGGTTTTTATCATTTGCGAGCATCGAGTCTTTCTTCTGTATTCTTCATTCATCTCGTTCTCAAATTTGGTCTTGTCGACAACAATCTCCAGTCATGATTTTGATCGATTTTATCCTGTCGCATCAATGTGCATGCTCATTGGTCATCATTTTTGGACATCGTCAATCCTAATTAGGGTTTTGTCCTCTTATCAATCTTGTCATCTGGCGATCGATTTGTCATCAATCCTTATCATTTTCAATCTTGTCATTTTAACGATCGATTTGTCATCGATCGTTGTCATGTTCGATCTTGTCATTTTGCGATCGATTTGTCATCGATCATGGTCATTTTCAATCTTGTCATCTTGCAGTCTATTTTGTCATCTTGTCAATTTTATCATTTTGCGATCAATTTGCCATCGATCATTGTCTGTCTCAATTATGTCAATTTGGATCAATTAGTCATTGTTCCTCGTCAATTAACGCATTTATCAATCAAATCATTTATCACATTGGTCCTTTGTAAATCATGATCAAATCGATATCAATTATCCTTTGTCAAGACCTAATTGTCATCCTTGCATTGCTAATTCATCTTTTAGGGTTTTATGATTTTATTCATTTAACCATGTTTGTCATTTCTCCCTCTAGGTTAAATAATTTATTTATTTATCCTAGGTCTTTGTGTCACAATTAAATGTTTAATTTAATTGGCTAACTAATTATTCCTCTTTTTGGTGAATTAATTAATAATTGACAAATTATTAATTGATTCACCTAATTCCTAATTTCCTAATTTTTCATCAATTTCTAAATTCCCTCTTTGTGAATTAATTAATAAATGAAAAATTATTAATTAATTCACTAATTTCCTAATTTTCCTCTTTTTCCAATTTTCTAATTTTCTAATTCCTAATTTCAATTTCCTCCTATTTTTCTCCTAATTTCATGGGAATGACATTTCAATTTGTCATAATTTGTCATAATTGACAATCAATCAATTTTTGACATAGAAATTTGTCATAATTTGTCATAAATTGACAATCAATCAATTTTGCATAGAAAGTGCATAATTTGTCATAATTTGTCATAATTGACATTTTTGATTTGCAATTTCCATTTGAATCGAATCATGCTAATTTGATCATTTCTCCAATTTGTCTATAAATTGGATGAATTTCTTCAATCTCAATCTAATAATCACATTATCTAATAATCACATTATCGATCTAATAATCACTTGTTTGAATTACTTTGTCGAATCAATCACGCTTTGAGTATTCTTGTGCCAATGTCAATCTTGCTTTCACATTAGGTCTATGCACTTGAAGGTGAGATCCACAAACAAAAGGCTATTTGGAGAAGAAAGAAGGACAATGGAGCCGCATGAAGGAGACATTCGAATCTGCATATGGTTTGCTTAGTTTTTAGTTTTGAATGTTTTATTTTCATGTCTTTATTGAGTGTGTTAGGATTGATCATTGCAATCTGCTTTTGTGATTGAGCTATTATTAATATTGATTTGCTTTGATGATTTCCGATTTCCTAGCTACAGGATCTATAAAGACCCTATCACCACGGAAATCCCACAAGCTAAGCTTACCACAAATCAATATGGCAAAGGCCTTCTCATTATGCAAAGAATGGGCTATGATGGTTAGAGTGCTTTGGGACCTTGCAAGCAAGGATGACATGAGTCGTTGCAGCCTGAATTAAAGCCTAAAGATAACATTGGATTAGGCTTTCAAAAGGAGATTCTTCCTAAGCTCAGATTCAAAGGGAAACCCCGCAAAACTCTATATCAGCCTAATACTCTAAAAAGGCCACCTTTGATTATATCCGTAGCACCAAAAACCATACCAACTGCCCCAATGAGGCTAAAAATCCTAGGAATACCATCTACAATACCAATCATCCCACCAATCAAACCAACCACTCCGTCAACAGCAGCAACCGCATCAACATCACCATTAGCAGTATCAGAACCCCCAACAGTATTGACAACACTGAAAATTCCATCAAAAGTAACAAATCCAACAATACTGATACTCCCAGTATCGGATTCACTGATTCCCATAATCCTTCCTATAGCACCAACCATTCCATCTCCAAAGGTACATAAGTCAATTACACATGAGTGGGAATTTGATTCCATCCAGCTCAATAATTCAGATGAGGAAGATGCATCACCCTCTCCACCTCGCAAAGAAATCCCTATTTACAGAGAAGCACATATTAAAACCTCTTGGGTTCCTGAACTGGAAACATCTTCCACAAACCCTACGTCACATCCTACACCTAATTCTGACAGGGAGAGTACCATCAACGACCTTCACCACAATGTCTTAACCCTCACTAACACATCTTATGAACTTAACCTGATCGATGAGGTAATGCCCATTATCCATCCTGAACTCATCGAATGGAACCAACCAAATCCCCCATGCCTTGACCACTTCCAAAATGATGAGGCGATCATTGACATTTTGGAACTACGGGATAACATACCAAGTGGGGATCACAAAGCTAGATTTGTCATTGAACTTAATAGCACAACATACTTTGGGGCAAATGCAAAACCTTTCAACTGCAAAAATATTACAATAAAACATGGATCTTCCAGTGAAAACCACACTGTGGCATTGTTTGATCCCAAAAAAGTAAAAAGAAAGAGCATATCCAATGGTGAAAACCTCTCTGAGGTGCCTACGGATGAAAGGTTTGACATTCTCCCCTCTAATGAAAATCAGGAATGATCAATGATCCTTATTGAGGAAATGAAAGAATTCAATGTGGGGACTCCTGAGACTCCTCACCACATACATTTGGCATCTCTTTTAACTCCAGAGGAACAACCTAAGTTTGTAGAATTCTTCCAGAATCATCAGATCAACTTTGCATGGTCATATGCCAACATGCCTGGTCTTGATCCTGATTTGGTCATGCATCACCTCACCGTAGAAGAAGGAGCTAAGCCTATCAAATAGAAGCTTCGCAAGATGCACCCCCAAATTGTGGTGCTCATCAAAGCAGAACTTAAGAAACTTCTAGATGTTGGTTTTATTAGACCAATTGATTATGCAGATTGGATCTTCAATATTGTACCTGTTGGCAAACCAAATGGGGGCATCTGTATCTGTACTGACTTTAGAGATCTAAACAAGGAATGTCCTAAGGATGACTTCCCCTATCAAAAATTGACATGATCGTGGACCTAATAGCAGGACATGCCATGCTTTCTCTTATAGATGGCTTTTTAGGTTACAACCAGATAAAGATCGCACTAGAGGATCAACATAAGACGGCCTTCACATGTCCATGGGGAACATACTGTTGGAATGTAATTCCTTTCGGTCTAAAGAATGCAGGGGAAACCTATCAAAGAGCAATGACCACCATCTTTCATGATATGATGCATACCATAATGGAAGATTATGTTGATGACTTACCGGCAAAATCATTAGCAAGAGAAGGTCATCTAGAAATATTAGATAAAATCTTTGATAGACTAGAACAATATCATGTTTGACTCAACCCAAAGAAATGTGTCTTTGGAGTAACCTCAAGGAAGCTTCTAGGATAGATTGTCTCAAGCAAAGGCATTGAGGTTGACCCAGCAAAGGTCAAAGCAATCATAGATATGCCACCACCAAGAAACATCGATCAGCTAAGGACATTACAAGGGCGACTACAATCCATCCAAAGATTCATTACATAACTAGCAGATAAGTGTCACCTCTTTACACAGTTGTTACACAAAAACATTCACTTTCAATGGGATGCCAGATGCCAGCAAGCATTCCAGATGCTTAAGGACTATCTCATGAATACATCGTTGTTGATCCCACCAGATCCCACTAGACCTCTATTGCTCTATATTTCAAAAACTAATATAGCATTGGGAGTATGCTGGAACAACACAATGCATAAGGGAAAGAGTGTGTTGTATACTACATTTCTCGCACACTAGTCAGCTATGAACTCAATTACACACCTATTGAGCGAGCTTGCTTAGCAGTAATCTTGGCAGCCACTAAACTGAGGCACTACCTGTTAATACATAAAGTACAACTCATTCCAAAGATCGATCCACTAAAGTACTTACTTAGCAAAGCAGCATTGACAGGTTGCTTGGCCAAATGGGTGATGATTCTAAGTGAATTTGGCATCGAGTATGTGGACTATAAAGCTATCAAGGGCCAAGTTATTGCAGATCAGTTGTCCGATACACCCCTCATAAGCGATCATCCTCTCATTTCCAATTTTCTGGATGAAGAGATATTCATGATCACAACAACACAACCATGGAAACTATACTTCGATGGTTCATATACTTGGCATGGCTCGGGGGAGGCATTTTGTTTATCACACCTCAAGGTGACAGCATCCCGAAGTCTTACAGGCTAACTTTTTAATGTACAAACAACATAGCAGAATATGAGGCCTTGATCATAGGACTCAAACTCACCATACAATGGAAATTGAAAGAGCTACAGATATATGGCGACTCCCAACTAGTCATCCAACAAGTCATAGACAAATATTAGACCAAGAATGATAAACTCATGCCGTACAAGCAAATGGTGGACAATTTAAAGGCATCATTTATGACTATCACCTTTAAGCAGATACCTAGAGATCATAATCGAGTTGTTGACTCCATGTCTACCATTGCATCTCTCCTAGATCTTCCACAAAATTCAACACACTATGAGTTCTTGGTAGAACAGCTTTGGATTCCTGCTTATGATAGCCCCAAATCCAAGATGATATGTTGCCTTGTCGGTCCTGAATCCCCATGGTACAGTGAGTTCTACACCTACCTTCGTGATCACACACTTCCTCCTAACCAATCAAATAACCAACGCAAAACCTTCATTCGCCAAACTGCTCGATACACCATCATTGTTGAAACTCTATACCGACGTAGTCTTGATGGTACTCTCCTTCGATGTTTGGAATAGGATGAGATAACAAAGGCCTTGGAAGAGGTACATGAAGGAATTTGTGGGACTCACTCAAGTGGTCCTTCCTTAGCAAAGAAGATCATGTGCACTGGATACTATTGATCGTCCATGGAAAAAGACTCCTACTATTTTGTTAGAAAATGCAAGAAATGCCAAGTTCATGGAGACTTGATACATGCACCAGCACAAGAATTACAACCAATCACAACACCATGGCCCTTTTTTTAATGGGTACTTGACCTCGTGGGTAAAATTCATCCATCTTCATCCAACGGCCACAAATTCATTATTACCGCTACCGAATACTTCACAAAGTGGAACGAAGTTGTTCCACTTACCCAAGTTATCAGCAAGTAGATTGCCTCATTCATCCTTAATTACATCATCTGCTGGTATGGTGTACCCATGTCCATCATCACAGATAATGGGCTTCCTTTCAAAAATTAGGATGGCCGTGAGCTTTATAAGAAGTTTCACATCCAGCACCGCTTTTCCACTCCCTATTACCCACAAGGCAATGGCCAGGCCAAAGCATCAAACAAGAACATATTGAGAATCCTCAAGAAGACAATCAATGATGTTGGTCATGATTGGCACGTTCAATTGAATCCAGCACTATGGGCGTATCGAACTAGCATTCGAACCCCTACAGGCGCAACTCCCTACTCACTAGTCTATGGCGTAAAAGCTATCTTACCTATTGAGGTCGAGATACCATCTCTACGGGTTTCCTTGCATAATCTAATAGATGATGAAGCATACCGATTCTCTCGTCTTCAAAACTTGGAACTACTTGATGAAAGGGGACAAGCTGCATACAATCACCTCAAAGCCTATCAGCAGTGCATGAGCAGAAGCTATAATCATCAAGTTAGACCTCGTACATTTGAGGTAGGTGATCTTGCTCTCAGAGAGAATCCTTGTAACCAACCAAATAGAGAACATCAAGGAAAGTTTGAATGAAACTGGTTGGGTCCATATGTTATCACTATTGTATTTGGGTCTGGGGCATATCAGTTGGCTACTTTAGAAGGAGAACCGCTAGTAGATCCAAAAAATAGCATGCACCTCAAATGGTTTCATACATAAACTATACAAAGAATTAGGCTCCCATACATATCAGAAAAACACCAAAAACATTCAGATAAATGTCCTGAAGAAAATACAAAAAAATTAAAATAGTAAAGAAAAATCATGCATCCAAATGGTGAACAACCACTCAGGTGGCACCTTGGGTAAGTGCGATGGTGAGAACCTAGAAAACAGGCGCTACTCGTAAAGGCTATGGCTCCATTGTCTTTCAGACTTGTTGCGATCACATTCATTGCATCCACTCATCCATCAGTCAAACCATGGCTTGTTATTGATCTGCAATCAAGGATAATACTTCACGCGTCTTGCATCCTGCTTTTTCATAAGTACTATCTAAACTGGGGGCAATGCTCTTCACCTGTTGATGGAAGTGGATTCTACATTACTTGTGATTCATTGAGTTCTTCATTCGAAAATTGTCTCACAAAATCCAAAACATTCAAAACTATCTCACAAAATTCAAAAACATTCGAAAAACAACTCAAAAATCCAAAAACATCATAAGACATCAAAACTCGATCAAAAACATGGCAACGCATAAAAATCCTATGTACATACGCAATCGCAAACAAACACCAAGCACACATTTTGAGTTACTCAAATGATGACCACTTATCAAATCAACCAAACAGTCAACATCAACACACTACTGTCTTAACAAGGATGCATCCTTCCTTACCAAAACAAAGGCATGATAACATTTTTCTTTGACAAGAAAATTTTGTTTAAGCTATCAAGTATTTGGTCAGTTTGTTAGTTATTTATTCATTTATATCAAGTTCCTATCCTACTCCGAGATATCCACAAGTGATTAGAGTAGCCAGGATGGTTCCTAAGCATCGTTTGTGTATCTTCTGTGAATTATTCCAATGAAGTTCTGGGGCATGTACTAATGGTGTCTACGTGGGAAGTTCACTAAGCTACGTGATCTTATGCAAAATACAGTCATAGATCACTACGGCTTGTTGACTACAGCATATACCTTGACCATATGAGCATGAACCATTATGGAGGGTCCATATTCTTTATTTATTTATTTATGTTGCTTGCTTACAGGTACAATGCTCCAAACTTGGTTCCTACTACCTTGTCCAAGATTGATACTACCATTGCTCAATGATGAAAAATAAAGCACTATGGATCGTCATTCCATCTCATCTATTTATATTGCATTCCATCCATCCATACATTCATATAGCTGCATATCATTTATACATAGTAATGACAATGGATGCATACTCTATTTTTTTTATCTTCTTCCATAGGAATGGGTCCTAGGTCCTCCATATCTTCTATCTAACATCGAATCCCCCCTCACCCTTCCCATCTAGGTCCTCATCATCATCCCTTCATTGGTTCCCATCAACCCAATCAAGCCAATTACTCTATCTACACAGGCACATCGACTCATGCATACCTAGACTATCAACAAATACTTTGATCAAGTATCTTCGGGTCTCAACAGGTAATCGATCATGGCAAACCTAGACTACAATAGGCATTTATCATAATGACCTAGTCTCAACGGGGCTGCTATGATTCACGATAACCATCCATCACAATACAAACACTATCAATTGATCAACCAATCAAACACAATCCAAACGAACAATTACATCAATTGTCTACGTCTCAACGAGTATTTTGCTTCATATACCTTGACTTCATCAGACAATTACATTAATTGTCTAAGTCACCAATAGGTCACTTTGATTCACTTACTCATACTTTATCTTGTCCAAGCAAACAACTAACATCAACTGTCATGCTTTGACTCGATCGGGGGAGTTAAACCAATTGCACCAGATTGTTCAACCAATTTTAATCAATTGTATAGCATCAATCAAAAGCACAAACCACATTTGCATCGTATCTCTTGCCTGACCTAAAGGTACTCATTGGCTTGTTGTTTCTTCATTTCACTCCGTTTTCTCCCATTCTTTCCCCATTATTGCTAATTTCTTCTGTTCTACCTCCCCTCCACTTTTCATTCTTTTTCGAGAGATCGCTCGATTTTTCAAAAAAAATTCGGCCCATCTCTTGATGGGGCATACCACCCACTAAATTAACATTTATGGGGTATATTTCTTCACACCTATTTTTATTTTTTTGAAACGACGCAATAAACCGCATCGTCTCAAAGAGGGGCAAATGTAGTCACATAAATCTGTCCATTTTAATTAAATGAATATTTAATATTTATTTGATTAATAACTCACTAGCCAATAGTTAATTAAATTAACATTTAATTAATTCATCTTCAAACATTCTCCTATTAATTAAATAAATTATTCAATTTATTTTAATTAATTTATTAAACCAAATTCACAATCAATTAAATGAATAAATCCTATTTATTTAATTGAATCCCCTTTCCTCTTTTAAATAAATAAATAAAATATTTATTTAAATCATTAAACTCCCCCCCACTTGCATTCTCCTACAAATGCAAGTTGCAACGACAAGTTGAAATAAATTAATTTTATTTTAATTTAAATCCTATTTTCCCTCACCCACCAAATCCACTTGCAAATCCTAAATCACCTTCTAGACCCTTCTAACCACTTGCTAACCATTCCTAATTAGCCTAATCCATCCTCTAAATATTGTCACATTCCTAAGCAACTTGGAGTCGCTTCTCAAAGACTCCAAAGTCTTTGAAAAGCATTTAATGCTTTATGTGTTCAACAAGCTAACCCCTAAAGTCTTCCAAACCACGAATGGCTCTTACATGACCATTAATGGCTCTTACATAACCATTTATGGTTAAATCCACTTGCTCCCATGGTTAGAGACCTTACCTCTAACTCAACCCTCATTCAACCCATGGGTCTCTTCAAGCATTTATTGCTTTGACCATGGTTATCCTCACTAACTCTTGCACAAGAGTGTATCCATTGGATAAAGGAATTATTCTTTGAATAATGAACTTATTCACTCAACTCAACATTAACCCTACCTCCCAAGTTAACCCTTAGGTCATGTCAAGCATTTAATGTTTCTTCCCTCTCTCCTCAACGCATCTCATGTTGACATTTGTCATCCTGGGATTGGATTGAAAGTCCTCACATGGATCTTAAACCCTTCAATCCTGACCCTTGTTGAGATTACTCAATCTCAACCCTCCATCGCTTCATTTTACCTATAAATAGAGCTCATTTCTTCATAATCCAGATCCTGAAAACTTGTTTGCATTTAACTTATAGTAAATTTTAGAGAGCATTTTAGCATAATCACTCATATTGTCATTTTGGACTAAAATTAATCTTAGTTCATTTCATAATATCTCATAGTTAGTTTGTTTTACACTTGCATATCATAGTTTAAAGCATTTCAATCTTGAATCTCCATAAGACATTCATAGTGCAAAAAATTGTTGAGAGTTACACTCATTTGGAAACTTGGAGAGGAGAGAAACAAGAGAGGAGGAGCTACAAGCATGGTGGAAGGCATTTGGAGATGCCTTGTTGCATTCGTTTTCTTTGTTAAATGCTCTATTTTGCTTATAGTGTCTCTCTTGATATGCCTGTTTAGAATAATTTGTGGTTGTTAACACTAACATTTGTTTCTTGTGTTCTTATGTGTTGCCATCAAATAGATTTTCTAATCCTTTTTGCAGAGCATCAGTATGATATTATATATATAATATGTGTATATACATATAATATATAATTTATATATAATATGAAAATATATAATATATAATAATATATAATATTTATATATATGTATATAATAATACATAATATATTAAGTATATATATACACACATATGTGTGTGTATGTGTATTGTCTCCCTCTCCCCCCTCTCAAGCGTGTACAAGGTGTCTCTCTTTCTCTCCCTCTCCCTCTCTCTCTCTCTTTCTCTCTCTCTCTCCCTCCCTCCCCCTCTCTCCCCCTGTCTCTCTCTCCCCCTCTCTCTCCCACTCCCTCTCCCTCTCTCCCCTTCTCCCTTCCTCCATACCCCCTCTCTCTCTCTCTCTCTCTCTCTCTCTCTCTCTCTCTCTCTCTCTCTCTCTCTCTCTCTCTCTCTCTCTCTCTCTCTCTCTCTCTCTCTCTCTCTCTCTCTCTCTCTCTCTCTCTCTCTCTCTCTCTCTCTCTCTCTCCAATATATCTTCTGTTTGTTTGCATATAGATGAGGTGATAAGGAGATTGACAAGGTGGTCAGTTTTTTGTTTTTTTAAAGAAGATAGGATATAAAGTAGAACGTTTGAAGAAAATGAACGTATTGGTTTCTTTGGATCATGTGGATGTATTGGTTGGATAATCTTTATGGGTTTTATGGTGTACTAAGGGGTCATATGGTGTCTTATGACCCCTTAGGTATTGTTATGGGTAATATGGTGTCCTAAGGGGTCATAAGACACCATATGACCCCTTAGGACTCCATATGGTGTCATTATGGGTCGTATGGTGTTCTATGACCCCTTAGGACACCATATGATCCCTTAGGTGTCATTAGAGGTCATATTGTTTCTTAAGAGGTCATATGGTGTCCTAAGGGGTCATATGGTGTCTTAAGGGATCATATGGTGTTCTATGATCCCTTAGGACACCATATGACCCCTTAGGACTCCATATGGTGTCATTATGGGTCGTATGGTGTTCTATGACCCCTTAGGACACCATATGATCCCTTAGGTGTCATTAGAGATCATATTGTTTCCTAAGAGGTCATATGGTGTCCTATGACCCCTTAGGACACCATATGACCCCTTAAGACATCGTATGGTGTCCTAAGGGGTCATATGATTCCATATGACCCCTCAAGACACCATACGACCCATAACAACACCATATGGTGTCCTAAAGGGTCATATGGTGTTCTATGACCCCTTAGGACACTATTTGGTGTCATTATAGGTCCCATGGTGTGCTAAGGGATCATATAGAGTCTTATGACCCTTTAGATGTTGTTAGGGGTTATATTATGATCTAAGGGTCATATGGTGTCCTATGACCCCTTAGGACACCATATGGTGTCGTTATGTGTCTTATGGTGTCCTATGACCCCTAGGACACCTTATGACCCCTTGGGACACCATATGGTGTCGTTAGGGGTCATATGGTGTCCTAAGGGGTCATATGGTCTCCTACAACCCCTTAGGACTCCATATGGTGTCGTTATGGGTTGTATGGTGTCCTAAGAGGTCATATAGTTCTCTATGACCCCTTGGGACACCATTTGGTGTCATTATGGGTCGTATGTTGTGCTAAGAGGTCATATGGTGTCCTATTACCCCTTAGGACTCCATATGACCTCTTTGTGTTGTTATGGGTCATATGGTGTCCTATGACCCCTCAGGACACATGCATGGATCCCTAGGGTACCATATGACCCCTAAGAATACCATATGACATGAAAAAGCACAAAAAGAATACCTTATGACCTCTAAGAATACCATATGACATGAAAAAACACAAAATGGTGTCCTCCAAGTTTAGGTTCTCCTACGGCCCCTTAGGACTCCATATGGTGTTGTTATGGGTCGTATGGTGTCTTAAGAGGTCATATAGTGATCTATAACCCCTTAGGACACCATTTGGTGTCATTATGGGTTGTATGGTGTGCTAAGGGGTCATATGGTATCCTATGACCCCTTAGGACTCCATATGACCTATTATGTATCGTTATGGGTCATATGGTGTCCTATGACCCCTTAGGACACATGCATGGATCCCTAGGATACCATATGACCCCTAAGAATACCATATGACCATAGAGAGGGAGAGAGGGGGAGGAGAGGGAGGGAATGGGAGAGAGATACACCTAGGAGAGTGAGATAGAGATTGAGAGGGAGAGACAAGAAATAAATGAGAGAGAGAGGGGGGAGACAAAGATGGAGAAAGGGAAAGGGAGGGGGAGAGAGAGATGGAGAGAGAGAGAGAGAGAGAGAGAGAGGTAAATAGAGGGAGAGATAGAGATAGAGAGCGACACAGAGAAGGGGACTCGGAGAGAGAGAGAGAGAGAGAGAGAGAGAGAGAGAGAGAGAGAGAGAGGTGGAGGGAGGGAAGGTGAGAGAGAGAGAGAAAGAGAGGGTGAGACATATAGATATTTTGAGTGAGAGGGAGGAAGGGATGGAAGGAGAGTACAAGAGACTAGAGAGAGAGGTGTGAAGAGAGGGAGAGAGTGAGAAAGAGAGGTAATGAGAAAGGGAGAGAGGGAGGAGGAGGAGGAGAGAGGGAGAGAATGAGAGAGAGATACACCTAAGAGAAGGAGAGAGTGAGATATAGAGAAAGAGGATGAGAGGGAGAGACTTTAGAGAGAGAGAGAGAGAGAGAGAGAGAGAGAGACTTAAGTGAAAAATAGAAATGGAGGGGGGGAGGTAGGGAGAGAGTGGGAAAGAGATACACTTGACAAAGGAGGAGAGTGAGATAGAGAGATAGAGGCAAAGAGGGATAGAGACTTGAGAGAGAGAGAGAGGTTGATATCCAGAGACTTGATAGAGAGAAGGAGAGAGACTTGAGAGAAAGAGAAATGGAGCGAGAGGGGGAGAGAGAAAGAGAGTTAGAGGAAAAGAAATACTTGACAAAGGAAGAGAAAGGGAGGGGGACGGAGAGGGATAGAATGAGAGAGAGAGAGACACTGAAGAGAGGGGGAGAGAGTGAGAGATAGAGATATTTGAGAGAGGGAGAGAAAGAGAGGAATAGATGAAAGAGAGAAAGAGGGTGAGGGAAATGAGAAAGTGAGGGAGAGATACCCAAGAGAGGGAAGAAAGTAGAGAGGGAGAGATTCCCAAGAGAGGGAAGAAAGTAGAGAGGGATATGCATAAGAGACAAAAAGGTAGAGGTTAAGGAAGAGAGAGGAGGAATGTAGGGAAGAGACGAGAGAGATAATGCTGATATAAGCATGCTAATTACTAAAATTTGACTAAGTCTGAAATTTATAAGAAAACTCAAAAAACTAGAATCTGCATTATAACTCTTAGAGATCTGGAACCACTCTCAAACATCCTGACAATATATACATAAAATATAACTTAAAGTATAAGAAAGATAAAAGACAAAGAGAAATGTCACTTATACTTAAATATTATATTTTATTTATATATCCTACCCAAAAACCTAATGGAATGCTAAATGAATTGCATTTTATTGACAGTCAAACGCGTACGAGGTTTTTAGTTTCTAAACTGCGTACGCAGTTTTAGTTTTTAAACTGCGTACGGGGTTCTTAGTTTCTAAACCACGTACGTGGTTTTAGTTTTTAAACCATGTACGCAATTAGTATACTTTAAACCCCGTATGTGGTTTAGCTTTGGTTAGGCTCAGCAAAACGAGCCTAAACACGTATGGGGTTCTTTAAATTGAAATACCCCGTGCGCGTTTTGTTGTTTTTCATGTTTTTTTTTTTTATGTGTCCACTTTTCTGACCACCACCTTTGTGCACTTACCCAAGTATCTTTTCCTAGAAGGATTTGCAAAAATTCTTTTATTTACGTCAAAATATGGTGGCTGTACACATGTGTGGTATGGTCCTGAAACAAGCATTTTGAAAAAGTGGTTTTTAAACATGCCTACTAAAAAGAAATTTATACCATGTGGGTATTGAAATAAATTACATATTTGGAAATTAGACTCCAAGCACTACATTTTCTATTACTAAAGTTTTCTGAGTGCCTCAAATTTTGACATCAATCGACATAAAATTTTGAAAATAGGGAAAACACTTCCACTTTTTGCCCAAAAGTGGGACTCAACTTCTTGGAGCCACCCTAATCTCCTATTTGTTGGCTTAATCCTACACTATATTTGAGCAGGAAAGGTGGATTACTTCTAGGATTTAGTGATTTGTTGATTTGGGAACCAACAGATTCTTAACTTTGTTGGGGAAGAAGTGAAAGTATTGTCAAATTCTTATTCTAGACTCTTTGGTATTGAGGTTTTAAAATTTAGAAGAGGTTTTGTTACAACAAATCTAAAGAAGCTATGTGTGACTCTATTGTTGGAGAAGCCCTAGAATGAAAGTAATCTTTAGGGAGCTTTTAGCTTCTTGAAAATTTAGCCCTTTATAAAGAGAGGTGGTGATTCTACTTGTGAAAAGAACCTAATAAAAGAGTGAAGAAGAACTTGTGCTCAAAGTTTCCACTCAAAGGGAATTTGCAACAATTGCAACATACTTCTAGGTACTTTACATATTTTTGTCTTCAAGAAGGAAAGCTTTATATATGAAGGCTATTTGTGAAAGGTTTTAATAATGAATCTATTCCCTTATTTGGTGAAGTGTTAGCACTAAGAGAAAAGGAGTTAACAAAGGCAGACTAGTATGTTTTTGTATTACAAATTTTACTCATTATATCATTATTTAAATATTATTGTCATTTAAATATGCTCATAGTGATAAGACCTTAAGTAAACTTCAAATCATATTATGAATTGTAATAGCTAAGGTATCATGTTCTAAAAGGAAAAAAAGTCATGAATGAGTAACTTCAAAGCCTATATAAGAAGTTTTTGAAAGCACATCAAGATGTATCATCGGTGTCTCTATTGGGATTCAAATATAACTAGGCAGAATGAACAACCCTTGATGTACCCACAGAGCGGAGTATATTAGCTTTGGATAAATATAACCCACTAAATTTCAATAGCATTCAAGGTTATCCAAATCATTTCCCTCGTGTACTTAGGGAGCATGTGCCTAAATTCTATGGAAGGGAGTTTGAATCAACAATTAGGCATTCACTTTGTGATTTCATGGAGGACTATTAAATCTATGTAAAGGTTGTGGCTATGAAGATTTTTGTGTGGTTTTTGAAAGATGATGTTAGTGAGTGGTTCAGTGTTCTACCCATGCAATGTATTTCATCATAGGAGGAATTCAAAATATTTTTTATAAATCAGTTTGGTGATGGTAATGAGGATCACTCACTAATTCTTAGGCCTCTAAACACTCCAAAGAATGCTGAAAATTGGCCTGAGAAGTCTAAATGTGTTCAAAAGGTTGAAAATACACCATGTATTTAGTCAAAATGTGAGTTAGAAGATGGAATTAATTTTTAAAAACAAATGTGTTCTTGGTATCGCAATTTGTCCTCCCTAGTGTCATGTACATTGCAATAAGCCCCAAATTGAATGTGAGAAGAATATAAGTATTGTAGATCCCATGATGTATGTTGGAGCACTGTTAAACATAAGAAAATTGAAGGATAAGTCACCATATTCATTATTTAAAAGGGTTTCAGTTGCTTATATGAAAATCCATCTTGCTTTTAGGCCTCATGAGTTTGTGTATAGAGTTGTTTATGAAAATTTATATACTAGGTTCAATTTCTTGGTTTGAAGCTTTGAAATTAACCAATATTGATTAGGTATGTAATTGGATGGGGACTATTGAGAGGGCTGCATATAATATTGCAAGAAGGATCATACATTAGTGTGTTGATATCACTTGTAACATTCCTTCTTGTGAGAAAAATGATAGCATAATATAAGATGAGAATATGTTTGAAAAAGAAGTTGCCTCTTGCATCAACAAAATAGATGTTTGTAATCAGCATACAAACACAACATATGTGGATCAGTATTGCAATGGTGAAGATCAAACCACAAGGTATGAGGATACAATAGATGCATGTGAAATGACACCTTGTGGATATTTTTTTATTGAAGAATTAAAAGAATGTTTAGATATTAGGTGCGATAAATCAGCTTGTAAAATGAATGATTATGGTGACAATGCTAATATATTTGACTTCCCATTACAAATTAGTGTTGATTCCAGTGAGAATAAATTTTTGAACTATGAACTTGTGGATTCTCAACATATTTTAAGGGTTGATTAATTTTAGTATGATTCTAATTGCAATGAATGTGAACGTGAATGTTTGTCTATGGAATATGAATGCAATCATAAGTTAAATGTTTGTCTTAAAAAGATGATTGAATGACACGAATGTTGATGGGATCACATATTCATAGTTATGAAAATGATTCATAAGATTTTGAGCATAGTCTCAACAATTACTTTGATTATATGATGTTTATGATTGTTGTAAATATAAAGAATAAATGGAAATGTTGGTTTCCCATGTTGAGGACACTAAAGTTCATGATATTGGGAATGATGTTGATGTTGCAGACGTGTCAAATCCCTACATGAAGTAGCTAATTGAAGAAGTTAATGGTGATGGTGATAATGGTTGTTTACTTCCTAATAGTGATAATCTTCATAAAGAAAAAAGGGCATGCTTGTTTTGAGTGAAGAATGCATTGAAAAAGAAACTGGAAAAGATATATATGAATTTGTGAATAATCAAATTTGTTGCTATAGTAAGCCTTCATGGTGTGCATCACTTGATAATGAAAATGTTGAAAATATTCTGGCATGGTTGTCAATTGAAATTGTTAGTTATGAAGAGGATCAACATATTAGTCAATTTGATTATGGTTTCACAAAAGTTCAATTACAAATTCTTGCTAGTGAAAATAAAAGTGATTGTCTAAATGATTAGTTTATTGATTGTGAACATGATTTTTATACTGAAAAGTTGCATTGTGATGCTAATAATGCTAGCTTTAAGCTAGATGTTCTTAAAGGGGCTGAGGTTAAAGATAGGTCAGATCTCCATGGTGATATATTGCAAGAGTCATGTGATGAGTTGAAAAATGGATCAAATTTTATTACTAAACATGGAATATAGAATTTTAATGACTTAAGGGATGTTGCTAACACTGATTTGAATATTGATCAAGTTGCTATGGGTAATGATGAACCAAATTTGTGTATTTTCGAGGCATATAATGATCTAACAGTGTTGAAGAGTTTATGTGAAAGTGAATGCCAACATGATGTAAAGTGATCACCAACTAGATATATAACATACTCCAAATGATAACTCAATGAGTGCTTGCGAGTTTTTCAATTTTCCTAAGTTGTAGCTAAAGTATAAATTTGATAATTTGTAAATGTCATCAAATGCATTTGTTGATATTTTCATATCCAATGTTCAATAATTTCATTATTTTAACATCCATGATCTGTTAAAAATCAAGTGCAATGTGATATGTTTGCCTTTCTAGTTCCAGTAGAGAGTCCTTCAATGATGTATGGTGGTGATTTTGTTGATATGGTGCATTGCAAGAGGTGGAGTGACAAATTGAACATGTGTTTTGTATGCCTGTCCAATAATGATAAGATTTGTTTAGCTTGTGCTTCATTATAGAATGCAAATTCACTGAGGTGATCTTGATAGTGCCAAGAATAATGGATGGTGAGAGATGTCAATAACAGTATTTATGACCAGGCAGATTCTAGTGGTGCCTTTAGGTTGGATTTGTGTGGGTCAACTAAGAACCAAGTGTTTGACAGAGGCAGATTGCGGTTCTTCATTTTTGGTGGTCTAGGGCCACCAAATGAAGTTTGATTTTTAGTTCAATTTTAGTTCAATGTATAGTGGTAGAGTTGTCCAATGGAGTAGGCATCTTGTTCACATCCTATAGAAGTTTGGATCCTCACCATGCCCACAAGGGGTATGCATCCTCGAACATGAGCCACTATCGGCACCTTAATTTTTTGCAAAATTCAAGTGCCTAGATCCACATTCAGTTTGGTGACAAAAACAAAGTTTGATCCCTATTGTAATCTACCCCATAGCCCATCTTCATCAATTAAAATTTTATAACTCTAAATTATTCATGTAAATCCCTTTAGTAGAAAGTTTTTTGGGACATAGGGTAGTATCGTTTTCTAGTTTCATGGTCATCGGGTGAGGTTTGACACACTTTTTAATGTGAATGGGTTAGATTTGGTGTCCTGAAAAGTTGCAAATTTCAAACTTTTGTGGGCAACCCAGTTTTTCTATTAGTAGGCAGGTCCAATTCTAGTTTCGCAGTGATCTAAGTCCAAATTATTAAAAAAATAAAAAATAATTAGTCGAGGCTTTGCAAGCAGGGCCCATTTACAAAGGAGGTTGTTGAATTTAATTTTCTATTCAAAATTCTGGTAACAAATATTTATTCAATTAATTATAGACCATCACAAAATTTTATAGCTCCAGGGCATCCTTTTGCCCACAATGAATTTTCACAAGTTGACTAGCAAGAAAAATTAAAAGATTTACCAATTCTCTTAAGTTTAAAATGTGATTATTTAAAACATTTGGAAACCATTTATTAATGATTATGAATCATATGAGTTTGGTTGAAGGATAAACCAACAGAAAAGAATTCTCAATCTACATTGTTACAAATAGCTAAGGAGAAAATATCATTGTATTTTGATGTGCTATCTTTATTTCAAAATATTAGTCTAAGAGCTCCCTTGACCATAGGGGATGCAACTGGGAGTTTTGTTGGTTGTATGCACTTACTTCTCTTTGTTTCTATGCATAGAGGTAAAGTGATAACCTAGTTTGGAAAAATTACAGTCGTTGCCACTTGTGAAAACCACTCACAATAAAAATGAAATTGAAAATCCACTTATAGAAGACTCTTTCTCCTACCTTGTAAAGTAGTTAACAGTATTTGATGATGATGAGGTAGTAGTTAACAGTATTTGATCTCTAGTTGTTGTCTACCATTGTCTAGTGATATAAGAGCAAGATGAAGTTGGTGTCGTCTTTGAGTGTTTCAAAAGAAAATTGATTGGCAATAGTTGCACTATTTCTTGTCCATTTGTTAAAACGACTTATGTGCATATGTAAATTTCATTAAGTTCAGGTTGAAAATAATTTTTGATAGTAGTGGACAGCTATACATAGAGTTCCTTTTCTTGCAAAACATGGGGCAACATCATAAATTCTTCAGTCTTGGTTAGTTAGGTTTAATTACCCATGGTTGTAATGATCGAAAGGGGTGGAGTATCTCAATAGATAATTGCAAAACGTGAAGGATAAATATATGGTGCACTTAGAGTAGATTCATGCCAAATATTTGACAAAATGTCAAATGTGGTAATGTAATTTCTTATGATATTTCGAGAGTCAAAATATAAATAGGTAGATATTGCAAGGGTATATTATTGTTCAATATGATTGAAGCAATTGGCAGGTGTGTAGTTTTCATAAAATGAAATTTATAAAGTGCCAACTTAAATGAACTTTTACTTGGGGATGATTTCTTTCACCAAAAGAGGTAAAATACAATGAAGAGATGTGAAAGAATAAAATTAAAGATGCCATCTTAGAATAATGAAAAAATCATGTTAATCCATGAGCGTAAAACATACTGAAAAAGAGTTTTGTACATAGAAAATTAAAATATTTGATGAATGTGCAAACAAAGGGGTGTTTTTAGTTGCGAGTGGATTCAATTTCTACCCAAGCAATTATTTTCATTATTGGAGGTAAATGTACAGGTTTGGAATTACTTTTAATTATTTGTAGAATTAATTTCACCTAGGAATGGTTCATTTTACTAGTTAGAGGCGGAATAATAAAATTGATTTTCACCAAAGATAAATATATTCATAGGGAACACAAGTAAGAAAGAATAAGACAAATATTTAGTTGCAAAGTTGAAGATAGATGTAGGGTAAGAAGAATGCATAAGAAGAATATCCCAAATGCTACAGATCAAGGGAGAAGATAGTATCAAGTGTCTCTTTTAAGATAATCTATAGGGATTTCTTCTCTTGTCATTATACTGTAATTCCCATTCATTAGAAATGATTATGAATGTAATTCTCTAGGATAGAAGTTCTTTTTTGTACATGTGTTGTGACTTATAGTTTATGATGAAGTTTTGATTTGTAACTAAATGATAATTCATGTTTTGTTAGGTTGTCTTTTGAATGTACGTACATTCACCAAGTCTTGAAATAAAATTCATTAAGGGTCTTTTATTTCATCTTTGTAATATTTCTTGTAGTGTTTTGTTTTGTTTATTGCTTCTCTTCATGGAAGAGATTAAATGGCTATGAACAAAACATTGGGATAGTGAGTAGTGTATAAATGATTAAAAAGAATAGTTGCAACATATCCTATAATAGGGGGTATCATTGTAAGGAAATGATACTAAGAACCCCATTGGTTAAGATTTTGATTGCTAGAGTGATACATTTATTAATTATGAATTGAATATGTAGCCCTAAGAAGGCACTGATTTGGGAAGCTTGTGTCTACATGTCATTAAGAACCTTGATCTTACCCCAATTTTGATGCTTCAAAAATGGGGGTTTGGAAGATTAAGCTTCAAAATGAGGTTTTGGGAGCAAGATGAGGTTCAAAATTGCGTTTTGAAGCTCATTGCTTCAGAACTCACATTTTGAAGCTTGTTGTGTCTCCAAATACACATTTTTTAATTGACAAATCATTTCAATTTTATTTTTCATGTTTTAAAGTTGTTTATATTTATTGTTTTCTCTATGCAAACAATTAAGGATTGGCTAAGATTTGAACTAGTATTGTATTAATTTTCATTTTCTTTGGCATACTTTTTGGAGAACATTATCTATATTACAATACCTTTCTTGTTATCTAAGTGAATCTATTGGTACTTTCAAAATGGTTACCCCTTATGTACTGTAGAGCCTAAAGTGTAGGGGAGATGGGCATTTGGTTATGTAGCATCATAAATTGTACACCTTTATTAGTGTGTCCAAATTCACACTCTTCTAGCACCTATTTTAGTATTTGCCTTTCCTCTACGCATTATGGGACCTTTATTATAATTAATTAATATTTAAATTAATATCAAGGGTCTTATTTCACTTTATTGCATCATCACACTCTTGTTTGGGCCCTTGATTCTAGGTGCCCTTTATCATTCTATCATAATTTATCCTTTATCCCACCCTAATTTTAACTTTCAAGACACGTTCTACATATCTATACATTATGGTTTGAGCCACCAAGCTAGATTCGGCATTAGAACCTCATTATCTTGCATTCTTTGAAAGTTGGAAAAATGTTGTCGGGACTAGGGCCACCTACCACCCTAGTCCCGCACTTTTTTTCCTAGATTTTGGGAGGATAATTTGGCGATCTTATCTAATTCAAATCCTGCTTTGTGTAAAAATATTTCAAATCTAAGTCAGCCTAAAGGTGATTTCGATAATGAAATCCCTATATAAGGCATCTCTCTCAATTCATTTTGATCATCTTATCTTATGCTAACATTATCATCCAATTCAAGAGCAATTCTTCTTCCTTAAGAGCAAATATGATTCAAGGAGCAACAAATTACATCAAGGAATCTTCCATTTATGTTTTATCTATGATATCATGATGTATTTTATGTGATTTATCATGTTATTGCATCAACACCTGGAGGACTTGTCCTAAGAATATTACATCACCTATCGAAGGTATAATCATCTACATTCAAGCATATCAATTTCAGATCTAGCCTTGCCCTCAAAAGACAAGCTTTCCAATTCAATTGAAGTTCAATTTCAATTTTAATTAGGGTTAATTCTAAACCTCAGGTTTGACCTTAGGCAAACCCATATCCACAACCCCTTTTCCTCTCTATCTATGTGCAAGTTATTGATTCAGGAGTTGTGATCAAAGATTTTGATAGAATTGATGATGACAAATAGGTTCAGATTTTGAAGGAGCAAAAAGAAGAGGACCAAGGCGACCTACCACCATAGTCCCAATAATTTTGCCCAATCTCCTGACAATGGATCTAGTGCGTCTCCCTAATCTAGGAAAGATCCCAGTTGTCTAGAAGGTACAAGAGAAGGGCGACCTACCACCATTGTCTCAACAATTCATCTCAAAATTTTGGTGACAAGTTTTGTTCTTCTTCTTATGCTCAAATCCTTGTTTGTCTCCTTGTTTGACATTTGTTGCATTCTATTATTTCTGTTTCACTCTGGTTATCCATTTCTTTACCCTACACTTCACAATTTACATCTAATTTCAACTCAAAAAGGGGAGACAACTTATAGGTAAATTTAATCAGTATTTCATCCATTTTCCTAATTGAATTTTGGCTAGATCTATTGAATTCCTTCCCCCTTTTGTATGTAATGATTAACTTGGTGAGATTATGGTTTTATTATCTTAATTGGTGCAACCCTAATTTTACTCGATGGAGCTGGAAGACCTCATACAACATCAAGATCTTGTTACAGACGCAATCCTAAAATTTGGACTTGGTTTTCAGGGACCAAAGTGTTGAGGCACCCCTGTCCTAGGACCAAGGTGTTGGGGTGCCCTGGTCCTCAAGATTTTGTAGCAGTTTTTAGTGGTGGATTCTAGATAGTCTCAAGTTCTAGATTTTCTGACAACAACTCATACTCAGAAGACCAATGCATTCCAGTGCCTTGATCCTGCTAGATCAGCATCATATTTTAGTCACAAGTGCACAATCAGATTCCCTACCCATTTTTGTGTTTGTTTTAATGTTTATGATTATTTGTTAGTCATTTAAAATAACTTAAGTGTTTAATTTCTTCATATCTTAGTCATAGTTTGCATTACTTCAACATATCTTCATAGTTCATTCACTTTCCATGGTAGCAAAGGAATAGAAACCCTAGAAGTATCATTTCACTCTCTTCCATAAGATTTTATCAAATACAATCACCCCTCTAGGTGATTTTGTATTCCAATGTTAGTATGAAAGTAGATCTTGGTCTTACGTCCTACCCAATTTTATTTTCATACGATAAAATTTAATCTCCTATTTGTTGGCCAAATCCTATACTAGTTACGAGCATAAAAAGGTGGCTTACTTCTATTATTTAGTGATCTATTAATTTATGAACCAACGAGATAGTCTTTCACAGTGGTTTTCAATGTCACGTGGAGCTCTTGGATTCTATCTTTATATTGCATTGAGAGTTTGACATATTTGATTCTAATGACAAAGTATGTGCAATTGTGTCTTCTTGGTTTGGAGATTGTGGTTTGACTCTTCCCTTTGGGAGCTTTTGATGTCGAGCTTTTTACTATGTAGGGGCCACATATGATCTTCAGTTAGGAGATGGTTATCATGATGCCTAGAGAGTTTATTTATATGGTTCGATGAGAGATTTGGTAGTGATTTGGATTCATCATTTGATGATGAATGACTATCTTCATGTGTTCAAAGATATTGATACTTGGTTTAGAGTATATTTTTGTATTATGTACTCTTGATTCCAAATCAAAGTGTTGGCATGATGTAGGTTATCTTGAAGACAATGATATGCTCTTTGGAGCATATGATCTTCCTTTAAGGATATGTTTAATCATGATGTCATGATACATTCATGGTCTTATCTTTAAAAGTTTGACAATAGTCTTGTTGGTTCTATTTGGTTTTGAATATTAACCATTTGCTTGGAGCTTCATGATTTTGCATGGTTGCATTTGAAGTTGGCATGAAGTGGTTGGCAGATGCTCATGGAGACATGAGTTTTGGGTTCAGCTAAGAGATCTCATTTATTTGGGATCATGTGTTGAGATGGTTACTCTTTGATGAGGATTTCAACAAAAAGACTAAGGAGCCTACATTTAATTACGTATGCAAACTCATAATGGACATGAAGAGAAAACTATCTTTATTGTAATCTTTCATTGCTCGACATTTTATGCACAACACAATCTTGTTTCTCACTCTTGGTCTATTCACAGCGGAATGATCTAAGAGGTATTGCCCATATATTTATCAAATGCATCCTTTATTTTGTTTCTTGTCTTCTCATGTGAGTTGGTCCTTAATATAACAATTGTAAGCTCTAAATTGTGGAATCAACCTACAAGAGGAGAAAACAACAAATAAGCACACACATGAAATATTATGTTAGAGTTATAAATCCCAAATAGAAACTAAACTAGCTTCAAAATCAAGAACTCCAAGTGTGTCTCATGTTCCTCTATCTCCAAGGATCCTTCAAATCAAGGTGGCTCTCAACTTGGAAGAGCACTTGATCTCTGGGATGACTACCTAAAGAACAAGAGATATGTATGATTCTAAGATCTAAATGGACTGCAACTAAGATCTTAAGGATATGCTAAATGGATATGTAACTATATATGCTACCAAGATGACAAGATTAGTATGAGATTAAGCTAGCATGAGAATGTTATGAAGATGAGATTGATCTAGCATGGAAAAGAAACTAGCATGATAATATACTAAAAAATAATGAAATATATGTTATAATGCAACTAAGATGATCTAAAAATGCTAAGAGAAGACAATGGAGCTCCTTAGTAACCTGCACAAAACAATTTAGCTATAGATTGGATGCAAATAAAGATGGATATTGGGATCCTTTGATATGAGACAAGGGCTCATCTTATAGAGTTGAAGGTCTAGGAATGGATGGCCAAGATTGATTACCAATCAAGGGTCAAGATTGAAGGAGGAATGTGGTCCCAAGTTGGAAGGCTTAGCCTTGAGACAAATGTCACAAGGGGTAGAGGGTGAGGATCAATGTGGTCCCACATGTATGGTCCCAGATTTGTAAGCTTAGCCTTGTGACAAGTGGGAGAAGGTGAGGATCAATGTGGTCCCACAGGTGTGGTCCCAAATTTGCAAGCTTGGCCTTGCGACAAGTGTCACAAGGGAGAGGGGTGAAAAGTCAATGTGGTCCCACATGTGTGGTCCCACCTTGGGAAAAGGGGGATATGTGCTCACACATGCGTGAGCAACCTTGGGAAGCCCAAGTGGATTAATTAGGATAATGAGGACATTAGATAGGTTCTATAAGGATATTAAGATGCTAATTATAAATGTAGGATTTTGTAAGTGGGGGGCAATAATAGGTAGTTTTAGATAAATAAAAGGTTTATTTTAGCCAATTAGGTGCAACTTGCATTTGTAGGATTTTGCAAGTGGGGGGGTTATTTACAAATAAATAATGATTTATCTAAATGCAAGGCGATTTTTAATTAAATGTAAATTTAATTAAAAGGGAAAAGGATATTAATTAAATAAATAAGATTTATTCAATTAAGTGGGTAAAGGGTACTTAATCAAACCTTAGTTTAATTAGTGGGTTAGATTAGAAGAAAGGGTAATTAATCAAATCTGTAATTTGATTAATAAGTCAATTAGTAGAATAGGGATATTAATTAAACCTTAGTCTAATTAATAGGCGATTAACTGATGATTAAATGAATAAAATCAATTTAATTAGTTGTGCCAGTTTTAGGTGTCTATAACAATTATGAGGAATTGTTGAGAAGAAGATATGTGATTTTATGGATTTTCATTATTCTCTTTGTTTTTTGGTCTTTAGTTGTCGATTTAATTTTGAGGACTTATTAAAAGATGTACAAGAAATGGTATGTGGATTTGGGTATTGTTCCTTCTATTGTGAGAATGATTGATTTGTTTGATCTACCTTTCGTATGAGAGGTTTACATATATCGCCACCATTTTTCATTTGATTCGAATGTGTAGCGTCCTAAAATTGCGACACTTGCAATTTCGACTGCATTTGGGTCTTCACGATGGCAACACAACGTTGAACCCGAATGGAGACCCCGAAACCTGTTTACGACACCAAAAACTGCATTTTTTGCACCTTGGCCTGATCCCTCCTTGCACCCTGCTGTCCCGGGAGGTGGGACCATGGTGCCCTGGTCCCTGGTCCTATTTTGGGCCCGGCCTCTTTTGGGCATCGGGTCTTGAAGTTTGCAAGTTGGAAAATATTGTTTCTAGGTCGGCCTAAGGTTGGGAAAATCAGTCTATCAGCCCTAATTGACAAGTATATAAACTACATTTCCTCTTCCAAAAAAGAAAGGAAGACATAGGTGTGCAAAAGGCGGAAGCGATATTCAAACATTCAAACATTCAAGCATTCAAGCATTCCTTCAAACAATTGAGCATTCTAAGTCTCCATTCAAGGCTAAGTGTTGCATTCAAGACAAGGATTCAACCATTGAAGAGGAGATCACATACAACATACAACATACTACATACATTACACCTTTGCATGTAAGAATACAAACATTCTTACAACAAGGTATCAGTACTTGTTTACATTACAAACATTTACATTTACAGCATTCTCATTTCTTGGTTAATTCCAAAACTGGGGTTTGACCTAAAGGCAAACCCCTAATCCCTAACCCCCCAATCATCCTCTCTTTTCTATGTGTAGGTTGCAGGTACACGGCTGTAATTGAAGATCTGGAATCCTTGTGCAGAGACGAACAGACCCACCTTCGTTTCGCGGATTTTTCGGAGGACCGTGTGCACGCCGGGCGCCATCGTCCCGTCAACTTTCACTCAAATTTGCAGGACAGCACCGTCTCGACATTTTACTGCTAATTCCAGGTCCGCAGCTTCATCCTGTATCCCTATCTCTGTTTATAAGTGAATCTTTCCTACTTTACATGCATTCCTAGTTCAATCATTCTATCTACATTCTTTAAAAAAGAGGGTATTCTTGATGTCTTAACCCTTGAAACTCATTTAGAATCCAATCTTGCATTGCATGGGATTGGATCTTGTGGGTTTCAACCCCTCTTTTGAATGTAAAGTCTCCCCTAAGTGAAAACCATCAACCCTAGTGACTCTCCCTTCTCTCTCCTTGGAGTTGGGGAGGGGAGAACAACTAGGGTTCGATTTTTCCGCTTTACAAAATGTTAGGTGGTGATATTATTTCAATATGGGAATGGTGAAGGAGATCTTAGATTACATGAATTGGTACATGTTAGTGTGGAACAAGGATATGGTTTGATATGTATGTTCTCTCTTTGGTCTTTTTATTCTTCCTAGATGTTTGTATTCACATGTTTGAGTGTGGATAAATTGGGAGAGTTATAAAGACTAGTGGTGAGAGAGGTATTGCAATATATTTGTTTGTATCATGTGCATATCATTGTATGTTTACTTGACACTATGTAATAGAGGAATTCACCACATCCTTTATGTGAAGTACTATATAGATAGACTTGGTATGCTTTTATCTATTTTCATATTTGACATTACTCATGTCGTGGGATTTTCTATATGTATGTCTATTTATTCTCTTTGATATATTGGTTTGATTATTACTGATGTGATGATGAGTTTTCATGTTTTATTGGATTAGGATCTATGTGGTATGAAATTACATAGGTTAGTCACTCATTTAGTTGTAACGAGATGGATTAGATATGGACTATTTATATCCATGAGAGTGCTTTGGTGTTAATGTAGACTTTGTTAGTTGGCCTTGTCTATGGTCATTTGTATATTAATATGTTTCATTAAGATAGGAGGATAGATATATAAAAACGTGATTATAGTTTAGACTTGATATGCTGATGGCATGAAGTTCTATTTATGACGGTATACCCTTGTTTGAGGTATGGTTACCTTGAATGAATTGCAATTCATCGTGGTTGATATTCCAAGTGGTATGAATAAAAAAATTACCTAGAGCCTTTATTATAGTTTGAGTATGATGTTTATGCTCATGTAAATATTGGTGCAAGTTTCAATGATAGTTGATATGGTTCACTTTCATATATTCTTTTTTCTTCCATAGGTGGCATGTTGGAAGATGTGAGGAGTTTTTTGCTTGATGGTGGTTATCATGGTTGTTTTTTTAGGTATCTTGTTAGAGCATGAGAGCATGGTAAAGATTCAAATGTTACATGGATGGCTAAGGGATGTTTTCCCCTTGTTCGTGATTCCTATGGGTGTATTTACATTGTATGATGTAAAGTGGGAAAATGTTAGGATTAAGGTGTCATCTACGTTGTAAATCCTATTATATGGCTCTATCATCCTTGGAAAGTATCCTAAGACACTTAAGGTGTATTAGGAAAATAATATTTATTCCCACTATTGTTTGTAAAGCATTCCTAAGGGGTTACGGGTTCCAGTAGCAACAATTAAAGTGGGTTGTGAAAAACAAATTATTATTATTTTCCCCACACGTGGATGCCTATAATGGGATTATTAATGTCATGGGAAGTGAAAAAACGAGTGGCCTTTGGGCTTCTCTAAGTGGGTGTTTTGAAGAAGTAATAAGTGTCTCTTGGTATTCTATTATTTATTGTATTATATGTAATGTTTATCTTCCATTTCGGGCACCCAAGTTAGAGGGGAAGCATTGGAGACCAAGCACATGTCATTTCCAATTATTAAGGAGGAAATCCAAGAGGCTGGGTCATTTGGAATGAAAATCCTTATTTAGACACCTTGTATGGTGATTTTGGAGCTCTTGTCATTCTTAAACAACTCCTTGGACGTAGAATTAGTGAGGAATAATTGAATGGAAAATTACTTTGTAGGAACAAGGATATGGGAGGCATAAGGAGGTTGTTCCTAGGTACAAAAATTTTACCATGTTCGATACAAGGAGGATATTCAAAGTGAATGTATTTTGATCACATTATTTGTTGATAATGCATTATTAGCCTCTCTTTTTTATGGAGTTTTTTCCTGCAAGGGTTTCTCAACATAAATCCTATGTTAGGTGATTAGATCTTATGTTGATGATTTGTGCCTCTTTGTTGCTATCTTATGGTGATGTTATTCATTATTTATTTTTGTTGCAAGCTCACATAAGGCAATGCTAATAAGCATGTCCTATAGGTTTTTTCTTGGCATCATAAAGAAATGGGATCTAAGCATGGTTATTCCACATTATGAAAATAATTCAAATTTACAAATAAGTTTTAGATTTTCAAGTTGTAGTAGTCCAGACATTGTATCTCATCCTTTGACTCAAGATTATTTAGATAGGGATTGAATTTTATAACCTTTGATATTGTACCGGTATATTTCTCAACAATAAATTCATTTGTGTTTCCAATTGTAGGTATTCCAAAATAAATTTTGACATATATGCCTAGAAAATACAAGACATCTTGTAGAGATAGATTGGGCATGACCATGAAGAGATCATAAATTGTGTAGAATGACACATAATGTATGGGGAGAGTGCACACCTATTAAAAATATAGGAAGAATGGTTTGAGGTAACTATAATTTTAATAAGTATAAATACTTAATCAAAATTATAGATAATGTAATTATAAATTAATAAAATAGATAATTTATTAATATTGAATATAATTATAATGCCCGACTATTAAATTTTGAGGGATCCAAATTATATGAAGAAATGAAATAGGTGAAAAAATATTTGATCAAACAAGAAACGATGACATAGTGAACTCGCACAATTATCACATACAACAATTATGGATGGCAAATATAGATTGACAACTTGTTCTTTTTGTTGGCAATTTGGAGGAATTGATTATGTGTTGCATTGATGTTTTGTTGTTGATGGCAACATCGGCTATTTTGGTTGTTTACCGGTTTTCGATTGGTTCCCGTAGAGTGGTTGAATTATGATATTGATCTAGTATGCTTCGGTATGCTTTGGTTTGTGGAAATGTTTTGGATCTGTCATTCATGCTATTTAGATGTGTATCACGATCAGTTGGTTCAGGCTTTGATGACTCAAGAGCTATCATTTGTTCTAGTAAGCCTTCTAGTTACCGGTAAGGGTTTTACTTGCAGAGCTTTGTTGAAGATCTTTTGATGCAAGTGATAAGTGGTGTTGGTGTGGTTTCTAGATGGTTCTCAAGATTCTATTGGTTATCTTATTTGTGTTCCAATTCACCAATGGTGTTGGATTTGGTTTATGGTGACCTATTTTGGGTCTGGTGCTATCTAGGTTATGGACCGGTTTATGTAACGTGTTGGAGGATGTTTCTGATGTGTTACCAGCAGGATTTAACGATTGGTTTACATTGTTTTTAGCCTAAGATGACTTGGTTGATCATTGAATTGTGGGTTTATATTATGAATTTTTTGTATTATCTTTTAGGTGCCCGACCTAATTGTTTAGGTCCTGAGTTGGTATAAATATGATGTAAGATCTCTTTGTAGATCATGGGCATATGGGATTATTTGTGTGAGAATAACATTGTAATCATATGTAGAAGGTTTGGTCGATCATAGGTGATCAAATTGGGTTGGTAAGAGAGGTTTAAGACCTCTAGTAATGAGCTTAACCCGAACTGTACACAAGCATAGGAGATGTTATCTTTGCAATTCACTCTTCATTCCAGATTGTAGTCTGGATTTATTTTATAGTCAGTGAGGCTCCTTTTTGTGATGATTAGTGCACTCTAGGTTGTTGGCCTTCCTGCATGTGCAAACCCCTCATATTGCAATCACATACTTACTGCAGAAGTATTATCTGACCGTTGGTAGGCTTCCCACTGTGGTTTTTCCCTTTATCGGGTTTTCCACGTACAAATCTTGGTGTCATGTGTTCTGGATGAATGGTAACTGTTATGTAATTTATGTTTATGTTTAATTGCTATATCAGTTATTCTCATATTTGGTTTATGTATTCCGGTATTGAGGTTTTGAATGCTTAAAGTTCTATAATCCGGTGACAACTGATTCACCCCCCCCCCCTCTTAGTTGTCCTCTGGTTATCTAAGTTGTCTAACAATTGGTATTAGAGCTTGGTCCTCTTTGCAGAAGCTTAACCGCTTGAGGAATATCCTATGGCATCTAGCAGTTCAAGTTCATCAAGTTCATCTAATGTTGTTTTCCAAAGAGAAATTCCTAGGCTTGATGGAACAAATTATAGAGTATGGAAGATTCAGATGGAGACTCATCTGAGATGTCTTGGAAAAAATATTTGGGAGATCAATGAGAATGGCTATACACATCATAATCCGGCATCTGGCAATCCTCCTCCGGCAGGATTGGATAAGGACATTGAAAATGATTGTAGAGCTAGAGAAGCCCTTTTGTGTGCACTTTTTTATCAGCAAATAATGGGACTAACCAACAAATCAACTGCAAAGGCTATATGGGACAAATTGGAGACTCTGAATGAAGGTGACCCTACTATTAAAATTGCTAAACTTGATGGTTATCGGGTAAGGTATGAGAACCTGAAGATGGAAGGAGATGAAAGGATTACTGCTTTCATGGAGAGAGTTAATGAGATTATTTTGGGAATTTAATGTTGTGGTGGATCTCTAGGCGAAGATGAAATAGTTTCTAAAGTACTGAGAGATTTGTCATCGGCATATAAGATGAAGGCTACTGCAATTAATGAGTTGAGAACTGTGGCAAACACCTCTGTTAATAGGGATACCTTGGTTGGGAAGTTATATGCTTTTGAGCTTGAGGAATTTGGACCTTTGGGCGCTGTAAAATCTTAACCTACTTTTCATGCATCTACATCATCTACCGACAAGAATGATTGGAAAGCTTTAAATGCGAAGGAACTAGAGGATATGAAGAAATAAGATGAAGAGTTTGAGAAAACTCAAGGCTTATTTGCTAGAAGAGTACCTAAAGGACCCGCACGAAGTAAGTATGAAGGAAAATCACCTTTTAAATGCTTTGCATGTAATAAGATAGGTCATTTTGCATCTAGATGTCCTGAAAGGAATTCAAGATTTGAAGAAAGAGATAGAAGATCTTTTAGGCCTAAGCATGATTATCAGAACAAGCATAAGTACAGGAGAAACAAAGATAAATCATGTTACTATGTGGATGAGGAAGGTGTGACTGATTCTAATGATGAACCAGTACAAGATTCAGCTAGTGGATCCAGCAATGGAAAGGAATGGGTATTCTTAGCTATCAAGGAAGATGATCTGGTACCTGAA
Source organism: Cryptomeria japonica (assembly GCF_030272615.1). Taxonomy (NCBI): domain Eukaryota; kingdom Viridiplantae; phylum Streptophyta; class Pinopsida; order Cupressales; family Cupressaceae; genus Cryptomeria; species Cryptomeria japonica. The sequence continues at coordinate 553,143,196 of NC_081413.1, forward strand.
CAGAAGGCCCTTGCTGCTAAAATTGAAGACAATGATGAATGGGTAATTTACAGTGGATGTTCATATCATATGACTGGAGATAAAAGGAAGTTCTTATCTATGGAAGAATTTGATGGTGGTCTGGTTATATTTGGAGATGACAAAGCATGCATGATCAAGGGAAGATGAACAATATCATTGGATGGTAAGCATAACACTGATAATGTTTATTATGTTGAAGGTTTAAGGCATAATCTTTTGAGTGTAGGACAATTGGTGGATAAGGGATTTCAGTTACAATTCAAGGATGGAAAATGCAAGATTATCAACAGATCTGGATTGGAGATTGCAACCGGTACATGGACTAAAGGTAATATCTTTCATTTGAACTCCGATGAGAAGACATGTTTGATTGCACAAATTGATGAGAGTTGGCTATGGCATAAGAGGTTGTGTCATGTGAATTTTGATTGCATTGTGAAGATCAATTCTACTAAGGTAGTTAGAAATATACCTAAGATTGTAAAGCCCTATAATCCGATATGTAAGGAATGTCAAATGGGAGAGCAAGTAAGAACTTATTTTAAGAGTATACAAGACAAATCTAATGATGTTCTTGATCTTATTCATACTGATTTGTGTGGTCCTGGTAGAATCAAAATTTTTCAGGGTAATAGATATTTCATGCTAATCATTGATGACTATTCAAGAATGATGTGGATTACTTTTCTAAGGGAGAAGTCTGAAGCATTTGAAAAGTTTAAAATCTTTAAAGCTAAAGTTGATATAGAGACAGGATTGAAGATTAAATTCTTAAGGTCAGATCAAGGTGGAGAATTCATATCTAGTGAATTTAACAGCTATTGTGAGAAGAATGGGATAAGGAGACAGTTGTCTACACCCCAGACACCTCAGCAAAATGGAGTTGTGGAAAGGAAGAAAAAAACTATCTTGGATGCAGCTAGAACTATAATGATGGAAGCTAATCTGCCTCATGTCTACTAGAGAGAAGTTGTAAGCACGACGGTATACACATTCAATAGAGTTCATATCAAAGGAGATACTGGTAAGACACCTTATGAGTTATGGTTTGGTCATACACCGATAGTCAAGTATTTTAGAATCTTTGATAGTAAATGCTATATCAAAAGAGATGATTCCATTGGAAAGTTTTATCCTAGATGTGATGAAGGAATATTTATTGGTTATTCTAATGAAAGCAAAGCATATAGATGTTATAACAAAAGATTGCAGAGAATTGTGGAGATCACAAATGTCAAAGTGGATGAGCAAAACAAAAGTCAAATCAGAACTTATGAGAGAGAACCGATAGTGGAAATGATCATAACTAAGCCGTAAAACCTACACCGGAACAGAATGTTGAACCAGTTACTCCAGTAATATCAAAAAATTCAACAGTAACTGAAGATCAAGAGAGAGGAACAGAAAATCAGAAGACTCCTAGGTATGTAAGGTTGAATCATTCAGAAGATTGGATCATTAGAGACAAAAACAAAGGAGTGATGACAAGAAGAAGGTTGGCAGCTGATGATGTATGTTTTATTTCTCAAGTTGAACCGGCATCAATAATTGAAGCTTGTAAAGATGAATGTTGAATGAAAGTTATGGAAGAAGAATTAGATTAGATAGAAAAGAATAACACATGGACTTTAGTTCCCCGGCCTAAAAATAAGAACGTTATTGGAACTAAATGGGTTTGTTAGGAATAAACTGAATGAAGATGGACAAGTTGTGAGGAGTAAAGCTAGATTGGTTTGTAAAGGATATTCTCAGAAGGAAGGAATTGATTATGATGAAACCTTTGCACTGGTAGCTAGGATTGAAGTTGTGAGATTATTTCTTGCTTATACTGCATATAAGAACTACAAGGTTTATCAGACAGATGTTAAGTGTGCATTTTTGAATGAAGATCTTGAAGAGGGAATTTATATTGAGCAACCTGATGTATTTTCACTTTCAGATGACAAAAACATGGTTTGCAGGTTAAAAAAAGCTTTATATGGATTGAAACAAGCTCCTAGAGCTTGGTATGCAAGACTGGATAAATATCTTTTGAAGCTTGATTTCACTAAAGATTCAAATTGGGCTGGAGATGTTGATGACCAGAAGAGCACATCCGGTGGAGCTTTCTTTCTTGGAAAGAAACTTGTTTCATGGATCAACAAGAAGCAGTCATGCACCTCTTTATCTACTGATGAATTCGAGTATGTTGTTGCTGCTACTAACTATACACAAGTTCTATGGATGAAGCAAATAAGGTGGATTGTAATGAACCAGTAGTTATTCACTATGATAACTCTGCTGCTATTAATGTATCAAAGAATCTGGTATTTCATTCTAAGACAAAGCACATATCTATCAAGTATAACTTTTTTAAGGAGAAGGTGGAAGCAAATGAAGCCAAACCGGTTTATGTGAACACTAAAGAGCATATTGCAGACATCTTCACTAAACCTTTACGTAAGGAATCATTTGAGTAGTTCAGAGACAGATTGGGGGTTTTTGCCCCTCCAGTAGAGACCTGAGTGATGCTGATTGGAATCAGTTTGGTATGCACAAATTGATTTGGTGGTGCTACTATACTCATGGGGAGTAGTTAGCTATAAGAATCAAAGGAATTATGATTTTTCTTTGATATTCAAGTCATACTTTTGGCATTGATGTCAAAGGGGGAGAGATATATGTGAAAAATAGAGCTTAACAAAATATCAGTCAAAGGGGGAGAGATCAGAGCTTCATTGCTATATCACTTTGTGGGAGATTGTTGGTTGTCTTCCATTAGGGGAGACTTTTTTGGCATTGCTTAGCACTTGGATGTTTTTCACATCTAGTGTTGACATCAATGCCAAAGGGGGAGATTGTTGGAAATTTAGAGGAATTGATTATGTGTTGCATTGATGTTTTTTCATTGATGGCAACACTGGTTGTTTTGGTTGTTTATCAGTTTCTGGTTGGTTCCGGTAGAGTGGCTGGATTATGATATTGATCTGGTATGCTTTGGTTTGTGGAATTGTTTTGGATCTGTCATTCATGTTATTCAAATGTGTATCACAATCAGTCGATTCAAGATTTGATGACTCGGGAACTATCATTTGTTCTAGTAAGCCTTCTGGTTACCGGTAAGGGTTTTACTGGTAGAGCTTTGTTGAAGATCTTTTGATGCACGTGATAAGTGGTGTTGGTGCAACTTCTAGATGGTTCTCAAGATGTTGTTGGTTAGCTTATTCGTGTTCCAGTTCATCGGTGGTGTTGGATTTGGTTTATGGTGACCTATTTTGGGTTTTGTGTTATCTAGGTTATGGACCGGTTTATGTAACGTGTTGGAGGATGTTCTTGATGCATTACCAGTGAGATTTAATGATTGGTTTACATTGTTTTTGGCTTAAGCCAACTTGGTTGATCATAGGATTGTGGGTTTATATTATGAATTTATTGTATTATCTTTTAGGTGACCGACCTAATTGTTTAGGTCCTGGGTTGGTATAAATATGATGTAAGATCTCTTTGTAGATCATGGGCATATGGGATCAAGGTTATGGGATTATCTATGTGTGAATAATATTGTAATCATATGCAGAAGGTTTGGTCGATCATAGGTGATTGAATTGGGTTGATAAGAGAGGTTTAAGGCCTCTGGTGTTGAGCTTAACTGAAACTATAATCAGGCATAGGAGATGTTATCTTTGCAGTTCACTCTTCATTCCAGATTGTAGTATAGATTTATTTTGTAGTCAATGAGGCTCCTTTTTGTGATGATCAGTGCGCTCTAGGTTGTTGGCCTTCCTGCATGTGCAGGCCCCTTATATTGTAATCACATATTTACTGCAAAAGTATTATCTGACCATGGGTAGGCTTCCCACCGTGGTTTTTCCCTTTACCGGGTTTTCCATGTACAAATGTTGGTGTCATGTGTTCTAGATTAATGGTAATTGTTATGTGATTTATGTTTATGTTTAATTTCTATATCAGTTATTTTGGCATTTGGTTTATGCATTGTGGTATTGAGTTTATGTGTTTCGGTAATAAGGTTTTGAATGCTTAAAGTTCTATAATCTGGTGACAACTGATTCACCACCACCACCCCCCCCCTCTCAGTTGTCCTCTGGTTATCTAGGTTGTCTAACACTTTCCAAATATGTTGTAATAAAATATGCAACAAAAGAATATAAAAATCTCATAAACGTAGCACCAGATGATGAATTTTATAATCATTGAAAACATTGATGATTTAGTTATAAGATCACACAAAAGGCTTCAAACTGAGATAGTTATAAAAAGAGACATTAGAAATCAAGAAACATGCCACATGTTATTAGAACTTCCATTGGTAGAGATTAGTAGAACATTTGTCAATATAAATGTATCATATGAGGTTTCAAACTTATACCTATTAGTTGTAGACACATAAATCTATCCACTAAATTAAATAAATATTTGATATTTACTTGATACACTAATATTCCTCTATTAATTAAAATCACATTTAATTCATTCATTCAATCCCCATTCTTCTATTTTAATTAAATAAATTACATAAATTTATTTAAATTAAAAATCTCTATCTATAACCCAGTTATTAAATAAATCTAATTTATTTAATTTCCCTCATTCCTCTCATTTAAATAAATCAACATTTATTTAAAAACACAAATCAAATTCCCCTTTTTAATAAATGTTTATTTAAATCTCTAAATCTCACCCCACTTGCAATCTCCTACACATGCAAGTAGCGCTAATAAATAGATTTTATTTCTAAATAAAATCCTATTTTCTCTCACCCACCAAACCCCCTTCTAGACTCTTCTAAACCCTTCTAATTAGCCTAATTCATCTCCTACTTATTGTCACATTCCTAAGAAAAGAGAAGTCACTTCTCAAAGCCTCCAAAGTCTTTGAAATGCATTAAAGGCCTTATGTCCTCAACAAGTTAACCCTCAAAGTCTTCCAAACCATTTATGGCTCTTACATAACCATTAATGGTTAACTCAACTTGCCCACATGGTTAGAGGCTTTCCCTCTAACTCAACCCTCATTTAACTCATGGGTCTCTTCAAGCATTCATTGCTTTGATCATGGTTATCTCCATTAACTATTGCACAAGAGTTTATCCATTGGATAAAAGCTTTATCCTCTAACTCAAGCCTAACCAAACCCTCCTAGGGTAACCTTCATGTCATCTCAAGCATTTAATGCTTCTTCCCTCTCCTCTCAAGCCATCTCATGTTGACACTTGTCATCATGGGATTGGGTTGAAAGCCATCACATGGATCACAAACCCATCAATCCTAGCCCTTCACAAGCCCACTCAATCTTGACCATCCATTGCCCTATTTCCCCTATAAATAGAGCTCTTATTCTTCATTTTTCAGAATCAAAAGTCTTTTGTGCATCAAACTTATAGTCATTTTAGAGAGAGCATTAAGATGCATTTGCATTGTTATACTAAGATTCACATAGACTAATTAGGTGCTTTCTCATAGTAAAAAATTTACACTTGCATAAGAATTTATTTTCATTTTTACAACCATCTTGAATCTTCCTATGACATCCATGGATAGTGCTAAAAGTTGAGAGCTACACTCATGTGGGACTTGGAGAGGAGAGGAACAAGGGAGGAACATCTATGAGAATTTTGGGGAGCATCTTGAGGGGTTTTCTTTGCCTTTTTCATTTATGTATGCTCTTTATTGTGTGCTTTATATATTTCTTGATATGCATCTTAAGGTTTTTAAGTTCATTTGTATTTCATTTTGGTTGTAACTAATCTACTAACATTTGAACTTGTGTTTTATGCCTTGTGCCCCTTTTGACGTGCATCATTAGTATTTGAGAGAACAATGGAGAACAGACAAAATATTTTGTTCATGGATATTAAATTAGGTATTTTTTATGTAATTTTTCATATTGATTATTGTGTCTAGATCGTGGATACATAATCCTAAACAAAAAAGACATAACAAATATAAGACAAGACAAAGAGAAAGTATTGTCATACTTTTTCCTAGGCTTGTATCCATTCCTCCACATGAGTTAGATAAATGGATTGACTTTTTTTTATTTGAATTATTGCTACATACAAATCATTTTGTGACATATGAAGATATTTTGGTCATGACAATGACTATATAATAGAAAAGTGAGAGTTATTCAATTATAATCATTGGCATGTGGAACAGACAATTATTATTAAATGTTGAAAATACTAGTGATATTGAAGTTGAGGATAACAAAGCTATTTAAGTAGATATTACAAAGCATGAATAGAAAATTATATATAGACTATATCATGGTTAGAATATGCAAATTTCTAAAGTAGATATGTCGAGGAGAAGAGACATTGATAGACAGACATACTAGTCTAATGAATATTTTGCACCTAAAGAGTACACAAGTAAAGAAATAAATTTCACAAGGAGCATGAGAGATCATGGGTCTCATACATGATGATATACCATAATTTATTAACTACAAAACCCTTAGTGATAAACAAAAAAAGGTATTCAATATAATTATGTCACGCTATCATAAGAATCAAAATGCATTGTCATCGCTCGTGATAATTCAAAGAACAAATAAACTAGGAAAGTCACATCTGATTGGTGCCATTATTTAAACTCTCGATAATGCAATGATACCATGTCATTCTCCCCTTCTATTTCTTGCACCAACTAGAGTTGCAACATTCAATATAAGATCTTCCATAGTTTATTCGAAATCAAGAGTGCTAATAAGAGATATTTCTTGACTAGGAAGAAGAATACTAAAAATGTTTTCAGTAAGATATAATACATATCAAATACATTCTGATCAATGAAATAAGTTTCATTGGTCAAAACTTGTCAGAGAACATAGATTGTCAACTTCGACAAGCATTCTCATAAAGTGCAAAGGTAAGCTTTGCAAAAATGTACCTAAATTATCTTGATTAATAAAAAGAACTATTTATATTCTAATACATGCAATTCATATGTTTAAGTTTCTACAATTTAATAGTATATAATTTTGAAAATAATTGCTATTAATTATCTTTTAGCTATATCTATGATTTTGGTTGGAGATTTGGGCCAATTGCCTCCAATTAATGATAGATTAGTATATGATAGCCATGGACATGGGCTAAGTTATCGTGGGAAGAAATTAAAATTATAGCTATTTTACATATATTCATACAAGATGAAAAACGTCTAGCAACAAATATTTCCTCAACTTCTAATGAATCTAAGAGATGCAAACCCAATAATTAATGATTGGAAGTTGCTTATGACAATAACCATTATTAGTATAGATACAAAAAGCAACGAGGAATTTTACAATGGTGTTTATTTTTTATCCACAAATGGTGATATGTATAATCATAATAAGAAAAGGTTATATTCATTGTTACATCCTATTGCACAAAGTGTTGCAACAAAAGTGAGAAGTGTTAATGTAGCTAAAGGATGTCCAAATGATGAGCTTGATGTGGAATTATTGACCAATAAAAATGTAAGGGTAATGTTGACTTCAAATATTTGGATATACAAACATGATTAATGATAAGAGATTTCCAAGTACAATATTTTTGTTGATGTTGATTGTGGAGTGCAGTGGCTAGTTATTTACATTTTTATTTGCAAGTTTTAGTGTAATTTATTAGTAATCAAATGTATCATCATTATGGAAGGTCACAATTATCAATTGATTTTTCAATTGAATAATGGATGATTGCAAATGCAATGTAATACTAAGATAAAATATGTAATTATTAAAAAAATTATAACAATATTATTTAAAATTATTGCATACTATAGAAATAATCTTTAATAAACTGTTATATATTGGAGATTATTAAATGAAACCATTAAAGATTTATAAAAATTATAACTAGAATATTTTAACTATAGAATTTTTTATTTTTTTTCACACATCAATATATTATTTGGCAAAGAATTAATAACATGAAGATAAAAAACTATCCAAAATAAGGTAAATAATAGTCTTATAATATCATTGCTTAATCAATAATCCATATTAATATATTTGTAGCACAAACTATAATTTAATATAACTATTTCAAAAGCTCAAAATTAGTTAATACATTTGATATGTTACAACAAATATTTGCTACTTTATATAATAATAAAACATTTATATTAATTCATTTTAATATATTTAATTTGTATTTACAATATTTTTCATTCTCATGTTTGATTTTAGTAATTAAATTGATAAAAAAAACTCGTGGTAAACTAAAAAATATCTTTAAAAAATAAAAATGAACAATTTTATCTGAAAAATCTCAAATAATTGCTACTCTAAAATTTTCTAAGAAAACTATTTTAAAATGAACATAGGATTCTACAACATACTAATTGATGTTGATAGAAATGGATACAAGTCACAAACAAAGTTCAACATTAGTATGTTAGCTCCGACCAAAAACCATAACCAAATGAACTAAAAACCATTTTAAAACATATCAAAAGAGATTTTAAAAACATGAAAGAAGCTTTAACAAAGAAAGAAAGGTGAAGAGCCTTCCTAAGGTGCATCCATGATGCCTTGTGATGCTTCTCCCTTGTTTCTCCCCTCTCCAAGTTACAAATGAATGAAGCTCTCAGCTTTTAGCACTATCCATGGATGTCATATGGAGATTCAAGATGGTTGGAAATGATAAACAAATGTTATGCGAATGCAAATAATGATGCTATAAAAAAGCTCTAGTTATCTATGTAAGCTCCACTATAATAACAATGCTCTAATGCTTCCCTCCTTTGTTTGAGAAGAAGGGTTCTATTTATAGGAAAAATAGAAGATTGAATGGTCAAGATTGATCTGGTTTGTGGAGGGCCAAGATTGCATCATTCATGATCCATGTGATGGTTTTCAACCCAATCCCATGATGACAAGTATCAACATGAGATGCCTTGAGAGGAGAGGGAATGAGCATTTAATGCTTGAGAAGACATGAGGGTAACATCATGTGGGTTGGGTTATTAGATAAAGCTTTTATCCAAGGGTAAGGTTATTATCCAGTGGGTAAACTCTCATGCAAAGTTTACCCATGGTTAAGCCTTGACTAAAGGGTCAAGACCCATGTGGGTTGGAGTGTTGAAGAAAGAAAGCATTTATGACTCTGTAAGAGTCTTAAATGGGTGAGCTGATGGGTTGAGGGTTAATCCTGGATTAGGATTGTGAAAATGATTAGAATAGGGATTAGACTAAATTCGAAAGGGTTAGAAGAATCTAGAAGGGGATTAGAAGAGTCTAGAAAAATCTAGAAAGAGGAGGGTGTGGATAAATAGGATTTGTTTAAATAAAAATCTATCTAAATGTGCAACTTGCATTTGTAGGAGAATGCAAGTCGATGAGTCATTTTTAAATAAATATTGATTTATTTAAAAAGGGGATTTGATTTTTAAATAAATATTGATTTATGGTTTTTAAATAAATGTTAAATTTATTTAAATACGAGGAAAGGGGTGAATATTAAATAAATTAGATTTATTTAATAACTTGGACTATAATTAGTAATTAAATAAATTGATGAATTTTATTTAACTAAAATAGCAGAATAGGCTAAGGTGAATTAATTAAATGTCCATTTAACTAACAGAGGAATATTAGTCATTAAATGAATATTTAATATTCATTTAATTAGTAGACAAATTTATGTGTCTACACTAACAATACTAAATTGAAAAAGCTAGAGGCGTATGAAATGGAGAATTGGAAATAGACAACTCCTCTAATAGAATGCAGACTAGACTTTACCAACATGAATACAACTCTTCTAATAGATTTCAGATTAGATTTGAGCAACATGAATATATAAAATGCTTTTCTAGTTATCTTAGTTTAGTGTTTTGTTGGGTAAATTGCCAAAACAATTTTCTACATCTAAAGCAAGGAGCATCAACACAACCAATATTTTCTTCTTTATGACAATTCATGTTCATGCTGCTTGTTCATAAAATTGAAATGTCCACCATAACTTGATGTAGAGGGTATCAGGTAAAATAAAGAATTTAAACTACAAGTTTCAAAAACAAAGTATATATATATATATATATATATATATATATATATATATATATATATATATATATATATATTTATATTTGTCATTTGTTTTAAATAATGTTATTTTGACAAGGTAAGTTCAAATTTAGTCAAACTTATTGGAGGATAATTTGGAGTTAAAAAGCATGTTTTAGTTGTCTTTGGTAGTATATTCTCCTTGTTTAGTAATGAAGCTAAACATAATTGCTGAATTTATTTTTTGTGATCTAGATGCCAATGAAGAAAAGGACTTTGAGAGGACTTGTCTAGACATTGGCTTAGACAAGAAAAAGAAATCAGTGAAGACTATAGAAGCAATTTCCAATCTAAGTAAAGGTTAGATAATGTGGCAAGAACTACATTATTTTTATGTCATAAGTGCATTGGTTGCATACATTTATGAGCTATGTTTTAATATTTAATTAATATATGCAAACATATATTATTCACATAATAATAATATAAAAATATTAAATAATAATTAGAATATAAAATATTCTCATTTGGTAAAATATCCTTTATAATATTCCATAGGATGCATGGAAAATATATTCTATAGGATGCATTGAAAATATCGAATCAAACAAAAAATTTATCTGCAAAATATTGAATTAACATGTGTCAAAGAAGACTAACAGGTGGGCAAGAGAAGAATCAAAGGATTTAAGTTGAGTAGAGAAGATACATGCAGTTGGGCATGTGGAACACTATTTCAGAAGTTGTTCGTATTGATTTTTTTTTTTTTAATATTCTAATTTTCACAATATTGTTCTTCTTCGATGCTACACTTGTGTTGTTTTCTCAAGCTCTATGAGACCATGGCTGATGTTTTATGCTAAATTAAGTCAGTCAATATTCAAGAGTAGATCCTATTTTACAAAAAGAGACCTTGAAGAAACACAAGATTATTTCCTATTTGGCTAGGGAAATGAGGATTCAGTTATAATATGCAAGACAAATTCTAACTATTCTTTGCACTTGGAACATTAAGATGAACCTTACCAACTTCTTTTATGAAGTCTATCATGCATTAGATTGCATTATGATAGACAAGCCATAAGAAGCTTTTTGATGTTTGGCCATCTATAGTTTCTCCAAACTTTGCAAGAAGGTTTTCTTGAAATATTTCCGTAGAAATGAAATTTAGCGTGTGGTGTTTTTGAATCTAACCATGATAGCAACTTATCTCTAATAGAAGAGATAAAAACATTTTTTTTCCTATTAATTGTTAATTAGTGTTATTTTCGACTATATTTTTTGTATTAGAAGAATCATATGCCTTTTCTTCTACTTGTTCAAAGTGGTTTTATTGTTCCTATACTAGAAGAAGTAGATGCATTCTCTTCTTATAGTTAGTTGTATTTCTCTACAAGGAAAAAAATAAATTTATTTTATTTTCCAAATACTTACAGTTAGTTTCTTCCATATTTTCTCTACCAGAATAAGCATTTTTGTTTTGTTTTTCGAGTGTTCAAACAAACATTCAGCTGTATTATCTCTACCAAAATAGTTAGATTATTTTTATTTGTCTAGGGGAAAGGACCCAGTAGTTGAGCATGTACCAATTGTTGCGAGGGTTGTTGATACCTTTTGTTCTAAAAATTGAACAAATAAAACCTATTGTTTGAAACAAAAAATATCAATTTTTGTTAGGAAATGTACCAACAATTGTTAGGAAATGTACCAATAGTTGTTAAGAAATGCACTAATATTGTAAAAAGTAACCAATCAGGTGATGCCATGTCAGCTGCACAACTATTGGGGTCTCTTTTGCACACCTATTGGTCTCACTTTTTTGGGGGGCTGTTTTGGACACCTTGGAAAAAAGCATGCTGATGTGGCATCATATTTGATGATGTGGCCCTGAAACCTTAGTTATAAGCAAGGGACTTGCCAAGTAAGCTGCTGTAAAAAAATCGGAGTGATTTGAAATTTCCAAGTAAGATTTTGAGAAGCATGAAGTTAGGGTGCACAACTATTGGGTCCTTTCCCCTAATAGTTATTCAAAATTAGTTTTGATTGTATTTCTTTGCTGAAAAAATTAGATGCGTACTAGTCTTCTGATTATATCATGACAAAGCAGGGTTCAAGTGAGAATGTTGATGCAAAAGATCCCAAGCCTAAGGTAAGAGGTGTTGGTAGGGTTCACAAGAGAAGATGAATTGCTTCTAATGAGAATAGTGATTGAAAAGATTGTAGGCTAGCGAATCATGGTAGAGGCCAAAAGAAGAAGCCAACAATGGCTAATGCAATAAACTCCTTTAAAATATTCTCTGTTTATTAAAATATATAGTATTTACTATTTAGAATGTACATAATGGTTGATTAAATATGCATTACAATACCAGATTCATTGTGTTACAGTTTTGAAAGGTTTCCTTGTGGTGCCATTTCATCATTCTTTTGTTTTCTTTTTGGCAATATGAAATCATATGAAAATCTTTACAAAAAATATTCATCTGTCAATGCATTTTGTAGCCCTCTCCTATCTGCTCACATAATCTAGGTGTGTTCAAGTCTAACAAAGCTATAAGTGACAACGAGGGTGCATCTCAAAGAATCTTCATTATGTTTTGGATTGTTACCTGACGCATATGACTCTAGATAAGTGGGTATATTTTTAAGGAAATCAGTATTAGTCACAGGTTTAGTTACTCTGGAACAAAAGGTTTAGGAAGTTTCGAAGGGTATCAAAATGCAGAGGCTGGAGGGGTGGAAAATCTAGCTTTACCTTTGGATTCCAATCTCAAATCTAGAGCATGGTGGGTGATAGTTTATGTAAGGGCCAATGTATGGTGCATTGAAAAAAAACTGAGCACACCACAGTTTGAATAGAGCTATAGGGTACCATATTTTTGGTTTAATGTTGTTGATTTGTGATATCAACTATTAAGTGACAATGGTTCTTATACAGGGAAAAAGGTTTGTAGGTTGAAGAATTCAAGATCCCTAACCAAAAAAATATATTTTAAAAAGTATATTAACAAGATTTGTTCTTTTAAACTTTTCTTATGAAATTTTTTCTTTTTTTTTCAAAAAAGTCGCAAATTTTGTTGGACCAAATTGATCTGTAAATCCCTTCAAATTTGGAGGAAATGCAAAATGATTGTTTGAAATATGGAAGGTTGCTTCCTCAAATTTGACAATGGTATTTTTTATATTCTCCAAGAAGCTTCCACGGATTAACATAGCTAAAAAGGCTTAGTCTTAAACAACAAAGTAAGTTATTTCCTCTACAAGCTGAACAAAATGCATTTCAGAAAACCTTAAATTTGAAGTCGAGAATAGTGAGCTTGTACAAAAAATAGAAGAAATGAAACCCCTAAATTATAAAGGAAAATGTAGCATTTTCTCAAAAAAAACAATTGATTTCCCAACAATAAAGCCATAACTAACAATTGAACAATCACTGAACAAATTCACAAGAATTGTGAAAACACTTAAAATGTATGATAAAAGATAGTTGTAAATTCTTTAGATCGAAAGCTTTATAGGAATTGAGAAAATACTCAAAATGTATGATTAAAGATAGTTATAAATTCTCTACATCGAAAGCTTGAGAAAGATTAAATAATTAAAGATATAAAATGCAAAAATTTGCATACCATGAACAACTACTTAATCTAATATTTAATATTGGAGATGAAAAACATGCATATATTTTTCACTAGATGCAACTTTAGATCAAGACAGAATCCTGGTGTTACTGTCGAGTTGGAGAATTGTAAAGCCCAAACATACATTCCGATGATGAAGATTGGATTTTTTAAAACTGAAAATTGACTTGAAGCATGTCATAACCCTATTGTTATTGTTATTGTTATTGTTATTGTTATTGTTATTGTTATTGTTATTGTTATTGTTATTGTTCTTGTTGTTGTTGTTGTTGTTGTTGTTGTTGTTGTTGTTGTTGTTAAGCCAAAAATAATGGCTCTATTTTGTCTATGTGCATGTGTCCTTTCTGGGATATTAGGAGTATGTTTATGTCTTTGAGTTTAGAACCCTTTGTTAAAGTGATATCATTTTATATGTCTTGGTAATATGTTCATATGGCATAAACTTATCTGATATATGTTCCTTTTTAATGTAATATGATAGATAAATGTGTTATGAGGAATATCCATGGCAATAACGCATGTAGATTTTGAATGTTATTCTGGTAGGAATAATTAGGCCTATATTTGTGCACTTTAACAACTTCATGCAAGATTGAAGAAGGATGTTAAACCGGTCCGGGATGCTCAGCAATAAAGATGATGGAAATGTTGGCCAAGGAAGGGACAACAAGGATCATTGTTGAAGAAGTCAGCTGGCGGTTGGAAGTGGTTCATTATGACTTGTTGAAGACTTAATGGTTCCCTTTGTTGAAGGAGTAGATTTAGGATTAAAATGATGCTAGATTCTCTCTGTTGTTCTAACGACCTTTGACTGGTCCTTAGCATTTGTCATCTCGCCTTTTTCTTTCTCCTTGCTCAATAAATGCATCCTCCTTAAGATGTGGGATTGGTATGCTAGTTAGTTAGATTTTATGCTTTAAATAAACCTTCCACCTTCTCTTGTGGTGGTGGAGAGGAAAAGATAGTTTCAGTTATAGTAATACAATTCTTAATTAAAAAGAAACAAGTTCTTAGAAAATTGTTATGTTGTCAAGTATTTTGAAATCAATAAAAATGGTGTTTTAAGCTTCAGTCGTTTGGTTCATATATCTAAATGCTTGCTAAGGGGGCCCACTTAGTGAGTACTCCTCAAGTATATATGTATGAATGTGTACATACCTTGTCAATTCATGCATATAACATTAGAGTGCATATGATTTAAAGAAAAGTATGCTTAAAGAAAAAAATGTATATAATAGAGAAAACAATTTCTATCTCTACTTGAGAATGATTGAAAAATAAACTTAAATTTGCAGATTTAACAAATAGACATTTCAATGTCGTGGCTCTGTTCCAAATATAAAAGACCCACTCTATTGCATATTTTGTAGGAAAAAAATACTTCTATACCTTTTAACCCCTTTCCTTAACATTACAATAAAAAGATTTAAGCAACAAAAATAGAGACACACCATTGTATCTTCCTTATTTACTACTAATGAAAATAACAAGTGATTAGTATATTAGTGAACCAAAGGCAAGCTTCATTGTCTTAACAATAAATACACGAGAACATTCTAACTATTACAAACTCAGAGGCAAATATATTCCAAAATATCCAATGATTTTGGATTTTGAAAAAAGAAAAAGAAAAAAAAAAGGGGGACAACATTCTGGATATAAGCATATGCCTTTTTGCTAGGAACCCATAAGCTTGAATCTTTGCCAGGTTTTATTAATTACTGGTTTATTAGAACCTAAAATTCATTTGCTACTTCATGCAAATATATCTAGATCCCTACCACAAAACAATATCAGTAGCTTGAATTAAACTGTTGCAAGTTAGAAATTAAAGAACTAAGAATGATATTAGACAACTCTACCTTGCAATAAAATGTTTGATGCTTTGGTGTACGCACAAGATCAATAAGCTATATGGCAATAAGCAATAGCCAGGTACTATTTTTCTTATGAAAATGTGTGAGTAAAAACAAATACTTCCTCTTGTGTTTTTTGGTGAGCCTCTGTATGTGTTTGATCTCCCTCTTTGTTTTGTTGAAGGAGCAGTTATAATGTTAGCACACATATTTCCTTCTTGCACAAGCCACGATCATTTCCTGTCATTAGAAGAAAAGATGAAAAAAAGGGTTAATGATTCAAAAAAAAATTCAACAGAACATACAATGAAGAGTGAAGGTACATACAATAAAATCTAAGAAATTATAGTGTCTAGAAAGAAAAAGTTTTCTAAGGTTGAATAAATTACATCAAAAAATTTATTTATGGCAAAATTGAGGAACAAATGTAGCTTTGGTAAGGGAATTTAGTGACGGTATGACACAATAAATATTTAATTATTGACAGTGTCCTAAACACCTGAAGAAACTGCAAACATTAAATATGCATTTCACAGGCACTGTAGGTGGACCTTCAGGTCAAATTGTCATTACTCAATAAATGGAATCCCTTATCTCTCATTAAAAGAATCTTGTCATAGCTATGTGCCAGATGATTGATCCCAAAAATATGATTCTTCCAAATCTACTTAGTGTGTTAATCTACTAAATATTCATCAGGTGTACATATATAAATTTAAAAAAATAAACAGGGAACTTTAGTTCTATTCATATAGAAGTTCTCGTTTGATTGTAATTGTCACTATAATATTGCTAACACTATTAGTATCATTATTAACAAATATCAATGAGAAAATATTAATATTATTATTAGTAATAACTAAATCGATATGTGTACAACTTGATTTGGCCTAGTGGTGGAGAACTTGTGCTCTTGAAATAGAGGTTACAAGTTCAAATCCCATAAAGGGGGTAGGGTATGTACACCTTACGGCTTCGGCCCATTACCTATCAAAAATATAAAATAAAATAACTAAATCGATATGTTTCTTGGATGGTGATTTTTATTGATAACATGAATGAATCATTAACAAGTGTCACGTAGTGGTGAGTACTTGTCATCATAGTATTGTAATAAAAACACTTGTTCTAAATTTTAATTATTATAATTTTTTTATTTTTTTTTGGAGAAAGGGTAAAAACTTTATTGAGAATCAGAAACAAGCATTACAAAAAAGAATCAGAGGCCCAAGGCCCAAAGAAAAACTACCAACCCAACCACAGATCAACCAGCTTCAAAGCCATACGTGTCCTCAGTGATAATCTTCTGCAATTCCTGACAGTAATCCCCAGAGAGATGGTCCCAGCCTTCCACTTTCCACTCACTATCATGATCCGAGGCCCACTTGGCCAAACAGTCAGCCACTCCATTCCATTCGCAAGGAATATGAATGAAGGACACCTACTCCATCCAGGAGCTAATTTGGAGAATCTGCTGAACAATCCCTGCCAACTGCCACTGAATCCCACTCACCTTCTGATTAGACAACAAATTAACAACAATTTGTGAATCTGATTCACATATCACCTTCCTAAAACCCCACTCCAAAGCTCGCTCAAGTGCATAAAGAATCGCAAAACCCTCCATAAAATTATTAGACTAACACCCTTTATGCACCGAAAAGAAGACAACAACCTCCCCCCTGCTATTCCTGCCAACACCCCCTACCCCAGCAAGGCCTGGATTACCTCTAGAAGAGCCATCAGTGTTGATCTTGATATACCCATCCTGAGGGGGTGCCCACCTTCCAATCCTGTGCACCTTCTTCATAGCCCGTCTACCTTTCCTGACATAAGCAGAGGCAGGAGATAGCTCCTGCAAGCCAAGCCTACTCACAACATCTGCCTCATCTCTACCCAACATGAAGTTTACCTCACATTTAGCTTCCACTGTCTCCCAAATCATAATAGTGATCCTATTCCAAACTTGTTGAACAAACAGTTTGGCCTCCCTGAAAATCCTTCTGTTCCTTTCGAGCCAGATCTGCCAGAGAATGAAGATAGGCCCAATATACTAGACCGTCTGGAGGAAGGAGGACGGAATAGGAGGTCTGCCCAAACTGCTCCAAAACTCAACCAGAGAATCTGCATGGACACAAGGATGCTTCCACACCCCCCACCAATAGTGCCAGATAAGCATAGAGAAGGGGCATCTAAAAAACAGATGTGAGGCATCTTCCTCTCCGTTACCACACAAAACACAAATAGAAGGCCCCAAGAATCCTCGCTTGTGGATATTTAGACACCTATTCCAAGCCACAGTCCAGACAAAGCAATTACACTTCGGCCAAGAAGCATTATTCCACACCTGTTTCCACTAGTTCACTTCTCCTCCCTCAAGTCTTTGTCTCAACAGTTCCCAGTAACCACTAGCCACAGAAAAAATGCCCTTATGATTTGGAGACCACGCCAGCCCATCCCTACCCTTAAGGGAGCTATAGTGTCTATTTGCCAAAATGCCTTGCAACTCTGCACACTCTTCCTCCGTCCCAACAACCGGCCATTCATTAGGAGTCTTCCACCACTCTAGATCCAGCCGACTGCACCTATAGACAGCCTTAAAGTCACTCGCCCTTGACTATCCAGCTTCCAAGAACCTCTAGCCCAACTTTCCAAGGTTAGGGAACTGATCAAGGATGGGAGGGTATCCATCCCAAGAATCATTCCAGAAAAGAACCTCTTCCCCCCTTCTGCAGATCCAAAAAAGCCCTGCCTCAAGGAGAGAAGCTCCCCTCTTGAGAGTGTACCAGATTGATGAGCCCTTCCCTTCTAGCAGATATCTAGGGATTTCCTCCATCGGGATCCTCTGCATATATTTGTTGGCCAAATTCCTGGCCTAGCCTCGGTCCTGCTCAACACACCACCTCCAGTACAATTTAGCTGCAAGAGCCTCCCCAAAAAGAATAGACTTCCTTAACCCAAGCCCCCCGGACTACTTTGGGGTACATACCAGGTCCCAGTTGATCAGGC
Organism: Cryptomeria japonica; assembly: GCF_030272615.1. Lineage (NCBI taxonomy): Eukaryota > Viridiplantae > Streptophyta > Pinopsida > Cupressales > Cupressaceae > Cryptomeria > Cryptomeria japonica. Next base: position 553,161,719 of record NC_081413.1, read on the forward strand.
TCCATTTGGAAGAGGTGAGATTACCTGCCCATAAAAATTTCCTAGCCAGAGAGTCCAACCCCTTCAAGAACCACTTAAGAGCCACCTGAAGCATACATTGATAGATCGGAAGAGCCTGGACAACCAACTGAATCAGTAGAACCCTCCCCGCAAAGGATAACCATCTATGAGTCCAGTGTTCAACCTTGGAGCGAAATTTATCCAAGATCCCCTACCACGACTCCCTAGGGGGATTGCCAGGAGAAATAGGGATACCCAAATACGTCAAGGGTAGAGAGCCAACTTGGAATCTCAAGATAAGAGCAATCCTCCTCTGGATAGACTCAGGAGTGTTGAAAAAGAGGATAGAAGATTTATCCTCATTGATCATCTGGCCTGAAGCTGCAAGATAAATATCCAGAACCTTTTGCAGATTAGTAGCTTTGTTGATCTGCGCTAGCCCCATAAGGGTTGTATCATCCACAAACTGCAAGTGAGACTGCGGCTGCAATTCATTACCCCATCTCCAACCCTAAATAGAACCCCGGCCCACATTGTGCTTAATCAGCCTCCCCAGACCCTCAGCAAGCAGAATGAATAAATAAGGGGAGAGGGGATCTCCTTGGCGGAGACCCCTAGAGGCACCAAACAGCTTGGTATGGTCTCCATTGATAAGCACAGAGAAATAGGTGGACGTAACACAAATCATGACCCACTGGATCCACTCGTCCGCAAAACCAAAAGCCCTGAGGATCTTCTAAAGGAAGGACCAACAGACTCTATCGTACACCTTTGCCATGTCCAGCTTGATAAACATAGCTTTTTCCTTGGAGGTTCCCATAGAATGAATGGTCTCTGTAGCAATGACCACCCCATCCAGAATTTGGTGCCCTTCCACAAACCCACTCTGCTCCTCAAAAATAACACTCCCCAAACACTTCTTCAATCTATCCGCTATCAGCTTCGAGATGATCTTATAAATCACATTGCAGAGGGAAATTGGGTAGAACTGGCCTAATCGGTCAGCCCCTGCACACTTGGGGATTAGAGCAATGAAGGTTGCATTCAATGCCCTAAGCATCTATTTATTCCTCTGGGACTCCTGGACTACTTCCAATAAATCCAGCTTAATTATATCCTAGAACTCTTGACAGAATTCAACGGGGAACCCATCCGGTCCAGGAGCCTTTCCTTTCCTCATGTGGAAGACTATGCTCTCAAGTTCCTCCAACAAAATAAGATACAAAAGCTGCTCATTCATCTCCCTCGAGACAAGAGAAGGGATGCAATCCAGAACCAAATTCTCCTCCACTGTTTTCCCCTGAGAATCCTCCCTAAAGAGGGACTGGAAAAACTGGAGAGACTCCCTAGACATCTTCTGCATGGATAAGCACTGCTCCCCTCTGTCATTAACCAGAACAGGAATGGAATTTTCGTGTCTTCTTTCTTTCACTGAGTTGAAGAAGAAAGCAGTGTTCTTGTCCCCCTCCTTTAGCCAGTCAATACGAGCTCTTTGCTTCCAATATATTTCTTCCCGAAGCTCCCATTCCTCTACCACCTTGACAGCCATGTCTTCCTCTCTAAGTAGATCCTCAGACAACCCATGCTCCCTAATTTCCCTGGTGATCTCATTCAGTGCAATTTGAGTAGCTTTATTCTCATGAAAAATGTTCCCGAAGCCTTGTCGGTTCCATAGTTTAAGCTGAAGCTTTACAAATTGCAGCTGCTTGGCAAAAGAGTACATGGCAGTGCCAAAGGCCGGCCTCCCTTTCCTCCACCAGTCCACAACAAGGACCCGCAAACAAGGGTCCCGAAGCCACATAAGTTGGAATTTGAATGAAGGCGAATGGGCAACCCAAGCCGAAGATGAAACCAACTTGATGGGCCAGTGATCCGACCCTCTCCAGTCAAGATTCTCAGAACTTGTGGACCACCCCCCACCAATCCAAAAATAGGAAACCAGAAAACGATCCAGTCGCTCAGCAATCCAATTCTCTCCCACCCTCCTGTTGTTCCAAGTGAACAAACCATTGCTAGGCTTGATGTCAACTAGCTGCAGCAAGGAGATACTATCCTAGAAAAGGAAAGAAGAAGGTTCCAATCGCATTACACCCCCCTTCTTTTCACTCAACTCCAGGATGGAATTGAAGTCTCCCACCATAATCCAAGGGTGAAAGGGGGCCAACCTTCGCATACCTGAAACATGAGACCATAAGCCTTGCTTACCCTAAAAATCAGTGGGAGCGTAGATATTCGAAAACAAGATGAATTCCCCAATCTCAAGACTAGATAGCACCCTGGATAATGAGGATCTGGAAGCAACCCACCAGACAGGGCGGAACCTTAAAGGGTTCCAAAGGCAGGCCACCCCTCCCGAGGAACCAGCTGCCCCAACACACTGACACTCGCCTCGCCCCCATAGCTTTGGCATGAGACCCATCATACTCTCCACTGAAAGTTTAGTTTCTTGCAAGAAAAGGACATCAAGTGAATGATTCCTAATCAAATCCTGAATAGCTTTTTGTCTAGGGCTGTTGTTCAAGCCCCTTACATTCCATGAAAGCACAATCATTTAGGAGGGTTCGAGAAGTGCGAATCCAAAGTCTTCACTGATCCTGACTTGACCAAATTCTTTCCCATCAATTTGATCTTATCCAGATCCTTCTTCCTGTCGACCTTTGAGCTCTTCTCTGAAGCACTTTTCTTAATATCTCTCTGATGTAGACCCAGGTAAACGGTTGACTTATTACTTTTAGCCCCACCCGGTTCCAATTTTGAAGCTATGGGGGAACCCTCCCCCTCAGCCAGGTTCACCTCCATCCCATGAGCTAGGCCCAACTGAACCCCTACTATCTGGTCCATCTCCATCTACTGGCTTCCAACCATTAGCAGGGCCTGGGAAGATTCCTCCATTACACTTTCCAACACCCCTCCAAATGTACCCTAATCTAGAGGGGTTAACCCCGGATTTACTTCCTGATGGCTCAGGTCATCCAAGGCCTCAAATCTATTGAAGGTATCCTCCTCACGTCTCTCCTGCAAGGGTCTATTTTGTCCTCTGTTCCTGTTCTTTGTCTTTACTGAGACAAAACCATTAGCACCCTCTACCACACCCGACATGGGAGCTTTCCCTTTCTCAACCCTATCAAGGCTCGATTCTAGCTGCTGAGGTTGTCGCACTATCGGTTTTTATCTAGGACACTTCCACTGTAAATGACCATACTCATGACACAGAAGGCAACGAAATGGTAGAGTCTCATAATCTAGCTGTTGAACCCATGAATAAGAGCCTGCACACATATCGATAGCATCTGGCAAGGATTTACTAAGATCTATTTCAACACGGATACGTGCAAAGGTCATTACCTTTCTCCCTAGAGTTTACGACGAGGATCCCATTGGCGTCCCAAGTAGAGTAGCGAGCATCCGTAGCACATCCTCCCGACAGCATTCCATTGGAAGACGTGGTAACCGAACCCACACCAGAACCCTATTTGGGAGCTCCTATGAAGGATTAAACCCCGCATGCCATGGCTTGATGTATAATCCCACCTGGTTGTAAAAATGCGGACCTCCTTCAAAGACCCTATTGCGATCCTCCATGCAGTTGAATGTGACCACGAAATAGTTATTTGCCAAAAGCATAATCTCCATTTCCCCTTCCAGTGCCCATGTCCATTGCACCCAATTTTCCAAAAACTATAGTGAAACCCTCATTCCCAAAAACTTGCAGTACAACGAGTGATTTGAAAAATATTCAATGTCTTCGGCTATTATCTCAGGAGGGATAATCAGCTTCGGCATCTCACTGCATCTCTCCAAACACCCATTAATTTTCACCATGTGAGCGCTACTAGCACTCCCAAATCCTGAGTTAGAAGAGAATAGGTTATTGTTAAATATCTTCACATTCTGAAATGGGGGTTTTGAGCCCATCATAGCATGGAAATCCATAGTTGGGACCACCTGCGAGGCTTCCCCACCCAAAGTCACCATCGGGGCTCACAAAGAATTAAAAAAGAGAAAAAACAAGGACGTTGGCCGAGGGCCCACACCCCAAAGGTCTCCCCACGGGGGCTCGGCACCCAAGGCCCCTCCCCTCACCCGTACCACCGAAGATCAACCCACCTACAGTCCCAAGCTCCTGAGATATCCTCGACCGCAACAGCAAAGACCCCACCCCCGCGCAGCCTTCACACCCCCCGGTGACCACCCTGCAGCCACTCCCGAGCCCTCCAGCCCCTTCCACCACCGTCTACCCCCCTCTCATAGCACTTCCCTCCCACACGAAGCCACACCAGCACCGCCTGCGAGCTAGGGCCGTGAAACCCTAGCTCGGCTTCCTGCATGCACCAGCGTGGATGCCACCCTCCATTTTCTTTCAATTATTATAATTTTGAATTGTAATAAAAATATTTATTTTAATTTTTAATTATTATAACTTTGAATCATTGTTATTTTAAAATTATATTAGAATAATTATATTTATGTAATATTAACTATAATTCTTATTTTAATAAAATAATATAAACTAGCAATTGCACTTTGGTGTGCAATGGGTATGCTAAAGAGGTGTGGAAGGTCAATTGGCATGTAGTTCATGAGGTCAATTTGTGGCCATGATGTTGTTTGTGCAACAAAGGACTTGATTGAGAGGTGATAGCTTAAACTCAACTATGCATCCACTAACAAGGACTCAATCATAACTGAAATGAAACCTTTGAATTGAGAAGATAATCATTTTTTATTAGCAACATGCTCATGTTATGTTTGCAATGGGTGAGTGCAGGAGAGAGGTTGAGATAGGGCTAGAAAGAGGTATATAGAGAGGGGTAAGAGTGAGAGAGATACAGGTAAAGAGATAGATATAGAGATAGAGAATAAGATGAAGATATTGATGGAGTTGAGGATAGAGATGGAGAATGGGGATAGGAAAATGGAGAGAAGGAAAGAGATATGAGAGAGAGGGAGAGAGAGAGGGGAGAGAAATTGTAGACACCTAAAATTGTCATGTCTAATTAAATAAATATTTTATTTATTTAATTATCTAAGCCTAATTCTTCTATTAATTAAATAAATCTTTATTTATTTAATTAATTCATTTATCCTCTTCTAGCCTTATTTCTCATTTAAATAAATACATTTATTTATTTAAATTATCCTTTTCCTAAATTAAATAAATATCTTATTTATTTAATTGATCCCACTTCTTCTATTAATTAAATAAATCTTTATTTATTTAATTAATTCATTAGCCTTTTCTACACATGACACATGTCATTCATCTCTTAATTCCTACACTACCTACCTCTTTCATTATTTTGGTATTTCTTTTACCTACCCTCTAATCCTAGCCGACCTCTCTTTTTACACCTCTCAATCTTATCCCTCCATTTCATATTGTGTCTTCTATTTAAGAAGATGCTTTCTTCATTGTCAAACCCTAATCATTCATGTGAATCATTGATGCTAATCATTCTATGCACCCTAATCACTGATGCTAATGATCTTTCATGCAACTTGCTACACTACGATCCTACTTGCAACCACATTCCGTTCTTTGTTGAGCTCTTGTGCATATAAAATCTGAGAGCAAATATATCAAGCAAGATCAATGGAGATAGGAAGAATGGAGATCAAAACCCTATTAGACATGTGATGGTATAATCTTTGTGATTTCTTGTGATTTGCATTGTCTTAGGTAATCTTCATATGTTATGGTGGATCTTTGTTGATTGTTAGGCTAGGGTTTAGTGGTTGGATTCATTTAGCCTTTCAATATTGTTATCATTGTTATCCATTTTCACCATACACATTTTGGCACGCCCGGTGGGACTTCTTGTCCCTTTGCATTTAACCTTTTTGTTGTAGATTTTGCATTTTTGAAGTTGCAGATCGGACATTTTTTTTCGACGACATTTTAGGTATTTCTGCGTCTGCGAATGTTCGGATCGCGTCTCTGAGTTTCAAGAGCGTCTGCGGATGCAGTAATCGCGTCTATGTTTTCAACAAATTTTGTTTTGCAGGTCTCCGACAGGGGTGTCTATGTTACATAATCGCGTCTGCGTTACTTTTGATCGCATCTGTGTCCGAGACGGGCGTCTGTGTGTTTTGGCCACGTCTGTGCATTACAAAACCGCGTCTGTGTCCTAAAGACGCGTCTGTGTCTGGTATAACTGCATCTGTGTTTTTACTGTTTCGGAATTTCAAACTTTCTTTGATTCAGTTTTTCGGATTTCGTACTTAGGGTTTCAGATCTGGTTTATTTTTGGACTAACCCTTGCAGATATAGCTAACCAAGTTTGTGCAGCTTGTTTTGGAAGCAAAAACGTTTTTGTTTAAGGCCCCTTTTTCACAAAGTCTTTTTGGGTTTTTCTAAAATTTACCTAACTTGTGTGCTTGCAGGAAGGGGTGATCATTTGAAACAACCCAAACTACTAACAAATTTTGTTGCAGGGCCTTGGCTAGGGTTTTGTAATTTTGTTGTGTGCCTTGTTTTCATAGATTAGCAAACACTTCCATTGGTGCACTAAAATTGAATCATTGTCTTTTGTGTCTTGAGCAATAGGCTCTTTTTGTTTAATCTTTAGAGGGCCTGTCTTCCCGTGTGGTCATTAGGACTACTAGTGAGAAGAGGATGACCCAAGTGGTAGCGAGGAAAACCCACCTCATCCGAACCACTATAATCAAATGTATTCATGGTGAAAACTATGAATAATGTGTGCTGATTAGTTCATACCGACACTATGTCTCCCCATAAACCCGTTTGATCAAATTTATTTGATCATTTGTAGGGCGTAACCCCTACCGGCTGGGAGCCTTCTGTATTTACAGAGCTGAAAGTGCCGCATGTATGGCCACACGAGCGGATGCCCTTACTAGCACCATTTTGTTTTAGAGACCCAAATCCTTCTAGTTGTTGGGGCAGGAGGTCGGACCTCTGGTAGCGGCCCACACACATACGGTTCTTAGTAGAGATACAAAGTTCGCCATGGGGAGTTTTCATGGGGACTGATGCTTGGCTGACCCGAGAAGTGAGTGTCGAGGGTGGAGCCAGTGAGGTCAAGCATCTAAGTATCCGCTCTGAATAGCGTAGCCTCGGGGGTAAAACCCTATGTGGGATCAACAACTATTGTCTTGGCCAGCCATAAGAATTGTGCTTGACTTATGTTAAACATTCAAACATTCAAGATCAAACAACAAAACATTGTGTCTTTTGTGTCTTCAAGTGTATGCAAAACAATTTTACACCAAACAACACACTTTTCTTGGAGTCATTTTTGGAATCTAAACACTAGCAAACAGTGAGTCCTCATCAACATTGTGTCCTCTTGTCACGAAAAACAGTCAAACAGTCAGATTTGGTCACAACAAAACAATTTCACAGATTGGAAAAATTGCACGAAGTTTACAGAAACGCGTCTGTGTCTGTTTTAACCGCGTTTGGGTAATCTAAGCGCGTCTGTGAAGGGCAGAATAGCATCTGTGTTTTTAGAAGCGTCTGCGTCGAACAGAGACACGTCTGTGTCTGGAAATCGCGTCTGTGAAGTATACAGAGGCGTCTGTGTCCAGAATTGCAAAAAAACTTTACAGTCCAGCAAACATAAACAAGAAAATCGCAGAAGCGCGTCTGGGTTAAACATAGTAGCGTCTGTGTCCGGAAACCACATCTGTGCAGTATACAGGCGCGTCTGTGTTCAAAATTGCAAGAAAAAAAAAAAAAAAATTTCAGAGTCCAACAAACAAAAGAAATTAGTTTCGGAATACTTGAGCTTCCTAGGTTGTTTCTTCAGGTTTCATCTAGCATTCAACCTGTCTTTGGGTCTGTCATAGTCCATCATTGCTTCACATCTCATTTTACATTCATACTTGTCTAAACTTGAGTCAAAAGGTCACTTGCTTGTCCTCATCATACTTTCTCAACATACTACATACAACAACACTTTGCTAAGTGGTCCCTCATCAAGGTTTCTTACCTTTGGGTCTCATTTGGTCTTACTTAGGGTCAAGGTCAGCTTACCTCATCAAGAGAAACTATCCTCTCTTTGGAAGTCACACCTACTCTACTACTTACATACTTGGTCTTACACTTTGGACATTGCAAGTAAACTTTAGACTCATTTACATTCCATACAACTCTCGGTCTTCCATACTCTTTCCATTTTTCATCTAGTCTCTCACATCTTTGTCAAATACCTAGTTCATGGTTGAAACCCGTCTTCAAAAATCTAGGAGAAAAGCTAAAGAAGCTCAAGAGTCCGCAAACATGAGTTCTTATGAGTATGATAATGATTTATTTTTCAATCCTGAGCACACTACACTGCCTGACATGGATGTTTATAGACACATTCCAAATGTTGAGAACACAGACACTACAAACAACAATGCTACACACAATGACAATGTGGACAACGTTTCAATACAATCAGCAGATATAGAAGAATCCATAATGAATCCTCATTTCAATAGATTGGTTGAAGAGATAATGAAGAGGGATAGACAATACTTCTTACACATGATGGCACAAAGTGGAGCTAAAATACCTCATGACTTTGACATGTCTCAACTTATGGAAAATCGACCCTCGCAACAAACTCACTCCAACATGGATCAAAGGAGACCCAATAGTGGAGGAAATAGAGGACCGAATATGATGCCTAAGTCACCATCAGTTTTGCTTAAAAAACCAGAAATCCCACATACACAAGCTCAAACATATGATACTTACCTTCGAAGACCATTATGGAAGCCTTATGCAGATAGATATGTTCAATCACATGCTCCAGCTATGGATCAACCAAAACAAGTGGATACTCAAAGGCATCCTCAAAATTTGGACATAAGGAAACCTCATGTCAAATTTGGGGGCAACACAATGGAAAACGAAATGCCTATTGAATATGGTATATACGCACAAAATAGATATGGGGTTCCTCAACATGAAGCTATGCCAAGTGCTCCCTATATGCCGCATCAATATAGACCTCCATATGGACATGTCTACGATCAGTATCATCCATACATGCAACAAGCTCCTCCTCAAATTGGCGTCCCAAACATGGGGTATGCTACAAGAAATAGATCTCCTCCCAAGAGCAATTTGGAGCAACAAATAAGAGATTTACAAAAGAAAATGGAGGACATGAGTGCACCAAAACCAACATACACTATGAGAGACATATGTCCTTATCCATTCGATAAGAGCATCCCAATGCCTCCATTTCCTGCACACTTTGTGACGCCAAAATTTGACAAGTATAGAGGAAAGGGAGACCCCAAGGCACACATACGACAATTTTTCACAGCCTGCATTGAGGTAGCGGCAGAAGAAACATATTTGATGAGGTTGTTCCCGCAGAGCTTAGGCGATCAAGCTATGGAATGGTTTTCTCAATTACCTCCCGGTATTAAGTCATGGGGCGACTTAGCAGAGGCATTCATTCAACATTTCTCCTACAACATAGAAACAGATATCTCAGTCACTACTTTGTGCAATACTAAGCAAAAGGAGGGAGAATCTTTTGCGTCATTTTTACAAAGATGGAGAAATCTAGCCAGCAGATGCTCTTGTGAAATTCCCCAAAAACAAATGGTAGAAATGTTCACTCAAAACGTTAACAAGGATATTGGCTATGATCTAAGGAAAGCTTGTTTGTCCACATTCAAGGATGTTATTGAAAAGGGCTTAGCAACAGAAAAGGTCCTAATTGAACAAGGAGTCATCAAGCTATTCAAGGAAAACAAAGATGACTTTAAAGGAAAAGACAAGCCAAGATTTTGGAATAAAAACAAGAACACAGTCAACGATGGCGTTGTTGATGCCAATACAGTGAGACCCAAGTTCATCTTTTCAGGATCAAGTTCTACAAACAATCAAGTGAATACTCAAACAACTTCCAGACCACGAAGGAAGTACACTCCATTAGGAGAACCACTTGAATCAGTCTTCAAAAAGCTAGTGGCAAACAAAGTGATCACAGTTCCAGATTTTCCTCCATATGAACCAAAGGTCAAACCAAATTGGTGGAATGATGATGAGTATTGTGAGTTTCATAAGAGCAAGGGTCATAAGATAGGAAATTGCCATCGACTGAAGAATATCGTGCAAGATCTCATTGATAGAGGTGACATTGAGATTGAGGGACATTCGTCTAATCAAGAACATGAGATGTTTAAGGAACCATTCCCAAAGCATGACAAAGGAAAATCCCAAGTCACAGATGATCAGGCCAACTATACTAGAGCACCTTACAACTATGACTCAACTATCAATCACATCTCAATGGACAATCATATCTCTACTATTACCATCAAGAACAAAAATCCTGAGAATCCTCCTCAGAGACCCAAGATTGTTCTAAGAGGTGTGGGATCTTTGTCCGAGTCTACCTCTGAATGTCATGTAACAACTCGTCGAGGTAAAATTACTTTGCCAGGTGCCTCCACTAAAAACACCTCTTCTTCATCTACTAAACCTGAGTATGACCTTGTAGAACAGTTAGGGAAGACACCTGTGCTCATCTCCATCCTTGAGCTCTTACGCATATCCCCTACTCATAAGGCTATTCTTGACAAAATCTTGAGAGACACCGCCATTCCTACTGATCTGAACGTGGACCAATTTCAAGCCATGGTGGGATATCTTTCCATTCCACATTCCCTTACATTCACAGAAGCCGACGACACCTCCGTAAGTCAGCCACATAATGCACCATTACATATTGAAGCCTTTATACACAAACATCGAATAAAGCGAGTCCTGATAGATGGAGGAGCTGGTCTAAACATTTGTACATTGAGCACCATTAAACAATTGGGATATTCCGATAAAGCTGTGAATTCAAAAAATCAAATCACCATCAAGGCATACGATGATGAAGAACGCTCATCCAAGGGCACGGTCACCTTACCTCTAAGAATTGGGTCAGTTACAAAGGATGTGGTTTGCCAAGTCCTGGATTTAGATCTCACTTATAATATATTGCTAGGACGTCCTTGGATTCATGAAATGAGGGCAGTCCCATCGACATATCACCAATGCATTAAGTTCCCTCATAATGGAGTCGAGGTAACAGTTAACGGTGATCCTAATCCATTCATATATTGCAATAACCTGAGATCACATACGGAGACCATCATTCCCAGTAATCGTGAAGCTGTTCCTTCTTCGGCATACATCGACCCTGAGTCATTAAAACCTTCGACATCAAAACAAGGCGAACTTAAAGGCTTTACGACAAGTCATGAGCTCTCCAAAAGAATTTGGAAGGCCACATCCTAACAAGCAAACATTCATCATGACGCTCAAATGGGATCCTACTACCTTTCAAAGATGGGGCGAACTAGAAGAGGAAGATTTATACAAAATGCTCTATAAAGACATTGAAGATGACACACATGATCAGATCAATATACCTTGTGAGAAATATGGCAAAGGCTTCAAGATTCTACAAAAATTCGGGTATGATGGAAAAAGCCCTCTTGGGTTACGCAAAGAAGGCGTCATGGAACCCCTACAACCTGAATTGACCATAAGAAGAGAACGCTCAAAGGGACTTGGTTTTCTGACTTCCAAGATCCACACTAAAAGGACAGAAGAGGCATCATGAATCAAAATTGCCAAAATTCAACAAGAGGATTGCTATTCCACAGACTCCAATGAATGGGAATGGGGTTCAGATAAATCCTCCAGTGACTACGAGCTCACCGAGACATTCAGAGAGCTAGATGAACCCACAGAAGAGGAGGAGTTTTATAACAAATTCAGAGTTGGTCAAGAAGCAACCCATAAGAATTCCGCACAGTCTCTGTCTCAAGGTTCTAGGTTGAAATCACATAGGATGAGAACACCTGTTCCGAAATGCGCTACTAGTAATGATAATTTGGACTCGCTCGCGATCGAAACTGACGAGGAGAGTGCCATCGATGACCTCGACGATTGCCTCGATATACCCGAATATAACCATATCTTCACTCTTAGCCCTGCAAACTCTGAAAACATTAAAGGTCTTCCCCTTGTTCATCCCCAACTCATTGACTGGGATTATGAAGGATCAGCACAATTTGACACATTTCAGAATGACGAAGCTATTATTGACTATCTTGGCATACGAGATGATCTTCCCCTTGGGGACCACAAAGCAGGATACATCATAGAACTCAACAACATGGCATATTTTAGTGAGGGTGTCGGACCTTCCAGTCGCAAAAATGTGAAAATAAGAACAAATCAAGGGTCTTATGGCGAAAACCACACTGTGGCGCTATCTGACCCCAAAAAAGTAAAAAGAAAGGACGTATCTGAGGGTGAAAACCTCTCTGAGGCACCCGAAGATGGAAGGCTCGACATTCTCCCAGCATCATATGAGGAAAAATCATCCATGTTGGTAGAGGAGACTATCAAAACAAACATTGGTACAAAAGAGGTTCCACACAACATATTCCTGGCTCAATCATTAACAGAGTCCGAAAGATCAAAATTCATAAGCTTCTTCAAAGAACGACAAATCCACTTTGCATGGTCATACGCTGATATGCCTGGATTGGATCCGGATTTGGTAATGCATCATTTGACAGTCAAACCGGGGGCAAAGCCAGTGAAACAGAAATTAAGGAAAATGCATCCACAAGTGGCATTACTAGTCAAAGCAGAGCTTGAGAAATTACTCGATGTCGGATTCATACGCCCAATTGATTACCCCGAATGGATCTCCAATTTGGTACCTATCAGTAAACCAGACCGCAGCATCAAAATATGTACAGATTTCAGAGACATCAACAAAGCTTGTCCAAAGGATGACTTCCCATTACCAAACATTGACTTGATTGTTGATCTCACAACAGGTCATGAAATGCTATCATTAATGGATGGATTCTCTGGCTATAATCAGATAAGAATTGCAACCGAGGATCAACATAAAACATCATTCACTTGTCCGTGGGGAACTTTCTGTTGGAATGTCATGCCCTTTGGGCTGAAAAATGCAGGTGCTACATATCAAAGAGCAATGACTACTATTTTTCATGATCTCATGCATGTAACTGTGGAAGATTATGTTGACGATCTCTTGGTCAAATCAATAGACAGAAATACACATTTGGACATACTTTCAGTTGCCTTTGATCGATTGGAAAAGTACAAAGTAAGATTAAACCCTAAGAAATGTGTCTTTGGAGTAACCTCCGGGAAGCTCCTAGGATTCATTGTATCCAAAAGAGGAATTGAAGCGGATCCAGCAAAAGTCAAAGCTATCTTGGAAATGCAACCACCAAGAAATATCAGTCAACTTCGATCCTTACAAGGCAGACTCCAGTCCATACGAAGATTCATAGCACAACTGGCGGATAAGTGCAATCCTTTTCAACACTTGCTACATAAAAACATCAAATTCAAATGGGATGACAACTGTCAACAGGCTTTCCAGATGCTCAAAGATTATCTTCTAAATCTGCCAGTTCTGATGCCACCAGTTCCAGATCAACCACTGTTATTATACATTTCAGCTACTCCAATAGCACTGGGGGCACTCTTAGCGCAACAAATTACTGACGGCAAGGAAAAAGCAGTATACTATATCAGTCGCACATTGGTGGGATACGAGCTAAACTACACACCGATCGAGCGTGCATGTCTCGCTGTGGTTTTTGCTTCACAGAAATTACGCCATTATATGCTTACTCACAAGACTAAGTTGATTGCAAGAATTGATCCATTAAAATATCTTCTCAACAAAGCTACACTTACTGGGCGGCTGGCCAAATGGGTAATGATATTGAGTGAGTTCGACATCGAGTATGTGGACAGAAAAGCAATAAAAGGACAAGCAATCGCGGATCAATTAGCAGATGCTCCCATGATAGATGATGCTCCTCTAAATTCAGAATTTCTAGATGAATCCATTTTAACAGTGTCACATGCAAAGCCATGGCAACTGTACTTTAATGGTTCATACACACAGCATGGGGCAGGAGCTGGTATTCTTTTTATAACTCCTCAAGGCGATTCTATACCAAAATCATACCGCTTATCATTTCCTTGCACCAACAATATAGCGGAATATGAGGCATTAACAACAGGATTACGAATTGTAGTTCAATGGAAGATCCAGGAACTTCGTGTTTTTGGAGACTCCCAACTTGTTATCCGTCAAGCAACTGATGATTACCAAACAAAAGATGAAAAATTACTACCTTATAAACAAATGGTGGATGATCTGAAACAGCACTTTACAAAGATAGACTTTGAGCAAATACCAAGAGAGCAGAATCGCGCCGCAGATGCCATGGCTACAATTGCTTCACTAATTGATCTACCTCAAAATGAGACTTTGCTATGAGTTCTTGGTAGACAACCTGTTGGTTCCTTCATATGAGATCACCCCTACTGAAATGATATGCGTTGTCGGTCCCGAATCCCAGTTATATGGTTCCATATTCACATATCTTCACGACAATATCTTACCTCCTGATCTATCAAACAACCAACGTCGCACTTTCATTCGCCAATCCTCTCGATATGTCATTCTAGCTGATATCCTATACCGACGAGGTCTAGATGGAACTCTTCTTAGATGTCTAGAAAGCGACGAAGCTCAGATTGCGTTACGTGAAGTGCATGAAGGGATATGTGGTCCACATGCTAGTGGTCCTACCTTGGCCAAGAAACTCATCAGGACTGGATATTACTGGCCCAATATGGAAAAAGACTCATATCAGTTTGTCAAGAAATGTAAGCAATGTCAAATTTATGGAGACCTCATACATGCGCCAGCACAAGAACTACAACCACTTGCGTCTCCTTGGCCCTTTTGTCAGTGGGGACTCGATCTCATAGGCAAGATTCACCCTCCTTCTTCCAATGGTCATAAATTCATTATCACAGCCACAGAGTATTTCACAAAATGGATTGAAGCCGTACCTCTCACACAAGTCACTGGAAAACAAATTGCTACTTTCATCCTTAACTATATCATTTGCCGATATGGTATTCCTAAGTCCATTATTACTGATAACGGGCGTCCCTTCAAAAATTAGGATGTTCGTGAACTCTGTGACCGCTTCCATATTTCCCATCATTTCTCCACACCATATTACCCCCAAGGTAATGGCCAAGCTGAGGCGTCTAATAAAACAATTCTTAAAATCCTCAAAAAGATAGTCGATGACGCTGGCCGTAACTGGCATATCCAACTCAATCCTGCACTTTGGGCCTACCGCACAAGTGTTCGCACACCTACAGGAGCTACACCCTACTCACTTGTCTACGACGCTGAAGCCATCTTGCCTATTGAGGTCGAGTTACCTTCTTTACGGGTCTCTTTGCGAAACATCATCAACGATGAAGATTACAGGGTCTCTTGCTTACAAGAACTAGAACTGCTGGATGAACGGAGACAAACTGCTTTTAATCATCTTAAGGCTTACCAACAGCGAATGAGTCGCAGCTACAATCACAAGGTCAAGCCTCGCACATTTGAGGTAGGTGATTTGGTTCTCAGAGAAAACCCCAAGAATCAGCAAGACAGAGAGAAGAAGGGCAAGTTTGAACCAAACTGGCTTGGTCCTTACATCGTCACAGCCGTATATGGATCTAGGGCATATCAGCTCTCTACTACAGAAGGTGAACCTTTGGAGGATCCTATCAACAGCATGCACCTTCGCAGATTCTACACACAGCTTGTCGGAATATCCTAATTCAAAAATACAAAAAAAAAAAATTATAAAAAAAAAAAAAAAGAGAGAGAAATAATTTCGTCCAACGGTGAAAACCACTTCGGTGGCGCCCTGGGCAAGTACCATGGTGAAAACTGGGTCACCAGCGCCATGCGTAGAGAATTTGCTCCTCCCTCCTTCAGGATTCACTTTCATCCTTTCACTTTGCACACACTCACAACCTATTCATTCATAATAAACCTCCCTTTCCATCCATAATAAATCAGATCCTATCTGTGGCTAAGGCAATTCCTACGTCCAGTGATGGGTGTGGAACTGAGGACATCACATGTTTCGAGGAGTACAGTTTCTTCCAGCTTTCTCCAGTCTATTCACGCACAATCCACAATAAAGCAACATTTGCATCGCCAGATCCGCAATAAAGCTTCATCTTCTTCGCAATAAAGTATCAGTTTCATGGATTCAGTCAGTTTCAGATGAGACACAGCAGCAACAATGGGCTTCAACAAAATCAAATCTTTCAACAGACTCAAACAACAATATGGTTCAGTGTTAATCTATCCCTTTTGTGAAAGTGAACATTGTGACCACAATCAAACATGACTTATACAAGTGACAAGAGACACTAAACTTGAGGACTACAGTGGATGTTGGTGTCGAGTCTTGGTTTTCTTTTGATTTCATTTTTCTGGTGACATGTCTTTTAGCTTTTCCAGGATGTCTTTGACTAGAGATTCTATCTCCAAGATGTCTTTGACTAGAAAGGCGAGGATGGGGTATCGTCACCTATTTGTGTTTGTTGTCTGTGGATTGTCTCTTAGTAATGCTATGACTTGTCCAAGGATATGAGGACACTATGAGTCTAGTATGAATTGGGGCATTCCTTTTTTGTGGATGTCTTATCTCCATGCAAACAGGTACAATGACTTTCTGGGTCGAACTCATGCCTCGATTGTCATAACCTACTTGCCATAATAAGCTCAATGATGATAACGCACAAGAAGCTCTTTCACTTTCATATCTTTTGTCTTCCATCCCCCTTTCTTGGTTGACTTCCATCGTCCTTCTTGAGTCCGCGTAGCCTGCTATCACATAACTGAGTATAATGACACACCAAAAATATTTGCATTTCATATAGTTGCACCTGCATCACCACATATAAGCATTTCATACATACATATAGATATCACAACTGCATCACATCCTGCACACAACACCTGTTAGCACAATTTACATTTGCATTATCATATTCATCTGCATTACATACATTCACATTTGCATTAGCATAACATATAGAATCATAAAAGAACAAAAAAATTGCATTGCATCATGTAAATATTTGCATCCATATCATAAGCATCACATAAGAACATCTCATCACATAGGTACACATGCATATAGCTGCCGCAAAAATAAATCATCTCTCATATATAATCAAAATGTGTCATGATACAATGATGTCAAAAATCATATGGCTACAAAATCACCCGCAGGTGTCTACAATACAAAAATGGTACATATACTGATACAAGGGAGCCCTCTACGGCTATGATGAACTCCCTCCCTCGAAGCCGCCTAGTCTGGACGGAGTCTGAGCTCTAGAAGGACCCACTCCAGGATCACCCTGCCTATCTAGTGGTGGTGGAGGACCCATGACCCCACCACTAGATGCCTGTCTCCTCCGGCTCCCTCCCATAGCCGTCGCTGTCCGCGATGGTCTATGGAAGCTCCTCGCCCACTGATCTGCTGGCACGGCACCATAATACAGGTCCCTTCAGTAGGCGATCTCCTCTCCGGCTCGCAGCACATATGCGTAGCCTGCTCCTGTGTCCTCCGCCGCCTGCCTCCCTGCCCTCAGCGCTGTCTCAGCCTCAGTGTAGCGTTGAATCGCCTGATCCCTCTCCCGCTCAGTATCTCTGAGCCGGGTCCTGAGCCGATCCCTCTCCCTCTCCAAATCCTGAATCTCGTCTACCTGGCCCTGGCAGATCTCCCTCAGATCCAGCAGCTCAGCCTCCACTGGGTCAACCCCCTCTGCCTCGGCCTCTGCCCGTGGCTCTCCCTCTGCGGGTGCCTGCCCCTGTACCCCTCCCTGTACCTGTACCGGTGCCTGAACGGGTACCTGTTTCGGTACATGCCTAGGTCCCTGTACCTGTCTCTGTCCTGGTGCCTGTACTGGCACCTGTCCCTGTGCTCTAGGACCCTGTACTACTGGTACCTGCAGGGGCACTCCACCGCAACCCCTCACCACCTGGGCCTGTCCCTCCTGTCCACCCTCCCTCCGAGGTGCCACCCTCCTCTCCCCAACTACTCCCCTCCACCGTCGTCGGCCTCTACCCCCATCACCCCCACCATCATCATCGTCATCTCCTCCTCCATCTCCATCTAGTAGCTCCCCTGGATCTGTCAGTCGAGGGAATGGATGCTCCGCCCAGTAAGTTGTGTACTCTGCATCCATACCTGCATCCTCAATCTCAAGCCACATGTCCCAGGGAAGGGGTATCATCTCTGCCAGCTGTGTGACTGCCTGATCATATGATAATAACGGCCCAAACTGCGCCTGATCCCTGACTGTGCGGGCATACATACCCGAGCCTCGTGGCATCCTCTGGATCCTCCCAAACTGTCTACCAACCCTATCCACCAGCTGTCTCTCCAATATATAGGGCATTCGCCCAATCAAATATCTGCTCCTGAAGGTATAAGGCAGCTCCACTGCATCATCCTCCCACTCCTCGCACCCCAGGTATGGCCTCCAGATGACTACATCAATGTCATCTATCACACGCCTCCAGTGCTCTAACCTGCCAATCTGAGGCTGCGAAGTAATCATATCATAAAGATGCACAAAGCTCTGCCCCTGACCTCTGCCCCTGAAGTGTATCGGCCGTGTGATAGGCAGATGCTCGTATGCCCACACTTGTAGTAGTGTCACTCCACAACCCAGTCCCACTGATCCATGGTAGACAAACTGGTGAAGCTCATAATATAGGTGTGCCAACACACATGGACCCCATGCATACCTGGTGTGCTCAGTCACCAATATCTCCAGTGCTCCTCCCCAGCCCACTGCCAACCCCCGTGTCGCCCTGTCCGGACACAGGAACCCACTGATGGCTCCTCCGATCACAGCTGGCAAGGCTAACCCTGTCGCAGTCATGGTATCCCATGCCACATGTCCTGCTCTCATCTCTAGTCCGGGATCCTGGAACACCCATCTCAAAGCCTCTTTGTCTCCGTCGCGATCGTATGGGATCAGCTCTCCATCGATCGGTATATGCAATATCCTGTAGACATCCTCGAGGTTCACTGTCATCTCCCCCATCGGCAAATGAAATGTGCATGTCTCGGAGTGCCATCTCTCCGCCAGTGCAGTCAGCAAACCCATGTTTGCCCGAAACTCAGGCACATATAATACGTGTCTCAATCCCATCTCCTCAATGGCAGCTCTATCCTGAAACGACAACTCTGGTCACAACCTCTGTGTAGACGGGAATCTCTCCCATGACTCTAGCATAGGCAGATACTCCTACAGTCAAACAAATCAATCATGCCAGTCAAGGTGGCATTCACTGTTATCACAAAATGCTACTCGCTATCTAAATGCATATGGTTATCTATTCTAGTGACACTCACTGTTCATCACAAAGTGTTGCTATCTATCCTAGTAGTGCTCCCTATTCATCACAAAGTACTACGTGTGTGACATTCCCTGTTCATCACAAAGTGTTACTCACATTTAGCACTCCCTGTTCATCACAAAGTGCTGCTCACACTTTGGGTACTCCCTGTTCATCACAAAGTACTCTATCTTGGTGCTCCCTGTTCATCACAAAGTGCCTTGATCTATCCTAGTCTTCCTAGAGGACCTGCTTGAGTGTATCCTCTCAGCAGCTTATCCAATCGACAGCGTATGTTCATCACAGAACTGCCGATTTGACCTAGAAGACTAAAACCGTGCATTTTTTGACATATACGTGCTTTTACCTCACAGACGCGTTTCTGCCTCACAAACACGCCTGAAGACTGCATAGACGCGCCTGTACAACGCAGACGTGCCTGTTTGACATAAACGTGCCTAAATTGATCACAGACGCGACTTTGGAACATAAATGCCCCTACAGGACATAAACGCGCCCGCATCAAGCACAAACGCGGTTCCAGACGCAGACGCGCCTGGCACCGACACAGACGCGCCTGGCGGACACAGACGCGCCTGGCACCGACACAGACGCGGTTGCATGTTTTTGCACTTTTTTGTGCCCTATTCCTAAGTGCATTTATTGCTAAACTACCATGCATTAATGACAAAATTGAAATGCGTCAAAGTACGAGGAGGTTTGGTGGTACTTACCGGCTCTCCTGCCTCTGCTGGCCTCTGAAATCGGCGAACGCGGTCAAATCTGTGAACCAAAGCCATCGCTGCTGACTGCTCCTGCTCTTTCTCGCTCTGCACTGTGATCTCGTGAGGGTGTAGATGACAATGAGGATGTCTTTTGCCCGTGGTCTATCTTATAGCCTACCCTAGCCCTCGCATTCATTTTCCCGAGTTAGTCTTCATTATCCCGTGACTCTGTCACTTTATCCGGTCTAGCCATTCTAGCCTTTCTTTCTTATCGAGAGATTGTCTGCAATCTTTTCAGACATTTTCATCCAATCTCTCGAGGGGGCATATCATTCCCATGCTGGGGCAACTTTGTATCAGTTCATCTTATCTTCTTTGAAACAACGCGACAAGTCGCATTGTCTCAAAGAGGGGTAAAATGTAGACACCTAAAATTGTCATGTCTAATTAAATAAATATTTTATTTATTTAATTATCTAAGCCTAATTCTTCTATTAATTAAATAAATCTTTATTTATTTAATTAATTCATTTATCCTCTTCTAGCCTTATTTCTCATTTAAATAAATCCATTTATTTATTTAAATTATCCTTTTCCTAAATTAAATAAATATCTTATTTATTTAATTGATCCCACTTCTTCTATTAATTAAATAAATCTTTATTTATTTAATTAATTCATTAGCCTTTTCTACACATGACACATGTCATTCATCTCTTAATTCCTACACTACCTACCTCTTTCATTATTTTGGTATTTCTTTTACCTACCCTCTAATCCTAGCCGACCTCTCTTTTTACACCTCTCAATCTTATCCCTCCATTTCATATTGTGTCTTCTATTTAAGAAGATGCTTTCTTCATTGTCAAACCCTAATCATTCATGCGAATCATTGATGCTAATCATTCTATGCACCCTAATCACTGATGCTAATGATCTTTCATGCAACTTGCTACACTACGATCCTACTTGCAACCACATTCCGTTCTTTGTTGAGCTCTTGTGCATATAAAATCTGAGAGCAAATATATCAAGCAAGATCAATGGAGATAGGAAGAATGGAGATCAAAACCCTATTGGACATGTGATGGTATAATCTTTGTGATTTCTTGTGATTTGCATTGTCTTAGGTAATCTTCATATGTTATGGTGGATCTTTGTTGATTGTTAGGCTAGGGTTTAGTGGTTGGATTCATTTAGCCTTTCAATATTGTTATCATTGTTATCCATTTTCACCATACACAGAAATATATAGATATGGAAGAGAAAAATAAATAGTTGGAGAGAGATGAAGATATAAAAAGATAAAGATAGAGATAGGAAGTGATATATAGATAGGGGGAGAAATACAGTGGTAGAGAGAGATAGAGGGATAGATGAAAGAAATGATAGGGATCTAGATAGGTATAGAGAGGAAAAAAGATATGGATAGAGAGGTCCAAAAAGAGGGAGAATGAAAGAGAGATGGATGTATAGGAGGAGGCATGTCTAGAGATTAGGGTGAGAGATGACGATAGAGGTAGAGATGAAGATAGAGAAAAAGAGGAGGGAAAAAAAGATGGAGCAAGGGAGAGGGGGAGATAAAGATAGAAAAAGAGGAGATAGAGAGGAGAGACAAAGAGGAAGAGAGAGAGAGATATATATAAAGGAAGAGGGAGATATGAGAGATATATATAGATCGTAAGATAGAACTCGATAGTTATAGATATAGAGAGAGAGAGAGAGAAGAAGAGGGAGATAGATAAATAAATGGACAAATAGAGATGGAGAGAGGGTGAGAAAATTTGGGGAGATAGATATATATTGGAAGAGAAATAGAGAGATATAAGATATACAGGAAGAAAAGAGAGAGAGAGGTAGAGATAAAGAGATAGATAGGGGGGTAGGGAGGGAATGAGGGAGGGAGAGATGGGGAAAAATAGAGAGAAGGGTAAGGTAAAGAGAGGGGTGGCCCAGAGACAGAGCGGGGGGTATTGATATATATAGAGGAAAATATAGATAGATAGAGAGTGACAAGGAGAGAGATAGAGATATATGTATAGAAAGAGATAGATAGACTAGCTAGAGAGAGATGGAGAGAAATATAAAAACATGATATATTGTGAAAGAGATATGGAGTGAATGAGAGAGGGGGGGGAGGCAAGAGTGTCAAAAAGGAGCTAACAAAGACAAGTAATAGAGAGAAAGGTTTAGACTCTAGAGAGAGGGAGAGAGATAAATATGGGGAAAGATAGAGAGATAGTGATAGCGAGAGAGGGAGGGGAGAGAAACATGGAGTGTGTGTGTATACATTAGAGAGAGAAAAAGTAGATAGATATAAAAAGAGGGAGTGATGGGGAGATATGGAGAGATAAGACGGAAAGAGGGAGAGAAGGTATGTATAGGGATAGAAAGATATAGATATAGGGATAAAAAGGATCTAGAGAGTAAATATAACTTGTAAAATATAAAGGGGTGAGAAAGAGGGGGAGATAGGAGAGAAATAGGGGGAGATGGATAAAAAAAGATAGAAGGAGAGTGACAATTAGAGAGGGGGATAGAGAGATAGAAAGATAATAAAGATATAGGAAGTGACATATGGAGAGGTAGAGAGGGATATAGAGTGAGTGAGAGAGATGAAGGAAGAGGAGTGTATAAGATCTAGAGATGGTGAGATAGAATAGAGATAGGGAAGGAGAAATAACCTAGAGTGTGTGTTTGTGTGAGTGAGAGCGATATAGATATAAAGATAAGGAGGAAGAAAGAGGGAATGTGTGTGTGAGTAAAAGAGATATAGAGATAGATATAAAGAGGGAGAGAGAGGGAGAGAGATGATATAGAAGTAGAGAGATATAAAAAGAGGGAACAATAGGAGAGAGAGAGGGAGAGATGGAGAGATAGATAGAGTGAGAAGGATAGAAGGGGAAAAGAGAGAGAGACAAGGAGAGGTAAGGGGAGAGAGATAAGGGAGAGAGATGGAGATGGATATAATAATCAAATGACATGCTAACATCAACATAGCTCCCCAAGGACATATATTTTATCTTTAAATTATTGGCATGAAATAAGTAATCATAAATTAGTTGTTGTTTCTTGCTCTCTTGCTCTAAACATTTAATTTAGGTGTTAAGTTGAAATTTATTTTGTTATATAAATTAGAATAAAATTCAAATATATAATTGTACAACTCAAGTTGGCCTAGTGGTGGAGAACTTGTGGTCATGAAAGAGAGGTCACAAGTTTGAATCCCACGAGGGGGTAGGGTATGTACAACTTATCAGCTTTAGCCCATTACCAATCAAAAAAAAAATCAAATATATAATTATTCTATAATAATAAATTTTTAATAAGACAAAATGTATAAATTCTAGTATCTTTTAATTATTATTTGTAATTCCATAAAAAATATAAATAATTAAAATACAATTTTCACTTAATAAAACAGAGAATATTTGAAAAAAAGTGAAAGAAATAGAATAAATAATATAAAATAGAACATCTAATAAAAGAAGATAATATTAAACGACATTCTTATCAAAAGGAAATAGTAATAAAAGAAATATTTAATTTAAAATATAATCACTCTACCATAATTATAATTTTCATAAGACAAATAACTACAGATGAAATTAAATATAATAATTTTTAGTTATTATAAAAATAAATAAATAACTTTTTAGCCAAAAAAAGACATAAATGATTAAAACAATTTTAAACTTGAGGGAAAATAAATAAATAAATAAAATTAGAATTAAATAGAGTTGGTTCTCTCTTTTTCAATATTTTTTCTTTTATTTTTTAAGAAACTTAAAAAAGATAGAATATTCTAATAAAAGAAATAATATTAAGAGATATTTTCACTAAAAGTAGATTATATATATAAAAAATCTACTTTTAGTGAAAATATATCTTTATATATATATATATATATATATAAAAAAAATATTAAAATGTATATTTTTATGCTTAAGGCATTCCTAAACCATCTACTTATTTTTATTTCTCTAGTCTTGATTTTAAAAGTAGGTGGTTCACTTCATATAGGGAATGACTTTTGTATAATGATTATAATATAATAAAAAATTTATAATGAAAACATTCTTTTTCCTTAAAAGCATAATCTTAATTTAATTTAAAAATATATATAACTACATTTGTAATAATACAATTAATCTCAAATTCAATTTTATTTTTTTTGCTCGGTAATGATTTATGTTTTATTTAAAACCAAAATAAAGTATACATAGTAAGTCTAAAAAAGTATTTGAGATCAAAAAGGGCACACCCGCCCACCAATATCAACCAATCAAAAAACTAGAACCCTACAACCCACCAACCCACCCATATACAACGAAATTTGCTAGATCGTGTCTCAAAAAGATGCCAATCCAAAAAGGACACGTCATCATTAAGAAAAACAAAATGCTCCAACTCACTGGACTTTCCTTTGATGGTTGCATCTCACCACCCTGGCATCTTTGTTCTCCATCGCTCTCGTCGGCCTAGGTCGCAGCACCCTTCTTTGCTCCCGTTCGACCTTTGCCTTTGCCTGAGCAATGATGCCTTTTAGCTCCTCGATTCTGTATATAGTTTCAGTGCATCCCATCCCCTTCTGGCCTCCTGCCTGTGATGAAACTTGCACATTCCTTTTGCCCACCGTAGAAAGGGGAATATACCAGTATTACTGCCATTCCTACTATCCTCCACCCCTTCGCAAGCATCAAACCCCACTCCCGGTTCCACCCATTCCAGAAAAGAGTCCATTCCAATTAGGAAATCCTCATGAATTATCATTTGCATCACCTTTTTTTACTGTGGTCGTGTCTTCACCTAGCTCCAATCCCCAAGCCATAATGAGGGCATAAACATCCATTATGGTTTTGAACCTGTATTTAATTGACTGAAAGCCCCCTTGACCACTATCGTTGCACTCTGGGACAACAAATCATCAAGAAACTTGAACATTTTCTGCAATTGGCCTATGGTAATTTCACCGAAGAAGGCAAAGGTCCGCCTCTTTCTTTGTAGGGTGAAATTGGCCTCCATACTTGCAACAAACCAACTGTACTACATCTCCAAATTAATACGAGCACCTTCACAAAGCTCTATTTCAACTAAAATTATCTTCTTAAAGATGTCTCGAGAAGAAGAGGGATGAAATAAATGCCAACTCATGGCCCGTAAAATCATCATTAGCAATGTGCCTCGCTTATCTCAATCGCCGCCTTTCTCTCACCGTCTTCTGACACTGTACTCTCCATCTGCAGTGTCATTAAAGGAGGCCACCCGCTCCCTCCTCAAGATTGATATTGCGAAAATCCTCCCATCTAAAGTCACCCACTTCACCAAATGTGAGAGCCCATTTTGATAAAATATCAGCCTCGACATTACCCATACGTTTGATATGGCTTAACTGAAAATCCTCAAAATACTTTAATTCTTCCAGGATATTATGGATCCACCCTTGTAAATGCCATGCATCAATTCCTTTCTTCATTAAAGCCAGAATGATAATCAAAGAGTCTCCCTCCAGGTGTACTTTCCTCTCACCTGACATCTTACACATCCTAACAGCCAACATGGTTGTTGTCGCTTCAGCCAAATTTTTAGTACCATCCATCAATCTCTGAGCACCTATAGCCAACATATCACCCTTCCAATCCCGCACAATAACCCCTGCCCCTAAAGGTCCCAGGTTGCCTTTGGAAGCTTCATCAAAGTTCACTTTCTACCAACCCTCCAACGGTCTCTCCCATTTAATAATTAAATCAGAATGGTTGGTTTGAACCCAACTAAGCCCCATCTCAAATTTAATTATTAATTTGTAGTGTAATATTATATTATCTTTTATATAAATGTAATATTAATTATAATTCGTTTTAAGAAAATAGCTATTAATAATTATAAAAGTGAAAATAAACATTTTTTTAATCTTAACGAAATATATTTAAATTTATGATTAAAAGTTATTAAAGTATTTTGTATATATTAAAATAATTTTAAAAATTATGATTTTCAAAAAATATTAAAAAATAGAATGATTTCAAAAAATATATAAAATATAATTATAAAAAATACATATAATGATTATGTTTATTTTTAAATAGAAATATTTGTATATGATTTTTCATTTAATTTAATCTAAAATGGATCAAGTCCTTATAATTGATTTAATTATCTATATTTTCAAATAAAAAAGAGTTATTAAAATTTATATGTCTATTTAGAAAAAAATATTTTATTTACATTATTATAAACTAGCAATTGCACCTTAGTGTGCAATGGGTATGCCGAAAGATGTGTGTAAGGTGAATTAGGAAAAACATTGGTCTATTTTTTTGCATATAATTGGGTAATACATGAGGTCACTTATTAGGTCATAATGTTGTTTGTGCAATAAATTTCTCATTAGAAAAGTGATAACTTCAAATTAACTATGCATCCACTTATAGCGATCCAATCATAATTGAAACAAAACCTTTAAATTGATAAGAAAATCAAGTTTCATTACCAACAACACATGGTGAGAGCGAGAGAGAGGTTGAGATAGTGCTAGAAGGAGGGAGACATATAGGGGGGATAGGTGAGAGAGAGATGGGTAAAGAGATAGAGATAGAGATAGAGAAGAGAAGATAGAGATATAAATAGAGTTAGAGACAGAGATGGAGAATAAGGAAAGGAATATGGAGAGGAGGCGAGAGATATGGAGAGATAAAAGAGAGAGGGGAGAGATGTAGATAAAAATAGAAAAATAAAAAAATAAAAAAAGAGAAAGGGAGAGATGAAAAGATAGATATATTAAGTGATATATAAAGAGAGGGGGAGATATAGTGATAGAGAGAGATACAGATAACTAGATAGAGTTAGAGGGATAGATGAAAGAAGTGATAGGGAGAGATAGATATAGAGAGGAAAAGAGATATAGATAAATAGAGGTCTAAAAAGATGGAGGAGAGAGAGGGAGAGGGAGATGGATGGATAAGAGGCATTTCCAGAGATATAGGGGAGAGAGGAAGATATAGGTAGAGATGAAGATAGAATGAGGGAGGAAGAGGGAAAATAGATAGAGAGATAGAGAGAGGTATAGGGAGATAGAAATATAGAAAGATAGGGGGATATAGAGGAAGAGATAGAGAGAGATCTATAAATGAAGAGGGAGAGATACATATAAATAGATGGTGAGATAGAGTGAGATAGATATCTAAGGACATAGAGAGAGGGGGAGACGGGGGGCGATATATAATGAGACTGACAAACAAAGTGGGGATAGACAAATAGAGATGGAAAGAGGGGGATATAGAGGGAGAGATGCACATATATTGGAAGATAAATAGAGATATGTAGAGATATACATGAAGAGAAAGAGAGATGGATAGAGATAAGGAGATAAATAAGGGGATAGGGAGTGTGAATGAGGGAGGGAGAGATGGGGAGAATTACATAGGGGAAGAGAGAGAGAGAGAGAGAGAGAGAGAGAGAGAGAGAGAGAGAGAGAGAGAGAGAGAGAGAGGGGTGAAGATAATAATATATAGATTAAGAGGGGGACATATATGTATGAAGATAGAGATAGAGGGGGCAAGAGTGAGAGAGAAATAAGGTGACAAATACAAGTAATAGATTAAAAGGTTTAGACCTTAGAAAGACAGAGAGTGATAGGGAGGGGGGAATATAGGGAGATAAAACTAATAGAGATAGTAAGGGAGAAATAGGGAGTGTATGTTTAGAAAGAGTAGAAGTAGAGAGATATAAAAACAGGGAGTATGGGGAGAGGAAGACAGGGAGAGATAAGATAGAAAGATGGAGAGAGGGATGTATAGGGGTAGAAAGATATGGAGATAAGGGTAGAAAGGGGAGACAGAATAGATATAACTTGTAAAATATAAAGGTGGTGAGAAAGAGAGGAAGAGATGGAAGGAAATGGAAAGGGGGAGAGAGAGACATGGTGATGGAAAGATAAAGATATAGGAAGTGATATGTGAAGAGGTAGAGAGGGATATAGAGAGAGAGTAGGAGAGATGAGGGAAGAGGAATGTATAAGATCTATAGAGATAGAGATAGAGATAGCAAGCGAGAGGGAGAAATAGGGAGTATGTGTTTGTGTGAATGAGAGAGATATAGAGATATAGATAAGGAAGGAGAAATATAGAATGTGTGTGAGTGAAAGAGATATATATAGAGGGATAAAAATATATAAATAGACATAGTGAGGGAGAGAGGGAGAAAGAGGGCATAGAAGTAGAGATATATAAAAAGAGGGAGCGAGAGGGGGAAAGGGAGAGATACAAAGATAGATATAGTGGGAATGGTAGAGGGGGCCAAGAGAGAGATACATGGAGAGGTAAGGAGATATAGATAGCCCAGAGAGAGATATAGATGGAGATAATAATCAAATGGCATGTTACCCTTAGTATAACTCTTCAAGGACACAACTATCTATAAATTAGCTATGAAATGACTAATCAATAGTTACTTGCTATCTCTTGCTCTCTTGTTCTAAACTTTTAATTTAGGTTTTGATTAGGAATTTATTTTATTATATAAATTAAAATAAATTTCAAATATTTAATTACTCTAGCATAAACAAAATTTTAATAAGACAAAAATAGAACTTAGATTAATTCTAATATCTTTAATTATTATTTGTAATTCCATAAGAAGACGTAAATAATTAAAATTAAATTTTAACTTAATAAATAAATAATCTTGAAAAAAAAGGTAGAAGAATTAAAATAAATTAAAAAATAGAATATCTAATAAAAGAAGGTAACATTGAAAATATTCTCATCAAATTAAGAAATATTTTAATTCTAAATTTGATTATTCTACAACAACTAACATTTTGATAAGACAAATAGTTATAAATTAAATTAATTTTAACAATTTTTAATTATTATTTGTAATTTCATAAAAATATATAAATAACTAAAATAAATTTTACACTTAATGAAAATTAATCATAAAACAAAAAGGGAAAGATGAATTAGAATAAAGATAATTACTTTTTTTAATTATATATTTATTTTCCTACTTTTAGCTTTACTTGTTTTAATATTATTTTTTCTTTGTAGAAATTTAATAATACGTTTATTTTCCTACTTTTTCTTTTTATTTTTTAGAAAATTAGAAAATAAGATAGAAAATCTTTTTTTTTTGTCGATAACATTATGTCATATATTGCTTAAAAAATAGAAAAGTATTACATCCGTAGAGCAGAAAACATACTGCAACTCTATGGGGTCACACCCCTACTACAAGAAGAACTCGACAAGACACCATCCCACCATTGCCAACAGCCACAAAAAAGGGCACATACATACACAAAAACCACAAACTAGGCCCTGATCAACCCATAGAACCTAGCTACGAAACCATCCCAAAGCCTCTTCTCTTGAAAAATTGGGGATACCCCTATTGGGTCCGGCCTCCTGCGACATGCTCCCTCCACTTGGCACCATTCTTGACCTGCTACTGCACAGAGACCCACGCTCCACCACCTTCAGCATTTTCTTTGGAATCTGGTGGCGAACCAAAGGCCTCCCATCCACATCGAGAGGGGCCTCAGACCGAATGGGAGTCACCTTCCCATGGATCTTCACACGCTCAGTCGGCCCCAATTTTGCGCACAAAATCCACAATCTCTTCCCAGCCTCTCCTAACGTCCTCCACCTACATCGCAACCGGTCGGGAAGCCGACCAGATGACAAAAGGTTGCAGTGCCCCATCATCCACTCCAATCCTCCTTCGTGGGCCTTCCACCAACTTCAACCCCTCGTCGATGACAGCACAGGCCACCACTTCCTGCAGACCACCCGCCCATTTGGGTCTTAACACTAGGGAGGTAATTCGTCGCACTTCCTCTAGCGACTTTCCCACCTGTAAGGCCAAGGCAGCAAAAAGCGACAAAATGTCAAGGTTTGTTCTCGGCTGCCAATCAAGAATCAGGAATTCCTCTCCAAACAACAACCTCACTGCCCTCCAGAAAACATCTCCATCCACTCTGAAGACGTTTGTGAGCCTATTCCTCGAAATCAGCCCATGAAACGCAGGCAATTGCCCATCCGACATCAAAAAAAAATTAGCTTCCATCCTATCTCGAAACTCCACAAAAGAAACCCTGAACACTCCGCCTACCACCAAGCAGCCACCACAAAATGCCAAGAAACAATACTCAACGTCCTTATAAAGCCACTACCATCACATGATTTGATAACTCCACACGCCTTATGGAAAACTAAGCATCATCGCCAATCACTCACACTAAACACCTCCATCATCATCCATCACCGCAAGGCCACTTGCAATAACATCGTGGATCACACACCACAAGGATCTTTAATTCCCACAGACCATGGCTACGAATGGTCACATCAAATCGAGCTCAAGTTCATTTTTCTATGATGAGCCATCTAACCAAAATCAAAATCAAGAGGACTAAAATTTCTAAAATCCTCGAACAAACTAAACGTATTTTCCAAGGAGCCATTTGCTCCCACATTAGAAAGTTTGTCAGCTTCCAAGTTTGCTTCCCAGAGGACATGAGTCACCTTAAAATCTTCAAAACCGCTCAACAGAAGATGCATTCTTCGAACCTCCTTGTCAAAATGTCACACCTCCATACGACCACGAGCTATCCCATTCACCACAACCTAAGAGTCACCTTCCAAATGGAGTTTCTTGACTCCCAATTTCCCCACCATTAGGATAGCTTCTACCGTTGCTTGACACTCTGTAACATTGTTCGATCCATCCACCAGTCTCTTAGCACCAATGGCTAAAGTATTGCCCCGATCGTCGTGAGCAATCACCCCAACACCAAAAACCCCTAGGTTGCCCCTCAATGCGCCATCAAAATTAATCTTAGTCCACCCCTTTTCAAGTGGAGTCCACTATGGGATAGAAAGACCCTGACTCTGAAGATTAGCCCTTAGAAGCCCATTAACAGGCCGAAACTTGACCAAAGGCCAGTTTGACAAAAAATCAGCATCAAGCTGAGTAAAAGGAATCTTAGCTAAGTTCACCTGAGAGGCAGCATTTGAGACCAGTTCGGAAATGGCCCTCTCCAATCTGATCAAAAAGCACTTACTGTTTTCCGCTTTACCTTCAAACACTCTATGGTTTCGTTCCTTCTAGAGTTCCCATAAAATGGTAGAGGGAAAAATCTTCTAAATGGTTGCAAAAATAGAATTCTTACCCAATACCGGCCAGGATTCCAGCCATTCGCACAAGTTTCTTGCCATGGGTCCCTTCCAGTTCAACCTCTGCAACCCAAAAAGCCATGCTTCCTGAGAAAACTCACAGTTGAGCAGAAGATGGTCAACATCCTCCTCCACATTTTCACAAAGCACACAACGGAATGGGCCAACAAAACCCATCTTCCTCAGACAATCTCCAGAGAGAATCCGCCTATTACTAGCAAGCCAGGAAAAGGCCCCCGCTTTCGGTAGACACACATTGTTCCAACACACCTTGGCTTCCCACTCCTTCGTCCTGTCTTCCCTCTCCAAAAGAGAGACCCCCACTTTCACAGAGTAGCAGCCACTCTTCGCCCCACACCAGACTATTTCATCCTCCTCCCTTGAAAATGAAAACTCATGATTTTCTAGGAACTTGATCAGAAATCTTTCCTCCTCCATCCCCAATTTTAGCTCCCGAGTATCCTTCCAACTCCAACGTTGTCCCAACAAAGGCATATCTGACGACAAGAAATCTCTCACCTTTGAGCCCCAAACCTGACTACTATTTAAAACGATTGGCTGGGGGGCCTGACACTCTAATGATGGATGCCCATCCCAGGAATCTTGCCAAAAGCTCACCTTTTGCCCATCACCAATACGCCAAGATAGGTGATTTGTGATTAGGCTCCTGCAACTCACCAAAAAATTCCACAAAGCAGACACTCTCAGCAAATTTTTCATCATTAGAATCCTTTCCTTTTCCCTACTATCCAAATATTTAGCTTATAGAATTCTGACCCACCTCTGTTCTGGTTTACTGTACATCTGCCACACCAGTTTAGCCCCCATGGCCTCATTGGTAATTTTTCAATCACGGAGTCCCGCCCCTCCACCACCTTTGGGTTTACAAACTCTATCCTAGGTCATGAGCGTAATTTTGTCATGTTCCTGATTACCATTCCACAAAAAATTCCTCATCTTATGTTGCATACTCTTAATGATCGAACCTGGGAGTTTAAGACAGGCCATAGGGAAAATAGGCATAGCCGAGAAAACTAACTTCAGCATCAGAAGACGACCAGCCAGAGAAAGCCACTTACTCTTCCATCCCTCCATCTTTGCTTTGCAACCATCTAGCAGCCTTTTCCAAATGTCCACCTTACCTACTCCAGAAAAGAGCGGCATACCAAGGAACTTCCCAAACAGATGGCCAATCTTAATCCCAAACAATCTAGCAATAGCTCTTTGAGACCAACATTCCGTGTGGAAGAAAAAGATCTCCAATTTGAGCCAATTAATTTCCTGACCAGTAGCCCAAGTATATCTATCCAACACTTTCTTCATAATTGAAGCCTCATGCATAGAAGCAACATCGAAAAGACAGGTGTCATCAGCAAACTGAGAATGAGTTGTGGAGTCCACCCCTCGAGCAATCTCAATACCCTTCCACACCCCTTGTTCTCTCTTGTGAGCAATCGACTGTCCAAGAACTTTAGCCAACAAAATGAAGAGAAAGGGGGAAATTGAATCCCCTTGCCGAATACCCCGAGACGTCGAAAAAAAACCTTGAGGGCTACCATTAACTAAAACCGAAGCAGAGAACTACATGATCATACTAGAAATCCACTTAATCCAAGACTTCCCAAACCCAAACCTTTCCAACATAGCCACCAGGAAAGACCTATCCACCCTATCATATGCTTTTCGAATGTTAAGCTTCGGGATCATTCTTCTCTGTCTACCCTTCATAGACATGTGAATTGCCTCGTGGGCCACAATCACCCCATCCACAATATTCCTTCCAGGAGTAAAACCACTCTGTTCGCAAGAGATCAACTTATCTAAAATTAACTTGAGCCTATTAGAAGCAACTTTTGTGATGATTTTGTAGATGGTGTTGCATAGCGAAATAGGATGGAGCTCCTCCATCCCCTCCGGCTTGGCCTTCTTAGGGATAAGTGCCACCAAAGTGCAATTGAATTCCTTCAAAACAAAGCCTCTGGATCTTGACTCTTCAACCACAGCTAATAAATCTTCACCAAGCTCATCCCAAAGGAACTGAAAAAAGAACGCCTGAAACCCATCTGGACCTGGTGCTTTCTCCCCACCTAACCCAAAAACAGCTGATTTGACTTCCTTCAATGAGACTGGTTCTCAAGCATGATGTTGTCCTCCCTCGAAACTAAGGGAGGAATTAACTCCAGAAGCTCGGTCTGCAAGCCCGACTGAGCGACCCCACTTCTTCTCCACAGATTTTCATAGTCAACAACCTCTTTGCTTATGCGGTATGAGTCTTCAATGATCGTTCCATCCGCAAGCCGCAGGGAGAGAATTCTATTCAGACTACGTCTTTCTTTCACCGAGTTGTGGAAGAATTTCATGTTTCTATCACCAACTTTTAACCAGTTCTCTCGCGACTTCTGTTTCCAGTAAATCTCCTCCCTCTGCAAAACTTCTCCATATTTTCTCATCGGATCTTTCTCCGTGAGGAAGTCCACTTCATCTATCCCCTCCGCCAAGAATTTTGCATTCAAAGCCCCCAAATCTCCTTCAAGCCTTCTCTTTTCATCAAAGATATTGCCAAACACCTCCCTATTCCAAGATTTTAACTTATGTTTCACAAAGCTTAACTTCTTGAAAAACTGAAAGGATAAGAAAATTTCCACCACTAGAGCCTCCTTCCACCACCTAGCTACACGATCTCTAAAACTTGGTTCCCTCATCCACATCTTTTCCACCTTAAAGGGACACCGAATTGGTACTACATCTCTTTGTACAACCAAAGAGACCAGGAAATGATCGAATCCTAAAATAGCTAAAATCTCAGTCTCGAAAACCAAAGGGGCTATATTCCAATCCCCTGCTAGGAAGAATCTATCGAGCTTCTCAGCAATATTGGAGAAGCCCCTTCGTCTGTTAGTCCATGTAAATTTCCCACCTTTGGCTACTACTTCAAAAAGAGCGTTAGCATTAACAAAAGATTGAAAGTTTGTTTGTGACCTGCACAACCTCCTCACCCCTCCATGCTTATCTGAGAAAGAAAGGGTGGCATTGAAGTCCCCAGCAACAATAGCTAAAGACAGCCTCACTTCCTCTAACCGCTTAGAGATATCCTCCCATAATCTGCACTTTTCCACAGCCAAAGTCGGCCCATAGACATTAATAAGAAAACAAGAAAAATTCATGGTCTTTGAATTCACCTTAACCATCTGCCAATGTTTAGAGCATGAGACAACATCCACTTGAACAGTCAATGGATTCCATAGAATGCCAAGCCCACCTGATGCCCCTTCTGAGTCCACAAAAGATCCAGACCACCTCTGCCTTACCCCAAAAATACAAGTTGTTGTATCACGACCCAACTTTGTTTCCTGGATACAAATAACTTCTGGCTTAGCCTGATCAAAACCTCTTTTGATCAGACATCTCTTGTCAGGGGCGTTGCAACCCTTGACATTCTAGGTTAGGAACTTCATTGTTGTCCAGGAGAGAATAAGTCTCTCCCGGATCTAAGTAGCCTTGTCTGGCCCTTCATGTTGCCTACTTCCTCAAGCAACTTCTGCCTATTCTTCCTTCCTCTCAAGTTCCCTTTGGATTTAGAGGGATTTGTTTTGGTCTATTTAATGGTCCTAACCTCTGTCTCCCCTATCTCTGCAAACAGACCCAAAGAATCATCGCTAAATCCGTCTTCCTCCTCAGACTCCAAATCTGCTGATAATCCATTCACCTTGCCTGGGGACATGTGAATGTCCTTGAACCTAATCTCTTTTCCATCTACACTCCCATCCAAATCCTCTAAAGCAAATAGAGACTTTGCAATCAAACCCATCCCCTGCCCCTTCACCCCATTCGTCGAGGTGTTGTAGAACCTGTGTTGGGTTGGAAAACCCCCTCCGATTGCACAATCCTGTAAAACGGGCCCATACACAACCTCCATTGGCTTTCCTTCTTTAAGAGAACAACCACTCCCACCATTACCTAAACACTTTTGACCCACATTCTCCCCAACTAGACATTCTCCTTGAATCTGAGAAGGCTCCGTATCAGACTCACCCACACCGCCAAACACCATCTCAGCAGACTTTTCTCCAGCCAAACCAGATGTCTTCTGTGGCATTTCCTGACCTGGACAAGAGTCATCTGGAACTCCCATCCCCTTTGGAATAACTGAGTTGTGCCTAAAAGCCCCATCCCTTTCACCTGCCGGAGCAGAACTCAAGTTGGTCACATGGATGCCCAGGTTCTAGTAAGATGTCAAGCCTGCTAACAGCTGCTCCTCCAATGCACGATCTGCCCTTCATTTCTCCTTCTTCCCAGACAAACAATCACGGTCCTCATGACCCCATTCTTTACAGGACTTGCATTTGACCATGATTTCTTCTATTTCTATTTCTTGTCTCCATAAGCCCTCTGGAGATCTAATCTCAGCAACCTTCGGGAGCCCTGGCTAAGGCTTCCACAAAACACAGATTCAGGCATACATGCATGAATTAAGTTTGTCAACCGCTTCATCCGACTTGATGAATCTCCCTATTTTTTCACCTATATTCTTAAAAATTTCCTCCCTCCAGTATTCATGCAAAGATTATACAATCTTATCCAGACCGGAATTTCCTCAATAGTGGCTTGTCTAGGGTCAAAATTAAGCGTCCAATCCTTAATAAAAAAGCCCACTCCTGACATCAAAAATGGCCCCGAATCCATCACTATAATCTTCTCCTCAGCTGACCCAGCAATGATGAGAAAAAAACCCATTTGTTAGAGTTTTTATCTCAAAGTGATTCCCCCATTCTTCATTGACCCAATTTCTCACTCTGGGGAAAGCTAGCTAGTCACCCCCCCACTTCATGAAGAATGCTCTGTCATGCAAGGTTTGCACTGATTCCTTCCAAGCCTCCGAATCTATGCAAATACTGATCGACCTCTTCTCAGACGTTGTTGGTGACCCACCGATGGAAAGATCTTTAGGCGTTACCTGGAGTTTCTTCCTCAAACGTTCCTCCGACTACTGCTTGCTCCATTTCAGAAGATTCAGATACTGTGAGTGACCCCATTTGGTTTTGTCTTGCTCAAACGAGAATCTATTTTTCCCCCAGTTGGAAACCTCCCTTCTCCTCCTTCCCGTTTCCTACCACTGCCACTGATTTGAGCGCGGTGGACACCATGGCCTCTGGTTTACCCTATGTCTACGATCATGATCCCATCCTCGCGACCAAACATCACCTTCGCCTGTAAACCCTAGCTTCCTCCTGCGCTCCGCCATTACGCCTCTTTAATAAGATAGAAAATCTTAATAAAATAAATAGTATTGAAAAAATATTCCTATTAGATTTTTTTCCTTTATGAACATTCTTTTTCTAATTAATTAATATATTTAAATGTGTATTTTTTAGTTGTTTATCATATAATATATCTTTTTAAAATTTAATGTAAATTTAAATAAGTGGTTGTGATTAATTCTATAGTCTTGCATCCTTCTCATCAAATTTGAATCGTTGATTTCACAATGTGAGTGGAAAACTTCATATAGGGTATGCCTTCGGCATAATAATAAAAAATGAAAAAAAGTATTTAAAATAGACATTTCAGTTTTTAAAATACAAAGAAATCCAAAAAAAACCTAAAAAATCTATCATTCATAAAAAATTGCTCCTATAACACCAAAATTTTTAAACCAATCATAGTGTAGATAAATAATTTTTATAATATCTTAAATTTCAAAATATAAATCTCAACTTTACAAAAACCAAGTTTTTTTTTAAACGAAAATAATAATCAATTTTGATTGGTGCAAACTAATTGATTAAAGCTTGAGTGAATGCAATAGTATTGCCTACCACAAATACCAATAATTATAAAAGTGAAAATAAACATTTTTTGAATAACTTAATGAAAAATATTTAAATTTATGATTAAAAGTTATTAAATTATTTTGTATATATTAAAATAATTTAAAAAATTGTGATTTTCAAAAAGCATTAAAAAATAAAATGATTTCAAAAAATATATAAAATAAAATTATAAAGAATCATATAATGATTAGGTTTATTTTTTTATAGAAATATTTGTATATAATTTTTAATTTAATTTAATTTAAAATGAATCAAGTCTTATAATTGGTTTTATTATCTATATTTTCAGATAAAAAAATAATTAAAATTTATATGTCTATTTAGAAAAAAAAAAAAATTTAAAATAGATAGTTCAATTTTTAAAATACAAAAAAATCCAAAAAAAACCTAAAAAATCTATTATTCCTAAAATTTTGCTCTTATAACATATACATATGCTTATACATCATATGTCAAACATCATCATATAGGCACTGCTGGGCTGCTTAAAGCAATCATACATTGGAGATGCTAGGGAGTAAGGCTAACAGATAATCATGAAAAAACAATCAACATTCCTATAGTCGATACAACAGGGCAATATGGGGATGGAAATATGTCAGATTTATCAAAGAATAATCATAATACTTACCAGGAGGTGAATGGGAAACCATCATGAGAAAAATCCTGTCACAACCGGGGTTATAACTCGATTCACCGATATTACCGGTTAACAAAACCAATATATCTAAGTGGAGGCACCCACCATTTATCTTTGTAAAAAAGATGGACTCTGGTATTTGTATGTGCCCTGAGAAGCATGAGATGTCCTTTGTTGGAGAGATATCTAGCAAACACTGGTTTGTTATTCTGAGATCGAAAGATGATCTGGTCATTCATGCAACCAAGAGGATTTTGGGAAATGAGATTATATACACAAAGCATAGGAAACAAGTCAGTAGTGGCATCCCTGCGGGGTTTGCAGCAATATTACTCACAATGGGAGAAGATAAGGCAGTCACAATCTCACTATGCAGGCTAATATTCAAGAAAGAATATTTGGTTAACCTGGAAATGGCTATCAAATGCATGGATGATAAACTATATATAACTTATCCAGAAGCTTACATCAAAGTTGTGGAAGCCATAGACAAGGAAGAAGCACTTGATATAGAGTTTAAGAGGCCTATTCTTAGCAACAAGGATCAGAAACTATGTCGACAACGATAATCAGAGATAACAAGGAGTATTGCATTCCTTAAACAATGGCTTGGTGTGGTAGAAGAGCCAAAAGGTGATTGGTGGGTAAGTTATATGGTAGAGGAGGGTTGGACCAAGCTGGTAATCCCAGTGACATGGAGGTTGAGGAAACACATGCCTCTTGCATGGAAGTCGTAGATGATAAGGATGAATAATAAATTTACATAACATAGTTTTGTTTGTCGTATACTGATATAACTACTCTAATACACAGGGATGTAGGATCTATAGATAGTATACGACACATATAGAACTGTTTATGAAAGCACTTTGATATTAGGATGGCTTAGACATGTATGTCTCTGTTATAGCATATATAGTGAAGGGTACGGATACTTACTTGATGGTATTTAAAAGACATATATATACTAAAATAAGTGCAGTTTAGAATCTGGATTGTTCTTTGAGTCAGGCATATACTCTTATGTTGGCTCTCTATTATTAGCTTCTCAGACATGAATGAATAGGCTCAACCTGAGGATACCCGCATTCATTCATCTGCAAAATACAGTAATAGGAAGTACTCTCGTAACTCTTGCATATTGGTTTAATTCAGCATTTGCATTTAGACATCCCTAAGATCAGAATATCAAGGTAATATCATGAACTACATGACAGATGGGTTGTGTTATTATCAGTCTATTGATGACCGGGGTTTATGCCTCTATTATTATTGTAGCCTGGGTAATCTTTCATATTATAGCCAACAATATGATCCTGATGCTGACTTAATATGAAAGAAGCCTAGGCTATAATAACAATAGTGGAAAGTATAACAAAAGTATGCAGAGATAATACTAGTTCTTCTTCTTTTGCACTAACACCTCATGAAGTGGTTTGCAGCAAGATTGTCTTGTGAATATGTTTTGCAGGTAAAGCAAAAGGCGGAAAATATGGTAAAAGTTGCAACCGTTCACAAGGAAGTCTGGTGAAAGCAAGTTAGCACATGGAAAATTACATATACTACCTATGAAGGGCTTTTTATACGCCCAGAATGAAGAGATTGTAAAGGAATATATGTAACTCAATAAATGATGTAGAATTTTAAATACTAGCTACTGACTGGACCTATGGTTCCGAGCAAG
The DNA here is from genome assembly GCF_030272615.1 of Cryptomeria japonica. Taxonomy (NCBI): domain Eukaryota; kingdom Viridiplantae; phylum Streptophyta; class Pinopsida; order Cupressales; family Cupressaceae; genus Cryptomeria; species Cryptomeria japonica. The sequence continues at coordinate 553,201,041 of NC_081413.1, forward strand.
GCTGGAGGTTTTCTCATCTCCGCTCTTTCCTACCGACGCCCGCACTGAGCGGAGATTGTAATTTTATTTATTATTAAAATATGGCTTCGACCTTTTATCGAGCAAAAAAAAAAAAATTGCTCTTATTTTTAAACCAATCATAGTGTAGATAAATAATTATTATAAGATCTTAAATTTAAAATTATAAATCTCAACTTTATAAAAAACAAGTTTTTTTTTAAAGCAAAAATAATAATCACTTTTGATTGGTGCAAACTAATTGATTAAAACACTTCAGTGAATGCAATAGTATTGCTACGACGAGTACTAATAATAAAACTATTCCTTAAAAAAAAAAAAGGTGTAGCCATAAAAATTAGATTAGAGATAAAAGACAACAAAAAATAGAAAGTTGGTTTCATTTAAAATTATTAAGAAAAATAAAATCGAATCTAAATTGAAATTTAAACTTCTAAATGGAAACTTTCTCTTTTTATGTTTCTTTGGTTCATTATTAAAATAATAATAATATTAGTAGTGTTAATATTAGTACAAATTCTATTAATGTCTTTTTTTATATTTATTATTATTAATAATTAAACATTAATTAAATGCTTTATAAATGAAATTTAATTTATTAAAATTAATAAAAATATATAAGTATATTTGAAGTTCATTTGTATTATAAGAATTAAATTTATATTTCAAGTTTATTAAATAATTAAAATTTATAAAATTTGGGTTATATTGTTGGAAATTAAAGATTTATTTTAATCCATATTTAATTACTAGTTCATATTGTTAAAGGCATAATTTTTAATTTAAGTTGAATTTAAAATTTACATTCATGTGAATAGGCCCTTGGTCTACTGGTGAAGTTGAATTGCTCCAAATGAGCCCACCAAGGATCAAGTCTTGTTGAGTGCAAGGCTCCCACATCATAATGGATGAGGTTGGGATCGTGCCCTGAGGTTTAACCTATTGGCTCGTGCCCCCATATCGGGTGGCAAAAAATACTTTGTGAAGGCCCTTGTCAGGCTGGCAGCTCGCGGGCTTCATGCCCTTGTTGGGCTGTCGTGCTCGCAAGTCTGGACCTCCATAAAAAAAAATTTTAAATTACATTCATTACTGAGTTGACCAATGCATTAGGACTTTGCCAAAAGGGGGAGGAATAAATTAATTTGATTTGATTACTAAATTCTTTAAATCCATTTTTGTGGAGATTATTAATTGAGGATTTAATTTACAAATCTTTTCAAACTAATATTTGTTAAAAAGTCTATTTGTCTCTTCATGATGGAAAATGAATCCTTTTAGGATGGAAAATAAATTCAGTTCATTGGAAACAATTATTAATTGATATTTATAGCATCAAATGGATAAATAAACATTAAGTAACACATTACCTTAAATTAACTACTCTTAGATGTTGAAACAATAGTTAGATTCCTTAATATTAAATTATTTAATTTAGAAAAACCAAGAATAGGAGGAATAATTATTTCAAGCTTTTCCACAAGATAGAATAAGTGAACCTTTCCCCAAAGTAGAGATTATTTCAAGGCATTCTATACCCTATATTTATTGAACATCGAAAAACACCTCTATAGTTTGCTTCAAATATTAAAGTTTTAAAAGGATCTACTTTCCAAGTAAACAAGTTTAGATTCATAGTCTCCTTAATAATTTGTGTATTTCAAACAAATGACTCAATGTTTAGTTGAAATTATCCTCATTTAAGAATTTGAACATTTGTTAATCTTTCATGCAAGTTACTTATTGTTCAACATGCAAGTTATTAAGCCTATAGGCTTTTAGTGGGGGATTTTTGTCGCCGAAGTGCAACACTTTCCGACCGTTCATTTTCCGGCAGTCAAATATTTTTCCCTGGGCATCGGGCTTCTCTCCGTGGGTCCGCACGAATCTTGAAAACCTTGTTGTCTCGTCGATGGTGCGACGACCGTAAAGTCGCTTGGCTCCATCGGTCGACACAAATCCTGAACTTTTGTTGGCTTGGCCTCTGTCGCTTGGCACGAATCTCAAAGTCTTTGTTATCGATAAAACAAAGGTATCCTCGTTGTCAAACCCTAATTACTTTTTGCTTGTCTTCATTCTGTCAATTATTTTGCTCTACAACTTATCGCGTTGTTAGGGTTAACCGTAAACTGTTTAGGGTTTTCCTGTGAAGCTTGTTACTTGTAAAGTAAATTCTTTGCATTTTATTAGTGTTTGATTATTGTTTATTTTGTACAGAATGTGTGGGACTTATTTTTTACTTTTTTAGGGTTTGTTGTTTTTCTGTCATTGGATTTTGTTTGCAGGTTGCAAGTGCTTTGCCATCTCCAAAATAAACGTATGCTCACCGCCTAACCGTAATTGGTTTTTGTTGTCGTCAACTCTGTTACTCTGCAAGGTATGTTTTCTTGGCCTTTATTAGTGTTTGGTTGTTGTTTGTCTACAAAGTAAACTTCCTCTTGTTTTAATGGGTTTATTTTTGACATGTTTTAGGTTTATTGTTTTCCTGTCATTGGATTTTCTTTGCAGGTTGCGACTACTTATAGGTTTTAGGGTCCGGTTTGGGTTGAGTTCCAACAGTTTAATGCCATTCATCTGCGGGGTTGTGATGTTGTGCTAGGATTTTCTGTTATCTGGTCTTTTACTCTACAAGGTAAATTCCTTTGTGTTTTATTACTATTCGATTTTTTATTTCTTGCAAAGTAAGGTTCTTTCCTTTTAATTTGCCTTAGTTTTGAGCTCTTTTTTTGTTTGTTGGGAGTGGTATCTATTTGGGGTGATCTCCAACACTGTAATACCATTGATCTGCACGGTTTTGACGTTGTACTAGGCTTATCTATTATCTATTATACTCTGCAAGGTAAGCTTGTTTTGAATGCTTCAAAGGTAAGCAAATTTTTTATTTTTTATTTATGGTTTTAGAATCCCTTCTGGAATTTTATACGTTTTATGTTGTACAGAATATGTGGAATTTATTTGAACTTAGAGTTTCCAGTATTTTCCAATAATGATTGATGTTCGTTAGCAGAGGCATTTAGGGTTTATCATGTATGGTTGGTATTGAATTTTTAATTAGAAGCATGGATATAGAGGGCACAACCCTGCATATAAATGACATTAGAGTGTTGGATGTCAACCACCACCAAACCCTAAAATGTAAAAGCACTGGTAACCTACAAATATTAATGAGGGTCATTAACGTACATGTTGTTCTCTTCAGTCAGGTTTAGCTTATCAAAATTTCCATGAGAAGAAAATGAGGTTCATGGTCATTAACCATGTTACGCAAATAAAATTTGTCAACTAATTATAAACAAATTTATAGAGAAGCGTATGAGGTTCATGATCATTAACCATGTTACACAAATAATATATACTCGAAACATTAGATATTTTACTGATAATTATACAGAACTTTATACTGCTGTAATGGCGATGCACTACGTCACAATCCTGCAAGTTAAAGGCATTAAACTGTTTGACATGTTTTAAACTTGTTGTTTTCCTGTCATTGGATTTTCTTAGCAGGTTGGAAGTGCTTATAACTTTTAGGGTTTGGTTTGGGTTGAGTTACAACAATTTAATACCATTCATGTGCAGGGTTGTGACGTTGTGTTAGGTTTTTCTGTTATTTGTTATTCTCTCCAAGGTATCCTTATTTTCAATGCTTCAAAGGAAATCGACTTTTGGGTAGGCAATTTGATACGGTTTATAAATTAATTATGAATTAGAACCATGAGTAAAATTTATGTTTTATGATTTGCTTAGCAGATGAATTTTGTAGTTAGAATCCTTTCTGAAATTGTAGACAACTAAAATTGTCATGTCTAATTAAATAAATATTTTATTTATTTAATTATTTTAGCCTAATTCTTCTATTAATTAAATAAATCTTTATTTATTTAATTAATTCATTTATCCTCTTCTAGCCTTATTTCTCATTTAAATAAATACATTTATTTATTTAAATTATCATTTTCCTAAATTAAATAAATATCTTATTTATTTAATTGATCCCACTTCCTCTATTAATTAAATAAATCTTTATTTATTTATTTAATTCATTCATTAGCCTTTTCCACCCATGACACATGTCATTCATCTCTTAATTCATACACTACCTACCCCTCTCATTATTTTATTATTTTCTCTACCTACCCTCTAATCATAGCCGACCTCTTTTACACCTCTCAATCTTATCCCTCCATTTCATATAGAGTCTTCTATATAAGGAGACTCTTCCTTCATTATCAAACCCTAACTAACTACTTGATCAATTGACTACTTGACTACACTACGTTTTTCATATGCGATCCTACTTGCAACCACATTTTCGTTCTTTGTTGAGCTCTTGTGCACATAAAATCTGAGAGCAAATATATCAAGCAAGATCAATGGAGATAGGAAGAATGGAGATCCAAACCCTATTGGGCATGTGATGGTATAATCTTTGTGATTTCATTTGATTTGCATTGTCTTAGGTAATCTTCATATGTTATGGTGGATCTTTGTTGTTGTTAAGCTAGGGTTTTGTGGTTGAATCCATTTAGTCTTTCAACATTGTTGCTATCCATTTTCACCATATGTATTTTAGCACGCCTGGTGGGACTCTTGTCCCTTTTGCATTTAACATCCTTGTTGCAGATTTCGTGTTTTGAAGTTGCAGATCTGACATTTCCGACAACATTTCGATATTTTCGCATCTGCGTACTTTCGGATAGCGTTTTTGGTTTTCTGTCGCGTCTGTGACATCTGGGATCACGTCTGCACCCTCGACAGTTTTATTTTTTATTTTTTTTTGCAGATTCCAAAAATCGCGTCTGTGTTTCCTAATCGCGTCTGTGGGATTTTCAGGCGCGTCTGCATCCAGAAGCCGCATCTGCGTTCCGGAACCGCGTCTGTGTGATTTTCAGGTGCATCTGCGTCTAGACGTCGCGTTTTTGTTTATGGTAACCGCGTTTGTGTACACGTATTTTGCATTTTGGATTTTCATTGATTCAAGTTTTTTGTCATTCAGTTTTTCAGATCTGGTTTTTTTTGAGCTAATATATTCAGATCTAGCTAACGAAATTGGTGCAGCTTGTCTTGAAAGCAAAATCATTTTTTTGAAGACCCCATTTCACAAAGTCTTTTGGATCTAAAATTTACCTAACTTGTGTGCTTGCGGGAAGGGGTGATCATTTCAAACAATCCAAACTACTAACAAATATTTGTTGCAGGACCTTGGCAAGGATTTTCTTTTGATCTTTATTGTGTGCCTTGTTTTTAAAGATTAGCAAACACTTCAATTGGTGCACTAAAATTGAACCATTGTCTTTTGTGTCTTGAGCAATAGGCTCTTTGTTTAATCTTTAGAGGGCTTATCTCCCCGTGTGGTCATTAGGACTACTAGTGAGGAGAGAACGACCCAAGTGGTAGCAAAAGAAAAGCCATCTTCTTCCAAACCACTATAAATAACTATATCCATGGTGAAAACTATGGATAACTTGTGCTAATTAGTTCATACTGACACTATGTCTCCCCATAAACTCGTTTGATCAAATTTATTTGATCAGTTGTAGGGCGTAACCCCTACTGGCTGGGAGCCTTCTTTATTTACAGAGCTGAAAGTGTCGCATGTATGGCCACACGAGCGGATGCCCTTACTAGCACCTTTTTGTTTTAGAAGCCCAAATCCTTCTAGTTGTTGGGGCAGGAGGTCGGACCTCTGGTAGCGGCCCATAGACATACGGTTCTTAGTAGAGATACAAAGTTCGCCACAAGGAGTTTTTGTGGGAACTGATGTTTGGCTGCCCCGAGAAGTGAGTGCCGATGGTGGAGCCAGTGGGGTCAAGCATCTAAGTATCCGCTCTTAATAGCATAGCCTCGAGGGTAAAACCCCATGTGGGATCAACAACTATTGTCTTGGCCAACCATAAGAATTGTGCTTGACTTATTTTGAACAATCAAACATTCAAAACCAAACAGCAAAACATTGTGTCTTTTGTGTCTTCGAGTGTATGCAAAATAATTTTACATCAAACAACACACTTTTCTTTGAGTCATTTTTGTCTAGACACTTGCAAACATTGAGTCCTCATCAACACTGTGTCATCTTGTCACGAAAAAACAGTCAAACATTCAGATTTGGTCACAACAAAGCAACTTCACAAATTGAAAAAAAAAACTGCACAAATTTTGCAGAAACGTGTCTGTGTCATATAACCGCATCTGTGAAGGGCAGAAACGCGTCTGTGTTCTCAGAATCAACATTGCATTTACAAAATCTCAAACACGTGTCTGTGTTAAACAAAACCACGTCTGCGTCAGGAAATCGCGTCTGTACAGTATACAAGCATGTCCGTGTTCAAAAATTGAAAAAAATTTACAGTCCAGCAAACAAACACAGTCAGTTTCGGAATTCTTGAGCTTCCTAGGTTATTTGTCCAGGGTTTCATCTAGCATTCAACCTATCTTTGGGTCTTACAAATTCCATCATTGCTTTACACCTTACATTACATTCACATTTGTCTAAACTTGAGTCAAAAGGTCACTTGTTTGTCCTCATCTTACTTTGTCAACACACTACATACAACAACATTTTACTAAGTGGTCCCTCATCAAGGTCTATCACCTTTGGGTCTCATTTGGTCTTACTTAGAGTCAAGGTCAGCTTACCTCATTAAGAGAAACTATCATCTCTTTGGAAGCCACACCCACTCTACTACATACATACTTGGTCTTACACTTTGGACATTGCAAGTACACCTCAAATTCATTTACATTCCATCCAAACTCTTGGTCTTCCATACTCTTTCCATTTTCATCTAGTCTCACACATCTTGGTCAATACCTAGTTCATGGTTGAAACCCATTCCCAAAAATCTAGGACAGAAGCTAAAGAGGCTCAAGAATCCACAAACATGAGTGCCTATGAGTATGACAATGATGTATTTTTCAATTCTGATCATACTACATTACCTGACATGGATGCCTATAGAAACATTCCAAATGTTGAGCACATGGACACTATAAACAACAATGATACACACAATGACAATATGGACAACTTTTGCGTACGTTCAGCAGAAGTGGAAGACACCATTATGAATCCTCATTTCAATCGATTGGTTGATGAAATAATGAGAGATAGACAATATTTTCTACAAGTGATGGCACAAAGTGGAGCCAAGATCCCTCATGATTTTGACATGTCTCAAATAATGGAAAATCGACCTTTGGAACAAACTCACTCCAATATGGATCAAAGGAGGCCTAATAGTGGAGGCAATAGAGGACCACATCTTGTGCCTGAATCACCATCATCTTTGTTTCAAAAACTAGAGGTCCCATACACACATGGTCAAGCATATGATACTCGCCTTCACAAACCATTATGGAGGTCTTATGCAGAAAAATACACTCAAGCACAGGCTAATGCTAAAGACCTACCACCAAAGCAATTGGATATCCAAAGGCATGCTCAAAATTTGGACACAAGGAAACCCCGTGTCAAATTTGGGGGCAACACACTAGAACAAACTCATGACATGCCTGTAGAGTATGGTATACATGGACAAAGCAGATATTTCGTTCCTCAACATAACTCTATACCAAGTGGTCCATATATGCAGCATCACTATAGACCTCCTCCATATGAACATGTGTATGATCAATATCATCCATATATGCAACATTCTCCTCCAATTGGTGCCTCAAGCATGGGGTATGGTCCAAGAATTCGATCTCCACCTAAGAGCAATTTGGAATAAAAAATCAGGGACTTACAAAAGAAAATGGAGGACATAAATACACCGAAGCCAACATACACAATGAGAGACATATGTCCTTATCCATTTGACAGGAGCATTCCAATGCCTCCATTTCCTACACATTTTGTGATGCCTAAGTTTGATAAGTATAGAGGAAAAGGGGATCCTAAGGCACACATAAGACAATTTTTCACAGCTTGCATTGAGGTAGCAACAGAAGAGACATATTTGATGAGATTATTACCACAGAGCTTAGGCGATCAAGCTATGGAATGGTTCTCCCAACTTCCACCTAGTATTAAGTCATGGGGTGACTTAGTAGAGGCATTTATTCAACATTTCTCCTACAACATAGAGACAGACATATCAGTCACTACTTTGTGCAACACCAAGCAAAGGGATGGAGAATCTTTTTCATCATTTTTACAAAGATGGAGAAATCTAGCCAGCAGATGCTCTTGTGAAATTCCACAAAAACAAATGGTAGAGATGTTCACCTAGAATGTTAACAAAGACATTGGCTATGATCTAAGGAAAGCTTGTTTGTCCACCTTCAAGGACGTCATTGAAACAGGCTTAGCGACAGAAAAGGTCCTAATTGAACAAGGAGTCATTAAGATATTCAAGGAAAACAAAGATGACTTTAAAGCAAAAGATAAGCCAAGATTTTGGAATAAAAACAAGAACAAAGTCAATGATGGTGTTGTTGACGCCAATTCAATACGACCCAAAATCATTTTTTCTGGATCAAGCTCTACAAACAATCAAGTGAATACTCAAACAACTTCCAAGTCACAAAGGAAGTACACCCCATTGGGAGAACCACTTGAGTCAATTTTCAAGAAGCTAGTGGCAAACAAGGTAATCACTATTCCAAATTTTCCTCCATATGAGCCAAAGGTGAAACCAAATTGGTGGAATGATGATGAGTATTGCGAATTCCATAAGAGAAAGGGTCATAAGACAGGAAATTGCCATCGACTGAAGAACATCATACAAGATCTCATTGATAGAGATGACATTGAGATTAAAGGATACTCATCCGATCAAGAACATGAGATGTTTAAGGAACCATTCCCAAAGCATGACAAGGGAAAAGCTACAGCCACAGATGATTAGACCAACTATACCAGAGCATCTTATAACTATGATTCAACTATCAATTACATCTCGATGGACTATTATGTCTCTACTATTATCATCAAGGACCAAAACCCTGAGAATTCTACCCAGAGACCCAAGATCATTCTGAAAGGCATTGGATCTTCTTCCGAACCTACCTCTGAATGTCATGTTACAACCCGTCGAGGTAAATTCACTTTGCAAGGTGCTCCAACCAAAAACACCACTTCCTCATCCACCAAACCTGAGTATGACCTTATAGAATAGTTAGGCAAGACACCCACGCTCATCTCCATTCTTGAGCTCCTACGCATATCCCCCACACATAAATCCATTCTTGACAAAATCTTGAGAGAAACTGTTGTTCCTACTGATCTGAACGTGGACCAGTTTCAAGCCATGGTGGGATACCTTTCCATTCCACACTCCCTTACATTCATGGAAGTTGATGATGCCTCCATAAGTCAGCCACATAACACACCTTTACACATTGAAGCCTTCATACACAAACACTGCATAAAACGAGTCCTGATAGATGGAGGAGCAGATCTAAATATTTGTACATTGAGCACTATTAAACAATTGGGATATTCTAATAAAGCTATGAATGCTACAAATAAAATTACCATCGAGGCATATGATGACGAAGAGCATTCATCCAAAGGCATAATCACCTTACCTCTCAGAGTTGGGCCGGTTACAAAGGATGTGGTTTGTCAAGTTCTAGACCTGGAGCTCACATACAACATATTGCTAGGACATCCTTGGATTCATGAAATGAGGGCAGTCCCATCTACATATCACCAATGCATTAAGTTTCCCCATAATGGAGTTGAAATAACAGTTAATGGAGATCCTAATCCATTCATATATTGCAATAACTTGAGATCGAAAATTGAGACTATCATTCCAAGTAATCGCGAAGTTGTTCCTTCTTCTACGTACATTGATCCTGAATCATTAAAACCTTCAACATCAAAACAAGGTGAGCTTAAAGGGAAATTCTAGGACAAGGGCATGGGTGAATACACTTTGAATCAGACCATGTACTTACAACAAGTCATGAATTCACCAAAAGAATATGGACGACCACATCCTACTAAGCGGGTATCTATCATTACACTTGAATGGGATCCTACAATCTTCCAAAAATGGGGTGAACTGGAAGAAGAAGACTTATACAAAATGATTTACAAAGACCTTGAAAATGATACACAAGATCACATCAGTTTACCATGTGAGAAGTATGGCAAAGGGTTCAAGATTCTACAAAAATTTGGGTATGATGGCAAAAGTCCTCTTGGATTAAGAAAGGAAGGCATCATTAAACCTTTACAACCTGAATTGACACTCAAAAAGGAATGTTCCAAAGGACTTGGTTTCATGACTTCCAAGGTTCATACTCAAAAGATAGGAGAAGCATTACAAATCAAAGCTGCCAAAGTTCAACAAGAAAATCGCTATTCCACAAACTTCAATGAATGGGAATGGGGTTCAGACAAATCCTTTAGTGACTATGAGCTCATCGAGACATTCAGAGAACCAAGTGAACCAACAGAAGAAGAGGAATTTAATAGGAAATTCAAAGTTGGTCAAGAAATAACCCAGAGGATTCCACACAGTCCTTGTCTCTAGGTTCTAGGTTGAAATCACATAGAATGAGAACACCTATCCCGGAATGTGCTACTAATGATGATAATTTGGATTCGTTCATGATCGAGACTGATGAGGAGAGTGCCAATGATGACCTTGATAACTACCTTGACATACCTGAATATAACTGCATCCTCACTCTTAACCCCGCTAACTTTGAGGACATCAAAGGCCTTCCCCTTGTTCACCACCAACTTATTGACTAGGACCATGAAGGACTTGCACAGTTTGACACATTCCAAAATGATGAAGCTTTTATTGACTATCTGGGCATACAAAATGATCTTCCCCTTGGGGACCATAAAGCGGGATACACTATAGAACTCAATAGCGTGGCATATTTCGGTGAGGGTGTCGGGCCTTCTAGTCGCAAAAATATAAACATAAAAACAAATCAAGGGTCTTATGGTGAAAACCACATTGTGGCGCTGTCTGACCCCAAAAAAGTAAAAAGAAAGGACATATCTAAGGGCGAAAACCTCTCTGAGGCACCCAAAGATGGAAGGCTCAATATTCTCCCAGCATCATATGAAGAAAAGTCATCCATGTTGGTAGAGGAGACTATCAAAAAAAACATTGGTACAGAAGAAGTTCCCTACAACATATTCCTGGCTCAATCTTTGACAGAGTCAGAAAGGTCAAAATTCATAAGTTTCTTCACGGAATGACAAATCAATTTTGCATGGTCATACACTGATATGCCTGGATTGGATCCAGATTTGGTAATGCACCATTTGACAGTTAAACCAGAGGCAAAACCAGTGAAATAGAAATTAAGAAAGATGCATCCACAAGTGACATTACTAGTCAAAGCAGAGCTTGAGAAATTATTGGATGTTGGATTCATACACCCAATTGATTATCCTGAATGGATCTCCAACTTAGTGCCTGTCAGTACACCAGATCGTAGCATCAGAATATGTACAAATTTCAGAGACATCAACAAAGCTTGTCCGAAGGATGATTTTCCATTACCAAATATTGACTTGATTATCGATCTCACAATAGGTCATGCGATGTTATCCTTGATGGATGGATTCTCTGGTTACAATCAAATAAAAATTGCATCCGAAGACCAGCACAAAACAGCATTCACTTGTCCTTGGGGAACCTTCTGCTGGAATGTCATGCCCTTTGGGCTAAAAAATGCAAGCACTACATATCAAAGAGCCATGACTACTATCTTTCATGATCTCATGCATGTTACTATGGAAGATTATGTTGATGACCTCTTGGGCAAATCAATAGACAGAGATACACATTTGGACGTACTTTCAGTCGTCTTTGATCGGTTGGAAAAATATAAAGTAAGATTAAACCCCAAGAAATGTGTCTTTGGAGTAACTTCCGGGAAGCTCCTAGGATTCATTGTCTCAAAGAGAGGAATTGAAGCAGATCCAGCAAAAGTCAAGGCCATCCTAGAGATGCAACCACCAAGAAATATCAGTCAACTTCAATCTTTGCAAGGGAGACTTCAATCCATACGAAGATTCATAGCACAACTTGCAAATAAGTGTAATCCTTTTTAGCACTCGCTACATAAAAACATCAAATTCAAATGGGATGATAATTGTCAACAAGCTTTCCAGGCACTCAAAAATTATCTTCTTAATCTGCCAAATTTGATGCCACCAATTCCATATCAGCCTCTACTACTATACATATCAGCTACTTCAACAGCACTGGGGGCACTCTTAGCACAACAGGCTACTGAAGGCAAAGAAAAGGCAGTCTATTACATCAGTCGCACATTAGTGGGATATGAGCTAAATTATACACTAACTGAGCATGCATGTCTCCCTGTGGTCTTTGCTTCGCAGAAATTACGACATTACACGCTAACTCATAAAACTAAGTTGGTTGCAAGGATCGATCCGTTGAAATACCTTCTCAATAAAGCAACACTTACTGGGGGACTAGCCAAATGGGTGATGCTCCTAAGTGAATTCGACATTAAGTATGTGGACAGAAAAGCAATAAAAGGACAAGCTATCACAGATCAGTTAGCAGATGCTCCCATGATAGATGATGTTCCTCTAACTTCAGAATTTCCAGATGAATCCATTTTAATAGTGTCGCACGCGAAGCCTTGGCAACTATACTTTGATGGCTCATACACACAGCATGGGGCAGGAGCTTATCATTTCCTTGCACTAATAACATAGCGGAATATGAGGCATTAACAACAGGATTACGGATTGCAGTTCAATGGAAAATCCAGGAACTTCAGGTTTTTGGGGACTCTCAACTTGTAATTCGTCAAACAACAGATAACTACTAAACAAAGGATGAGAAATTAATGCCTTACAAAAGAATGGTAGATGACCTGAAACAACATTTCACAAAGATATACTTTGAGCAGATACCAAGAGAACAAAATCGAGCAACAGATGCCATGGCTACAATTGCTTTATTAATCGATCTACCACCAAATGAGACCCGCTATGAGTTCTTGGTGGATAACCTTTTGGTTCCCTCATATGAAATCACTCCTACTGAGATGTTATGTGTTGTTGGTCCTGATTCCCAGTTATATGGTTCCATTTTCACATACCTTTGTGACAATACCCTACCTCCTGATCTATCCAATAACCAACGTCGCACTTTCATTCGCCAATCTTCTCGATACGTCATTTTAGCCGATGTCCTATACCATCGAGGTCTAGATGGCACTCTTCTTAGATGTTTAGAAAGAGACGAAGCTCAGATTACGTTACGTGAAGTACATGAAGGGATATGTGGTCCACATTCTAGTGGTCCTACCTTAGCCAAGAAACTCATCAGGACTGGATATTACTGGCCCAGTATGGAAAAAGACTCATATCAGTTTGTCAAGAAATGTAAGCAATGTCAACTTCATGGAGACCTCATCCATGCGCCAGCACAAGAACTTCAACCGATTGCGACTCCTTGGCCTTTTTGTCATTGGGGACTCGATCTCATAGGCAAGATTCACCCTCCTTCTTCCAATGGTCATAAATTCATTATCATTGCCATAGAATATTTCACAAAATGGATAGAAGTCATGCCTCTCACACAAGTCACTAGAAAAAAAATTGCTACCTTCATTCTCAACTATATCATTTGTTGATACGGTATTCTTGTTTCCATTATCACCGATAACGGGCGTCCCTTCAAAAATCAGGATTTTCGTGAACTCTGTGATCGCTTCCATATTTCCCATCGTTTCTCCACACCTTATTACCCCTAAGGTAATGGTCAAGCAGAGGCATCTAATAAAACAATCCTTAAAGTCTTAAAAAAGACAGTCGACGACGCTGGCCGCAATTGGCATATCCAACTAAATCCCGCACTTTGGGCCTACCGCACAAGCGTCCGCACACCTACAGGAGCTACACCTTATTCACTTATCTATGGCGCTAAAGTTATCTTGCCTATTGAGGTCAAGCTACCCTCTTTACGAGTCTCTTTGCAAAACATCATCAGTGATGAAGACTATAGGGTCTCTCACTTACAAGAACTTGAACTATTGGATGAACGAAGACAAACTGGTTTTAATCATCTCAAGGCTTATCAACAACGAATGAGTCACAGCTACAATCACAAATTCAAGCCTCACACATTTGAGGTAGGTGATTTGGTTCTCAGAGAAAACCCCAAAAATCTGCAAGACAAAGAGAAGAAGGGCAAGTTCGAACCAAACTGGCTTGGTCCTTACATCATCACAGCAGCATATGGATCTGGGGCATATCAGCTCTCAACTACAGAGGGTGAACCTTTGGAGGATCCTATCAATAGCATGCATCTTCGCAGGTTTTACACTTAGCTCTTAAGAGTATCCCAATGTCAAAAATTCAAAAAAAATACAAAAAAAAAAAAAAAAATTCAAAAATTTCAAAAATACAAAAAAATCATAAAACAAAAAATCATTACTTGGTGAAAACCTAGCAAACAGGCACCTTGTGACACAAAAAAACATTGAAAAAATCAAAAAAGGTAAAGAGAAATAATTTCGTCCAACGGTGAAAACCACTTCGGTGGCGCCCTAGGCAAGTACCATGGTGAAAACTGGGTCACCAGCGCCATGCGTAGAGACATTGCTCCTCCCTCCTTCAGGATTCACTTTCATCCTTTCACTTTGCACACACTCACAACCTATTCATTCATAAAAAAACTTACCCATTCCCATCATGGCTTGTTATTGATCTACCTAAGATTGGTTAGCCATTCATAATAATCATTCCTTTTCACCTCTTTCCATCCATAATAAATCAGCTCCTATCTGTGGCTAAGGCAAATCCTACATCTAGTAATGGGTGTGAAACTAAGAACATCACATGTTTCGAGGAGTATAGTTTCTTCCAGTTTTCTTCAGTCTATCCGCACACAATCTACAATAAAGCAACATTTGCATCACCAATCCGCAATCAAGTTTCATCTTCTCCGCAATAAAGTATCAGTTTCATGGATTCAGTCAGTTTCAGATGAGACACAGCAACAACAATGGGCTTCAACAAATCAAATCTTTCAACAGACTCAGACAACATTATGGTTCAGTGCTATCTATCCTTTTTGTGAAAGTACACATTGTGACCATAATCAAATAAGACTTATACAAGTGACAAGAGACACTAAACTTGAGGACTACAGTGGATGTTGGTGTCGAGTCTTGGTTTTCTTTTAATTTTTATCTTTTTGGTGACATTTCTTTTAGCTTTTCTGGGATGTCTCTGACTAGAGATTCTATCTCTAGGATGTCTTTGACTAGAAAGGCGAGGATGGGGTATCGTCACCTATTTTTATTTGTTGTCTGTGGATTGTCTCTTAGTAATTCTATGACTTGTCCAAGGATATGAGGACACTGTGAGTCTAGTGTGAACTGGGGCATTCCTTGTTTGTGACTGTCTTATCTCCATGCAAACAAGTACAATGACTTTCTGGGTCGAACATATGCCTCGATTGTCATAACCTACTTGCCATAATAAAGCTCAATGATGATAACGCACAAGAAGCTCTTCCATATCTTCTATCTTTCATCCCCCTTTCTTGATTGACTTCCATCATCCTTCTTGAGTCCATGTAGCCTGCTATCACATGACTGAGTATAATGACACGCCAAAAAAATATCTGCATTTCATGTAGTTTCACTTGCATTACCACATATAAGCATTTCATACATACATATAGATGTTTATGGTGAAAATGGATAACAATAATAACAATATTGAAAGGCTAAATGAATTCAACCACAAAATCCTAGCCTAAGAATCAACAAAGATCCACCATAACATATGAAGATTACCTAAGACAATGCAAATCAAATGAAATCACAAAGATTATACCATCACATGTCCAATAGGGTTTGGATCTCCATTTTTCCTATCTCCATTGATCTTGCTTGATATATTTGCTCTCAGATTTTATATGCACAAGAGCTCAACAAAGAACGGAATGTGGTTGCAAGTAGGATCGTAGTGTAGTCAATTGCATAAAAGATGATTAGCATAAATGATTAGGATGATTGATTAGGAATGAATGATTAGGGTCTGATAATGAAGGAGGCATCTTCTTAAATAGAAGACACAATATGAAATGGAGAGATAAGATTGAGAGGTGTAAAAAGAGAGGTCGGCTAAGATTAGAGGGTAGGTAAAAGAAATACCAAAATAATGAAAGAGGTAGGTAGTGTATGAATTAAGAGATGAATGACATGTGTCATGTGTAGAAAAAGCTAATGAATTGATTAAATAAATAAATATTTATTTAATTAATAGAAGAAGTAGGATAATTAAATAAATAAAATATTTATTTAATTTAGGAAAGGGATAATTTAAATAAATAAATGTATTTATTTAAATGAGAAATAAGGCTAGAAGAGGATAAATGAATTAATTAAATAAATAAAGATTTATTTAATTAATAAAAGAATTAGGCTTAGATAATTAAATAAATAAAATATTTATTTAATTAGACATGACAATTGTAGGTGTCTACAATAGATATCACAATTGCATCACATCCTGCACACAACACATGTTAGCACATTTTACATTCTCATAATGTAAATAGTCATTTGCATTATCATATTCATCTGCATTCCATACATTCACAATTGCATTTGCATAAACATATAAAACATAAAAGAACAAAAATATTGCAGTTCATTATGTACATATTTGCATCCATATCATAATCCATCACATAGAAACATACATCATAGAAACATATAGAAGCATCACATAGGTACACATGCATATAGCTGCCATAAAGATGAATCATCTCATATATATAATCATAAAGTGTCATAATACAATGATGTCAAAATCATATGGCTACAATCACCCGCAGGTGTCTACATCATAATACAAAATGGTACAAAAACTGATACATAGGGAGCCCTCTAAGGCTATGATGAACTCCCTCCCTCAGAGCCGCCTGGCCTCAACGGAGTTTGAGCCCTGGAAGGACCCGCCTCAGGATGATCTCTCCTGCCCCCTCTATCTAGTGGTGGTGGAGGACCCATAACCCCACCACTGGATGTTTGTCTCCTCTAACTCCCTCCAGTGGTCGTCGATGTATGTGATGGTCTCTGGAAGCTCCTAGCCCACTAATCGGCTGGCACTGCACCATAATAGAGATCCCGCCAGTAAGCGATCTCCTCCCCTGCCCGCAGAACATAAGCATATCCAGCCCTTGTGTCCTCTGCCGCCTGCCTCCCAGCCCTCAGTGCTATCTCAGCCTCAGTGTAGCGTTGTATAGCCTGATCTCGCTCTCACTCAATATCTCTGAGCCGCCTCCTGAGTCTATCCCTCTCCCTCTCCAAGTCTTGAATCTCATCTGCCTATCCCTTGCAGATCTCCCTCAGCTCAAGCAGCTCATCCTCCTCCTCCTCCTCCGCCCCCTGTACCTCTGCCTATGGCTCCCCCTGTACGGGTGCCTGTGCATGTCCCTGTGTCGGTACCTATACCTGCCTTTGTCCCTGTCCCTGTCCCTGCACCTATCTAGGACCCTGTGCTGTTGGCACCTGTACTGGCAACCCACCACGACCCCTCACCACCTGAACCGGTCTCTCCTCTCCACCCTCTCTCCACGGAGCCACCCTCCTCTCTCCAACCACACCTCGCCTCCTCTGTCAACCTCTGCCCCCACCATCTCCATCATCATCATCATCTCCTCCGCCATCCCCATCTATCAACTCTTCGGGGTCTGTCAGGCGTGGGAATGGATGCTTAGCCCAGTATGCAGTGTACTCTGCATCCATCCCTGCATCCTCGATCTCTGGCCACATATCCCATGGCAAGGGAACCATCTCCACCAACTTCATCATGGCTTGATCATATGACAGCAATGGCCTAAAGTGTGTCTGGTCGCGCATTGTCCACGCATACATACCTAAGCCCCATGGCATCCGCTGAATCCTGTCAAACTGTCTACCCACTCTGTCCACTAGCTACCTCTCCAATACATAGGGCGTCCGCCCAATCAAATATCTACTTCGGAAGGTGTATGGTAACTCTACTGCATCATCCTCCCACTGCTCGCACCCAAGGTATGGCCTCCATATCACAGTGTCGATCTCATCCAAGACTCGATGCCAGTACTCCAACCTGTCAATCCGTGGTTGTGATGTAATCATATCATATAAATGCACGAAGCTGCGTCCATGACCCCTGCCCCTAAAGTGTATTGGTCGGGTAACCGACAGATGCTCATAGGCCCATACCTGCAGCAAGGTAACTCCGTAGCCCAATCTTACGGATCCATGATACACAAACTGATGCAGCTCATAGTACAAGTGTGCCAGCACACACGACCCCTAGGCATATCTGGTGTGCTGTGTAACTAGTGTCTCCAAGGTGCTCCCCCAGCCCACAGCCAACCCTTGTGTCACCCTATCTGGACACGGGAATCTACTGATCACTCCTCTTAGCACTGTTGGTAGTGCTAGTCCTATCGCTGTCATTATGTCCCATGCGACATGTCCTACCCTCATATCCAGTCTTGGGTCTCGGAATACTCATCTCAAGGCATCCCTGTCTTCATCTTGATCATAGGGTACTAACTGCCCATCGATCAGTATCCTTAGAATCCGGTATACATCCTCCAAGGTGACTATCATCTCACCCATCGACAAATGAAAAGTGCACGTCTTTGAGTGCCATCTCTCAGCTAAAGCAGTCAGCAAACCCATGTTCGCCCGAAACTTAGGCACATACAAAATGTGGCATAAACCCATACCCTCAATGGTAGCACTATCCTCGAATGTCAACTCTAGTCGCAACCTCTGAGTCGATGGGAATCTCTCCCGTGACTCCAGCATAGGCAAATACTCCTGCAATCAAGCAAATCAATCATGTCAGTCATAGTGACACTCAATGTTCATCACAAAGTCTTGCTTCTATCCTAGTGACACTCACTGTTCATCACAAAGTGTTGCTATTTATCCTGGTGGTACTCCCTGTTCATCACAAAGTACTACGTGTTTTTGCACTCCATGTTCATCACAAAGCGCTGCTGATATTTGCACTCCCTGTTTATCACAAAGTGCTGATCCTATTGGTACTCCATGTTCATCACATAATACTATGTCTTGGTACTCACTGTTCATCACAAAGTGCCTCGACCTATCCTACATCTTCCCTAGAGGACCTGCTTGAGTGAATCCTCTCAGCAACTTATCCAATCGATAGCGTATGTTTATCACAAAACTGTTGATTTGTCCTTGACGACATAAATGCGTTTTCATTGCACAAACGTGCTTAGAGCCTGCATAAACGTGCCTGCTCTGCACAGACACACCTAAAAGACACAGACGTGCCTATTCTCTGCACAGACGCACCTGAGAGACAAAAATGTGCCTTCCTGGCACAAACGTGCCTGAAAAACATAGACGCGATCGCATCCTGCACAGACGCCTTTGCCGGCACAGACGCGCCTGGCACAAACGCAGATGGGCCTAGCCAACCTAGACGCGCCTGGCACCAATGCAGACGCGCCTCGACATTTTTAACACTTTTTGACATTATCCTAAAGTGCATTTATTGCTCTACTTGACATGCATTAATGACAACAATTAATACAACAAAGTACAAGGAGGTTTTGTGGTACTCACCGACTCTCCTGCCTCTACTAGCCTCTGAAATCGGCGAACGCGATCGAATCTGTGAACCATTGCCATCGCTGCTGACTGTTGTTGCTCTATTCTCTCTCTGCACTCTGATCTCTTGAAGGTGTGGATGACAATGAGGATGTATTCCCCTCATGGTCTATTTTATAGACTTCCCTAGCCCTAGCCCTCGTCTCCCAAGTCAGTCTTCTTTATCTCGTGACTCTGTCACTCTATACTATCTGGTCAGTCCATTGTAGTCATTCTTTCTTATCGAGAGATTGTCTGTGATCTTTCCAGATATTTTCATCCAATCTCTCGAGGGGGCATATCATTCCCATCTTAGGGCAACTTTGTATCAGTTCATATTATCTTCTTTGAAACAATGCGACAAGCCGCATTGTCTCGAAGAGGGGCAAAATGTAGACACCTAAAATTGTCATGTCTAATTAAATAAATATTTTATTTATTTAATTATTTTAGCCTAATTCTTCTATTAATTAAATAAATTTTTATTTATTTAATTAATTCATTTATCCTCTTCTAGCCTTATTTCTCATTTAAATAAATACATTTATTTATTTAAATTATCATTTTCCTAAATTAAATAAATATCTTATTTATTTAATTGATCCCACTTCCTCTATTAATTAAATAAATCTTTATTTATATAATTCACTCATTAGCCTTTTCCACCCATGACACATGTCATTCATCTCTTAATTCATACACTACCTACCCCTCTCATTATTTTATTATTTTCTCTACCTACCCTCTAATCATAGCCGACCTCTTTTACACCTCTCAATCTTATCCCTCCATTTCATATAGAGTCTTCTATATAAGGAGACTATTCCTTCATTATCAAACCCTAACTAACTACTTGATCAATTGACTACTTGACTACACTACGTTTTTCATATGCGATCCCACTTGCAACCACATTTTCGTTCTTTGTTGAGCTCTTGTGCATATAAAATCTGAGAGCAAATATATCAAGCAAGATCAATGGAGATAGGAAGAATGGAGATCCAAACCCTATTGGACATGTGATGGTATAATCTTTGTGATTTCATTTGATTTGCATTGTCTTAGGTAATCTTCATATGTTATGGTGGATCTTTGTTGTTATTAAGCTAGGGTTTTGTGGTTGAATCCATTTAGTCTTTCAACATTATTGTTATCCATTTTCACTGTAAATAGAAATTTTATAGGCTTTATAGTTTTTCTCAAATTAGGAGCATGAGTAGAAACATAGTTATAAACGGCCATACAATAATCTAGCAGAGTTTTACACTGTTGTAATGGCCATAGACTATGGCACAACCCTGCAGATAAATGGCATTACAATACTAAGTATAAACAAATTTATAGAGAAGGATACAAAGTTCATGGTCATTAACTAACTTATGCAGATAATATATATTCCAAACATTAATAGTCGGTTATACTTAATAACAAAATTAGAAAGATAATTTACTGATAATTATACAGAACTTTATAGTGTTGTAATGGTGATCCACTATGTCAGAATCCTACAAGGTAAAGGCAATTATGGTTTATAGTTTTTCCTTGAATTAGGACCATGAGTAGAAACATAGTTGTAGAGGGTCATACAAGGTTCATGACCAATAACAAATTTAGTCAGATAATATACTGATAATCTAGCAGTCTTTTATATTGTTGTAATGGTCGCCGAGTACGGCATAACTGTTCACATAAATGGCATTACAATACTATACAAAGAGAGATAATTATAGAACACCACAGTTGGTGCATGATCAATAACAAAGATAGATACCCTGTAGATTTATACAATACATTTATGGGAGAAACATTGTTATTGATCATGAACCTCATATGACCCTATATAAAGATTTATTTATTACTTTTATTTACTTAACTTTGTTGTAGATCATGAACCTCATATGCTCATTTTGCATACAAGGTTCACGATGAAAAACAAAGTTTCATGTTTAACTGTAACAAGGCGATAACTTGTAGATCAAAACAATTGAGAGAATGGAGTCAACGAAAAATCAATTAGGGTTAAGTGGTGAGTATACCTTTGAAAGCACTTCCAACCTGCAAACAAAATCCGATGGTAGAAAAATAACAAACCCAAAAGAGGTCAAAGATAAACCGAAAAAAATAGAAAGAACCTTACTTTGCAAAGAATCAAAAATCAAACACTAATAAAAGCCAAGGAAACTTACCTTGCAGAGTAACACAGTTGAATAACAAATGGTGCAAAAACCCTGTTATCACTATTTTGAACCTTGGGTGATTTTGTTCTATAATCAGCTAAAATCTACAAAATTGGGCTTAGCACTATTTCTTGCCTTTGAGCTATGGGTCTGAAGGTTTAGGGTTTTTGAATTTTAACCTTTTATATGTCCTGGAGTCCATGTGTTCTTTTTCAAAGTTACTTTTTCCACTTACCTGGAAGGGTCGATCCATCGCAAAGGGCCCCCCCTTTACGACTTTCCTTAGGCGGGTCTCTGTTAATTTTTTATTTCTTGCACCCTTTTCCTAAGTTTTGAGTTCTTTGTCGGGCCCCATAAAGACCATGTAGGTTCAATGTTGATATAATGGTGCATGTGGATTCGCAGCCTAAAGTAGCCCAAAGTTTATGCTTCACGAAATGGTGAAAAGTTGGCGGGCCCGGGTAAGGTGGTCACAAAAGGGCTAACGAACGATCATCTCTTAGAGGATCTAATGGTTCACATTGATTCGCAAAGAAATGCTGTCAAGGTTTTATGCTTCACAAAATGGCGAAAAGATGGTGGGCCCCAGAAAGTAAGCAGACCCTATGGTTAAAGACTGATTAACTCAAAATTGATCGGGTGGTTTGCGTTGATTCGTGAAGGGAAGATGTGCGAGGTTTACCGTTAGCGAAATAGCGAAAAGGTAATGGGCTTGGCTTAAGGGTGACATTGCAGCTAAAGAATGTGCATCTCAAAATAGATCTAACGGTCTGTGTTGTTTCGTTGGATGAAGTAGCATGAAGTTTACTCTTCGCGAAGCAGCAAAACGAGCTAGCGGTTACATGGTCGGTGATGTGGCAATATAGTTGGACATTTAGCTAGGGAAAAAGGGTGACTCGTCAGCTGGACACGTGGCTCCTAAGGATGGTGTAGGGCCCTTTTTGATTGAGCGGCGATGGTGTTGAAACTCATGTTAAAATAGAGCACGTGGCAGCCCAGATGCAGAGCCCGATGGAGTTCTTGAACAAATAAATGACTAACACGTAAGAATTATCTACTGGCGCTAAATAAGGAAGGTGGATTCCATGCGGAGGGCCCACTTCAAAAGAACAAAGGTGTTAAAGGTTGCACATCTTAAGAGGGATCCAACGATGGGTGTTGTTTCACAGCCCGAAGATGCAAGGTCTTTAAACTTCATGAAGCAGCAAAAACCATTAGCAGTAATAACTCCATGCAGTTAGTGAAAAGATAAGCGGTCACCGTGTAGGGTAAAAGTCAAGAAGATGGTGGAAGATCTGACGGATGGCGCCATTTCACATGCAAGAGATGTGCAAGGTTTAGTCTTCGCAAAACAGCAAAAAGAAAGAGGGGCCCGGTTTTAAGCAGCTTGACCTAGGTAAGGTAAAAGGCGTGCAGGTTTCTCAAGATCCAAAGGATGTCATTGTTTCACAATGAAAAGGTGCAAGGATTTTAGTCTCCGCGAAATAGCGAAAGGTGAAACACTTAGAAAATTTTATGACTCGTTGGAGCCATTTTTTGAATTCAATTGCGAATTCAATTCTGAGTTGATTGTCGAAGCATGCGGTTTTAATGCTTCAATTCAATGCTCAGTTGTCGTATTAAGCTTCACATCAACTGAACATCAACACCATTTCGAAGAGTTTTGCAAAGGAGCCGGTGCACAGAGCGAATTTCTTCAAGCAATTAGTACACATTGCTTGTTAATTACAGCTCGAATTGGTATCACTCCATGCTTGTTTTCTCACAAGTTTGTCCAAATTTTAGTTGATATAACTACAATTTCAAGATGGCACCAAGAAGGGATTTTACAGGAAAAGTAAATTACCAGGACAGAGCTATCTGTGATGATTTTTTTGAACAATTAACCATGTCCACAAATACCGCAGCCAAAATTAAAGAATCGGTACCCAAAGCCCCCCGTCTAAGAATTGGAGACAGTTTGTATAACAAAGGCAACTAGTTAAGGGATCCACAGATAGGGATATCAAGTCAAGGACTTTTCAAAGTAGGATTTGGTCAGAGACATTCCCTTTCTCTAATGAATAGTATATGGGAATCAGACGTGGGAAAGCTCATAGTCCCTGGGGTTTTCATGGATGTAGATTTGTTAACCCAGATTGTACACAATTATGACCCTGTGGATAAATGTATCAGGAATGTGAATGAAAGAGCCTTAATTGAGGTCAATGATGATGAATTTAGGAAGGTGTTTAGGCTCAATGAGGTATCAAATTACTTAGAGCCTATCAATTTTGAAACATTGGCCCAAGTCTACAATGTGCAGAGAGATCACATCGGGAGTGGCCCTTTGAAGGAGTTTTTGGTCAAAATAGGAGGGTTAACTGTTGCAGGCCCTAGTACCATGGAACCTTTCTCCCTGAATTTGTTTACTCTAAGGGCTAAAGGAATGTATTGGTCACTTTATCAGATTTTTGGGGAAGACGTTGAAACAACCATACCAACCCATTATATGCTAATGATAGTACAAATTCTGAACCCCTCTCTGGCAGTAACATTTGATTATGCACCTTATCTCACTGATGCAATCCACGCAGGACTGATAGGGATAAAAAGAGATAAGGTAGACAAACCTTTTGGATGGTACTCCCTTCTCATGTATATGTTTTTATTAAAAGGTGTTGACTACTTCGCTAGTGAAATGGATTTAGTTAAGGAAAAGGATGGTGAAGAGATGCCTGTACAATTGTGGAGCACCATTATGTCCTAGGATAGACAAGATGCCAGCTACCTAAAGTTTGATAGATGCTTTGCATCTAAGATTAGGATTCTCTTATGCTCAAAGAACCCTAGGATCCCCAAAGCTCTTTTGGAATTCCTTAGGCCCAAGGAATTTGCTGAAGGTATCAAGATTATGCACAACTGGGGTGACATATACTTATACCCTATTTCTACAGTTTTCAGAGTTTATGGTTTTAGAGGCACTCCATATTTGTTGCCCTATCAGGTCCCATTGAAGATAGGAATTGCAAACGTCCTAAGGCAAATTGGGGGTGTGCAAGAGGTAGAGCTAACAAATAGGGGAAAAGGGACCATTTTCCCAACTGTTACTGTGGCTCATCAATTTATAATCACCAAGGGTGGTTGGAAACACTTTGATGACTTCTTTCAACCATATAGGTTGTCTACTGCAGTATCAAGGTTTGCTGACCCTAAGGATTTTTTCAACGACATGTTCAGGAAGAGAGTAGTAGGTAAAGGTAGGCCACACCAATTTCATTTCCCTGAGGATCTGATTAGAAATGAATTCAATTTGGATTAGCAGGAATTGAGGAAAGAAAAGTGGGTGGCATACAAAACAGCTCTTGATTTTATTCATCAATTTGATAGTATTTATGACCCTCTGTCTAGCTTTAATCCCTTTGAAGAAAAGATTAAATTCTTAGTTCTTTATTTTGAAGACCTAATGTAAACTTTGAAGGAAAAGACGGAAGCTATAATAAGAGATAGTCCTGACAAGGCTAAGTTGGTTCTAGCTAAGCCTGCCTTTGCTAGGGCCATCCCTCCGGGTAATTATGTAATGCATAAGAATTCAAAATACAGTGTGTTGATGTCAATAACAAGTGAGCCCTCTACTTCAAGAGGGAAGAGAGCAATAGAAGATTTCATTGACATCCAGGACTCCCCTAAGAGGCAAAGGGTGGGGAAAGAAGTGCAAATAGGTGAACCTCTATATTCTCCATCTCAATCCCCTGTTCACATAGGAGATGAATAGGCAACAGCAGAAAAATTGTTGCAGTTAGGAAGTCTCAGGGAGATTGCCTACACGTATGAGGAAACACAAGAGGGGATGCTAGAAGAGTCACCAAGTGCTGAGATGAACTTAATTGTTGATGAGTTCAAAGGTAAAGAGCTAGACCCTATTGTCAAGCAATCTAGTGAGGAGTTCCTGGCTGATAGTAATTTTGTCACAACAGGGGCCTTCATGCAATTTGTATGGAAGCAAAACATTGAGCAATTCAAGGCAAGGTGTGAAAAGAGAAAGAATGAGTAACCCCACAAAGATGCAATTTTAGTGGAGGAAGAAGT
Organism: Cryptomeria japonica; assembly: GCF_030272615.1. Lineage (NCBI taxonomy): Eukaryota > Viridiplantae > Streptophyta > Pinopsida > Cupressales > Cupressaceae > Cryptomeria > Cryptomeria japonica. The sequence goes on from NC_081413.1 coordinate 553,226,903, forward strand.
GAAGCAAGAAATTATGGCAGAATTTAAAGCCATCTCCCCTAAAAAGGGGAGAGAAATGGTGTCAAGGGCTGGTGTTTTAATCCTCCCTGAATGGGATATAGCAGATGCCTTAGTACTAAAAGCAGTCAGAAAAGAAACCAAGCCTATGGAAGGAGTGACATTCAGCAAGGATAATGTTGCTTTGGTCATGTGGTCCTTAAAGAGGGATGATAATAGAAGAAGGAAGGATTCCTCAGAATCTAGTTACCTTGGAGGTATGATAGTGAAGAGAGTCCAGGATACAAGGGTGGTGGAAGCTGCTAGCACAGTTCTAGAAACTGCAAAATTCAGTGTGGCAGTGGCTGAGAAGGAAGCCAAGGAGAGAGCTGATCTCCAAGTAAAACTAGAAACAATTCTAAAGGCTTATAATGAGGCCAAAGGAGAAATAGCCAATGGGGATAGTATTATTGCTAGATTACAGAGTCAACTAGCAGGACAATACCAGAAAGGTGATTCCTCTACTCTAATGATTGCATCTTCTCCAGCAAGACCTCCACCCACCAGTCCCATCATCGAATTTCCCCCTTCTCCTATGTCTTCTGGTTTTCAACCAGCTGAGACCATTCAACATGAATTGGAAAAGTTAAAACAGGCTCAAGCCCTGTTTGCAAATAAATATGCAAAAAAGGTAAAGGCCACAATTTTGAGTTTTGCTGATACAGTAGGAGCCCCCATTGTGCACACTAACATGAAGAGAATTTTGGATATTTTGAGTGAGTTGAATGAAGACAAGGCTACTATGGAGCTAATTTTAGAGAAGTGGATGCCTAGGAAAGTGGATCTAGAACTTATGTGTGCATCCTATGATGAGGCAGGATCTGATGCCATTATTAAATCCACATGTGATTTAGCAAAAAGCATGACCAGGCTAGCAGAAGGAAGAGTTGGTGTAGAGAGAAAAGCCAATTTGTAGAGGAAGGAATATACTAAGCATAAATTTGAACTGTTTCCTGGGGGTTTTGTTAGTCCAAATCAGTTGAAGGACAAACAAGTATGGCTTGATGAACTAGGAGCTAACTTGTCTCTAAGGGTGAATGAAATCATTAATAAAGATGACACGTCTCTGTTTGTTAAGACAATTGAGGAAATAGAGAAGATAAAATCACATTACGGTTTCTTGGAATCAGAGGTTAAGAAAGTGAGACACTCTGGGAAAAGGTTAGTTAAGTTGGACGAAAATATCGTTAGCTTCTCATGGCCCGCTGATGACGTGTTCCAAGAGTGGACAAGAAAATATGCGGTGCAAGAAGCAAAGGTTCAAGAAGATGCTACAATGCAATAACCAACTAAAAGGCCACTAGGATTAAAGTGATTTGTAACTTCTTTTAAACATTGCGGTTGTAACAAACTATTCTTAGGAATGTTCGAAGCTTGTATGCATCCATATTGTTATAAATGGATACTAGGACTTAAGAATAGGGGATCACAAGAATTTTGTAAAGAAACTCTGCTAAAATATATCAAGGGTTTTCTGGTTATCTTAGAAATACTTTGAGTTATGTAAGGTTTTTTCAAAAATGAATATTAATATACAGATCAAAACTCTTCAGGCCTAAATATGTGTTGTCCTCTGGTGTGCACTCATTAATTTGCAGGTTTCATTTGCATAGTCTAGGGTTATTCGAATGAACATGGATTGTAAGGCAATCATATGGATATGTTTCTAGCTTTTCTCTTCAGGAGAGGAATTAAATATGTGTGAAATGTCTCTATCAATAAATCAATTGTTTGCTCATTTTGAATTTGATAAACGGTTTTAGTTTTAAGAGGATAAAACTCATGTATATGTCAGGCATGTATGGGGTTAATTAAGGCCGAAGTGGTGAAATGTATGGGAATGTTCAGTTTTGGAATTCTTATTTGATTTGGGTGACTCTATAACCTGGATAAGGCACTGGAATCAGTTGTGGAATTCTTTCTATCTTTCTTGGGGATCAATACTGAAAATGTGCATAAGTTTTCTTTGATGTTTCAGTTTTATTTAGGTGATGAAGTCCATAGGTTTTTAGCATTGGTTTACTATGGATCTCAATCTTAAAGTGTGAAAATATTCACAAAAGGTATACCCACCTGAGCTTTGGATAAGTTCAAAGTGTAGAAGGTTTTGTTGAAACTTTGTTATATGTTATTCTAGAGTTCTATTTTATTGATGTCCTCTTCATATGCAAACAGAGTTATTTAATTTCTTATAGGGAGGATAGAAGGGAATCAGAATTTGAGACTAAAAAATGTGGCGACTCTGCTGGGGAGAGGTATAGTGTGAATCTATGATACAGATTGGTGCTTGTATTAGCTTCAGATTTTGTTCAAAATTATTATGTGTTTGGCCTTCATATCTGGTCATGCTATCCCTTTTCTTTGATTATTTCTCTGAAAATATTTGTGTTATCAAATCCCATGCAAGTGAACTATCAAAGCTTATTTTTTTATTTTTCCCATAGTTTTGGGCGGCGACTCTGACAAGTATAACCAATGCTATTGAATAAGTATAGCTCTTTTAAGAAAAACAAGTACAATGCAGAGAGGGAGTAACACCAGTTCATTCATGAGGAAACATCCTCAAGAGACGTTGCAAGAGGGATTACCTAAACAGGCACAGAGAGGCTAGAAAAGATCAGTTGCATATGAGCCATCTAGCGTTGCCTAGATACAGAAAGGAATTCATATGGGTAAGTCATCTTATAGACCTATATATGCAAATTCAATTTCTTCATGCCGTGAGTCGGAGCAAGACATTTTGGGTTTCCATTCTGGTTTGTTCAGTAATAATGAGGATATCCAAGTCTCCAATCAAGGAATCTCTAATGTTAGTCTATCTAGGAAGGATAGGAATAGTTCTAATGTTAGGATGGACCCCATACCAATAACTGTAGATGGGAATATTAGTCTGATAGATATTGATCAAGTTAAGGTATCAGATTCTGAAGAGATATTCCCTGACGAGGACAAGGTATTCTAAGAAATTGAGGTTCTCAATAGAAGAGTTCATCATTTGATTTCCTTAAGAGCACAAAAAGAAGCAAATAAAGAAAATGAAGTGAAGGCTAAATCGATTAAGAGGGATAGGCTTCTAAGATAGATTGTTGATCTTGAGTTATTCACTCAAGAAAGACCTAAGAGTGAGGACGAAGGTCCAGTCATCAGAGAAAACCTGGTTGCCAAGATCAACCCTGCATACAAATATGTTGTGCAACCTAGTAAGGAGGTCCTTAGTGACCCACAACCTGATAGAAATAATGTTGATAAAGAAAATCAAAAGTGCATGGAAGATGGATCTGGGTCTAAGACTACAGCAGAAATTTCTCATATGTTGTATGCACATGAGAGAAAGATAGACATGATGAGGAAAGAGAAATAAGATCTACAAAGAGAATTGGAAATGGCTGAGTTGGAAGCAGCAAATCAAGAGGTTAAAAGAAAAATTAATTATCTGGAAGCTCCTCCCATAGTTTTTCCTTCAATAGACCCAAGTAAACCTTTACCTCAACATGCTTCACTCCCTCCAGTAAAATTCCAAGCAACCCTGCCTATTAGCACTGTTCCTGCTAATCAAGTCCCCATTACAAATCAAAGTAGCCAAGCTCCTCCAATTCATAGCCCTAATGTGAGAATGAACATGGGTAATAACCCTACCGGCAACCAGTTCCAAAGAAGACCTATTAACCTAGAACTGTATAGGCAACTCTTCTTTGATGGAATCCCAGGGTACCCTAACCATGTCCCTACCATGTCCCTACTAAATTAAGGGATAGACTCCTCAAATTTTCTAGTAATAATGCAATTAGTGCAGAAGAGCATTTAAAATCTTTTGGTGACTTGATAAATGATTATGTAATTGTAGACAAAGATGTCATCATGAAATTACTTGTACAATCCTTAGTAGATGGTGCAAGGGATTGGTATAGAGGTCTCCCTGTGAATAGCACCAGGTCTTGGGAAGATTTTAAGAACTGTTTTCAAGAAAAAAATGGTGACAAAACAAATGTGAGCTTCATGCTCAATGAGTTCAATAATATTAGAAAGTCTGATAATGAAATGAGGTTAGATGACAATATGTGTCTGAACACTTATTATAATGCATTTGATTCAAAAATGGCTTACAACTTGAGGGATAAAAACCCACACAGTTTGAGAGATGCTTTTAGGATTGCCATTAATGTGGAGAGTAATAGGAAAGCATCTAGAAAAGTAGGAAGGAGAACTAATGGAAGGTTGTGGCAAGAATCAAAACAGCTGCCAAATAAAGTTGCCAAGGAGGATGACAAAATAGAGAAGTTAATGAATGCCATGAAATATCTTACTGCCAAGGTAAGTAAAAATAAAAAACCTCATTATAATTGGTAAGATAGACCTCCTAGATTGCATGACATGCCTTATAACACTACTTGGAAGGATGGCAAACCTCAAAATGATAAGCCAAAAAATACTCAAAACCAAGATACCCCAGATCCTTTGAAAGGAAGAAATGTTCATAATATGGAAAATACTCCTTGGTGCATGGCTTGTGATGGACCACATTCTCCTCATCAGTGTGTTGCAGCTCAAGCCCTTGAAAAATCCATGAGAAAGGAAGGTGAGCCTGATATTAACATGTTTGAAACTGTTATTGAAAGCGATGATGATTCTTCACAAAGTGAATCTAGTGAGTGTGATGTGCTAAATAACAATAAATGTTACCAAGGATAGTTAACACTTGATTGGCATCCTACTTTGAATGTGGTAACCATTGAAGATGAAGAAATTCATCTCCGAAGACCCAGTGATGAAGAGGTAAGAAATCTTACTAAGGCTGCTATAGCCAAAGCCAAGCATAATTACAACTTGAGAAGTAGCAAAAATGATGGAGATTAGGGTGAACTTGGCTCAATGTTCATAAAAGAAGTATCTCAGAAGAGGACAACAAGTAATGGCACATTGCCTCAAGACAGTCAGGCAAAGAGTGACCAATTTAAAGATGTAGCCAAGAGTGTGGATAATAATGCTACTGGTGATATACAATGAAATGTTACAGCGAAGAAGGCAAGTCAGCCTAAGACAGAGAAAGCTAAAATTAATACTGAGTTAACTAATAATTCTACTTTTGATATGACTCGGGCTCTTGCTCAAATGAAGGTTACAGTCTCATTGGTATAATTACTAAAAATAAAGGAACATAGATAATCTGCTATATCTTTATTTTCTAAGATATTTGACAGTAGTACAACTTTGCCTTCAGGTACAATGAAGGATGAAAAGGATCTTGAGCTGCAAACCCCAGAGGTATATGTTGGAACAACTATTACACACGAGACTTCACAAGTTGATCCTTTCTATGTAACTTTATTAGTGAACAATAGACTAATTAAGAATTGCATGATAGACTCTGGTGTTGCTGCAAATGTAATACCATATGGTGTCATGAAAGAATTGGGACTATCAATAAATATCATCTATGGAAAGTGTTATGCTATGGATAACAGAGAAGTACCTGTAATAGGTACAGTGAAAGACGTGGAGGTGAAGATAGTAGCATTTCCTGAAGCAGCATATAAGATGGATGTCATAGTAACTGACACAAAACCTCATTATGGCATGCTATTATCTAGACAAAGGGTTGCAGCAGTAGGTGGAAATGTTCAGTTAGATCTTTCATATGCTACAATTCCAATCAATGGAAGCCAGGTTAAGTTGTATAGAGAACCATGTGCCCCTAGGGTAATTGAGAAAATAGACCCTAGTATGTTAAACTACATGATTGATGTAGATCTTGATAATTTTAGAATGCAACCAATTTTACCTCAATCAAAAAATATTGATTCTATTGTGACTGAATTAGAATCTCAACAAGGTTTGTGGCGCATGTACTTTGATGGAGCTTGTTCTAAAGAAGGATCTAGAGCAGGAGTTCTCTTTGTGTCCCCATCAGGTATAAATTTCAAATACTCTTTTTTGCTAGCCTTCCAGTGTACAAATAACACTGTTGAATATGAAGCCTTGTTATCGGGGCTTGAAATTGCTAAAAGCATGGAATTCAGTTGTTAAGAGTGTTTGGGGATTTAGAGTTGGTTGTTTCTCAGGTTAGATCTAAGTATGCATCTAAAAATGATCGTTTGAAAATATATATAAGCATGCAGTTTGGGATGTGATTGAACATTTTTGTGCTTTTTCTATTAACTGGATAGAAAGATCAAAGAATATCATGGCTGATTTCTTAGAAAATGTTGCATTAAAGAATGATGATGTAACACTAACCGGTGTATCCACAGTTGAGATAAAAGCTAGGCCTACTATTCCTAATAATGTATATAATTGGCAAGTGTTTGCAGATGATGAAGACATTCTTAGATTCATACAATGCATTGATGACTATGATGGACAAAAAATTGATTGCAATGCATTGGTAGGAATGGTGGAAGATAGAGAAACAGTGTTTGGAAATGAAATGGTTCAGTTGGAAACTAATGAAATACCCAAAGGATTAGTAGAATTGGAAGGTATGTTCAGTCACAGTGATAGTCATTTGCATCAGTAGTCAACCACCAAGTTAGATGAATTGGAGGAAGTGAACTTGGGGACAGAATCATCCCCTAAGTTGGTGTATATTGGAAAAAACTTGTCTCCTCACATCAGAGTTAACCTTATTAATTTATTGAAAAAATATAAGCATGTTTTTGCTTGGTCTTATGAAGATCTGAAGGTGTATAGACAAGATTTGTTTCAGCATGAAGTCCCTTTGCTTCCAGATGCTAAGCCTTTTCAGCAGAAACAAAGACCCATCAACCCCCTTTTGGAAACTAAAATGCAACAAGAGTTAACCAAGTTGAGGGAAGGAAGGATCATTAAGCCTATAAGGCATTCATCATGGGTGTCTAATTTAATCCTAGTTAGAAAGAAGAATGGGGACATAAGGCTCTGTGTTGATTTTAGGAACTTAAATGTTGCTTCTTTAAAAGACAATTATTCTTCTCCCAATATGGAAGCAATGTTGCAGAGAGTAACCGGCTGTGACCTATTGTCTATGATGGATGGGTTCTTAGGATATAACCAAGTGTTAGTGAAAGAATCTAAACAATTCAAGACTGCTTTTACCACCCCTTGGGGAACATATGTATATGTAAGAATGCCTTTCAGTTTAAAAAATGTTGGAGCTACTTTCCCGAGAGCAATGGATGTAGTTTTCAAGGAATTCATTAACATTATCATGGTTGTGTACCAAGACGATTTAACATGTTTCTCCAAAAGGGCAGATGACCACTGTGGGCACTTGGAAAAGGTTTTCAATAAAGCTATGGAATTTGGGGTTTCTTTAAATCCAAAAATGTGTCATTTTGTTGTCACTGAAGGAAAGTTGCTTGGGCATATTGTCTCCAAGGAAGGGATTAGAATAGACCCTGAAAGAATTGAAGCTATAAACAATGTACCTGAGCCAAAGAGTGTCAAAGGTATCTAGTCTTTCTTGGGCAAGGTAAATTTTGTTAGAAGGTTCATTGTTAATTTTGTAGAAATAGTTAAGCCTATTGTTAGATTGCTCAAGAAAGATACAAAGTTTTACTGGGACGAAGAAGCTTCAAAGGCTTTTGGTGAAATTAAAAGGGCTATTCAGGAGGCACCAGTGTTGAAGTCCCCTGATTACAGTAAGTCTTTTTCTCTGCTTTCTTTTGCTTCTTATCATATAGTGACTGCAGTTCTTTTACAAAAGGATAATGAAGGATATGAACACCCTATAGTTTTTTATAGTAAATCTTTACAAGCTATAGAGCTAAAATATGAAATCATGGAGAAATAAGTGTATGCTTTGGTTAAGGCTGTAAAAGAATTTAGGCCATATCTTGTGAATGCACAAGGAATTGCTTATGTCCCACATGCAGCTGTCAAAGACATTTTATCTCAGTCTGAGGTCACTAGTAAAAGGTGCAGATGGATAACCAGAATTCAAGAGTTTGATCTAGAGATTAAATTACTAAATTGGTAAGAGGTTTAGGTCTTGCTAAGCTAATGGCTAAATCAAACCTTCTTGATGTTGAGGTGAATAGTGTTGAAATTAGGGACGTCCTGGTCACAAGTATCGAGACATAGCCTTGGTACTCAGAGATAGTACATTTTTTAAGGGATGCAACATATTCAGAGGGGATGACTCACAACCAGAGAAGAACATTGAAGTTGAAGTCTCAAAAGTATGTCCTTATTCAGGGTGATCTATATTGGTGAAATGGAGATGGGGCATTGTTGATGTGTTTAGACAAATCCCAAGCTAAAAGGATGTTAACTAAAATGCATGATGGAGTATGTGGAGGTCATTACCCTGCCAAGACCATAGCTGGTAAGATAGTCCAGGTTGGATACTATTGGCCTACTATATTCAAAGATGCCCATGAACATGTTCGGAGATGCGACCCATGCCAAAAAATTTCTTCCAAATTGAAGTATGAGGGAGCTTTTTCCCTCAACCCAATTATAGTGGAAGCCCCTTTTGTCCAATGGGGCATTGATTTTATTGGGGAAATAGTTGAGAAATCAGGAAGAGGTCATAGGTGGATCATAGTGGCCACTGATTACTTCACTAAGTGGATTGAGGCTATACCTACTAGAAGAGCCACTAGTAAAGTTGTTATTGATTTCCTGATGGATAATGTTATAACTAGGTTTGGTGTTCCTATGAAACTGGTAATGGATAATGCCATGAGCTTCATATCAGAGGAGTTCACTGAATTTTGTACCAATCATGGAATAATTATGTCTTATTCTTCACCATACCACCCTCAAGGTAATGGACAAGCAGAATCCAACAATAAGAGCCTTCTGAATATTATTAAGAAAATCCTTGAGGAGAACAAAAAGTATTGGGACCAAAAATTAAAGTTGGCCCTATGGGCAGACAGGGTTACTATCAAGGAAGCAATTGGTGTGTCACCATTTGAATTGGTTTATGACATGCAATCTAGGGTGCCAGTCAACAATCTTCTTCCTATATACAAGTTCCTATAAGCTGAGGATATGGAGTTATCAGAACCTATGGAAGACAAAATGATTCAAATGGTGGAAATTGAGGAAATCGAGACTTTGGCCCATAAAAGAAATTTGAAGATCCAATTGCAATCCAAGTATTTGTTTGACAAAAGAACCACACTAAGGAAGTTTCAAATTGGTGACATAGTTCTTCAGTGGAATGCAAGAGGGCAAGATAAAGGAAAACATAAGAAATTTGAGTCACTATGGGTGGGCCCTTTTGTTGTTTGTGATCTGAATGGAAAAGATTCATATTTTTTGCAGACAATGAATGGCGAGGTACAGGAATTTCCAATGCATGGACAAATTCTGAAGCATTACTTCTCTTAAGTCCATGCATAGTAGGTTTTAGTCTGTATATAATTAGGTTTGTTTTTGTTAGTTGTTTTTGGGCTTGTTTTTGGTTTGTTCTCCAGAGTTTTATGTATTCTTGTGTTGATCTTATGATCAACCATCCCCAATCAAAGCCGTTGCTATCACTGTTTTGAACCTTGGGTGATTTTATTCTATAATCAGCTAAAATCTGCAAAATTGGGCTTAGCACTATTTCTTGCCTTTGAGCTATGGGTCTAAAGGTTTAGGGTTTTTGAATTTTAACCTTTTCTATGTCCTGGAGTCCCTGTGTTATTTTTTGAAGTTACTTTTTCCACTTAAGTGGAAGGATCGGTCCATCATGAAGCCCCCCCCCCTTTACCACTTTCCTTAGGCGAGTCTCTGTTAATTTTTTCTTTCTCGCGCCTTTTCCTAAGTTTTGAGTTCTTTGTCGGGCCCCATAAAGACCATGCAGGTTCAATGTTGATCCGATGGTGCGTGTGGATTCACAGTCTAAAGTAGCCCGAAGTTTATGCTTTGCAACATGGCGAAAAGTTGGCGGGCCCGAGTAAGGTGGTCACAAAAGGGCTAACGGATGATCATTGCTTAAAGGATCTAATGGTTCGCGTTGATTCACGAGGAAAAGTTGTCGGGGTTTTATGCTTCACAAAATGGCGAAAAGCTGGTGGGCCCCAAAAAGTAAGCAAACCCTGTGGTTAAAGACCGATTAACTCAAAATTAATTAGGTGGTTTGTGTGGATTCATGAAGGGAAGATGTGCAAGGTTTACCTTTCATGAAGTAGCAAAAAGGTAATGGGACTAACTTAAGGGTGACATGGCAACTAAAGAATGTGCATCTCAAAACAGATCTGATGGTCCATGTTGTTTCGTTGGGCGAAGTAGCATGAAGTTTACAATTCGCGAAGCAGCGAAACAAGCTAGCGGTTACATGACCGGTGATGTGGCAATACAGTTGGACGTTTAGCTAGCGCAAAAGGGTGACTCGTCAGCTGGACACGTGGCTCCTAAGGATGGTGTAGGGCCCTCTTTGATTAAGTGGCGATGGTGTTGAAACTCATGTTAAAATAGAACATGTGGCAGTCCAGATGTGGAGACCGATGGAGTTCTTGAACAAATAAATGACTGACACGTAAGAATTGTCTATTGGCGCTAAATAAGGCAAGTGGATTCTATGCGGAGGGCCCACTTCAAAGGAACAAAAGTGTTAAAGGTTGCACATCTTAAGAGGGATCCAACTATAGGCATTGTTTCGCAGCCCGAAGATGCAAGGTCTTTAAACTTCGCGAAGCAGCGAAAACCATTAGCGGTAATAACTCCATGCGGTTAGTGAAAAAATAAGCGGTCATTGTGTAGGGTAAAAGTCGAGCAGATGGTGGAAGATCTGATGGATGGCACTATTTCGCATGGAAGAGATGCGCGAGGTTTAGTATTCGCGAAATAGCGAAAAGAAAGTGGGGCCCGGTTTTAAGCAGCTTGACCCAGGTAAGGTAAAAGGCATGCAGGTTTCTCAGGATCAAAAGGACGTCGTTGTTTTGCAATGAAAAGGTGCAAGGATTTTAGTCTTCACGAAATAGCGAAAGGTGAAACACTTGGAAAATTTTATGATCCGTTGGAGCCATTTTTTGAATTCAATTGCGAATTCAATTCTTAGTTGATTGCCGAAGCATGCGGTTTTAATGCTTCAATTCAATGCTCAATTGTCGTATTAAACTTCACTTCAACTGAACATCGACACCATTTCAAAGAGTTTTGCAGAGGAGCCGGTGCACAGAGCGACTTTCTTCAAGCAATTAGTAAGTTTTTGCACATTGCTTGTTAATTACAGCTTGAATTGGTATCGCTGCATGCTTGTTTTCTCATAAGTTTGTCCAAATTTTGGTTGATATAACTACAATTTCAAGATGGCACCAAGAAGGGATTTTACAGGAAAAGTAAATTACCAGGATAGAGCTATCTGTGATGATTTTTTAGAACAATTAACTGTGTCCACAAATGTCGCAACCAAAATTAAAGAATTGGTACCCAAAGCCCCCCGTCTAAGAATTGGAGACGGTTTGTATGACAAAGGCAACCGGTTGAGGGATCCACAAATAGGAATATTAGGTCTAGGACTTTTTAAAGTAGGATTTGGTAAGAGACATTCGCTTTCCCCAATGAATAGTATATGGGAATTAGACATGGGAAAGCTCATAGTCCCTGGGGTTTTCATGGATGTAGATTTGTTAACCCAGACTGCACACAATTATGACCCTATGGCTAAATGTATCAGGAATGTGAATGGAAGAGCCTTAATTGAGGTCAATGATGATGAATTTAGGAAGGTGTTTAAGCTCAGTGAGGTATTAAATTACTTAGAGCCTATCAATTTTGAAACATTGTCCCAGGTCTACAATGTGCAGAGAGATCACATTGGGAGTGGCCCTTTGAAGGAGTTTTTTGTCAAAATAGGAGGGCTAACTATTATAGGCCCTAGTACCATGGAACCTTTCTCCCTGAATTTGTTTACTCTAAGGGCTAAAGGAATGTATTGGTCACTTTGTCAGATTTTAAGGGAAGATGCTAAAACAACCATGCCAACCCATTATATGCTAATGATAGCACAAATTCTGAACCCCTCTCTGACAATAACATTTGATTATGCATCACTGATGCAATCCATGCAGGACTTATAGGGATAAAAAGTGGTAAGGTAGATAGACCTTTTGGATGGTACTCCCTTCTCATGCATATGTTTTTATTTAAAGGTGTTGATTAATTCGCTAGTGAAATGGATTTAGTTAAGGAAAAGGATGGTGAAGAGATGCATGTACAATTGTGGAGCACCATTCTGTCCTAGAATAGATAGGATGCCAGCTACCTAAAGTTTGATAGATGCTTTGCATATAAGATTAAGATTCTCTTATGCTTAGAGAACCCTAAGATCCCAAAGGTCTTTTGGAATTCCTTAGGCCTAAGGAATTTGCTGAAGGTATCAAGATTGTGCACAACTGGGGTGACATATACTTATACCTTGTTTCTACAGTTTTCAGAGTTTATGGTTTCAGAGACACTCCATATTTGTTGCCCTATCAGGTCCCATTGAAGATAGGAATTGTAGAGGTCCTAAGGCAAATTGGGGGTGTGCAAGAGGCAGAGCTAACAAATAGGGGAAAAGGGAACATTTTCCCAACTGTCACTATGGCTCATCAATTTGTAATCACCAAGGGTGGTTGGAAACACTTTGATGACTTCTTTCAACCATATAGGTTGTCTACTGCAGTATCAAGGTTTGTTGACCTTGAGGATTTTTTCAACAACATGTTTAAGAAGAGAGCACTATGTAAAGGTAGGCCACACCAATTTCATTTCCCCAAGGATCTGATTAGAAATGACTTCAATTTGGATGAGCAAGAATCGAGGAAAGAAAAGTGGGTGGCATACAAAAGGGCTCTTGATTTTATTCATCACTTTGATAGTAGTTATGACCCTCTATCTAGCTTTAATCCCTTTGAAGAAAAGATTAAATTCTTAGTTCTTTATTTTGAAGACCTAATATAAATTTTGAAGGAAAAGAGGGAAGCTATAATAAGTGATAGCCTTGACAAGGCTAAGTTGGTTCTAGCTAAGCCTACCTTTGCTAGGGTCATCCCTCCAAGTAATTATGTAATGCATAAGAAGTCAAAATATAGTGTGTTGATGCCAGTAACAGGTGAGCCCTCTACTTCAAGAGGGAAGAGAGCAATAGAAGATGTCATTGACATCCAAGACTACCCTAAGAGGCAAAGGGTGGGGAAAGAAGTGCAAACAGGTGAACCTCTATATTCTCCATCTCAATCCCCTATCCACATAGGAGATGAACAGGCAGCGACAGAGAAATTGTTGCAGTTAGGAAGTCTCGAGGAGATTGCCTACACATATGAGGAAACACAAGAGGGGATGCCAGAAGAGCCACCAAGTGTTGAGATGAACTTAACTGCTGATGAGTTCAAAGGTAAAGAGCTAGACCCTGTTGTCAAGCAAGCCAGTGAGGAGTTCCTAGCTGCTAGTAATTTTGTCACAACAGGGGCCTTCGTGCAATTTGTTTGGAAGCAAAATATTGAGCAATTCCAAGCAAGGTGTGAAAAGAGAAAGAATGAGCAACCCCACAAAGATGCAACTTTAGTGGAGGAAGAAGGGAAGCAAGAAATGATGGCAGAATTTAAAGCCATCAATCCCAAAAAGGGGAGAGAAATGGTGTCAAGGGCTGGTGTTTTAATCCTCCCTAAATGGGATATAGTAGATGCCTTAGTACTAGAAGCAGTCAGAAAAGAAACCAAGCCTATGGAAGGAGTGATATTCAGCAAGGATAATGTTGCTTTGGTCATGTGGGCCTTAAAGAGGGATGAGAGTAGAAGAAGGAAGGATGCCTCAGAATCCAGTTACCTTGGAGATATGATAGTGAAGAGAGTCCAGGATACAAGGGTGGTGGAAGCTGCCAGCACAGTTCTAGAAACTGCAAAATTCAGTGTGGCAGTGGCTGAGAAGGAAGCCAAGGAGAGAGTTGATCTCCAAGTAAAACTAGGAACAATTCTAAAGGCTTATAATGAGGCCAAAGGAGAAATAGCCAACAGGGATAGTATTATTGCTAGATTACAGAGTCAACTGGTAGGACAATACTAGAAAGGTGAGTCCTCTACTCTAATGATTGCATCTTCTCCAGCAAGACCTCCACCCACCAGTCCCATCATCGAATTTCCCCCTTCTCCTATGTCTTCTGGTTTTCAACCAGCTGAGACCATTCAACATGAATTGGAAAAGTTAAAACAGGCTCAAGCCCTGTTTGCAAATAAATATGCAAAAAAGGTAAAGGCCACAATTTTGAGTTTTGCTGATACAGTAGGAGCCCCCATTGTGCACACTAACATGAAGAGAATTTTGGATATTTTGAGTGAGTTGAATGAAGACAAGGCTACTCTGGAGCTAATTTTAGAGAAGTGGATGCCTAGGGAAGTGGATCTAGAACTTATGTGTGCATCCTATGATGAGGCAAGATCTAATGCCATTATTAAATCCACATTTGAGTTAGCAAAAATCATGACCAGGCTAGCAGAAGGAAGAGCTGGTGTAGAGAGAAAAACCAATTTGTATAGGAAGGAATATACTGAGCATAAATTTGAACTGTTTCCTGGGGGTTTTGTTAGTCCAGATCAGTTGAAGGACAAACAAGTATGGCTTGATGAACTAGGAGCTAACTTGTCTCTGAGGGTGAATGAAATCATTAATAAAGATGAAACGTCTCTGTTTGTTAAGACAATTGAGGAAATAGAGAAGATAAAATCACATTACGGTTTCTTGGAATCAGAGGTTAAGAAAGTGAGAAACTCTTGGAAAAGGTTAGTTAAGTTGAAAGAAAAGATTGTTAGCTTCTCATGGCCTGCTGATGACATGTTCCAAGAATGGACAAGAAAATATGCAGTGCAAGAATCAGAGGTTCAAGAAGATGTTGCAGTGCAATAACCAACTAAAAGGCCACTAAGATTAAAGTGATTTGTAACTTCTTTTAAACATTGCGGTTGTAACAAACTATTCTTAGGAATGTCTGAAGCTTTTATGCATCCATATTGTTATAAATGGATACCAGGACTTAAGAATAGGGGATCACAAGAATTTTGTAAAGAAACTCTGCTAAAATATATCAAGGGTTTTCTGGTTATCTCAAAAATACTTTGAGTTATGTAAGGTTTTTTCAAAAATGAATATTAATATACATATCAAAACTCTTCAATCCTAAATCTGTGTTATCTTCTGGTGTGCACTCATTAATTTGTTGGTTTCATTTGCATTGTCTAGGGTTATTCGAATGAACATGTATTGTAAGGAAATTATATGGATATGTTTCTAGCTTTTCTCTCTAGGAGAGGAATTAAATATGCATGAAATGTCTCGATCAGTATATCAATTGTTTGCTCATTTTGAATTTGATAAACAGTTTTAGTTTTAAGAGGATAAAACTCATGTATATGTGAGGCATGTATGGGGTTAATTAAGGTCGTAGTGGTGAAATGTATGGGAATGTTCAGTTTTGGAATTCTTATTTGATTTGGGTGACTCTGTAGCCTAGATAAGGCACTGGTATCAGTTGTGGAATTCTTTCTATCTTTCTTGGGGATCAATACTAAAAATGAGCATAAGTTTTCTTTGATGTTTCAGTTTTATTTAGGTGATGAAGTCTATAGGTTTTTAGCATTGGTTTACTATGGATCTCAATATTAAAGTGTGAAAATATTCACAGAAGGTATACCCACCTGAGCTTTGGATAAGTTCAAAGTGTAGAAGGTTTTGTTGAAACCTTGTTATATGTTATTCTGGAGTTCTATTTTCTTGATGTCATCTTCATATGCAAACAAAGTTATTTAATTTCTTATAGGGAGGATAGAAGGGAATCAGAATTTGAGACTAACAAACCCTAAGAGGTCCATGGCAACAGACTGTTGGTATTATGGATGTGTTGCATTGGTTTTGTCATTGATTTCAACACTTGTCAACACTTATCCTTGTGGAGATATTTGGTTATGTCCACTGGTTTGTTCAGTGACTTATGCACAGTCACCGGTATCTGGTTCACCGGCAGGTTATATTGTTCACCGACACTGAGGATGATCTGTTATCATCTGGAGATTACTTGGTTATGTCGAAGACATTGTTTGGACACTTGGTTTTGGTGATTTGATTATTGGTACAATCGAGTTTGCATATTTGTTGTTACCGACAAATAGGTTTAGGTTGTGGACCAACAAGCATTATCTATTCCAAATCACCACGACACATTATAGAGATGATTTGTTACTATTGTAAATGCATTGAGCGGACATCATGCATTGCATATTGATTCATTTGTAATTGATTTAATTGTAATATCTTAGTAAGCCGACCTACACATTTGGTCTTAGGTTTTGGTATATATGTAAGATCTCATTTGTGAGATTATGTAGATTGTTGTGAAAAAGGATTATAATAAGGTATATGTGAATATAAGGAGAGCTATACACGTAGACATCATTTGAAGATTCAAGGAAGGTATGAGGAAGACAATCTGAGCTTAACCGGTATTGAATCCAGCATATGAAGATGCTATTTTGAGTAGTACATTATCATTGGATTTAACCATCCAATTGTACTCAATGTGAGTCCCATTTTGTGATTGAGCAGTGAGTTCTAGGCAGATGACCTTTCTGCATGTGTAGACCCCATTTGCACACACATACAATCTGCAGTAGTATCATCTGATTGTGGGTAAGGTTTCCCACCGTGGTTTTTCCCCTTACAGGGTTTCCACGTACAAATAATTGTGTTATGTGTTGTGTATGTTATTTATCTTTCTGTTTCGTGCATTAAAATTTATCGGTACTGTTATTAACTGCAAAACTGTCTACCGACATTAAAGTTTGGTTTACCAGTATTATGCATTAAGTTTGGTTAAGTTATATTTGAGTTGAAATTAATAGACAACTGACTCATCCCCCCCTCTCAATTGCCTCCGAGTCCTAACACAGACAAAGTCAGCTACATTGCCATGAGCATGTCACCAACACTGGGACAACAAAGAGTTTAGGATTCATACTGACCAATTGAGACAAAGCTAAGTATGGTCACGACAAAGTTAGTCACAACCCTACAGATTTATACAATATATTTATCTAACGTTGTTATTAATCACAAAGCATACAAGGTTCATGAACAATAACAAAGTTAGGTAGATAATATATTGATAAACATGCAGAGTTTTCTACTCTTGTAATGGCCCTACAGCTGTGCACATTTATACATTTGTTTGAGTAACCTTGTTATTCATGGACAATAACAAAGTTAGGCAGATAATATACATTCAAAACATTAATAGTCAGTTATGGTAACTAACAAAGTTAGACAGATGGTATACTAATAACTATACAGTTTTATACTATTGTAATAGACCTTTGCTACGTCACACCCCTGTAGGTTTAAGGCATTAAACTATGTGATGTTACCAAATAGAAAAATAACAGAAACTGAACTACAATAAAATCAAAATAAGCTTACTATGCAAACAATAACAAATCGGGCAGCACTATCTTCAAGCTATGCATAGATACAAAGAAACATAATTGCACAGGGCCATAGTTGTCGCATGAACAATAACAAAGTTAGCTACAAGCCTGCAGATTTATACAGTACATTTATCTAAGTAACTTTGTTATTGATCATGCATGTCTTATGACCCTCTATAAAGATTGATACAATACATTAATGTGCCTAACTTTGTTATCGATCACGAACATGATATGGTCCTCTATAATTATGTTACGGGCATACTAATTAAGGCTATAGAATTTTATTGGGGGCCTTTACCTGCCAATGTCTAAGACTTGTCGGCTAGCTTATTTTCCACTGATCATTTTTTGACCCTCGCAGCGCTGGCGATGTGTACCGGCGAGCGTAGTTGGGCTTGCCTCCATCGACCGACATGAATCCCAAATTGTTTATTGCTCTGGTGTTGGTGACATGTTAGCAAAGTGCAAGACAGTCCACCGTGCTTGTTTTCTGTCAATTGGCAGTTATTCCTGTACAATTTGATTTTTTGTTGAAATGTAAAGTAAATGTATAATTTGTTAAATGAAATTCATAAGTATGCTTTTCTTCTCTTTTCGTTTCAGTTCTTATTTTCCCTTGAATTCTTCATACCTTGCGAGTTTTCAATTTTTTACGTTTTCAATTAATGTTTTTTATAACCAGTCAATAATTTATTTTTTTTATTTTTTAAAAATGTTTTAATTTTCTTTCACATTGGCTGTATTTTTCTTTTGTATTAACTTTTTTAATGATTTATTTTGATTTGTTGGTTCTCACAGAATATAGCCACATTAACACAATCAAATTTGTACAATGCATAGAGCAATCAAAGAAATATAGGACACAAACAGTGTCATTGCAAAGCTGTTGCAAGAGAGCAACAAGATAAAGGACAATCTAAGAAAGCTGATTCATCAATATGAACGTAAAATGACCAAGAAATGAACAAACCCCCCTTCTAATTCTTCCACTCTTGTTTATTCCATACATTGTATGGTATTATACCCTCTTCCAATACCAACTACTGAACAGTTAATAGATCCATTGGCCATTTTTATGCTAGGAGACAAAATCCTTAAGTGGAATGATAACCAACTTGGATGGGTTGCATGGGTAGATACTGCCTCTATTTAATTACTGAGACTTTCATCAGTTGAACTCATCTTTTGATTATATTTTGAGTTTTAAAGTAAACTTCATGATCCTTGTACTTGATTGTTAAATGTGTGAATCATAAACTGCAAGTTTGAATTTTTGTACTAGTATGCCTATTACAAGTAACCTAATAGAATCATCCATGCACCAAAATGTTGATATAATTTTACTTTTATTTATGTTACTTTTTCAGTTGCTTTTACTGTTTGAACCTGATCAATACGTAAATACCTACATATGTGGATATGTAAAACACATTTTTAAATTAGATTGAGATAATAAAACAACAAAAAATAACAGACTACAAATTATGATTTTTTGGGTCTATGACTTTCGTAATTACTAGGATTTAGTTAGGTACTTATCCTCGGAAGTGAATTACTCAATCCATTATGTCGTTCAATCTCTTCTAATAGAATATTTTAAACATCATAATAGGATCACAATCAAATTTATTTTGCAAGGCAATATACCAGTCCAGACGACAAAACTTCTTTCATCGGACTGAATCTGAAACCGTTTCTACTCTAACAAATAGGTAAATTAACCTTCTCTTGAAAAGTACATCTTTGTTCCCTACAAATATGATTCCCTCCTTTTCAGTATTTTTTTCCAAACATGCAAAATACTTTCCAACTCATTAAGTTTTTCATTTATGAACATATCTTTACGTGTCGATAGCTTTATTTGAAGATAATTTGTACAATATTGCATTCTTCCAATAAATTAAACTTATACGTACGAAAAAAAAATTAATTATTTTTTAATAACTTGTACTGGCATGTACGTTTAGCCCTGAGATTCCTCTCAAATTTAAAGATCTCCATCCAAAATGTCATATGCACCAACCACCTCTGAATCTGTACAACAATCAACAATGGATACTTCGGTAAGCTAATACATCATACCTTTTCAAAAACACAACTTTGTTGTTATTACTTTCATAATATATCTTTCTTTTTTATTCCATCCCTTCCATTTTGACATGCACCCTTTTTTCTAACATACACAAATATAGTTAAGGATTCTGTAATCTAGATACTTGAATTGTATACACTCTAAAACAATAAACTATACGTTACGAAATTACCAGATATATGTCTTCGTAGCCCTTCACTTTAAGTCCTTAATATTGATATTATCTTTTTGTAGGAAATTACCTAAGAGTTTGCCCCTACCCCATTTGCAATTCAATCTATCAATGTTGGGGATGAGCTTCCTTCAACATTGCTCCAAGTTTTATCATTCCAAAAAATGCAGGGTAGCAAAGATGATACAGATAGATATAAACTAGTGTTGTCTGATGGGACATACATGCAATTAGCAATTTTGCCTTCTAAGTATGCCACTCTGATAGATTCAGATGCTCTGAAAATAGGCTCGATAGTCCTATTGTCCAGTTATACTTGCAGATATGTATGGAACACAAGGTAGGAAACATACTATGTTTATTAAATACAATATCCTTCTTTGCTATTTAATTATTTCCAACTACAATTCAAAGAAACTTAAAGAAAAATATTTTCATTTAACAAGACTATTATAATACTTAATTTACAAGTCAAACAAAGTGATTGTCAATTCTTTGGCAAACCGGTATACCTGTTCAAAGAACAACAACCAAAAGTGATGAGTGAACATATACCATCATCCTCTAAATGTTCCCTTCAGTTTTCTATTGAATTACCATTCCCCCAAAGTGCAACCTCAGAAAATATAAGCCCAATCAAAAGTTTAAATCCATACCAAAAAAATGGACAATCAAAGGCAGAGTCACTCATAAACGACATATAAGGCCATATAGTACAACTACTAAGAATGGCCATGTCTTTAGTTTTGACATTGTCAACATTGAGGGCTGTGAAGTTAGAATTACATGTTTTGACAAAATAGCTCAACTACATTCTGACTGTGTGGAGATGGGTGCCCATTATGTCATTTCTAAAGGATCCATTAAGGAGGCAAACACAAGGTACAACAAATTGAACAACCATTCAGAGATCATCATGTCTGATGCTTCCATATTAAAACGCTGCAGCCATGAAGAAGTACCAAATCAAGAGCACTCCCCTTTCATTCCTATTAGTGAAGTGTTTCACCTAACTAATAATACATTAGTTGACATCATTGGTGTTGTTGTGCATGTTGAAGATATCATTCCAATCCATAGGAAAGATGGCACTCAAACACAGAAGCGAGTTGTTAGAATTAATGATCTCTCTAGGTCAACAATTGATATCTATCTATGGGGTCCAACATCAGAACAAAGAGGACTATATTAAAAAAAACACGTTAACCAGTGATAGTGTACTTATACTTGTTGTACGTAATGGTCGTGTCGGGTATTTTAATGGTAAGGTTGTTAACATGATAGTTGCAACAACATTACATATTAATCCTCCTTTCCCAGAGGCAGAAGCCCTAATGTTAAGAGGAAGTCTTCCCTTGAATATTCAGGATTTTTCTGCAACAATTAGTCACATTGATGGTAAATACACTAGAATGACTATTTCATCAATCCATGAACGTACATGAGTGTGAATTCATAAACTATTCAAATTTACTGGTTGTTCTGAGATTTGTAAATGTAACAGATAAAACTTTTTGCTTTTTGTTACACAACTTGTCCACTGAAAGTAAATGGAAAGCCTTGTAAAAAGAAATGCATGCAACAGGCTGATGGTTCATGGTTTTGTCCTATATGTAAAATGACCATGGAAGAATGCAATTACAATTACCTTTTACCAATGAAACTACAAGATGCAACAGGTACTATTTGGGCTACTGCTTTTGATGAGGTTGGGACTCAATTGATTAAGAAAACTGCAAAAGAGCTTTGTGCGCTGCAAAATGATGCCACAACAACACAAACACCTTTGTTTATGATTAATAAACTTATCTCACATCGCTACTCATTCACTCTGTTGGTTTCTACTGACACATACAACTCTAAATCAAAGATGAAGGTTACAATCAACAAAATCTGCTTTATTGATTATAAAACTAAGTGTGATAGGTTACTTGCAGAGATTGCTCCCCTCTCTACACAAGCTTAGCTATATTAGGCATTCTACCTAATTACAAAGCTTTATGTTCATGAAACAGTTATTACATTCCAAATTTTACATATTTTATATTAGTACAATCCTACACACAACTCTACATATGGATGTCTTAATAGCCTTATCTCTTTTCCTTTGCATTATGCATTATGTAGAATTTTTTTGTACATTGAGATAATTCTACTTACAAATACACGCGATTGATTTCTATGAATACACGACTACCTCTATATATATATGTATATGCATATTTCTTACATAAATAACAGATTGCATTAAAATTTCACTGTTATCTCTTTGCAATTCTTTCCTTACCACATAAACTTTCCTACTGTCACGCTTATTAGTTTTGCATGTCCTATTATAATTAAAATTAGTCCATTTATGTGTGCATAAATACTATAATATAGAATTCCTATCTCAATAACTATCTATATTTAATTTAAGAATGTGCATCTCTGCATACAGATATATTTATATGTTTATGGACAACTAACTATACAAGGTTTCAAACTCTTCTGGAAGTACTCACCTCTGCATTGCACAATATGTTTAACTTCATACTCATCTATGTTGGTTAATTGCCTTACAGAATAAATTTGGTTTCCTTGAGATTTCTCCCGTATATAAGTACTTATTGTTCATCTTTTGTTTTACAATTACATATTTACATTTATCTAAAAATTCCAGTTTTCTATTCCTTTCATACATTAATGATTTTCCAACAATTAATTTCTTCAACTATGATCTTTCTACAAAGTCAACACACTTTTTAATATATTTTTTCCCTTGCATTCTTAGCTATAACTACTCTCTTCGTCTATGATGTAAACATGCTTATTTATATTCCTATATAGAGACTGGATACTCATGTATGTTGGTTACTTACCTTCTAGAAAAAAAATGGTTTCCTTCAGATTTCTTTCATATAAAAGTACTTACAGTTCAATGCACTTTCCTATTCATTTCATTACTTGCATTTTTATCTTTCTTTGCACTCTTTTCTGTATCAATTGAACATACTTATGCATATTTCTATATACAAAATACAGTCTAAAGATATGTACACATATATAAGTATTTGTAAATAAAGAAATATTTATAGAAAATTTATACATATATACACATATATATGTACTTTTATTTGTGCATATCAATTTTTACAGATATACACATACTTATATATACTTTTTTTATAGATATATATTTGTACATGTACATATATATATATATATATATATATATATATATATATATATATATATATATATATATATATATATATATATATATATATATATATATATATATTTCTCCATATATATATATATATGTATATATACATGTGTATATATACATGTATATATACATGTGTATATATATATATGTATGTATACATGTATATATATATATATATACATGTATATATACATATATATATATATATCTACATGTATACATGTATACATACATATATATATATATATATATATATATATATATGTATACATACATACATGTATACATACATACATACATACATACATACATACATATATACATATATATATATATATATATATATGTATACATATATATATATATATATATATATATATATATATATATGTATACATATATATATATATATATATATATATGTATATATGTATGTATGTATGTATGTATGTATGTATGTATGTATATATATATATGTATGTATGGAGAAATATATATCCATAATCACATTCTCGAAATGTTATCGTACCCAAAATTATAAACGAAATACCAAATATACAAATATACAAATCAAATTCTATACAAAAATATATTTATACACAACTATAGAATTATATATATACATGTGTATTTATATATGTGCATATCTATGTATACAGATATACACATATTTCATTGATATGTATATATACATGTGTATACATATAGATACATCTGTATGTATATATAATTGTATATATCTATGCATATGTATATTTCAATAATGCCTTTGGCAAGCAAAGTCATAGGTAAACACTAGACTCAACAAACTACACTTTAGTAAATTGAACACTTGCACAACAAATACATTTCACAACAAAATGACGACCACAAAACTAGACAAAAGGAGATTACATATTAAATTAACCAGTTTCCAACAAGCATACATTTATGAATATTACTCAACGAATCATGTGTATACTAACAAGCCAAGAAGATTTGTATGCCCCCAATATACAAATCAAATTCTATACAAAAATATATTTATACACAGATATATGTGTGTGTGTGTGTGTGTGTGTGTGTGTATACAGATATACACATATTTCATTGATACGTATATATACATACATCTGCATGTATATATAATTTAATACATCTATGCATATGTATATTTTAATAATAACTTTGGGAAGAAAACTCATAGGTAAACACTACATTCAACAAACTATACATTAGTAAATTGAACACTTGCACAACAAATACATCTCACAACAAAATGACCACCACAAAACTAAACAAAAAAACATTACAGATTAGATTAACCAGTTTTCAATTCCCATACGTTTCTGAATACATACTTCAATGCTTTCTCTCTTCAATTGTTAGAATTCTAACACACCTATATTCTCTTCCAACTATTAGATATATATCGAACCTTCCACTCAAGAAAGTGATGCCATCAAATGGAGAAGGAAGCAAACAAATAGAACTTACTATGCAAAGAATAGAGGCAATATCTCCAACAAACGCCAAATGAAGCGTCATGCACAACAAACATCTGATACTAACTCAGACATTCTATTACAAACAGAAGGAAATAACCTTGAGCAAAGTAATGTGCCTCAAACACATTCTACTACTCTTGAACTCACCCTACAGAGTCCTTCATTCCTACATGCTTTATCTAACTTCCAAAAAAAATTTGATACATTGGAGCTCACAGAGGCATGTTCTGTTTGTAGAGAAAGCTATGTGGGCATGACTATTAAAAATGTCAACCATGCAGTTATATGGATGAGATGTTCTGCTGAGAGAGGAGTCCACCATTTCTCTTCGTCAAACAATATGGACCCAAGTGAGAAACCTTCTATTTTAAAGTGTCTTTCTCAAGTAGAAGAAATTCTCATAGCAAGGATTGCTCCCGTTTTGCAAGTTACTCATGCAAGGGGAGGACAGTATAAGTATTCTGGTCACACGATTAACTTCCCACAGGATATTTCAGAAATTGTGTTATCCTTGCCACGCAAAATTCAACATTTAGAAATCCTTATTGTTCGTAGAACCAATCTTCAAGGGTTAACTTATGACTATTACGTTAATAGGTTTCACGTCATGGATGCATTGACTTAAAAAATTAAGCATGACCAATACTATAAAGATGTTGTCATTGATTTAGATGCGGTCCAGCTATTACCTGAGTACAACACTGACATTTCAGACCTTTTACATTCAATACCTTCACCTCAAGAAGAATCTATACAAGAAATTCCTCATGTTCCCAACATCAACAATGAGGAAGAAGTAATAAAAAACTCTTCTTCATTCATTCCACGACTTCCATCTGCAATACCTAAACTTGATGCAATCAAGACAATCCTACATCTGGATAATATCGACAACAATGTTGTCCCTTGGCCACAAATCAGTACATCACCTATCAATGAGTACAATACAAAAGGCCTACTTTCAATGGCATTCCCAACACTATTCCCTAATAGATTGGCTTTACCACTTCAAGACAAAACAAGGCATGTACATTTACATGAATATGCTTTGCACTTGATAAAATATCATGATCAAAGAATTGGCCAACATGTCCATTTTAGATATTATATCTATAATCTTATGATGAGACATTGATCTCAACAATCAGCTATTGTTTTCATAAAGACAAACATAGAATATTCTCTTCGAGTGAATCTTCATGGCCTAAGAGAGTATTTACAAAACACACCATCAAATGAATTGCCAAATCATATCATGCGATATGCTGCCTCCTTGCGCGGCACACATGCATTTTGGAGCAAATCCCGTAGAGACCTTACAACAATGATAGAATAGTTAGGTCTACCAATGCTTTTCTTTACACTAAGATCAGATGATACAAAATGGCCTGACCTGCATAAAACGTTCCCAAAAACACACTCAAATACTTTGCAACACAATAGAAGGCAATCTATTGAGAATTTGGTCAATAACCCGCATATAATAACATTATACTTGCACTTAAGATTTCAGATCTTTCTTGATGAAGTCATTGTCAAGCAGTTGCATGCCACTGACCACTAGTATGGATATGAATGGCAACACTGAGGGTCTATCCATATTCATGGCTTTATGTGGCTGCCATAAGCACCTAATATTGACAAACTTGATTGGACAGACCATGAAAGCATTCAATCAGTTAAAAACTTCTTTAACTAGTACATCACAACATGGAATCCACACACTGAAGTGGACCGCTTAAACATGCAGTATATACCTGCAATTTCAGATCCATATCTTTCAAATATAGATGTCATTTTTAGATCTGATCCTTACACTGACTACACTGAATTAGTGAATGTTGTTCAATGGCATACAAAGTGTTCAGAGTTTACCTGCTTGAAAAAAGAAACTCAACACTTGAATGTCGATACAAAGCACCTTGGCCTAAACAACATGACTCATCATTGACTTTAGACCATAATAATAGCCCATCATACAAGACAACAAGGAATGATAGTCGCCTTAATGTTCACAACCCAACGATGCTATCCATATGGAGGGCTAATGTTGATTGTCAAGCAGTTCTCTGATATATCTCTAAATACGCATCGAAAACTTGAACGTAAATCAGAGAGCTATATTGACATGTTAAAAAGAATTGTTGGATCAACAAATTCAGAAGATACAATTCTCTTAGCATATCAAAGATTCATGATGGGAATTGTTGTTGATAGGGACATTAGCGCTCAGGAAACTTGCCACATGCTGCTTAAACTCCCCTTGATCTCTTGCACACGTCAGTTTGTCACCCTCAATGTTGGGAAAAAAATCTTCCAACGTATAATAAACTATGATGAAGCTTCACGGACATGCATTTTTTTCATTTTTAATTACATGAAAAGACCATCAGAGTTAGAAAACCTAACATTGCTTCAATCAGCTCATCAATATACATACTGTGAACAACGCAAATCATGTAAATGGGTAAAAAGAAAGTTACCATCAATTGTAAATGTCTACCCCTAGTTTAAATCCTTACCTTCAAAAGTCGACACTACTTTTGAAACTTTCTGTTGGAGTGAATTGCTTTTGTACAAGCTATTCCACAACATCCCTCTACATATGGGTACCTCAACTAATGAAATTATATTGAATTGGAAATGACTTCAAAGTACTCATTATATTCGGTCCATGTAAATGGCATTGAAGAACACTTGACTACAAAAAATAGTGAAGACTTGCAATTGCAAGATATTTCACAATCTACTGATCAAGACCTCTATGAATGGGAGTTCTTGTCACAAATGGGAGCCTCAAACAACTTTGATGTTGCTACTCTTCAAATGCTTGGGAAACATGATTTTGATCTTCAAATTAATTGGGGTGATTCCATACCTAATGAAATGTTGCATACAAAAGCATCTCAATTCATTTCAATGGAGAAAAGCCAATCAACCCACACCCTTGGCAACATACATTCAAATGCACCCAATACCTTTGAGATTGCAGCAAACCAAAATACTACACTTGATATTATAACCTCGCACGTTGCACAAAATTTGAATTCCTCACCATTATTGTTAGTTATTCAAGGCACAATAGGTACTGGAAAGTCATTTCTTATTGATTGTATACGTAGAAAATTAAATTTCCATTTAGATCCTACACAATACCCATTGCTTGTACTAGCACCAACAAGTGTATCCGCATATAATATCCAGGCTACCACAGTCCATGCTGCCCTTCGTACACCTATTCAAGAATACAAACCTGTAGACACCTAAAATTGTCATGTCTAATTAAATAAATATTTTATTTATTTAATTATCTAAGCTTAATTCTTCTATTAATTAAATAAATCTTTATTTATTTAATTAATTCATTTATCCTCTTCTAACCTTATTTCTCATTTAAATAAATACATTTATTTATTTAAATTATCCTTTTTCTAAATTAAATAAATATCTTGTTTATTTAATTATCCCATTTCTTCTATTAATTAAATAAATCTTTATTTATTTAATTAATTCATTAGCCTTTTCTACCCATGACACGTCATTCATCTCTTAATTCCTACACTACCTACCTCTTTCATTATTTTATTATTTCTTCTACCTACCCTCTAATCATAGCCAACCTCCTTTTACACCTCTTAATTTTATCCCTCCATTTCATATAGTGTCTTCTATATAAGGAGATGCTTCCTTCATTATCAAACCCTAATGAGCTAATGACCTAACTACTTGATCAATTGACTACACTACGATCCTACTTGCTACCACATTCCGTTCTTTGTTGAGCTCTTGTGCACATAAAATCTGAGAGCAAATATATCAAGCAAGATCAATGGATATAGGAAGAATGGAGATCAAAACCCTATTGGACATGTGATGGTATAATCTTTGTGATTTCATTTGATTTGCATTGTCTTAGGTAATCTTCATATGTTATGGTGGATCTTTGTTGTTGTTAGGCTAGGGTTTGGTGGTTGAATTCATTTAGTCTTTCAATATTGTTATTATTGTTATCCATTTTCACCATATACATTTTGGCACGCCTGGTGGGACTCTTGTCCCTTTGTATTTAACCTCCTTGTTGCAGATTTTGTGTTTTTGAAGTTGCAGATCGGACATTTTCGATAGCATTTTTGGTATTTCCGCATCTGCGTACTTTCGGATCGCGTTTTTGATTTTCTGGCGCGTCTGCGACAACTTAAATCGCGTCTGTGTTATCGGCAATATTTTGTTTTGCAAGTTTCGGAACTTGCGTTTATGTCCTGAAGTCGCATCTGTGCTTGTTTAAGCCACGTCTGTGTTGTATAGACACGTCTGTGATTTATAGCTGTGTCTGTGCATCATAGAACCACGTTTGCATCATAGAACCGCATCTGTTTCGAGGGTAACCGCGTCTGTGTTTAGCAGTTTCAAATTTTGAAGTTTATTCATTCAATTCCAGTTTCGCATTTAGGGTTTCAGATCTGGTTTATTTTGTGCTAACATTTTCAGATCTAGCTAACGAAATTGGTGCAGCTTGTCTTGAAAGCAAAACGTTTGGTTGAAGGCCCCTATTTTCACAAAGTCTTTTGGGTTTAAAATTTACCTAACTTGTGTGCTTGCAGGAAGGGGTGATTATTTGAAAACAATTCAAACTACTAACAACCTTTTGTTGCAGGTCCTTGGCAAAAGTTTTTGGATTTTTATTGTGTGTCTTGTTTTCAATAGACTAGCAAACACTTCAATTAGTGCACTAAAATTGAATCATTGTCTTTTGTGTCTTGAGCAATAGGCTCTTTTTGTTTAATCTTTAGAGGGTCTGTCTTCCCGTGTGGTCATTAGGACTACTAGTGAGAAGAGAACGACCCAAGTGGTAGCGAGGAAAACCCACCTCTTCCAAACCACTATAAACAAATGTATTCATGGTGAAAACTATGGATAACGTGTGCTGATTAGTTCATACCGACACTATGTCTCCCCATAAACCCGTTTGATCAAATTTATTTGATCAGTTGTAGGGCGTAACCCCTACCGGCTGGGAGCCTTCTATATTTACAGAGCTGAAAGTGCCACATGTATGGCCACACGAGCAGATGCCCTTACTAGCACCTTTTTGTTTTAGAAGTCCAAATCCTTCTAGTTGTTGGGGCAGGAGGTCAGACCTCTGGCAGCGGCCCACACACATACGGTTCTTAGCAGAGATACAAAGTTCGCCACGGGGAGTTTTCGTGGGGACTGATGCTTGGCTGACCCGAGAAGTGAGTGCCGAGGGTGGAGCCAGTGAGGTCAAGCATCTAAGTATCCGCTCTGAATAGCGTAGCCTCGGGGGTAAAAACCTATGTGGGATCAACAACTATTGTCTTGGCCAACCATAAGAATTGTGCTTGACTTATTTTAAACTTTCAAACATTCAAGACCAAACAACAAAACATTGTGTCTTTTGTGTCTTCAAGTGTATGCAAAACAATTTTTACATCAAACAACACACTTTTTATTGGAGTCATTTTTGAGTCTAGACACTTACAAACATTGGGTCTTCATCAACACTATGTCCTCTTGTCACGTAAAACAGTCAAACAGTCATATTTGGTCACAACAAAACGACTTCACAGATTGGAAAAAATTGCACAAATTTTACAGAAACGAATCTGTGTCTGTCATAATCGCGTCTGTGTTGTCTAACCGCATCTGTGAAGGGCATAATCGTGTCTGTGTCCCCAGAAGCAATAGTACATTTTGCAAAAAACTCAGAAGCGCGTCTGTGTTGAATAGAACCACATCTGTGTCAGGAAACCGCGTCTGTGAAGTATACAGGCGTGTCTGTGTTCAAAATTGCAAAGAAAAGAAAAAAAATTTACAGTCCAACAAACAAACACAGTCAATTTCGGAATTCTTGAGCTTCCTAGGTTGTTTCTCCAGGTTTCATCTAGCATTCAACTTGTCTTTGGGTCTTACATAGTCCATCATTGCTTCATATCTCACTTTACATTCACAATTGTCTAAACTTGAGTCAAAAGGTCACTGGCTTGTCCTCACTATACTTTGTCAACACACTACATACAACAATACTTTGCTAAGTGGTCCCTCATCAAGGTTTCTTACCTTTGGGTCTCATTTGGTCTTACTTAGAGTCAAGGTCAACTTACCTCATCAAGACAAACTATCCTCTCTTTGGAAGCCACACCTACTCTACTACATACATACTTGGTCCTACACTTTGGACATTGCAAGTACACCTCAGATTCATTTACACTCCATCCAACTCTTGGCCTTCCATACTTTTTCCATTTTCATCTAGTCTCACACATCTTGGTCAATACCTAGTTAATGGTTGAAACCCGTCTTCAAAAATCTAGGAGAGAAACTAAAGAGGCTCAAGAGTCCGCAAACATGAGTTCTTATGAGTATGAGAATGATATCTTTTTCAATACTGATCACACTACATTACCTGATATGGATGTCTATAGAAACATTCCAAATGTTGAGAACATGGGCACTACAAACAACAATGATACACACAATGACAATATGGACAACTTTTCAATACATTCAATAGATGTGGAAGAATCCATTATGAATCCCCATTTCAATCGACTGGTTGAGGAAATAATGAGGAGGGATAGACAATACTTCTTACAAATGATGGCACAAAGTGGAGCCAAGATACCTCATGATTTTGACATGTCTCAAATAATGGAAAATCAGCCTTTGCAACAAACTCACTCCAACATGGATCAAGGGAGGCCTAATAGTGGAGGAAATAGAGGACCACATATGGTACCTGAATCACCATCATCTTTGTTTCAAAAACCAAAGGTCCCACATACACATGGTCAAGCATATGATACTCACCTTCGCAGACCATTATGGAAGTCTTATGCGGACAGATATGCTCAATCACATACCCAAGCTACGGATCAACCAAAGTAATTGGATATTCAAAGGCATGCTCAAAATTTGGACACAAGGAAACCCCGTGTCAAATTTGGGGGCAACACAATAGAACATGACATGCCTATAGAGTATGGTATACATGCACAAAATAGATATGGTGTTCCTCAAAATGAATCTATACCAAGTGCTCCATATATGCAGCATCACTATAGACCTCCTCCATATGAACATGTGTATGATCAATATCATCCATATATGCAACAATCTCCTCCTCCAATGGGTGCCTCAAGCATAGGGTATGGTCCAAGAAGTCGATCTCCACCTAAGAGCAATTTGGAGCAACAAATCAGGGACTTACAAAAGAAAATGGAGGACATAAATACACCGAAGGCAACATACACAATGAGAGACATATGTCCTTATCCATTCAACAAGAGCATTCCAATGCCTCCATTTCCTACACACTTTGTGACGCCTAAATTTGATAAGTATAGAGGGAAAGGGGATCCTAAGGCACACATAAGATAGTTTTTCACAGCTTGCATTGAAGTAGCTTCAGAAAAGACATATTTGATGAGATTATTCCCACAAAGCTTAGGTGATCAAGCTATGGAATGGTTCTCCCAACTCCCACCTAGTATTAAGTCATGGGGTGACTTAGCAGAGGCATTTATTCAACATTTCTCCTACAATATAGAGACAGACATATCAGTCACTACTTTGTGCAACACCAAGCAAAAAGAGGGAGAGTCTTTTGCATCATTTTTACAAAGATGGAGGAATCTAGCTAGCAGATGCTCTTGTGAAATTCCACAAAAACAAATGGTAGAGATGTTCACACAAAACATTAACAAAAACATTGGCTATGATCTAAGGAAAGCTTGTTTGTCCACCTTCAGGGACGTTATTGAAAAAGGCTCAGCAACAAAAAAGGTCCTAATTGAGCAAGGAGTCATTAAGATATTCAAGGAAAACAAAGATGACTTTAAAGGAAAAGACAAGCCAAGATTTTGGAATAAAAACAAGAACACAGTCAATGATGGTGTTGTTGATGCCAATACAGTGCGACCCAAATTCATCTTTTCAGGAACAAGTTCTACAAACAATCAAGTGAATACTCAAACAACTTCTAGATCACGAAGGAAGTACACTCCATTGGGAGAACCACTTGAGTCAGTCTTCAAAAAGTTAGTGGCAAACAAGGTAATCACAGTTCCAGATTTTCCTCCATATGAACCAAAGGTTAAACCAAATTGGTGGAATGATGATGAGTATTATGAATTTCATAAGAGCAAGGGTCATAAGACAGAAAATCGTCATCAACTAAAGAACATTGTACAAGATCTCATTGATAGAGGTGATATTGAGATTGAGGGACACTCATCCAATCAAGAACATGAGATGTTTAAAGAGCCATTCCCAAAGCATGACAAGGGAAAAGCTAAAGCCACAGATGATCAAACCAACTATACCAGAGCATCCTAAAACTATGATTCAACCATCAATCACATCTCGATGGACAATCATGTCTCTACTATTATCATCAAGGACAAAACTCCTGAGAGTACTACCCAACGACCCAAGATTGTCCTAAAAGGTGTTGGATCTTCTTCCGAACCTACTTCTGAATGTCATGTTACAACCCGTCGAGGTAAAATCACCTTGCCAGGTGCTTCAAATAAAAACACTGCTTCTTCATCAACCAAACCTGAGTATGACCTTGTAGAACAGTTAGGGAAGACACCCACGCTCATCTCCATCCTTGAGCTTTTACGCATATCTCCCGCTCATAAAGCTATTCTTGACAAAATCTTGAGAGACACTGTCGTTCCTACTGATCTGAATGTGGACCAATTTCAAGCCATGGTGGGATACCTGTCCGTTCCACATTCCCTTACATTCACGGAAGCCGATGACGCCTCCGTAAGTCAGCCACATAATGCACCACTACATGTTGAAGCTTTCATACACAGACATAGAATAAAGTGAGTCCTGATAGCTGGAGGAGCTGGTCTAAACATTTGTACATTGAACATAATTAAACAATTGGGATATTCTGATAAAGCTGTGAATTCAACAAATCAAATCACCATCAAGGCATATGATGATGAAGAACGCTCATCCAAGGGCACAGTCACCTTACCTCTAAGAATTGGGCCAGTTACAAAGGATGTGGTTTGTCAAGTCCTGGATCTAGATCTCACTTATAATATATTGCTAGGACGTCCTTGGATTCATGAAATGAGGGCAGTCCCATCGACATATCACCAATGCATTAAATTTCCTCACAATGGAGTCGAAGTAATGGTTAACGGTGATCCTAATCCGTTCATATATTGCAATAACCTGAGATCACATACTGAGACCATCATTCCCAGTAATCATGAAGTTGTTCCTTCTTCGGCATACATTGATCCTGAGTCATTGAAACCTTCGACATCAAAGCAAGGTGAGCTTAAAGGCAAATTTTAGGACAAAGGCATGGGAGAATACACTTTAAATCAGACCATGTACTTACGACAAGTCATAAGTTCTCCAAAAGAATATGGAAGACCACATCCTAACAAGCAAGTATCCATCGTGGTACTCGAATGGGACCCTACTACCTTTCAAAGATGGGGCGAACTGGAAGAGGAAGACTTATACAAAATGCTCTACAAAGACATTGAAGATGACACACAAGATCGCATCAATATACCTTGTGAGAAATATGGCAAAGGCTTCAAGATTCTACAAAAATTCGGGTATGATGGAAAAAGCCCTCTTGGGTTACGAAAGGAAGGCATCATTGAACCTTTACAACCTGAATTGACTTTCAAAAAGGAACGCTCAAAGGGACTTGGTTTCCTGACTTCCAAGATCCACACTAAAAGGATAGAAGAAGCATTACAAATCAAAGCTACCAAAATTCAACAAGAGGATCGCTATTCCACAGACTCCAACGAATGGGAATGGGGTTCAGACAAATCCTCCAGTGACTACGAGCTCACCGAGACATTCAGAGAGCCAGATGAACCCATAGAATAAGAGGAATTTTATAAAAAGTTCAGAGTTGGTCAAGACACAACCCATGAGGATTCTACACAGTCTTTGTCTCAAGGTTCTAGGTTGAAATCACATAGGATGAGAACACCTGTCCCAGAATGCGCTACTAGTAATGACAATTTGGATTCGCTCGTGATCGAAACTGATGAGGAGAGTGCCATTGATGACCTCGATAATTACCTTGACATACCTGAATATAACTGCATCTTCACTCTTAGCCCCACTAACTTTGAAGACATTAAAGGCCTTAAAGGCCTTCCCCTTGTTCATCATCAACTCATTGACTAGGATTATGAAGGACCAGCACAATTTGACACATTCCAAAATGATGAAGCTTTTATTGACTATCTTGGCATACGAGACGACCTTCCCCCTGGGGACCATAAAGCAGGATACACTATAGAACTCAACAACATGGCATATTTTGGCGAGGGTGTCGGACCTTCCAGTCGCAAAAATGTGAAAATAAGAACAAACCAAGGGTCTTATGGCGAAAATCACACTGTGGCGCTATCTGACCCCAAAAAAGTAAAAAGAAATGACGTATCTGAGGGTGAAAACCTCTCTGAGGAACCTGAAGATGGAAGGCTCGACATTCTCCCAGCATCATATGAGGAAAAGTCATCCATGTTGGTAGAAGAGAATATCAAAACAAACATTGGTACAGAAGAGGTTCCACACAACATATTCCTGGCTCAATCATTGACAGAGTCCGAAAGGTCAAAATTCATAAGTTTCTTCAAAGAACGACAAATCAACTTTGCATGGTCATACGCTGATATGCCTGGACTAGATCCGGATTTGGTAATGCATCATTTGACAGTCAAACCGGGGGCAAAGCCAGTGAAACAGAAATTAAGAAAAATGC
Organism: Cryptomeria japonica; assembly: GCF_030272615.1. Classification (NCBI taxonomy): domain Eukaryota; kingdom Viridiplantae; phylum Streptophyta; class Pinopsida; order Cupressales; family Cupressaceae; genus Cryptomeria; species Cryptomeria japonica. The sequence goes on from NC_081413.1 coordinate 553,262,053, forward strand.
ATCCACAAGTGGCATTACTAGTCAAAGCAGAACTGGAGAAATTATTGGATGTCGGATTCATACGCCCAATTGACTATCCTGAATGGATCTCCAATTTAGTGCCTGTCAGTAAACCAGATCGCAACATTAGAATATGTACAGATTTCAGAGACATCAACAAAGCTTATCCAAAGGATGACTTCCCATTACCAAATATTGACTTGATTGTTGATCTCACAGCAGGTCATGAAATGTTATCATTGATGGATGGATTTTCTGGTTATAATCAAATAAGGATTGCACCTGAGGATCAACACAAAACATCATTCACTTGTCCTTGGGAAACTTTCTGTTGGAATGTCATGCCCTTCGGGCTAAAAAATGCAGGTGCTACATATCAAAGAGCCGTGACTACTATCTTTCATGATCTCATGCACGTAACTGTGGAAGATTATGTCGACGACCTCTTGGGCAAATCAATAGACAAAAATACATATTTGGACATACTGTTAGTCATCTTTGATCGGTTGGAAAAATACAAAGTAAGATTAAACCCCAAGAAATGTGTCTTTGGAGTAACCTCTGGGAAGCTCCTAGGATTCATTGTGTCCAAAAGAGGAATCGAAGTTGATCCAGCAAAAATCAAGGCCATCTTGGACATGCCACCACCTAGAAATATCAGTCAACTTCGATCCTTACAAGGGAGACTTCAGTCTATATGGAGATTCATAGCACAACTTGCAGATAAGTGTAATCCTTTTCAGCACCTGCTACATAAAAATATCAAATTCAAATGGGATGATAATTGTCAATAGGCTTTCCAGACGCTCAAAGATTATCTTTTGAATCCACCAGTTTTGATGCCACCAGTTCCAGATCAACCTTTGTTACTATACATCTCAGCTACTCCAACAGCACTGGGGGCACTCCTAGCACAACAAATTGCTGAGGGCAAGGAAAAGGCAGTATACTATATCAGTCGCACATTGGTAGGATATGAGCTGAACTACACACCAATCGAGCGTGCATGTCTCGCCGTGGTCTTTGCTTCACAGAAATTACGACATTACATGCTCACTCATAAGACTAAGTTGATTGCAACGATAGATCCGTTGAAATACCTTCTCAATAAAGTAACACTTACTGGGCGACTAGCCAGATGGGTAATGATCCTGAGTGAATTCAACATCGAGTACGTGGACAGGAAAGCAATAAAAGGACAAGCCATCGCAGATCAATTAGCAGATGCCCCCATGATTGATGATGTTCCTCTAAGTTCAGAATTTCCAGATAAATCCATTTTAACAATGTCACATGCAAAGCCATGGTAACTGTACTTTGATGGCTCATACACACAGCATGGGGCAGGAGCTGACATCCTCTTTATAACTCCTCAAGGGGATTCTATACCAAAATCATACCGCTTATCATTTCCTTGCACTAACAATATAGCAGAATATGAGGCATTAACAACTGGATTACGGATTGCAGTTCAGTGGAAGATCCAGGAACTTCGTGTTTTTGGGGATTCTCAACTTGTCATCAGTCAAGCAACTGATGATTACCAAACAAAAGATGAAAAATTAATGCCTTACAAACAAATGGTGGATGACCTGAAACAACACTTCACAAAGATAGATTTTGAGCAGATACCAAGAGAGCAGAATCGCGCCGCAGATGCCATGGCTACAATTGCTTCACTGATCGATCTACCTCCAAATAAGACCTGCTATGAGTTCTTGGTGGATAACCTTTTGGTTCCTTCATATGAGATCACTCCTACTGAGATGATATGTGTTGTCGGTCTTGAGTCCCAGTTATATGGTTCCATCTTCACATACCTTCGCGATAATGCCCTTCCTCCTAATTTATCAAATAATCAACATCGCACCTTCATTCGCCAATCCTCTTGATATGTCATTTTAGCTGATATCCTATACCGGCGAGGTTTAGATGGCACTCTTCTTAGATGTTTAGAAAGTGACGAAGCTCAGATTATGTTACATGAAGTACATGAAGGGATATGTGGTCCACATGCTAGTGGTCCTACCTTGGCCAAGAAGCTCATTAGCATTGGATATTACTGGCCCAATATGGAAAAAGACTCATATCAGTTTGTCAAGAAATGTAAGCAATGTCAAATTCATGGAGACCTCATACATGCGCCAGCACAAGAACTACAACCAATTGCGTCTCCTTGGCCCTTTTGTCAGTGGGGACTCGATCTCATAGGCAAGATTCACCCTCCTTCTAATGGTCATAAATTCATTATCACTGCCACAAATTATTTCACAAAATGGATTGAAGTCGTGCCTCTCACACAAGTCACTGGAAAATAGATTGCTACGTTTATCCTTAACTATATCATTTGCCGATACAGTATTTTTGCTTCCATTATCACTGATAACGGGCGTCCCTTCAAAAATCAGGATGTTCGTGAACTCTGTGACCGCTTCCATATTTCCCATTGTTTCTCCACACCATATTACCCCCAAAGTAATGGCCAAGCTGAGGCGTCTAATAAAACAATCCTTAAAATCCTTAAGAAGACAGTCGACGACGCTGGCTGTAATTGGCATATCCAACTTAATCCTGCACTTTGGGCCTATCGCACAAGTGTTCGCACACCTACAGGAGCTACACCCTATTCACTTGTCTACGGCATTAAAGCCATCTTGCCTATTGAGGTCAAATTACCTTCTTTATGGGTCTCTTTGCAAAACATCATCAGTGATGAAGACTATAGGGTCTCTCGCTTACAAGAACTTGAACTACTGGATGAACGGAGACAAACTGCTTTTAATCATCTCAAGGCTTACCAACAACGAATGAGTCGCAGCTACAATCACAAAGTCAAGCCTCGCACATTTGAGGTAGGTGACTTGGTTCTCAGAGAAAACCCCAAAAATCAGCAAGACAGAGAGAAGAAGGGCAAGTTCGAACCAAATTGGCTTGGTCCTTACATCATTACAGCAGCATATGGATCCGAGGCATATCAGCTCTCAACTACAGAAGGTGAACCTTTGAAGGATCCTATCAACAACACGCACCTTCGCAGGTTCTACGCATAGCTCTTTGGAATATCCTAATTCGAAAAATACAAAAAAATCAAAAAAATTCAAAAGTACAAAAAAAATTATAAAAACAAAAAAATCATTACTTAGTGAAAACCTGGCAAACAAGCGCCTTGTGACAACAAAAAAATCAGAAAAATCGAAAAAAGTAAAGAGAAATAATTTCGTCCAACGGTGAAAACCACTTCGGTGGCGCCCTGAACAAGTACCATGGTGAAAACTGGGTCACCAGTGCCATGCGTAGAGACATTGCTCCTCCCTCCTTCAGGATCCACTTTCATCACTTCACTTTGCACACACTCATGACCAATTCATTCATAATAAACTTACCCATTCCCATCATGGCTTGTTATTGATCTACCTAAGATTGGTTAGTCATTCATAATAAACCTCCCTTTCCATCCATAATAAATCAGATCCTATCTATGGCTAAGGCAAATCCTACGTCTAGTGATGGGTGTGGAACTAAGAACATCACATGTTTCGAGGAGTACAGTTTCTTCCAGCTTCCTTCAGTCTATCCGCGCACAATCCGCAATAAAGCAACATTTGCATCACAGATCCGCAATAAAGTTTTGTCTTCTTCGCAATAAAGTATCAGTTTCATGGATTCAGTCAGTTTCAGATGAGACACAGCAGCAACAATGGACTTCAACAAAATCAAATCTTTCAACAGACTCAGACAACATATGGTTCAGTGCTATCTATCCTTTTTGTGAAAGTAAACATTGTGACCACAATCAAATAAGACTTATACAAGTGACAAGAGACACTAAAAACTTGAGGACTACAGTGGATGTTGGTGTCGAGTCTTGGTTTTCTTTTGATTTTATCTTTTGGTGACATGTCTTTTAGCTTTTCCGGGATGTCTCTGACTAGAGATTCTATCTCCAGGATGTCTTTGACTAGAAAGGCGAGGATGGGTATCGTCACCTATTTGTATTTGCTGTCTGTGGATTGTCTTTTAGTAATGCTATGACTTATCTAAGGATATGAGGACACTATGAGTCTAGTGTGAACTGGGGCATTCCTTGTTTGTGACTGTCTTATCTCCATGCAAATAGGTACAATGACTTTCTAGGTCAAACATATGCCTCAATTGTCATAACCTACTTGCCATAATAAAGCTCAATGATGATAACGCACAAGAAGCTCTTTCACATTCATATCTTCTATCTTCCATCCCCCTTTCTTGATTGACTTCCATCGTCCTTCTTGAGTTCGCGTAGCCTACTATCACATGACTGAGTATAATGACACACCAAAAACATTTGCATTTCATGTAGTTTGCACCTGCATTATCACATATTAAGCATTTCATACATACATATAGATATCACAATTGCATCATATCCTGCACACAACATATGGTAGCACATCTTACATTTTCATCATGTAAATAATTATTTGCATCTGCATTACATACATTCACATTTGCATCATGCATACACATATAAAACATAAAAGAACAAAATATATATATATATATTGCATTGCACATGTACATATTTGCATCCATATCATAAGCATCACATAAGAACATCTCATCACATAGGTACACATGCATATAGCTGCCGCAAAGATGAATCATCTCATATATATAATCAAAAGTGTCATGATACAATGATGTCAAAATCATATGGCTACAATCACCCGCAGGTGTCTACATCATCATACAAAAAATGGTACAAAATTGATACATAGGGAGCCCTCTAAGGCTATGATGAACTCCCTCCCTCGGAGCCGCCTGGCCTCGACGGAGTCTGAGCCCTGGAAGGACCTGCCCCAGGATCATCCCTCTTGTCCCCTCTATCTGGTGGTGGTGGAGGACCCATGACCCCACCACTAGATGCCTGTCTCCTCTGTCTCCCTCTCGTAGTTGTTGCTGTCTGCGATGGTCTATGGAAGCTCCTCGTCCGCTGATCTGCTGAAACTGCACCATAATAGAGATCCCGCCAGTAGGCAATCTCCTCCCCTGCCAGCAGGACATAAGCATATCCTGCCCCTGTGTCCTCCGCTGCCTGTCTCCCCGCCCTCAGCGCTATCTCAGCCTCTGTATAATGCTGAATAGCCTGATCTCGCTCCCGCTCAGTATCTCGGAGCCTCCTCCTAAGCCAATCCCTCTCCCTCTCCAACTCTTGGATCTCATCTGCCTAACCCTGACAGATCTCCCTCAACTCTATCAGCTCATCCTCCTCTGCGTCAACCCCCTCCGCCTCTGCCTGTGGCTCCCCCTGTACGGGTGCCTGCCCTTGTGCCTGTACCTGTACTGGTACCTGTCCCTGTATCTGTCCCCATCCCTGTACCTGTACCTGTTTGGGACCCTGTGCTGCTGGCACCTGTAGCGGCAATCCACCGTGACCCTCACCACCCGAGCCTGTCTCTCCTCACCACCCTCCCTTCGAGGTGCAACCCTCCTCTCTCCAACTGCTCCCCTCCTCCTCCGTCAACCTCTGCCCCCATCACCTCCACCATCATCATCATCTCCACCCCCATCTCCATCCAATAGCTCTCCCGGATCCGTCAAGTGTGGGAAGGGATGCTCCGCCCAGTATGCTGTATACTCAGCATCCATGTCGACATCCTTAATCTCTGGCCACATGTCCCAGGGTAGGGGCATCATCTCTACCAGCTGTGTAACTGCCTGATCATATGACAATAGGGGCCCAAATTGTGTCTGATCTCTGACAGTCCGTGCATACATGCCTGAGCCCCGTGGCATCCTTTGGATCCTGCCAAACTGCCTGCAAACCCTATCCACAAGTTGTCTCTCTAGTGCATAGGGCATCCACCCAATCAGGTACCTGCTCCGGAAGGTGTAAGGAAGCTCAACTGCATCATCCTCCCACTCCTCGCATCCCAGATATGGCCTCCAAATGACCACATCAATGTCATCTATCACTCGGCGCTAGTACTCTAACCTACTAATCCGTGGCTGCGACGTGATCATATCATACAGGTGCACAAAACTACGCCCGTGCCCTCTGCCTCTGAAATGTATCGGCCTCGTCACTGGCAGATGCTCATAAGCCCACACCTACAACAATGTCACCCCGCAGCCCAATCCCACTGATCCGTGGTATACAAACTGATGCAGCTCATAATATAGGTGTGCCAGCACACACGGTCCCTAGGCATATCTAGTGTGATGTGTCACCAGTGTCTCCAGTGCTCCTCCCTAGCCCACAGTCAATCCCCGTGTCGCTCTATCAGGACACAGGAACCCACTGATCGCTCCTCCTATCACTGCTGGCAGCGCCAATCCTGTAGCAGTCATAGTGTCCCAAGCCACATGCCCAGCCCTCATCTCCAATCCAGGGTCCTCAAACACTCATCTCAGGGCCTCCCTGTCTCCATCTCGATCGTACGGAATTAGTTCCCCATCGATCGGTATCCTCAGTATCCTGTATACATCCTCCAGGGTGACTGTCATCTCCCCCAGCGGTAAATGAAAGGTACATGTCTCTGAATGCCATCTCTCGGCTAAAGCAGTCAGCAATCCCATGTTCGCCCGAAACTCAGGCACATATAGAACATGTCTCAATCCCATAGCCTCAATCGCTGCTCGGTCCCCAAGTGTCAACTCAAGTCGCAATCTCTGTGTCGACGTGAATCTCTCCCGTGACTCTAGCATCGGCAAATACTCCTACAGTCAAGCAAATCAATCATGTCAGTCATAGTGGCATTCACTGTTTATCACAAAATGCTACTTTTTATCTAAATGCATAAGGCTATCTATCCCAGTGACACTCACTGTTCATCACAAAGTGTTGCTTCTATCCTAGTGGTACTCCCTGTTCATCACAAAGTACTACGTGTTTTGCACTCCCTGTTCATCACAAAGTGCTGCTCATATTTTGGTACTCCCTGTTCATCACATAGTACTCTATCTTGGTACTCACTGTTCATCACAAAGTGTCTTGATCTATTCTAGTCTTCCCTAGAGGACCTGCTTGAGTGTATCCTCTCAGCAGCTTATCCAATCGACAACGTATGTTCATCACAGAACTGCCAATTTGACCTAGAAAACAAAATTCACATTTTTTTGGACATAAACGCGCTTTCCTGACACAAACGCGCTTAAAGACTGCACAGACGTGCCTGAAAAACACAAACGCGCCTGAATGACACAGACGTGCCTTGGCGACACAAACGTGCCTTCTTGGCACAGACGCCCCTACATTACACAGACGCGACCGCATTCGACGCAGACACGTCTCCAAACACAGACGCGATTGGCACAAACCCAGACGTGCCTGGCGGACACAGACGCACCTAGCACCAACGCAGACGCGCCTAACCGTTTTTTGACAATTTTGACCCCTGACCTAATGCACATTTATTGCTCTACCTAGCATGCATTAATGACAAAATTAAATGCGTCAAAGAACGAGGAGGTTTGGTGGTACTTACCGGCTCTCCTGCCTCTGCTGGCCTCTGGAATCGGCGAACGCGATCGAATCTGTGAACGAAAGCCATCGCTGCTAACTGCTACTGCTCTCGTGGATGTGTAGATGACAATGAGGATGTATTCTGCCCGTGGTCTATCTTATAGCCTACCCTCGCCTTAGCCCTCGTTTCCCGAGTCAGTCTTCTTTATCCTGTGACTCTGTCACTTTATCTGGTCAATCCATACTATCCTGTCTTTCTTATCTAGAGATTGTCTGCGATCTTTTCAGACATTTTCATCCAATCTCTTGAGGGGGCATATCATTCCCATCTTGGGGCAACTCTGTATCAGTTCATCTTATCTTCTTTGAAACAACGCGACAAACCGCATTGTCTCAAAGAGGGGCAAAATGTAGACACCTAAAATTGTCATATCTAATTAAATAAATATTTTATTTATTTAATTATCTAAGCCTAATTCTTCTATTAATTAAATAAATCTTTATTTATTTAATTAATTCATTTATCCTCTTCTAACCTTATTTCTCATTTAAATAAATACATTTATTTATTTAAATTATCCTTTTCCTAAATTAAATAAATATCTTATTTATTTAATTATCCCATTTCTTCTATTAATTAAATAAATCTTTATTTATTTAATTAATTCATTAGCCTTTTCTACCCATGACACATGTCATTCATCTCTTAATTCCTACACTACCTACCTCTTTCATTATTTTATTATTTCTTCTACCTACCCTCTAATCATAACCGACCTCCTTTTACACCTCTTAATCTTATCCCTCCATTTCATATAGTGTCTTCTATATAAGGAGATGTTTCCTTCATTATCAAACCCTAATGAGCTAATGACCTAACTACTTGATCAATTGACTACACTACGATCCTACTTGCAACCACATTTCGTTCTTTGTTGAGCTCTTGTGCACATAAAATCTGAGAGCAAATATATCAAGCAAGATCAATGGAGATAGGAAGAATGGAGATCAAAACCCTATTGGACATGTGATGGTATAATCTTTGTGATTTCATTTGATTTGCATTGTCTTAAGTAATCTTCATATGTTATGGTGGATCTTTGTTGTTGTTAGGCTAGGGTTTGGTGGTTGAATTCATTTAGCCTTTCAATATTGTTATTATTGTTATCCATTTTCACCATATACAAAACCTTTAACAGGTCATTCATTATTAATGTTTCAAGAGCAATGCAAACATCTACGCTACATTTGGATAGATGAAATGAGTTTTGTTGATCCTCAATTACTGATCAAGATTGATAACAGATTGCGACAAGCTTTTCTCACCAGACAACATGAATCATTTGCAGCACTCTCAGTTATCTTGGTTGGTGATCTTGCACAACTTCCCTCGATTATGGATGAACCATTACATGCATCCCACTCAACAACACTCGCTCTATGGCACTCCTTCAATGATGTTATCACCTTGGATGTTTCTTTTCGATAACAAGATACATGCCCCTCCCAGATGCACTTTCGTGAGATTTTGCTTAATATATGCAACACAACACCATTGCAAACAGACTGGGAAAGCCTATAGATGCACTCAACCCAAGCTTTGGCACTTGATCAGAACAACCACTTCAACCAGCAAAAATATTTGTTTGCAACCAATGCAGCTTCAAACGCACACAACATTAAAATGTTGAAGCAGTTGTACTCACCCATTGCACATGCAACAACAATCACTGCACACCACAAGGATAAACAAACACACCAAGAAGAACAACTATCATTTGAAATCCTTCTTTTTATAGACCAGGAAGTAATGCTTATTGCAAATTTTTGGATAGAAGTTGGGCTTGTCAATGGTGCTTTGGGTCAAATCAAAATGATTGTCTACGATGCAAGTTCTAAGCTACCGAATCTGCCAAAATATGTGGTGACCCTCTTCCAACATTACACTAGCCCATCATGGGATCTAGCAAATGCAAAACATGTTCCCATACCACCAATTACTAGGGGAAACCACACACAAATTCTATTGACAATGGTATGGGGTATTATTATTCACAAATCACAGGGTTTGACACCAAACTTTGCAACAGTTGACATTGGCAAGACAGAGAAACAAGGTCTTACATTTACAATGCTTTCTCGAGTGAAATCAATTAACCACCTACGGATTCACCGACTTTCACCTACCAAAGGTACTCAAGACTGCAAGGTGTTGCTGCATCAACCATTTTAAGAAAAGAAAAAAAAAAAGCTCGTTTGTTGAAGCTTTCTCAGATCATGAAAGAAAACTACTTGCAAAACAAACAAAAACAGGTACTGCAAACACAACTTCGTTGTGATTTTACATTCCATATATTTTCAGTCAATCATTTCAACGCATTACAATAGTCGTGGCTTGCAGGATCAACAACAAATATAACCGATTACATCTCAACAAACATTTTTAACTACTATTTAGATTCAATTAACAATAGGTACACATCTGCCATCCACTGTCTTCTCAACTATTTAGCTTCCTTATAATTATGTTTCTTCTAATAGTTACTAAACTTCCCTTCTCTTCTTCTACTTGCAGGTCTTCTTCTACTTGCAGGGAATCAAATAAGATACCATTTCAAACAACAGGACCTATAAGGGTATGCAAATATCTTTAACAATTTACAATCAATTATGCTAACTTATGTTTCTACTCTCCATGTCCTTTGCAGATTGCAACACCACCACCAAAGATAATCCTACTATTAACAGATGTAACTACCATCCTTTACAATTCTTGTCAAACTACAAACTCTGCAATTTAAAATACTTCAAGTTTTCTAGTACAATGTTATTTCTCACATGTATGAAATGGCAAGCAATGAAGCAACCCACAAAACAAAAAAAACACATAAACAAAATACAACATCAACAAAAATTGTAAGTACCTTCCTTTCATATTATTTATATTCTACAAGTGTTACATGCATTTACAATTTCCCAATACAGTTTATTTCTTGCATGATTTATCTTCATACATTTACAATTTCCTAATACAAATTATTTCTCACAGGTTTAAGATGATATACATCAAATGGATATACATCAAAAGGTTGTATAACATGCTACTGTTACCAACATGGGGGATGGAGGGTGGATAATAAAAGATTTATGGGTCCAACAAATACTATTGGTTGGGACTAATATAATCTACAATACAAACCATTTAAAATAAGTACTCTTAATGGCAATACAAAGTATTTATAAAAAATACTCTTCATTGCACTTTCATTTTGTACATCATACTACATTCAACAGCACGGGGGATGGTGGGTGGTCAACTTCATATTTTGGGAACAACTATAAACATTGGTTGGGTTTTGTATAGTGCCAATACTATATATCAATAAACATTATTCATTTTTGCTTTCAATTACCTTCTCTCATTATGATGCATTTACAAAGCACTTTTATATATTATTCATTTTGGCTTTCAATTACCTTCTCCCATTATGATGCATCTACAAATAATCAAATTCCTTCAAAAAAACAAAAAAACCCTCCTTGTAATGTTATAATGCCTTTACAATTAGACCTATCGGCCTCCTATTGCAGGCACTCCCCCTGCAACTACTAGTATATTATTGTTATCATGTAAGTTACATATTTATTGTTATCATGCAAGCTACATAATTGTTGATATCATGCAAGTTACATTTCAAGAAGTTAGATATAATAGTCCTTCTCAATTTCAATATTAATCACCTAGTAGTAGGTTGATACTTTCAAGTGATTCTTCATTTTCATAGAACTAGTATCATAGTTTAATTATTTACAAATAACAGTCTCTATTTCAAGTTGCATTAGAATAATGTTCATTTAAGCTTTCATTACTATAATAGAGTTGTAATTCTTAGATAGACAACTACAAGGCAAGTTGGAAACAAAAACCTTAGCAACATTCAATATCTATGGTGCCTCTGGGCCACACTTATAAGTAATGTCGTTGTGTTGAACTACTGCACTTAACACCTAATAAAGCTACAACAACGATGTATGTGGCATCGTCCCTATAAATCTTTGGGGAGAAATAAGGGTCATTTGGAAGTTAAAATCCAAGGGGTGGGTAATCCCCCTTGGATCAATAATCTAAAAAGATAAATTTTTAAATGAACTTACATCCGTTCAGTTAAACCTTAGAAAAAAACCCCATTAGGGTATTGGTTGCGTGTGATGTTTTAGAATTTCCTTATCTTGATGATTTTCGGTGGATGATAATGGGTCAAGGGTGACACCGATGATAGAAAATAACACTTAGATGTTTTAGGCCACAAGCAGAAGGCCACCTTGAGCCTTTTTGCTATAGAGCTACCATCGTGGGTAGAAACTGCAGAGAAACTATCTGGGACATTGACCCTAGAAAGGGTTGTGTAGCCACCAAACAGTTTACATTAAACCATAGTTAGAAACTAGAATTACATACTTTACGCCTTGATCCTGTGTCAAAATGGGTATGTAGGCAATCTAGGGACGAATTTGTCCCTTGTACTCAGGTGTTCGAGGATGGGGATTAGGTTTTGGTTAAGGGTGATTTGATAGTTTTTCGAAGCTCCTTAAGTCCTTCAATCAAAGGGTACAGATGATGCCAAGTGAAATATTAAGATTAATTCAATGCATACTTAGAAGGAATCTCGTATGGATCCGCTTGACTTCCCGAGGCTTTAGGCTGAATTTTGAGGTGAAACTCAAGCTTTTATACATAATTATTTTTCATATACTCTTAAGGACGGTGAGCTTGGTGCATTCCTAGTAGGGGAGTGTAGTCTTTAGAGAGTGACTAAGGACCCAGATGGTCCCGATGAGTCTAAAATCTCTGGAGAGAGCATTTCCTATTCTTATAAATAAATGCCTATCCCGGATTGGATAGATGAAACCTCTTGTCCCATATGGATAGATGCCTAACTCGTATGGTTAGATGCCTAGTCCTATATGGATAGATGCCTAATCGGTATGGTTAGATGCCCATCCCGATTGGATGGATGCCTATCTCGTTTGAATAGATGTACTTGAGTATGCGATTGAATCAATCACAAGCGAGAATAACTAAAATAAAAAAAAATCGTAGAGGTTTTTGAACTAAGTTAAGTGGGTTATTATAGTCCACACTATGCATTCAATAAGCATTCAATGGCAAAAGATTTTGTAAATTTTGGGATAACAAATGTTTGCATGCTATTGGTGCTTTGTACTTTCCTGCTTCGACGGGGCAAGACTTTTGTACATCTGCCATATTTCGTTTACCCCTGATGGGATGGTTGTACCCTGATGGAATTGCCAGCTATCTCGTAATAAATGAAGTACTAAAAAATTTAAAATGATACACTATGTAAAGTTTGGGGATATTATTCAATTTTTTAATAAAAATAAATAAATATAATCTTTGCAATGATTGCTCTTCTTATTTGAAATAAAGGGGTAAAAACTTTATTGAAAATCAAACACAAGAATTACAAAGAGAACCAGGGCCCCCAAGGCCCCAGAAATGAACCACAAGCCCAACCCAAGATCAACCAGTTTCATACTCATCCATGTCCTCGGCAAGAATCTTCTGCAAGTCCTGACAGTAATATGAGGAAAGATGCTTCCAACCTTCAACTTTCCGATCACTACCATGTTTTGACACCCACTTAGCTAAACAATATGCTGCTCTATTCCACTCACGAGGAATGTGGATGAAAGACACCTGCTCCATAGACAAGCTAATATGAAGAATCTAACGAACAATCTCTACTAACTGTCAATGAATCCCACTCACCTTCTCCTCTATCAACAAGTTCACAATAATTTGTGAATCCGATTCACAGATAACCTTCCTTCGACCCAACTCCCAAGCACACTCCAAGGCATAGAGAATTGCAAAACCCTCCATAAAATTATTAGAATGCCGCCCTTTATGAACCAAAAGGAAGAAGACCACCTCCCCCATACGATCCCTATCAACACCACCAACCCCAACAGGGCCTGGGTTACCCCTAGAGGAGCCATCGATATTAATCTTGATAAACTCATCTCGAGGCATCCATCTTCCCATCCTTTGAACCTTCTTCAAAGTACGTCTACCTCTCCTGACACAAGCTGAGGCAGGAGACAACTCTTGCAATCCCAACCTACTCACAATATCCATCTCATCTCTATTCAGAGGAAAATGCACCTCACATTTAGCTTCCACTATCTCCCGAATCATAACAATGATTCTATTCCACACTTGCTGAACCACCAGTCTGACCTCACGAAAGATCCTCCTGTTCCTCTCGAGCCAGATCTGCCACAATATGAAAATGGGCCCAATGTACCAGATAGTCTGGAGGAAGGAGGAGAAGTTAGGAGGTTTGCCTAAACTGCTCCAAAACTCCACCAGAGAATCCACGTGAACACAAGGATGCTTCCACATCCCCACCAATAGTGCCAAATAAGCATAGAGAAGGGGCATATGAAGAACAAGTGTGAGGAGTCTTCCTCCCCATTACCGCATAAAGCACAAATGGAAGCCCCCAAAAATCCCTGCTTGCGAATATTGTCCCAAGCTAGGCATCTGTTCAAAGCCAAAGTCCAAGCGAAGCAGTTACACTTCGGCCAAGAAAGATTATTCCACACTTGTTTCCACCAGAGCACCTATCTTCCCTCAAGTCTTCGGTTCAACTGTTCCCGGTATCCACTAGCTATAGTAAAGACACCCTTGGGATTTGGAAACCAAGCAAGTCCATCCCTACCATTGAGTGAACTACAGTCTCTATTCGCTAGAATGCCATGCAACTTCGCACACTCTTCCTCCATCCCAACAACTGGCCACTCATTAGGAGCCTTCCACTGTTCCATCTCCAGCCGCCCACACCTATACATAGCCTTGAAGTCACTCACCCTAGACCACCCTGCCTCCAAAAACCTCTGGCAAAGATTCCCAAGGTTGGGAAACTGGTCCAGGATGGGGGGTAACCATCCCAAGAGTCGTTCCAGAATAGGGCCTCTTCCCCCCTCCTGCAAATCTAGAAGAGACCTTTATTAATAAGAGAAGCCCCCTTCTTAAGATTACTCAAAATCGTTGAGCCTTTTCCCTCAAGCGGATATCTTGGAATTTCCTCTATCGGGATCCTGTGCATATATGTGTAGGCCAAAATCCTAGCCCAGCCATGATCTTGCTCAGCACACCACCTCTAGTACAATTTAGCCGCTAGAGCCTCCCCAAATAAAATAGATTTCCTTGAACCAAGCCCCCCCGACTGCTTCGGGCTACACACCAAATCCCAATTGACAAGACTCCATTTAGAGGAGGAAAGATTGCTTGCCCATAAGAATGTTAGGTCTCGGGGACAACTGAGAGGAGGTGGGGGTGAATCAGTTGTCAAAAACTTTAAACGAAAAACAACTTAATCAATTACTGCTTTAATACCGATGAGACAGTCTGTTATACCAGTGGACAGATTTACCAGATAAATGCAATACCGATAAAGATTAATGTATGAAACCAAAACATAAAATCATCCACAACACATGACACCAATATTTGTATGTGGAAACCATGTAAGGGGAAAAACCACGGTGGGAAACCTTACCCATAATCAAATGATACTACTGCAGATAGTAAGTGTACATAAATGGGGTCTGCACATGCAGAAAGGCCAAGCACCTAGAGCTCATTGCTCAAACACAAATGGGAGTCACACTGACTACAATTTGGATGGTTAAATCCAATAAGAATGTACTACTTGAAATAGCATCTTCATGTGCTGGATTCAGTATCGGTGTAATGCTAATATGCCTTCACAAAACCCTAGCTTCACCTTCAAATGATGTCTTCATGTATAGCTTTGTTTAATCTTGTATATCTCTTCACAATATACCTTCTTCGCATTCCACATTTGATCTTACAATTAAGATCTTACATTTATACCATAACCTGAGACCAATTTTAGTAGGTCAGCTCTACAAGATATTACAATAAAAACATTTTACAAACAATATAATATCCGATGCAATAATCGATTAAACATGTCAGCTTAATGCATTTACAATATTAATTAATAATCTCCATAGTGTGCCATGCTAATCTGGAAAAGATAAACCTACCGGTGTAACCCTGGATAACCTTGGACCTATTTGCTGGTAAAAGCAAATATGCAAATATGAATATACCAATGACCAATCTTCCAAGATAAGATGTCCAAATGATGTCTTCGACATTACTAAGTGTCTTCCATACCATTCCAAGTGTCGGTGATCATTATGTCCTGCTGGTGTACCATATACCAATAACTGTGCACTGGTTACGTGCTTGCCGGTGAATGTTTGCTGGATCTCCAAAAGTGCTTTTGGTAAGTGTTGACATCAATGACAAAACCATACCAAAATACCAACAATCTCCCCCTTTGGCATTGATGGCATCAAAAGATGGAAAAACCATCAAAGTGCCAAAACAGAAATGCCAAGTACCAAAAACCAACAATCTCCAAAAAGATCATAACCAGAAATCAAAATCTCTCCTAAATAACAATCTCTCCCCCTTGGAGCAACATGTGATTTCCAAAGTTTTCCCATACCAATCTTTTCTCAAAAGATAATGTGTTTTTCCATAGATATATCTCCCCCTTTGACATCAAATGCCAAAGTTACAACATACCAATTGTTTTATACAAAATACCAGCCAATTTTACTATACCAACTACTCCCCCTGAGAAGTAGCTTCCTCATCAAAGTCGGAGTAAGAATATATCTCTGTTAATTCTGTCGGTTGATGACAGACATCAACTTTCTAAGTGTCTACCGGTGGGGATATGACCCCAAGCTATTCTCTAAGATATTCAAAGGTCTCCTTAGGCAAAAGTTTAGTGAAAATATCTGCAAGTTGTTCTTTAGTATTTACATAAACCAGTTGTATTTCTTTTGCTTCAACTTTTTCCCTTAGAAAATTCAGTTTGATAGAGACATGTTTTGTTTTAGAATGTAATACCGGATTCTTAGATATATCAATTGTTGTTGTGTTATCACAATAGATAGTTATAAGTTCTTTGCATTTTACCTTCAAGTCTTTCAGCATTTGTTTAAGCCAAATTACCTGTGTACAGTTAGTTGCTGCTGCAACATATTCTGATTCTGCTGTTGATAAAGATGTACAACTCTGTTTCTTACTCAACCAAGAAACTAATATGTTTCCAAGAAAAAATGCTCCTCTGGTGGTGCTTTTTCTGTCATCAATGTCTCCTACCCAATTTGCATCTGTGTATGCACATAATTCAAAGTTTTCATCTCTAGGATACCATAAACCAAGATTTGGGGTGCCTTGTGAGTACCGAAAAATCCTTTTTACTGTTGATTCATGATTTTCTCTGGGATTACTCTGAAATCTTGAAACAATACACACTGCATTCATGATATCAGGTCTTGTTTGTGTTAAATGCAGTAAACCTCCTATCATAGATTTGTACCTTGTTGGATTAACTGGTGTAGATTCATCTCTTAAAGATAGTTTGTCATTTGTAGTCATAGGTGTGCTTACCGGCTTAGAGTTTTCCATCCCAAATTTCTTGAGTAACTCCTTTAAGTATTTTGATTGACTCAAAAATATACCTTTTTCAGTTTGTGAAATCTGCAATCCTAAAAAGAATCTTACTTCACCAATCATAGACATTTCAAATTCTTGCTGCATTTTGATAGAAAAGTCTTTACACAATCCATCTTCTCCTCCAAAAACTATATCATCAACAAAAACTTCAATAGCCAAGATGTCATTATTAGTCACTTTATAGTATAAGTTACTGTCAGCATTACCTTTAGAAAAACCAATTTTCAAAAGATACTTATCCAATCTTGCATACCAAGCTCTTGGAGCTTGCTTCAATCCATATAAAGCTTTCCTTGACCTACAAACCATATCTTTGTCATTTGTCAAAGAAAATCCATCAGGTTGTTCAATATAGACTTCCTCTTCAAGATTTCCATTCAAAAATGCACATTTATTATCCATCTGATATACTTTGTAGTTCTTATGTGCTGCAAAAGCCAAAAATAATTTAACTGCCTCAATTCTAGCTACCGGTGCAAAGGTTTCATTGTAGTCAATTCCTTCTTTCTGAGAATATCCCTTACACACTAGTTTTGCTTTATTTCTGATAACTTTACCATCTTCATTAAGTTTGTTTCTGAATACCCATTTGGTTCCAATCACATTTTTATCTTTAGGCCAGAGAACTAATGTCCAAGTATTGTTTTTCTCAATTTGTTCTAATTCATCTTCCATAGCTTTAGTCCAATACTTATCTTCACATGCCTCATTAACTGATGATGGTTCAATTTGAGAAATAAGACATACCTCTTCATTTTCCAATCTTCCTCTTGTCATAACTCCTTTGTATTTGTTTCCAATTATTTGATCTTCAGAATAATTCAATCTTATATACCAGGGTGTCTTTGTTTGTTGTTGTTCCTCAATCACAGTGGAATTTTCAGATGATACCGGTGTAATTGGATCTTCACTTTGTACCGGTGGATTCAGTGTAGGTTCATTTATTAGAATTTTTGTTGCCGGTTTAGAATCTATGTACCTTGAAGTTCCTCTGAATTGTTCATCAATCTTTACATTTGTACTTTCAACAATTTTCTACAATCTCTTGTTAAAACATCTATATGCTTTACTCTTAGATGAATAACCAAGAAATATACCTTCATCACTTCTAGGATCAAATTTCTCAATTCTCTCATCTCTTCTAATATAACATTTGCTTCCAAATATTCTGAAATATTTAAGAGTAGGAGTGATACCAAACCATAGTTCATGAGTCTTATCGGTTTCACCTTTGATGTGAACTTTGTTGAATGTATAGACCGCTATACTGACTACTTCTCTCCAATACACGTGGTAAATTTGCTTCTGATAACATACTTCTTGTTGCATCCAAGATAGTTCTATTTTTCCTTTCAACAACTCCATTTTGTTGAGGTGTCCGGGGTGTTGATAGTTGTCTTCTAATTCCATTCACTTCACAAAATGTATTAAACTTTTTAGATGTGAATTCTCCTCCTTGATCTGATCTTAAACACTTAATTTTCTTACTGGTTTCATTTTCAACCATTGCTTTGAACGGTTTAAATTTTCCAAGTGCTTCTGATTTTTCTCTGAGAAAAGTAACCCAACACATTCTAGAATAGTCATCAATGATTAGCATGAAATATCTATCACCTTGTAAGCTTTTAGTTCTAGCTGGACCACATAAACCAGTGTGAATTAAATCAAGAGCATTATTTGATTTTTCAGGAATACTTTTGAAACTAGCTCTAACTTGTTTTCCAAATTGACATTCCTTACATATTGTATTCTGAGGTTTGACAATCTTAGGTAAATCTCTAACTGCCTTAGTAGTACTGATCTTTACCATGCAATCAAAGTTTACATGACAGAGTCTCTTATGCCATAACCAACTTTCATCTATATGTGCAATCAAGCATGTCTTTTCACTGTTATTCAAATGAAAGATATTACCTCTAGTCTGGTTACCGGTTGCAATTTCTAAGCCAGTTCTGTTCATGATTTTGCATTTTCCATTCTTAAATTGTAACTGAAATCCTTTCTCAACTAATTGACCAACACTCAAAAGATTATGTTTTAAACCTTCAACATAGTAGACATTGTCAGTGTTATGTTTACCATTAAGAGATATTGAACCCTTACCTCTGATTTGACAAGCTTTGTCATCTCCAAATCTTACTAAGCCGCCATTGTATTCTTGAAAGTTTAAGAATTTACCTATATCACTTGTCATATGATGTGAGCATCCAGAGTCAATTATCCATTCATCTTTTACCTCAATTTTAGCTGCCAAGGCCTGTTCTACCGGTTGCACTGTAGGTGCCGGTTGATCTTCTGCTATAGCAACAAAAACCCATCCATTGTCTGCCGGATCTTCCTCAGAATCATCAGTCACTCCTTCATCAGCTACATAACAAGATTTGTCCTTATTTTTCTTGAATTTGTATCTTTGATATTCAGGGTTAGGTTTGTATGTCCTTCTAGCTTCTTCTCTTAGTCTAGCATGTCTATCAGGGCATCTTGAAGCCATATGACTAATCTTATTACAGTTAAAACATTCAAAGGGTGCTTTACCTTCATACTTACTTCCAACTGGACCTTTAGGCATATTTCTTGCAAATAGTGCTTTAAGTTATTTCCTACTTTCTTCAAGTTCTCTTGCATAAAAGGCTTTCCAATCAGATTTCTCAAATGATGATGCAAATGATGTTGATGCTTTGAAAGCTAAATTTGTCTTTATAGTAGCAACATGACCAAATTTCTCAATTTCAAAGGCTGAAAGTTTTTCAATCAGTGTATCCTTGGTTACTGATGTATTAGGCATTGTTCTTAATTCATTTATAACAGTAACCTTCATTTTGTATGCTGGTGGCAATCCTCTTAAAACTTTTGAAACAATTTCATCTTCACTTAGAGTTCCTCCACAACATTTTATACCTAGAACAATTTCATTTACTCTTTCCATAAAAGCAAAAATTATTCATCTTCTTCCATTTTCAGATTTTCATACCTGACCCGGAAGCTTTCAAGTTTTGCAATTTTGACTGTGGAATCTCCTTCATTCAGTGTTTCCAAATGATCCCAAATAGCTTTAGCAATAGACCTATCTGATAGTCCCATGATCTGCTGATCTGATAATGCACTCAAAAGTGCTTCTCTTGCTTTGCAATCATTTTCCTTATCTTTTGTCAAGTTAGGTGGATTAGGTTGACTTTGAGTAGGAGCAATATAACCATTCTTTGTAACATCCCAGATGTCCTTTCCAATGCAATTTAGATGTGTCTCCATTCTGATCTTCCATATCCCATAGTTGGTTCCAACAAGTTTAGGACTGTCCTTCCTGAAATAATTAGTAGACATTGGATCTCCTCAAGTTGTTAAACTTCTGCAAAAGAGGACTTGGCTCTGATACCAATTGTTAGGTCCCGGGGACAATTGAGAGAGGGGGGGGGGTGAATTAGTTGTCAAAAACTTTAAACCAAAAACAACTTAATCAATTATTGCTTTAATACTGGTGAGACAGTCTGTTATACCGGTGGACAGATTTACCAGATAAATGCAATACCGGTAAAGATTAATGTATGAAACCAAAACATAAAATCATCTACAACACATGACACCAATATTTGTACGTGGAAACCTTGTAAGGGGAAAAACCACGGTGGGAAACCTTGCCCACAACCAAATGATACTACTACAAATAGTAAGTGTACATAAATGGAGTCTGCACATGCAGAAAGGCCAAGCGCCTAGAGCTCACTGCTCAAACACAAATGGGAGTCACACTGACTACAATTTGGATGGTTAAATCCAATAAGAATGTATTGCTTGAAATAGCATCTTCATATGCTGGATTCAGTACTGGTGTAATGCTAATATGCCTTCACAAAACCATAGCTTCACCTTCAAATGATGTCTTCATGTATAGCTCTGCTTAATCTCGCATATCTCTTCACAATATACCTTCTTTGCATTCCACATTTGATCTTACAATTAAGATCTTACATTTATACCATAACCTAAGACCAATTTTAGTAGCTCGGCTCTACAAGATATTACAATAAAAACATTTTACAAACAATATAATATCCGATGCAATAACTGATTGAACATGTCGGCTTAATGCATTTACAACATTAATTAATTATCTCCATAGCGTGCCATGCTGATCTGGAAAAGATAAACCTGTCGGTGTAACCCTGGATAACCCTGGACCTATTTGCCGGTAAAAGCAAATATGCAAATATGAATATACCAATGACCAATCTTCCAAGATAAGATGTCCACACAATGTCTTCGACATTACCAAGTGTCTTCCATGCCATTCCAAGTGCCGGTGATCATTATGTCTTGCCGGTGTACCATATACCAGTAATTGTGCACTGGTTACTTGCTTGCCGGTGAATGTTTGTTGGATCTCCAAAAGTGCTTTTAGTAGGTGTTGACATCAATGACAAAACCATACCAAAATACCAACAAAGAATTGCTTTGCTAGAGAGTCTAATCCCTTCAAGAACCACTTAGGAGCCACTTGAAGCATACATCGATAAATCGGAAGAGCCTAAACCACCAATTGAATCAGCTGAACCCTCCCATCAAAGGATAACCATCTATTAGTCCAGCGATCAACCTTCATGTGAAATTTATCCAAGATTCCCTAGGAGGGTTACTAGGAGAAATAGGAATACCCAAATAAGTCAAGGGCAAAGAGCCAACTTGGAATCTCAAGATAAGAGCAATCCTCCTTTGAATAGAACCAGGAGTGTTGAAGAAGAGGATATAAGATTTATCCTCATTGATCATCTGGCCCGAAGCTACAAGATAAACATCCAAAACCTTTCTCAGATTAGTGGCCTCTTTGATTCGAGAAAGTCCCATAAGGGTCGTGTCATCAACAAACTGCAAACGAGACTACGACTGCAAGTCAATACCCCAACTCCATCCCTGAATAAAACCCAGACCCACATTATGCTTAATCAACCTCCCCAGACCCTCAGCCAAAATAATGAATAGGTAAGGGGATAGGGGGTCTCCCTAGCGAAGACCCCTAGAAGCACCAAACAGCTCAGTATGATCTCCATTGATTAGCACTAAGAAAGATGTAGATGTAACACAACTCATGACGCATTGGATCCATTCGTCAAAAAAGCCAAACGCCTTGAGAATCTTCCGGAGGAAGGACCAATGAACTCTAGCGTAAGCCTTAACCATATCCAACTTAATAAACATAGCTTGTTCCTTGGAAATTGCCATAGAGTGAATGGTCTATGTAGCAATGACCACCCCGTCCAGGATTTGACCCCTTCCACAAACCCACTCTGCTCCTCAGATATAACATCTCCCAAACACTTTTTCAACCTATCCACTATCAGCTTAGAGATGATCTTGTAAATCACATTGTAGAGAGAGATAGGTCAGAATTGGCCTAACCAGTCAGCCCCAACACACTTGGGGATAAGTGCATTAAAAGTCGCATTCAAAGCCCAAAGCATCTGCTTATTCCTCTGGGACTTCTGAACTACTTTCCATAAATCCAGTTTGATAATATCCCATAAATCTTGAAAGAATTAAACCGGGAACCCATCCGGTCTAGGAGCCTTTCCCTTTCTCATGTTAAAAACAATCCTCTCTAGTTCATCCAGCGAAATGGGCCCCAAAAGTTGCTCATTCATCTCCCTAGTACCTAGAGAAGGGATGCAATCGATAACTTGATTCTCCTCCATTGATTCCCCCTGAGAATCCTCCTTGAAGAGGGACCTAAAATAATGTAAAGACTCCCTAAAGATCTCCTACAAGGATAAAAGCTGCTCACCTCTATCATTAACCAGAATAGGAATGGCATTTCCATGTCTTCTTGCTTTCACTGAGTTGAAGAAGAAGGCAGTGTTCTTATCCCCCTCTTGAAGCCAATCAATACGAGCTCTTTGTTTCCCGTATATTTCCTCCCTAAGCTCCCATTCCTCTAAAGCCTTGACAACCTTGTCTTCCTCCCTAAGTAGGGCTTCAGACAAACCATGGTCTCTGATGTCACTGGTGATGCTATTCAACACTATCTGAGCAACTTTCTTAGCATGAAAAATATTCCTGAATCCTTGATGGTTCCATTGTTTAAGCTGAAACTTAACAAATTGCAACTACTTGGCAAAAGTGTACATAGCAGTGCCAGAGGCAAGCCTCCCTTTCCTCCACCAATCTGCTACAAGAGTCTGCAAAGCAAGATCCCGAAGCCACATAAGTTGGAATTTGAAAGAAGGAGAGTGAGCGACCCGAGCAGAAGAAGAAACCAACTTGATGGGCCAGTGGTCGGACCCCTCGAGTCAAGAA
Organism: Cryptomeria japonica; assembly: GCF_030272615.1. Lineage (NCBI taxonomy): Eukaryota > Viridiplantae > Streptophyta > Pinopsida > Cupressales > Cupressaceae > Cryptomeria > Cryptomeria japonica. Next base: position 553,285,374 of record NC_081413.1, read on the forward strand.
TCTCTAAGCTTGTGGACCACTCCCCACCAATCCAAAAACTAGAAACCAGAAAATGATCCATCCTTTCCACAATCCAATACTCCCCTACCCTCCTATTGTTCCAGGTGAACAGACCATTACTAGGCTTAATGTCAACAAGATGCAACAAAGCTATATTATCTCGAAAAAGGAGAGACAAAGGTTCTAACCGTATAACACCCCCTTCTTCTCACTCAACTTAAGGATGGCATTGAAATCGCCCGCCATAATCCAAGGATGAAAAGGGACCAACCTTCGCATACAAGAAATATGGGACCATAAGTTATGCTTACCCTAAAGATCAGTGGGGCCATAGATATTAGTAACCAAGATATATTCCCCAGTCTAAAGACTAGAGACAACCCCAGATAACGAAGATCTGGAGGTCACCCACCAGACATGGCGAATCCTTAGAGGGTTCCAAAGATAAGCCACCCCTCTCAAGGAGCCCACAGCCCCAATACATTGACAATGGCATCTCCCCCGAAGCTTTGGCACCAAATCCATCATACTTTCCACATAAAGTTTTGTCTCCTGCAAAAATAGGATATCAGGAGAATGGCTTCTTATCAACTCCCAGACAACTTTTTGTCTAGGGCGATTGTTCAAGCCCCTCACATTCCATGATAAAATAATCATTTAGGGGGATTGGAAAAATGAGAATCCAGAGTCTTTACTAACCCTGACTCAACCAAATTCTCCCCCATCAATTTGATCTTATCCAAATCCTTTTTTCTGCCAACCTTTGAACTCTTCTCCGATGATCCTTTCTTAATGTCCTTCTGGTGTAGACCCAAATGTAAGCCCATCTTGTTACTTTTGGCCCCAACAAATTCCAATTTTTGAGCTAAAGGAGAAACATCCCCCCCGACCAGCTCCACTACAACACTAGGAATGGTCCCCAACTGAGCCACAACTGGCTGATCCATCTCCATTTGCTGGCTCCCAGCAATTTGCAGAGCCTGGGTCGAGTCCCAATTCACACTATCATTGACCAACCCTGGTGTACCCTGATCCAAAGGAGTTAGCCCAGGGTTCACCTCCTACTGGGTGAGGTCGTCCAGGGCTTCAAACCTATTAAAGGTATCCTCCTCCCGTCTCTCCTATAGGGGCCTCTTTTGTCCCCGATTCTTGTTCTTTGTCTTCACTGGGACAAAACCATCAGTACCCACAACTTCCCCAGTCATGGCGACTTTTCCTTTATCAACCCCATCTGTGTTACGGGTTGACTGTTGAGGTTGGCGCACCATTGGTTTATACCTAGGACACTTGTGCTTCAAATGACCATACTCATGACACATACGACACCGAAAAGGTAAAGTCTCATAATCTAGCTGCTGAACCCAGGAATAAGAACCCGCACACATATCTATAACATCTGGCAGAAGCTTACTAAGATCAATTTCAACACAGATACGAGCGAAAGTCATTACCCTTCTCCCCAGGGTTTGTGATGAGGCTCCAACTGGCCTCCCAAGCATTGAAGCAAGCATCCGTAGCACATCCTCCCAATAACATTCCACCAAAAGATGCGGTAAACAGACCCGCACTGGGATCCTATTCGGGAGTTCCTCCGAAGGGTTGAACCCTACATGTTAAGGTTTGATGAACAACCCCACCTGGTTGTAAAAATATGACCCTTCTTAAAAAACCCTACTCTGATCCTCCATGCAATTGAAGGTAACTATGAAGTAGTTGTTTGCTAGTAACATAATCTCCATTTCTCCTTCAGGTGCCCAAGATCTTTGAGCCCAATTCTCCAAAAACTCCAGAGAAACCCTCATCCCCAAAAACTTGCAGTATAATGAATATTTTGAAAAGTAATTGACATCTTTCGCTATCATCTCTAGAGGAATACTCAACCTTGGTCTCTCGCTACACTTCTCCGGACAACCATTAATCTTTGAGATTTGAGAGCCCCCAGCACTTCCAGCCTCAGATTCTGAGGCAAAAATGTTACTATCAAAGGTCTTTACGTTTTGGGGTGGATATTTCAAACCCACCGCAGCCCAGAAATCCATATCGTGAGATGCCTTTGAGGCCTCTCCACCAGATCTAAACACCGCACCGCTCAGAGAGCCCACCTCCCGAAAGGAATTGGCCAAGGATGCCACACCCCCTTGCAAGAACACCCCTCTCCCCACCGTGCAGATCGAAGTCCCACTGCCCTTCCTTGCGAACAGGTTGCGACTCCGTAGGAACCCCACACCCCTGCCTCCCGCAACACCTCCCACCACCCATAGACACCGCACCACCTTCCACCCCCGCAACCCCGTAGCTAACCCCTCCCGCAGCAACACCCCCACCCACAGACGCCACCCTCTTGTCGCCGCACCAACATGCAAGCTCCACCTACGAGCTAGGATTGCGATGCCCTAGCCTGCATTCGGCTCCCTCCACGCACAGCGACATTCCAAAACTTTTTGACTGTTCTTCTTATTAGCCAATAGGTACACAAATAAATAATTTTGTTTAAACTATTTAACTATGCATAAATATTGAAACTATACAAATGCATATAATTTTTTAAAAAAATTTAAAAGTTGATTGGTTAGTTCAAAATAGAAAATGCATCTAATGGATGCATAAGTATCATGCCTATCGACAGGAACTAATAATGTTGTTTCTAGATTAAATTGTGTAAAGTTTTTTGGATTAAATATATTTGATCCAAGAAGCTTTACACAATTTAATCAAAAAACAACATTATTATATAAACACATCTTGTAAATAGAGCTCTGAGATATATTCCAGAGATTGTATATGGAAGTGCTCCACCACAACTACTAACTTATGTTATGGTTGGGTTTGATAGCTATTTAGTTGACGATCATAATCCAGATATATTTTTTGTTATAACTAGAGGAGCACCACAATCCAAATACCATTAAGATTGGCTTGGGAATTTACAATACATAAATCATAAAGTTCAACTCTTTCAGGTGTTGCTATTGATATAAGACTAAAGAAAACATAATATTGACATTTATGGTCAGATCTTGTGTAAAGTCTCTAGAAAGCCTAGGAATAATGCCATCATTCACTTAAATTTTTAGAATATTATTGATGTAACATATTTTCTTCAAATTTGCTTCAATGACTATCAAGTGTTTTAATCTATTATATATTATATACAATAGCCCATGTTTAGAACATCGTACAAAAAAAATTCATCTATTGCATTGCATATAAATCATATCAAACCCAATTGTGTAGATTGTAGCATACTAAGCAAAGTAAATGAAAATTTATAAAAGAATACTAAAAAAATAAAGCCAGACAAGTTGAGCATTACATAGCAATTTTTTTCTTATTTTGAAGACAATATTGTAGATAGATTTAATAGCAACTGTGCACATAAATATATCTTAAAAACAAATAAAAATAATATGAAATTAATTATGTTTGATATTTGTATGTTTTTGTGCCAATGTGATAATTGACAACCTTTTATATAACACTATATGCTCTCATTATGCCTTTGGAGGGATTCTAATGGTTGAAAAGTGTTAGATAATAAGGGAACCATGTTTATTTAGTTTTTAACTTCAATTATTTTATACCTAGTTAATTTTTTTGTCTTTCAGTTGTATGTTTTTTATTTAGATTAATTAACTTAGATACATTTTAATATGATTATATTTTTATTTGATAGTTATGTAAAATTATTTTGTGTCCGAGCGTAATTGTTTTAGCATGTTAGAAAATCTAATAATGTTCTTGATTATTTTGTGATCTATCAATTTGAAATTTTTATGTTAAATTGGAAAATCTAAACATTCCTAGAAATGAAAAATAAAGAACAAGAAGTTTGAAAGTACACCAATATATAAAGTTAAAATAATCATTGAATCATCCTAACAGGAGGTAATATTGATATATAACTCATAGATCCTCACTTCAACAATGGATCAAATAAATTTGATAAAGAAAAAAATATTAATAAGGAAATAGAAGGGAAACCTAAGTTGAGTAAACCTTTTCCAGTTAAGGTTAAGACTTCCCTTTTGGATGCAGGTGAAATGCCCCTAAAATAGGTGAAGAGGTATGGATGCAATACCTTTAAGTCAATCCAAAAGAGGAGAATATAATCACAAGTTTCGAGGAGGAACTAAATGAAGACATATAATGCTAAATAAAAAGATTTTCTAAAGGAATCCAAAGAAAATAAACCAAAATGAATTCTTTGATTTTTTAAAAGAACTATTTTCAATAAATGATGAAAAAACTAATTGTTGTTGTGATTATAAATATTTGCATTTTCTATTTAGGTCAAGTTAAAATTATTGTTATTGAAGTATTTTATTTTCTTGTATATAATTTAAAAAATGGCTAGGACAAGAAATTCTTTATCTTGTGGCTTGTTAATGGGCAAGCTTTGGTTGATCCGATTAATAGAAATCTTGTGATTTTGGAATGGAGAAAACCAAAGGAGGGATGACATGAGGTAAATTTTGATGGTGTGTCCAAAGGTAATCTTGAACTATTTGGTGTAGGCTTTGTGGTGCATGATTGGAATGGTAATATAATTGTGATAAGGGCAAGAAAATTACCAGATGGAACAGATAATGAGGCCGAAGCTCAAGCGGCTCTTCATGCCATAAAATGGGAAAAATGTTGGGCCTTACGAAAAAATATTTAGAGGGGGATTCTCTGATTATAGTTAATGCAATTAAAAATGGGGAAGCCCAAGTGTGACATTTAAATAAATAATTTCATTCAATTAAATAGATTCTGTAAACCATCGTGGATTGTGGGGTTTCACACGTTCCACATTCCGAAAATTATGCAACGAACACTGTGTCAAAATGGGCAACCACATTAAATAGATAATGTGAGGATGGTATGCTGGGTGAAGTGACAATGTGATGCAACCATGACCGGTGGACCCTTAAACAAAATTGATCGACTCATGTAGCAAGAGTAACACAATAGAAGCAACAATCAAAACATTGAAAGATTACAAAAGTAAATCGTATTATCATCTTAGAATCTTTGGTAACCAACCGTTTATCATCATACATTCATCAAGAACATCTGGTAATCAACCAGTTACATGCAGGCTAACATACCAGATTACAGTTCATCTAAAACTCTCAGAGTCATCCGGATCTCAAATCACGAATCTAAAATCTCATATCCATTGATTTACCTACAAATGATTACATAAAACCATATATATACCCTTCGGAACATATCTAGGTCGACCACAAAAGATTACATTTACCAAAGTAAGAAAATGAAACGTGTAAATAGGTTGGGCCTAAGAATGAAAGGAAATATCTCCAAAAAAGAACCTCCAAGAAGTATGGATCAACAGGAAGGTCGACAAACACTCCAAAGAACATCTAGAAAGACCCAAAATAGATCCACATGCCAAGAAACCGGTTTGAAAAAGAAGGAAAACCAACTGGTAAGCCCAAAACTGTCCTGGAACCCAGAAACAATCAAATCGGAAGCAATATTTTGCCAGAAAAGAATCCAAATGGACTGAGAACCTGAAATTAAGCATATGAACAAGCCTGGAAACCAAAAATCTGATCTGCAATGAAAAGAAAGCAACTACCAAAACATACCGATAAGAACACAGAAAACTGCATACTGAACTAAACAAAAAGAAAATATTTTTGGTTGATGCAAGATTGCTCAAAGACTGGGGATGCTCCTGCATCAGACACCCCAGGTAGAAGGAGATGTTCCATGAGAGACAACTCATGAACATCAAAAATGATTTGGGATATAGATCCCATGCCCATTCCTGATCCAAACATCCTCCTTATCTGCAAACCTCTTCCTCGGGTCCTCCAGAACCTCAACTGGATTCTCTAACTCATGACTCTCTTTATTCCTCTTCTTTAGCTTCAAATTTGCACACTGTCTCTGCTTACTGCTCTCTTTCTTCTGTAACTCTGATTTGTTTCTGCCACAAGACTTCATCCAGTTCACTATCACCACCTTACTGTCATCCGAGTCCATCCTGTTGTCAGACTTTTCAACTAGGTCCTCCTGCAAACTCATGCCATCTTCTCGTATAACGTCTGCAACCGATTTCTCAGCACTGCAACTTTTCTCAAGATTCAGATCCTTCACTTCCTTCTCTTTCCCCTTCAAATAAATCAACGTGAACTTCTGCCCATCCTTCTCAATAGCGATTAGGTTTCTTCTACAGTCATAAATAGCTCTTCTATCAAACTGCCAAGGTCTTCCCAACGAGACATGATAAGAACTCATATATAAAACATCACATAAGACTTCATCCCTAAAAGGCCCAATATTAAAACTCACCAAGCACTGCTCTTTTACCTCCAACTTCTAATCATCTTGTAACCGACTCACCTTGTAAGGACAAGGATGCTCAAGCCTCTTCAATCCAAGCTTGACTACCATCTCCTTAGATACCAAATCATCAGTACTTCCACTATCCACAATAACCTTGCACAACACTTACCACCTGATTTGCACATAGTCCGAAAAAGACTCTTTCTCTTAGTAGGTCCGATATCCTCACGACTCTGCTCCATCATGACTCTTCTGAACATAAGGGATTCTCCTTGCTCCGATGCACACTTAGTTTCGGTAACTCCTCCTTCCGGTTCGTCATTTGCCATACAACTTCTTGCCATTCCTTGCTTACATTCATATAATCTATGTCCAATTTCTCCACACTTAAAACATTTGTCGAGAAAGTCTCAGCTGCTACTACCACTATCTTTTCTCCATGTCTTCTAATCCGGTTCTTTACTCTACTTAGGTTTTGACTCATCTTCAACAACTGACTTCTCTATGTCGCCACTCGTCAGTCCTTTGTATTTCTCCTTCCCTCTAGGGTTATTTTGTTGTCTTCTTCTCACCTTCTCTCAGCCTTCAAAGCATACCGATAAGCTTATTCAACCATGGAAATCCTCAATATACTCATCTCATCCTAAATGTTAAATGCAAGTCCATTTATGTACCTCGCCACCTTTTCTCTATCCATCTCTCTATGTCCAGATTTGATCACCACCTTGTAGAATTCCTCAGTATACTCTTTCACACTCAGGTTTCTCTGCTTTAGGTTCTACAACTTCTTGAATAATTCCAACTCATAGTCTCCCGATATGAATTTAGCCTTCAATATTGCAACCATTTGCCTCCACTGGGTGATCTTCAACTCACCATTATCCACTTTGTCTCTCTGCAATTCTTTCCACCACGAGGCAACATGCCCCTTCAACTTAGTCTGTGCTAGTCGGACTCTTTGTGGGTCCTTGATATCCTCAAACTCAAAGTAGTCCTCCAACTCTTTGATCCAATCAATTAGATCCTCTGGGTTCAACATTCCAGAAAAGTTTGAAACCTCCACTTTATGAACTTTACTTGCTTGTGCCACTGCTCTCAGAAATCTTTCCTCTCTTTCATCTTCTTCTCTTTCAGCTTCATCTGCCTCAAGCTCCTCTCTGATTTCTTCATAATCATCCTCAGACTCTGGATTCCTCCACAAACCAATCAATGCATTCTGGATCTCATTCCTCATCTCATTCTTGAAATCCTCCATCATCTGCTCCACCCTATGGGGGTTCATCCTTCTAAGTGACATCTCCTCCTCTGTTCTAGTGAACTGCCTCAACTCGGCGATCTGACTACTAGTTTCGGTTGCCTCTCCTCGATGATCTACCAAACCAACCCGCAACCTACCTCCAATCGACGATCTATCCACCCAAAGGAATGCCTTAAGGTTCACAACCGATTCTTCCTCCATCGACAGGTTCAAAACCCGCTCTGATACCACTTGGTGCAACCATGACCAGCGGACCCTCAAAGAGAACTGACTGACTCATGCAACAAGAGTAACACAAGGGAAGGAACAATTAAAACATTGAAAGATTACAAAATCAGATCATATTATCATCTTAGAATCTCTGGTAACCAAGCGATTATCATCATACATTCATCAAGAATATCCGGTAATCAACCAGTTACATGCAGGCTAACATGCCAGATTACAATCGATTTGAAACTCTCAGAGTCATCTGGATCTCAAATCATGAATCTAAAATCTCATAACCATTGACTTGCCTATGAATGATGACATAAAACCATATATATACCCTTCAGAACATATCCGGGTTGGCCACAAAAGATTACATTTACCAAAGTAGGAAAATGAAACGTGTAAATAGGTCGACCCTAAGAATGAAAGAAAATCTCTTTGAAAAAGAACCTTCGAGAAGTACGAATCAACAGGAAGGTCAATCACACACCAAAGAACATCTAGCAAGACCCAAAATAGATCCATACGCCAAGAAACCGCTTTGGAAAAGAAGGAAAACTAATTGGTAAGCCCGAAACTGTCTCATAACCCAAAAATAGGCAAATTGAAAGCAATATCTTGCCAGAAAAAAATCCAAATGGACCGAGAATCTAGAATTAAGCATATGAACAAGCTTGGAAACCCAAAATTTGATCTGCAATAAAAAGCAAGCAACTACCAAAACATATCGACATAAACAAAAAAAACTACATACTGGAACTGAACAAGAACTAAACAAAAAGGAAATATTTTTGGTTGATGCAAGATTGCTCAAAGACAGGGGATGCTCTTGCATCACAATGCATGTGCAAAGCATATTTTTAAGGGAGGAGGTGATTGCATGGAGAGCATTCTAGTGGGCACGTGGCATCTCTCTATTTCAATTTGGAGGCAATCTTCCCGCTCACTACACCTTGCTAGCAGCTAGCTTTTTTGGGAAGGGTTTTTATTAAAAGAATTAAGGCCCTTTTCAAGTTTTAGGATGATGCCTTTGTGGAAATTTTGGAGACTTTATTGTGCGATGTTTTCATGTTTTTTGAACATAGATATTGGATGAATGTTGGCATTGTTTCAATGGTAGTTGCATGGGGACTAGAATTAGGTTGCGAGGAGGAAGAAATCAAATGGGTAACTATGAATGCATGCGTCCATGAAGACTGAACTTATAGATTGAGCTCAAGTTTGGAATGGGCCATCTTGAGTGTCGGGTTTGACATTTGTAAGGGATTATGGGTGGTAAGGAAGAAGAGTTGTGGGATCTTGTGCCCTTCATGTGTTGGGCCATTGGTGCGAATCCTGATGAAAGTCGAGTGCAAGTGGTCGTAGGGTGGGACACTTTAAAATTTTATTTGCAAGAGATGGAAGAGGAGATGAGGGTAAAGGCACTGGGAGTAGAGGGAAAGTTGGGAAAAGTGAGAAAGGAGAAGGTGGATTTTTAGGCAAAGGTTGGGCATGGTTGAAAGGTCGGGCTCTCTGTGAGATTAGATTGCTCAGGGTGTGTTGAATAGATTTCTTTTAATTTCGCAAATGTGTGGCAAAATTTTATTTTTTGAAATGCATAGTTATGTAAGTAATCATGATATATTTTTTAAATATGTTATGTATGTATCCTTGGAGAGTTAGGGTGGTTCTGGATAGGGTATGCCCCTAATACACGATTGTATATATATATATATATATATATATATATATATATATATATATATATATATATATATATATATATATATATATATATATATATATATATATGCTAAAAGAGGCTAGGATTTTGACATATATTTAGGTATCTTTAGAGATAAGTGTATATTGTTATAGCTGGGGAACTCTATTATAGGGGTGGTTTTGGTGAAAATTTGGCCTGATCTAAATTGGTAGGCGGTTTATAAGTATACAATGTAATATATTTTATGAATACATCAATATAATTCTAAATATTACTGACCAAAAAAAAGAATATAAATTCTTTATTTTATATATATATATATATATATATATATATATATATATATATATATATATATATATATATATATATATATATATATATATATATATATATATATATATATATATATATATATATATATATATATATATATATATATATATCTTTAATAATCCATATAAAATTATAGCACAAATAATAAATATAACACTAACACTAATTATGTTCCCACCTCTAACTCAAACGTAAATACTAACCCTAACCTTAAGCCCAACTCTAACTAAAACTCTAATCTTAACATATAATAATACGATGACCATAACTCTAACTCTAGTCATAACCATTACCCTGATTTCATCTCTAAACATAACCCTAACACTAATTCCATCTCTAACCCTAACCCCAACCTTAAAACTAAAAATAATTTTGATTCTAACTCTAATTGTAACCCTAATACTAACACTGTTTCTATACCTAACCCTAACTCTAACTCTAAACCTAACCCTAACCCTAACCAAACCTAATGCTAATTTTAATTCTAGTTCTAAATCTAATCACAACCTTGAAAAAACTAACAATATTTATAACCCTGATCCATACTCTAAATCTATCTCCAAACCTAACCTTAATTGTAACTCTAAATCTATCTCTAAACCTAACCCTAATTCATTTAATTACATCTTTAATTATAGCACAACATTTAAACCTAATTTATCTCTAACCATAAAAAAACTTTAACCCTAATTCTCTCTAGCCATGACCTTAAGCCTAATCTTAACTTTAATCCTAACCTTATCTCCAACCCTAACCTTGATTCTAATAACCCTAAATCTAGTTTTGTCTCTAATATAATTCCAATCTTAGTCCTAAACCCAATGCTAACCCTAGTTGTAATCCAAACCTTAACCCTAACCACAACTTAATTTTATATATCTAACTCTAACTGTAGTCGTAACCCATATGCTAATACTAAGGTTAACCCTAACATTCACCATAATTATATTGGTAACCCTAATTCTATCTCTAATCCTAGCTTTAATTCAAACCCTAATTCTAACCTCATCCTCAACCCAAACTTTAATTCTAACCCTAACCATAAATCTAAATCTAAATCTCTTTATTTCTATCTCTAACCCTAACCTTAACACTCACACTGAGCCTAACCTTAACCTTAACCATAAAACTAACCTATATTCTCTCTCTAACCATAAACCTAACTTTATTCCTAGAACCTTAAGTTTAATTCAAACTCTAACTCTAACCCTAACCCTAACCCATACCTATATTCTATCTCTAACCCCCAACCCTAACCCTAAACTATTTTCTACATTTAAGTATATCTTTAACCCTAATCTTATCCCCAACCCAAACTCTAGTTCTAACCCTAACTCTATAACTAATTATAACCCTAACCCTAACCCCAGCAACAAAATCATAACCCAAACCCTACTTCTAACCCTAACCCTAAATTTATCTCTAATGCTAACCCTAATCCATGTACTCCATTTTTTTCTTTAACCCTAAGTCTAATGTTGACCCTAACCCTAACCTCATCCCCAACCTTACTTTAATTCAACCCCAAACCTAAACCCTAACCCTAACCTTAATCTTATCCATAACCACAACTCTAATTCTAACCCTAACCCTAGGCCTATTTATATCCCCAAATTAACCTTAATTTTATCTCTTACCCCGATCTTAATCCTAACACTAATCTCAACCCTAAACTTAACCCTAATCTTATCTCCAACGCTAACCCTAACCTAATTTAATCTTTAACCCTAACCCAACCTTAATTTAATATCAACCCTAACCCTAAACCTAATCGTAACCATAACCTAAACCCCAACACTAACCTTAATCTTAACCACAACCCTCTTGTAACCCTCATTTTATTCCTAACCCTAAACCTAACCCTAATACTTATACTATCCCCAAACCTAACTCTATTTCTAACCCTAATCCCAATCTTAATCCTAACCCTAATCATAATCCCAACCTTATCCCCAACCCCAACCCTAACCCTAATCCTAATCCTAACACATTCCATTGTTAACTCTAAGCCTAACCCTAATCTCAACTCTAACTGTAGCCTTATACCCAAGCCAAACTCTAATTCAAACCCTAACCTTAGCCCTCACCCATTTTCTATCTCCAACCTTAACCTTATCTTAATCTTATCCCTAACTCAAACTCTAAGTCAAACCTAACCCCAACCCTAACCCTAGCACTATTTTTATCTAACCCTAACCTTAAAACTAAACCTAACACTATCCCCAATTCTAACTCTATTTCTAACCCTAACCCTAACCCTAACCCTAATCGTAATCCCAGCCTAACCCCAACCTTAACCGAAACCCAAAAAGTAACTCTAACCCTACCTTAACCATATATCTATTGTTAACCCTAACCCTCATTGTATCCCTAATCCTAAACCTAATTCATTTAATGTCTTACATGTTGCACTGCAAATGCTACTAGCATATATTTATTTAATATTATATACAATATATGTCGAAAGATATCCTTCCCGAGGTGCCTATTTTTTAATCAATATCTCACATTAAAGTGTACTAGGTGCCTCATGAAGGATATCTCTTAGTATATTAAATAGACATATGCTAGTTTATTACTCCTTCCATCAAATCATTGAGTCAATATCTTAAGAGCTTGTCACAAGGTGAAGATCCTTGCTCAACAAACTCACCAAACATGTTCGTCAATGTTGCCATTTTTATTATAGGTCTAGACATTATTCACATCTCTATTTGGAAGTATATGTTACACATTGACATATCATATTTGTGTACCAAAGTTTAGATTTGCAAGTATAAATTAGATCAATAGATACACAAATCACTTCTATAACAACATAAATGATCTATAATAATAGACAACAAATTTTTTAAATACAAAAACATTTATCTAATCAACTCTAATTTTCCTTGCATCAACAAATTATCTATTTCATCAAAATAACATTTTTAAAAAAAATTTCTAATTTTTTCTACTATATGATTAAATATCAAAATTGATTAGTTTATATAATTTATATTAGCTTGATATATTCAACTTAATTCTATACTAAAAATATCTTACAAGAGATTAGGAATAACACCGACAAGGAAATGCATTAGGGTAGCCGTTGCACGCGTGTAGCCCCTCTCGAATAAACGCTAAGATGATAAAATATCAAACCCTAAACCGGACTCCAAAATCTCAGAAGCTGTATTTGATAGTGTGATGAATTATAGGTTACACTCGATATAAAACTTTCTATTTGGTTGATACAACGATTAATATCGAAAACCCTTGCCAGGGTTTTACATTTCAATTTGCTTTTATTTCTCTGGCGTTTTAGTGGAAGCTTAAGTTTCAGGGTTTAAGCTTCTTCTTTGTCTGCGGCGGCACACTGTTAAGGTAAGTCGTTCTTCTTCTATTTGCATGTTTCATTCATTTTATTGGATTTGTTCAAGGTTTTTCCTGGTTGGTGCTGTTTGGCGAGTTGTAGCCCTTGAGGTTTTACCTGCAGGCTTTCTTCCGCCCCTTTAATCTAATTTAATTTTTCAGTAGATTTGTTTTGTAAACCTTTGTTTCAAGTAGTTCTCTTAGGATTGTGTTTTGATTTGCGGATTTTGTTTTCGTGATGCTCTCTTCTTAGAGTCGTTGATTCAGTTTTTACCTGCGGGATTCACTTGTAGGAATCTGAAATGAAATCCTACAGTGCACATTTTAACGTTAGGTATTACTTTTAGATTGCGGTCAGTTCCATGTTTGGGTTGTGCATTTAGTAGGTAGTGGCTGGGGTAATGTCGAAATGCCAGCTTTATGATACGCTAATGAAAATGGGGATATAATATAGACACTTTTTGTACCCTTTTAGGTGATTTGGATTTGAATTGGGAGGAAATGGATTATTATTCAACATAAGAGTCGCATGTGCAAAGTATTTTTTAGAAAATACTTTCAGAATACTTTATAAAAACGATTGGGAGTGCAGAGTTTTCATAAAAAAATAATAATATTTTTTTGATTTTCAATTCAGTATCTATGATGATATACATCAGTTGTACCTTTGATGACAAGTTATATTGTTACAGGCTACTTTATAGCACTCTAAAATGGGGAAGTCGAACAAGAAAGCTAACACCCAGGTGAGTCTGCATACCAAGATTGTCATTTTGTTTTCTTAGTTTATATAGTGGTTTGACTCTTATCCCGTTATTCAGGTTGCTGTATCTGCTCCAATTGCGACAACAAAGAAAGATAAGAAAGGTGTGTTATTTTTTATATTAATACAAAACAGTTTTACTGGACTCTGTGCGTGCTATCGTGAGAGGCAAAGCTGTTGTTCCATCGCTATAATAATTGTTTTATCTACGTAATTCTCAGGCAAGAGAGAACCAGATACTGAACTTGCAGCACAACCAGCTTTGAAGAAACTGAAATCTTCAAATAAAGTTCCTCCAAAGAAGAAACCAGAGACATCATCTGATAGCAGTGATTCTGAGTCTGAAAAAGAGGTAGCATATGCAAACTCTTATAGTAGTCATCGTTATAATTTGTTGGTGAAAACCTCTTGTGATTGTATTGCTTGTTTAGTTAAATATTGTGTATGGTCACGAGCATATAATATATAAGTTCGTTCTAGTCTTCAATATTGTGTATGGGTTATAGATAAGTTTTGAAGTTAGCTTTATGACATATCTTTCATCAATGAATTGCCACCACAATAATTTAGTAATCTCTTTATCTTTATCATAGTATACATGAATCTGTTACCCATTTATTACGACTGTGTCTGTTATTATCTTGTTTAATTTTAAATTTTAATAATATTTGTGCTATATCTAGGTAAGCATAATCGATACATAAAATGTTGAGGCCATTATTATACAGGTCATGCTTAAATATCAATCTAGCTTTGATTGGTGTGTACTTACGAAAACTTATGAGGTTTTTGATGGGTGAAATAAAACATTGTATGTTAAGAATTAAACATAACATATTTTATGTAATTTTCATATTTAAAAGTGAACAAATTGTTTATTAAGTAAGTGCCCAAATTAAAATATTGAACACAAGGAGTTGGTGCTCTCAAAATATTGATCACATTTATTGCACTTCTCCATGATAGATCAGTAATAGACCTTTATTTTTCTCTAGAAATAATGTTTATACGATAATGACACTCACAGTTTGATTATTAAATATTCTCTTACGCTTTAAAAGAGATTAGAAATTTGTGGTTAATATGTAATGAAAATGTACTATAGGAAACACATAAAAAACTAAGTGCTTTGGTAAAGAATGGAACACTAGCAGCGAAGAACGGGTCAGTTGCAGCTTTAAAAAATGGTAAAGAAGAATCAAGTGAAGACGAGTCTTCTGATGAGGTACTTACTTTATGTTTAAGCCAAATCATCAATACAATATAAAGCAAATGAATATTAGTCAATTGTTATTTTTTTGGATATTTGATATGTTCAAATATTGCTTGTAAAAGAAACTTAAAACATGTCATATTTTTTCTGTACAGGAGCCTGCAGCTAAAATTATTCAGTCAAATAAGAAGGTATAGCAGGTTAATTTGTTTACAGAAATTTTAAGTGGCTGGTTTTTATGTTTTTATTACAAGCTGCTCTTTGATATTTGTTTAAATTGCTAGCTAATTTTATTATTGGAAATTGCTACTTACGTTGTTTATTTCAAATTTATTTTATTACAAGTTGCTAATGAATTTGTTTAACAGAATGCTTCAGTGCCAATTAAAGCCATTTCAAAGAAGAAAGATAGCAGTTCAGAAGAATCTGATAGCGAAGAATCTGAAGAAGATATTGTGCAAAAGGTATAAAGGGGTTCATTCTAAGTGAAGATGTGACCTCTGATAACATTATATTTTACCGTGTTGTATATTTTTTGATTCATCAATATGATACAAATCAGTACAGATTTAAGTGGCTCTTTCATTTTTCATAACGCTTCTTGATTTTTCCTTCTCTGTCAGTTGTTAAAACACTTGTTTATTTTCCCTTTGCCTCTATTGTCAAAGATTTTTTCCTGATATCCTCTGTTATGGTAATTTTTCCATCAAAAATACTAATATTTGCTGCCAACTGCGTTATTTATTTTCTTCTTATCAGTTTATTAATTAAAAGTGAAAATGGTTTATAACATGTACAGATATCGCTAAAACATTGATAGGTTAAACTTAACATTACTTTTATGCACAGAAGCCTGCAGCCAAGATTGTTCAGCCCAAAAAGGAGGCCCTTCCCTCAGGCACTAAGAAGGTATAACAGGCTACTTTGTTTGCCTGCCAAAAAATTCAAAATGCTAGTTTATGTTTTTTAACTTTTTTATTTTTAGTTTCTAGTTAATGTTATATTATTACAGATTGTCAGTTAATATTTTTTATTGCAAGTTGCTAAACATTTTGTTTCACAGAATGCTTCAATGCCAGCTAAAGCCATTCCAAAAAAGAAAGATAGCAGCAGTTCTGAAGAATCTGACAGTGAAGAATCTGAAGAGGACACTGTGCAAAAGGTATAGAGGGGTGTCCTGTTTGAATTGTGAAGTGAGGACAATTCTGGACCGCATTATATTTCATTGTGTTCCAGTTCAATATTTTTTTTTTGTGTATGTATAACAAAATTAATATGCCTTTTCTTCAAAGAACATAATCTTAAATTATAAACTATTATATGCCCTCATCTATACATTTAGCTTATGTGATACCTGATACACATTTGATATATTTGCCATATGATATAACTACAAGCAAAAGTTGCATTTGTAAAGATGGAAGAGTAATTTTACATTTAAACGAACTCATTATTCATAAAGCTTCTTGATCTCTTCTCTATGTCTACTGTAAAATCATCTACTTATTTGCTTTCCTCCTCTATTGTCAAACATTCCTCTTTGATGCCCACTTCTGCCATTTGCATGTTTCTGAGGATGGGATCTCACCATTCTCTTTCAAAGCTATTTAATATCCTCTTCAATGGTGAATATAGCTTTTTAATGTCTGGTCTCTTCACTTCAATGATCTCTTAGGGTTTAAGTCTATTTGGTATCCTCTTGACCAGTGAATATAGCTTTTTAATGCCCAGGCTCTTCACTTAAATAATCATACTAGTTTGTCATGTATTCATATGAAATTATAAGATTGGGGCAAGTAGTTAAGTTCTTGCTTTGGATGGGCTTAAATTTTTTTTTTTAACAAAAAGCCAATGTTTTGTCCACAGTTTTTTCTTTAATCATTTTTTCTTATATGAAATTCAAGGAGCTAGTTTATATATCTTGTATGATAATTCTCTAGTAATTTGCATTTACAGAATGCTTCCGTGCCAGTGAAAGCGCCCCCAAAGGAGGGTACAAGTTCTGAAGAATCTGACAGTGAAGAGTCTGAAGAGGATACCGTACAAAAGGTAGAGGGTTATCTCTTTGGAGTGAGGATAATGCTAATTAATATTGTATTTTTCCGCATTCAAGTAGTTGTATCTTTGTATGATCAAAAATCTTAGGCAAGATGCAATGCCTTTTCAGTAGGCTTACTGATGCATTTGAAGTATCACTCGCACACTTGGTCTGTATTTGAGATGTTTGCTTTACAAGGGAAGATACATTTGTATATGCAGATGGTCTATAATTTAAGATGTTTGCTATACAAGGGGCGATTGCATTTGCCAATATGGAAGAATTATTCGAGATTTTAAAGAGTGTCATTTATAATACTTTTGCTTTTTAATTCCTCATAGATATTAAAACACCTATTTATCTGTGTGCTCTGCTGCCTTCATTGTTAAAAAGTACATGTTGACAACTTATTTTATTTACACAATTCCTTTTACCTGCCTGCAAATGCATGTTTTATTAAAATAAATACGTTACTTTGTTAATTGTTTACAGCTATAAGCTAGTTCCTTTTTTGGAATGGCTTTATGTTGGTATAGAAGTACTTTTTATTCCAAAAAGTGATTGCTGTGTTTGCTATTTTTATTTGTAATAAGTTTAAAAATGCATTTTTAGATATGGTAAAAGTTTTGCTTTCGTTATTGGCCCTGTTGTAAGTTCTTTGATGTCTTGGTCGTAAGAATTATATTTTCTACAAGACAGGACAAGAATTTGTGAAAACAATTTTTGTTTCTTGGATGGGACGAATACGTCCACAAGATGCTTCTTTTGTGAAAACAATATTAGTTTCTATGTACAACGTATTCGCAATATGTCTGAACTATAGTTAGGAATACTTGTTGGGGTTTTGTGGAAGTGTTTTAATGCTTTTTCAAATGTCAGAAACTTGTTTCCCAACCCATTGCTAAATCTGTATCCAAACAAGAAAGCTCCAGTGAAGAAGAAACTCCTGAGGATAGTGATGAAGAACCTGCCCCCCAAAAATTGAAAGCTAAGGTATATTACATATTACATGTAAGTAGTATTCAAGCAGTAGAAAGAGACTTTGAGGTGTGGAGAATGGTAAATGTTAGTGAGTTAGGGTGTGTAGTGACTTGAGTTCTGTTTATGTGATGATAGATTTTATTTCATTGTGTTTGCACCAATTAGATCAATAATCTTGTTATACTATTGCAGTGAATGGTTATTTATTCATTTTTCTTTTGTCCATTTTTTTAAAATTTGTATTCTTGTACAGGTTCTTATTGTTATACTATTATAGTAATAAATAAAAGTACTTGTTGGGTTTTGTGGAAGTGTTTTAATTTGTTTTCGAATGTCAGAAACTTGTTTCCAAACCTATTGTTAAATCTGTATCCAAACAAGAAAGCTCCAGTGAAGAAGAAACTTCTGAGGATAGTGATGAAGAATCTGCCCTCCAAAATTTGAAAGCTAAGGTATATTATATAGTACATGTAAATAGTAATCCAGCACTAGAAAGAGAGTTTGAGTTGTAGATTATGGTAAATGTTAGTTAGGGTGTGTTGTTACTTGTTCTGTTTGTGTGATGGTAGATCATAGTTCATTGTGTCTGCACCAATTAGGCATAATGGTCCTGTTATGCTATTGTAGTAATGGTTATTTATTTTTCTTTTGTGCATGTTTTTTAATTTGTATTCTTGTACAGGTTCCTATAACAAATGTTAGTCAAACAAACAAAAAAATGGTAAGACCAGAAGTACAAAAGAATGTTCTTTGCCACACGATATTACATGATATTTGATAGTGATATTTTTATTACATTTCATTGATTCTTTGTTTCTCATGGCCAAGTTTCAATCTTGATGCACAGAGTACACTAGTGAAAGCCCCTCCAAAGAATGAAGAGAGCAGTTCCGAAGAGTCTGATAGTGAAGAATCTGAGGAAGATATTGATCAAAAGGTAGCAGTTGAACCGGCTTTTTGAAGACGACTCCTTCGAGCGTTTCTTCCCGTTTCAGTACAGGGGCTGTGGTTTATGGGAAAAACTATCCAAAAATTTGGGAATGGGGATATATATATATATATATATTATATATAAAATTATAAATAACGAAACTGCCAGTACTTTGTTGTTTAGAAAAGCTCAGGAGGTAATGTATTTTTGTGCTATATAATCAGTATCACAAAAGTATTAGTTTAAAAGGGGTTAGGGGATATTCCCTGCGCACATTAAAAAATGAGTTTACAAAACAAGCTTTGATTTCTCAGTCTTCTGGTAATTAAATTAATTATCTAAATTTCAATCTTGATCTCTAATCGAAGGGAATTAAGCTGAACAACTAAAAGAAATATTTAATTGGCTATGCATCCTGTTGGAGCATATGGTTTGTTTGTTTTTAAAGTCCCAAATAAAAGGTCCAACTACTCTCTGCTGTATCTGTTGCTGCTATTTTATTTTCTTGCAGTTGCCCAGTTTTGGATTGATTCTTTATTTCCTCCTTTTCTGGAAATAGGCAATAACAGATGAATGAAACTGCTTTTAGTTAACAAATCTGCAGGTGGTGACAGTGCTATTAAAGGCAGAGTTGAATGCCCTTGTAAACAATATCTTTGATGTGCAGTTCTAATGATGCAAAATAGACAACTTTTTGTAGTGTTTAACCCACTAATTAGTGTCTGAATTGATGATAAGACAATGATAATGGTCTACAGGGAATGTCGCAAGGGTTTGATGATGTCTTGTAGCCACCCTGCATCCCCACACATGCAGGGGAATGACTCCCAGATTCAGTGGGTGTCATGTCGCTAAGAAAATTTTCCATTTTCTGAGAAAAAGGGGATGGGATGGGGATTTCCTGCACCGGTTCCCCATCCCTGTACCTGCAAGCCCATAGAAAACTTGATATTGAATTCTCTCTTGAAAATGTTTCTGCTCGTATTTTTTCATTTTCCTTATTTCTGATGATGCATAGATTTTTCTGTTCTTTTGGGAGTGATTTTTAATTGCCCTGTACCTGCAAGCCCATAGAAAACCTGACATTGAATTCTCTCTTGAAAATGTTTCTGCTTGTATTTTTTTGTTTTCCTTATTTCTGATGCATAGATTCTTCTGTTCTTTTGGGAGTGATTTTTAATTGCGAAGTGTGTAAGCACTATTTGTACTATATGCAATATATCAGTTTTTGAATCTGATGTCAATAATGTTTGATTACTTATTGGAATTTAATATAAATTTGATGTCATTTCAGAAACGCAAAGTTCCAGCACCTCAAGTTACTAAACCAAACAAAAAAATAGCAATCTCAGAATCTCAAAAGGTATATAAAACGAGCATTATTTAAGTTGCTGTTTATCGTATTATTTGCTGAACTAATTGATTCATAGCTTTTCTTGTCTTTTTTTAATTTCTATTGCAGAATGTGCCAGTCAAAGCTCCTTTAAAAAAGGAAGAGAGCAGTTCCGAAGAATCTGACAGTGAGGAGTCTGAGGAGGTGAATGTTGTTCAAAAGGTGAATATCTATCCCTGTTCTTGGCTTGATGCTAAGTTCCCTTTCAAAGTGTGTCAAAATTTTGCTAAAAACTAACCTATATACAAGGGCATATGAAATATCTGCAGAAGAGCGAAAAAGGAAATTGCTTTCCATATTAATTTGATGAGCACATAATTATATTAAAATTAACAATCAATGAGTGGATCCTCTACCTTGGGTGTATAAATATTTACAAAAAATATGAAATCAAACCTGAAACTTATCTTATTTGCCTTCTTTGTCCTTTTTGTGATATCTTATTTTCCAATTCAAACTTTAGTGAGCACTGGATCGCAATCAACCATTCTTTTCACTTCATCCTGATGGTGTATTGGAATATGATCCTTAATGTTGATGTAGAAAACCTCACGGCTGCATTTAGAAACATTCTTGATTTCAATAACATGGACTGAAACTGTCTCTATGTGTGTAATATATGTGCATGATTTCCACAAAATGTGCAAATTGAAATATATTAAGCTGTTAATTGATAATTCAATGCCCATTGTCAAACATTAATTTGTAAAATCTGAATGGTTCATATGGGTGCATCTGCATTTGATTTTGTGGGGCATTGTGTATTACTCCCTATCTGTGGAAATGTCTAATACCTTAGGGTTGGATCAAAATAACATTATCAAGGAAAACCACAGATTTTGACAGTGGATTGTTAGATGCCATTCTCAAAACATTGACAATGTTCCTGTAAACAAAAGTTCAGCATTATTGCAGATTAATCATGTTGGCCCTTTTGTAAGGTTAAGAGTAAATGCATGCTGGAAGCAAAACGACTAAATAAATCTGCAGATACCTATGCTATCATAGGTTAACATAAACATGGGAGCTGCAAACACAAGAAGGCTAAAGTGACCTCAAATTTGTTCTTTGATTCCTCTAGCAGTACATCAATTGAAAGGGGTCAGGATATAGTCTGAACTAGTTTGGGCTCAGCTAGAGTTGCTGAAGTTTGACAGGATTTAGTTCTTCTATAGTTCCTTCATAGTTTTATACATCAGTTATGTTAAATACAGTGCTAATCATTTAATTGTGTGCTCTGTATTTGGTGCTAGTGTGTCGAGGACGATTTTAGACAAACTGATTGCCATATTTTATTGGTTATCCCATTTTTAATTTGATATTTATGCAAACGTTAATTATTGGGCAGAATCCTGTGCCAATCTACGCAGGACCTGGTCCACTGTCAGGATCCAGAACTAGTTTGGGCTTGGCAAGAGTTTTTGAAGAATGACATTATTTATTTCTTCTATAGTCCCTACATAGTTTTATACATAAGTGATGTTAAATGCAGTGTTTATCATTTAATTGTGTGTTCTGCAATTGGTGCTTTAGTGTGGAGGATAATTTTTGACACTGTCATATTTAATCCTCTTTTTAATTTGATGTTTATGCAAATGTTGATTATTCTAGAAATCTGTCCTTCAAATTTAGTTCTTTCATAGCTCTAGCAGGATATTAATTTAATAGGGTCAGGATTCTGTGCAAATATAGGCAGGACCTGATCAAGGGTTAGGACTCTGAAAAGTTACAGAGGATTTATTCTTCTGTGGTTCTTAAATAGTTTTATACATCAATGATGTTAAATATAGTGTTTTATCCTTTTAATCGTGTTCTGTTCTTGAGTATTGAGGCCAAATTTTGATAAACTGATGCAATATTTAATCCTATCTTTAATTTGATGCTATTTTAGAAACCTGCCCCAAAACCTGCTGTTAAACAAGAAGGTAGCAGTAGTGAAGATGACTCTTCCGACGAGAGTGAGGAAGAACCTGTACCTCAAAAGCTGATACCAAAGGTGTGTCATGTTTTCATTTTATTTACTTGTTACTGATTATCTGATGACAATATGTAATCCTATTTTCTATTTTGGGATTATATTTACATGTAAATGCCTTTTAGAAAACTGTTACCAAACCAATTGCTAAACAAGAGAGCAGTAGCAGCGAGGAGGGGTCTTCTTCTGAGGAGAGTGATGAAGAGCCTGCACCTAAAAAACCAGTGCAGAAGGTACTAATCATGTTTTTCATTCACTTATATTTTTGGATGTCCATTGCTTTAGTTACCATGGGTGAGAGCTATTTCTTTCACTGAATTATCCACCATTTAACATTAAGCTTCCTTGTATTTTAAAACATGAAGTTTGTCTTCTGAGGATTTTTGAACATGATTCTTTTTTTAATTTTTATGAAAGGTTTGATTTTTTGCTCTTCATTGTTTCTATAATTCATTATTTGTTAAATATTGTAAATCAAACATTGAATATTTAAATCAGCTCTAAATACTTTTTCACCACCATTGCTTTTATTTATAGTCTAATGGTTTGGGTTCTATTTGAGGCTCCATGGTCATTGGAGCTCTGTAGGTACCATTTTGCCTATAGAATTTAACCCTGGCCATTATATTATAATTCTTGAGTGACCCAAATAGGTTGGATCTCCGTGGGTACATCTTAACCAATAAATTACAATCCCAACCATTAGATCATAAATAAAATCAATGTTGGTGATAAAAAATTAGTGATTCGGATGATTAAAAATTAGAGATACGATAAAAAAAGGTTGCCAATATGATTATTGGTAAATAAATTTCATTTCCTACTTTACTTTTAAAATTTAGCAAAATTTAATTTTTAGTAGAAATCAAATATTTCGGCAAATTTGAGTTTAAAAGTTCAATAAAACAAGTGTTCTTGCAGCCACTAAAAAAACTCACACAATTATGAAGTATTTTCTCACTTGAGAGGCAATCTATGGCCATCTCTGATCATTGGATCTAGTCATTACCTATAAACTCATAGAAACTAGATATTAAAATTTAAGCTGTCTTATATGTGTATATTTTCTGGTGTATTTGAACTTTTGCAAGCTTTTTAATTACTATGTGCAACTCATATTTTTAGGTCACTAAAATGCAGCAACCTGCTAAGAAAGCTAAGGAAGAGAGCAGCTCTGATGAGGATGAGAGCTCGGAAGAGAGTGACGAGGAACCCAAGGCCAAGAAAGGCATTAAGGTAAAACACAACACTATCTAACCATCTAAAACATCACTATATTAATCTTTGAAGTGATTCTTCCAAATATGAACAAGGTTAGAACCTATTATATGTCTATATTTTTCTATGATGAATTTTATCAAAAATTAAAATGAGCTGTTTGAGTGCTTCAATATGTTTAGTGTTTTGCATTTCTGGAAGAATTTAACATTTTGGTCCTTTGGATTTAACTGATAGAATTTTGGCCTGGTTGCATTTTGATGTGGTATATTTTTGACTGTTGCATGCCTATTAAAGAAAGATCTGTCCTTTATTGTATGCGGGTCCTTACTGATTTGTCTTTAACTGGCTTCCTTAGCTAGTTTCTATGATCTTATGCTTATCATGGCATTTTTTTTTGCTGTACGCATTTATGATCTGACTTTTTTTTTGTATGAATTTTCTTAGTGTATGCTCTTTTCTTTGAGATTTCTTGAGCTATTATCTAGCATCACTTTTTCTTCCTATTCTCAAGCTGTGTGGTCTGTGATTTTCTTCTGTGGATTGTTCCAGTTTTTACACAATTTCAACATCCCCCTTAATTTCTTATAAGTTAACAGTCCCCTTCTGTAATCTTTGTGCTTGATTTTCTTATTTCGATGTCCAAGCCTTGCTCTGTCAAGTCTTCCTGTGTTGTTTCTTTATTTTTATGAATGGCGTGCAAAGCTGATGAACGTACTTAAAATTCTAGTTGATGCAGTGAATACTTGATGTTGAACAGCAACTTGTTTGGCGTGGTCAAGTTTTATTAGTAGCCAATGATATGGTTGACAATTGCAATGCTCTCAAATATAGGGAGTTTGGAGTGATAATTATAACTCCTTTAATTTCTTTTTTCTGTCATCATACAGTAAAAGTTTGTAACTATATTGGAAATTTGTGTTGAGGAGATGGATAATTGGAAACTTCCATGTTAGCTTCATATGTGCTTGTAGCAAATTGCTTTTATTTAGAGAGTTCTGAAGTAGCACAATGAGAAACTCATAAGATTACATGATCTGAGAGAAAATGGCTGCTCTGTGTTCTCTGAATATCTGTAGTAATATTTTTAGGTCATAATTATTGCCATCAGTTTGTCTTTAAATTTCCTTGGGTGAATGTCTAAATTTGCATCCCCAACCCTTTATCTTGCCAGTCTTCTTGTGCACGACCTTGTCTTGTTCCAGATATGCCTTTGTTCATATCACGTATCTTCTCAAGTGAAACCATAGTTCATTATTTGTAATTTTGTCTTTACGATTTTATCCAAGTTTACAGTAGCACACAGAGTATCTGATACTGGTTTGAGGACATACCTTTTTGCCTATGAAGTTCCTAGAAGTTATGATTAATCGTTGGCTATAAAGTTCTTAGTTTATTTTCACCTCTTTGATTTTTCTTGAGCTATTATCTACACTGTTTTCTGAGCTAGTCTTGTGTTTGTGAAGTTTGCAAGTGCCTTTGTTAAAACTTAATTTAAATTTTCATAGTCATTGCAGAAGTGGAAGCCAGATTTGCTTAGGTTAACATTGGTTTATTGTTCTTTGGGTAATTACTAGTAATAGTTTCTGCTGAATAAGTCATGTTTTCAACCATGTTTTCAGTGCTTTACTGTCAGTTCTATGGTTTAAAGAAAGCAATGAACTTGACCACATGAAGGAAGATATAATTGAGGAAGAAAGCTTTAGCAAGAAAAGCTCTTAGACTGATATTGAAGCAAATGTTAACATACTGGTGTACAGAAATCCCCTCGCTGTCATGCATCTAGGTCCAAACAGGGGTTGTCCACAGGATGCAACTGTGGGCAGGGACATCTTTGTGTATGTCTCTTGTCAGGGGCTGTCTGGAGATGACATGTATGCGATATGCTTTCCTGGGTATTTCACCGGCGATGTGCAAGTATCACTTAACCCCTTTGGTGATGCGAAGATTTCCTTCGTGGCTTTAAAATAATCAGTATAACCCCTTCGTTGATGCCTAGACTTACTCAGTGGCTTAATTTGATCAGTATTAAATCCGAAAAAAAAAGATTAAAAGAATTTAAGCATCAACTCCTTGGCATCCATTATGGTATGGGAAAAGGAAGAATGCTGACTGGATAGCATTACTGCTTTTAAGTGGGGGCTAAATTTTAAAAGACAGCCATTAATGAAAGCAAACTGTTGATTCCATCTTATCATTGCGGAAGGATTATTCAACTGCAAGCCAAGATCCTTGATGTGGATAGAGGTTAAGTGAATGTTAAGACTATCAGAACATGGGAGGGTGTAAATGTTTTGAGGATGCATTATTTTGATGTTTATATTCGTAGTAGATTCATTGAAATGTTGATTTTTTGATTATTATAAAAATTCAAAAAATCAATTTTTATGTATGATTAAAATAGCTGCAATGTAAATGTGTTGAGGATGGATCCTTGTCCTCTGTATAATTTCCTTTAAAAAACTTTTCACTTCTATGCTTTTATTTTTTTTAAACAATGTCTTCAGTGAGTCATTCTTGAATTACCTCAGATTGACATTGTATGGGCTTATGTCTATTTTTTCCTAGTAGATACATTTCAATGTTGACGTTTTTAAATGTATTATAAGAATTCAAATACTTATTTGTTATTTCTCATGCTGGAATATCTATTTCCATACCAATCTCAAGGTTGCATTTGCTTCTAATGTGAAGGATACCAAACAAAAAGACAGTGATGAGGAAATGGAAGATTTGGAAGAAACTCCAGCTTCTAAGAAATCTTCATCTCAGAAAGATAAGGTATAGAAGAGTTAAGCAAATTATTTTTTGGTGGTCCTTGTCTTGCTTTTTTTTTCACTAACTTTGATTGTGTTTGCTTATTCATTTGGGATTGTCGCTTTTCAGTCATTCGCACAAAACATGTCAAAAACCCCGACAACTCCTGGTGTTACAACACTGTTTATGGGAAATATCCCGTTTTCTGTAGATGAGGATAGCGTGTATGTAGCTTATTTCTTGACTAAAAGCAATTTATATTTAAATAAGGGTGCCTATTGGATATCCTTGATAAGGTATATTTTAAGCTGGTGAAGTTTTACTTCTTTAATTCATTATTTTACAGGTACCAATTTTTTGAAGGTACTGGGGATTTGGTAGATGTTCGCCTAGCTAAGAATGACGATGGCTCCTTGAAGGGTTTTGGACATATTGAGTTTGCAACTGAAGCTGCAGCTACGAAGGTTTGGTATTTGTTCTCTGTATATATGTTTTTCTTAGGATATATTCCCGTCTTTTATCGACTTGATTTTAGAAGTTGCAGGATTTTGAGTTAAACAGTTGCCTTTTAAAACAGGCAAGCATTATTTTCTGTTCATCATTTTTTACTTGTTCCATATTTCTGGAACACGGTATAATTTCTACAGCCATGATTGAAGTATCCTTTTTTGCAGGCAATGGAAAAAAATGGAGAGGAGTTTTGTGGGCGACCTATTAGACTTGATCCTTCTAGACCTCGTGGAGAGCGTGGTGCAGCTTTTGGGAATCAGGATGGGAATTACAGGTCATTCAATCTGTTGCATAAATTTGAATATTTTGGTTAGTTTTTTTTGATAATGTTTGTTGACATCAATTGGTGCTATTTACATGACACATGATAGCAGTAATCGGCAGAGGCAATCATCTGGTCCAACTGCTTTTGTGAAGGGATTCGACAGGACTCAAGAGGAAGATTCTGTATGTTGCTTGATAAAAAAAAATGACTTTATATGTTGTCAAAGATATCTGTAGTAATGGTTACTAATTTTGTTGCCCATCTGTTCTTCATTCAGATTCGTAATAACTTGTCGGAGAATTTCAAAAATTGTGGAGAGATTATGAATATTCGAATTCCGATGGACAGGGATTCGGGAGAGAGCAAGGGGTGAGTGTTGGTAATTGTCAATAGTTCTATTATCAATTTTATTAATCCGATGATGATTCTGACTCACTAATCTTGAACTGTGATCTAGTTTTGCATATATTCAGTTTAAGGATCGAGATGCACTCTCCAAGGCCCTAGAGTTAAGTGGTAATGATTTATATGTTGATGAAGCAATGGAAAGAAGTGGAGGTGGTGATGGAGGTGGAAGAAGTGGAGGTAGATCCTCTGGAGGAAGAGGTGGGGGTAGATTTTCTGGAGGAAGAGGTGGGGGTAGATTTTCTGGAGGTGAGAACTTCTAATCCGACGCAATTTGTAATTGTTTAAATTCATTGAATGCATAATATTTTTTTATGAAGTTTAGACTTAATTTTTTCTATTGAGCAAATATTTTCTGTAATGGGAAGATCGGGAAGGAGGTTGCCACAATAAGTTAATTTTTTGTCTAATTTCTTGTTTGCACTATAAAATTCATGCTATAGACAACTATGGGTTTATGGCCTTTAACTGAATTTAGTGATAATATGACTATAGATTGTAAGGGCTTATCTAAAAATACCTAGATAATTCTAGATTGGGAATTACAAGTAGAAAAACCTTGGGATTCAGCATCCGAGCATTGAAACATGATATACCTACAAGACAGAGAAAAACTTTCTTGTTGTTACTACAATAAGTTT
Source organism: Cryptomeria japonica (assembly GCF_030272615.1). Classification (NCBI taxonomy): domain Eukaryota; kingdom Viridiplantae; phylum Streptophyta; class Pinopsida; order Cupressales; family Cupressaceae; genus Cryptomeria; species Cryptomeria japonica. Next base: position 553,313,627 of record NC_081413.1, read on the forward strand.
GCACTGTAAGTTAATTTTTTGTCTACTTTCTCGTTTGTACTATAAAATTCATACTATAGACAACTAGCTTATCTACAATAAGTTAATTTTTTTGTCTACTTTCTTGTTTGCACTATAAAATTCATACTATAGACAATTATGGGTTCATTACTAAGAGCAATGGTTTTATGGCCTTCAACTGAATTTTTAGTGACAATATGACTATAGATTGCAAGGGCTTATCTACAAATACCTAGATAATTCTAGATTGGGAATTACAGGTAGAAAAAGCATGGGATTCAGCATCCGAGCATTGAAACATGATACCTACAAGACAAAGTAAAAACTTTTCAAAACTAGCAGAGCAATATTGTTGGTTGATGTTTTGTTGAATACACTGGCCCCACGGATAGAGTTTTTGGTTGGGAGATGTTTCATTGAATTTTCTGCCCCACCAAACACTGTTTTACTTGGTGTTTTCCGTCCGATGGTTTTCTCTTGTAAAGCAAACAGTTAATGCTGGGTCTTCTGTTGAAACTTTTCCTCTGATTTAGAGGGACAGAGCTTTGGAGGCTTGGATGTGAATAACTGTTTATTAGACTTCAAGCATCAATTCTCACAACCACCTCTGCATAGATAAAAGCTGGCTGGGGCATACTCTAGTACATACTTCAGGGTCCCTCAATCGGCAGTAATTGCATGTTAAATATCCTTTTTTAATGGTTGACAGGCCTTTATTTGATATTTATTTTAGGTTTCCATTCATTATTGGAATTGAAAATGAAAAAAATATAAGGAGCTAGTGGGGACGTATCGTAGTCTTGTGCATTGTTTTGATCATTGTGACTTGAATATTGCTTGAATTAGACTTCAGATTGATCTCAGTTGTCTTTGTAGAATGTTTGAGATAGATGTAGGCTCATGAGTTAGTCTGGAACCGTGATATACTTTATGTTTAGTAAGAAGATGCACTTAAACCTCTTCTTCTTTCTTACCATTTCGGGACTATCACTAGAACTGTTAGTTTATTCCTGTTAGACAACTTGTGGAATGATGTTGGTTCTGCATGAATGGGACTTTGGATTTTGTATGAATTGCACTCTAGACAAATCTCTTTAGTTTAGAGCTATTTGGTCTAGAGGTTCAATAATATGTATTCTGCTTCTATATCCATGATTAGGATGTAAGAGAGGCTCCCAATCTTTACCCCTAATGCATAATTGGAAACAAATTCAAAAAGTCTTCAATTCTTTGGTATAGCATCTTGGTTCTAACTTTAGATTATATACCAGTTTTTTTTTTCTTTTTTTAAAAGAATTAAACCCGTCTCTGATTATTTTATAGGACGAGACCGTGGTGGTGGCCGGGGTCGTGGAGGCCGAAGTGGAGGCCGTGGAACTCCAAGATTTGATATTGCTTCTTCGGGAACAGGTATTGTTTATTAATTTTATTGGAGAACATTATAAACTTCGATTGCGGTGATTGGCTATTGACTCGGGCAATTGCTGTTTTGCAGGCAAAAAGACCAAGTTTGGAGACGATTGATATTATTATTAATTTCAGTGAAATACTGATTTGCTAGCATCTCTTCATTTATCAGCTGAATTTGTATATTATTATGAATTTCAAGCTGGAGAAGCTTTTTTTGATAGTGAAAAGTATTTAGCTCTTTTCTCGTGGAAAAGGAAAAAAACGTATGTAGGAAAAATATCTTGAGGTTTATTTTGCAGTTCGGAGGATTTATAGTTTTAGTAAGATCTATTGTGCTCTTTGCACTTCACTTCATACAAGATTACTTGTGGTTCATACATTTATGAGTTTACACGGCATTATTTATGTAACTGCCTTGTAAGTAAGATGAATAATTTCCAAATCTTATGTAGTCATTTTTTTGTGGCATATATTGATTCTTGATGGTGGTGGATTGATGATGATGAACACAAATTCAGAAACATAATTAATCACACACAAACATTGAACACATTCTCCTTGAGTGTTACTGCACAATTCTTGATCGATCAATTGATTACAAATTCATACTGCTTGGATGCTTTAGCTTATATATCCTCTTCTCATTGAGATCGCTTTGATCAGTGAAACCCCTGATGACAAAACTACATTATTGCTTCATTGTATAGAGGCTTTTACAATCACAAAGGCCAATTTTACAATTTGCTTAAAATAGTGAACTACATCTAAAAGTTTCCTAACCTTATCCACGTCATTGCGGGTAGAAATTACCAGAACGTTCTACTAATTGGGGTATCTTTCATTTGGAGTTTTCAAGGAAATTATTTATGATCTTGTAAACGCTTTGGAGGATTTTGATATGCAATTAAGTTTTTATTTATGGTTTAGCATATGCAACTGCATTAAACTGAACAATAATTTCCAAATTATATGCGATCACTACTTTCCACCCAATCTTATCGTGTAATATTGTTAATAATGGCCAAAAAAGGAACTTGAGGTTTTTAAAAATGTTATCTTTAGTCCTTGTAGATTCAGTTTAGGACAGCTTATAGTGCCATTTATTAATGTTCATTGCTAATTTAATCTGTTTGAAGGATTTTGACATCAGTTAAAGAGTTCTGGTTGGTTATTATTTGTGTGACATGCAATTCAACTGCATTGTAAATATGAGCAATATCCTATTATGTTATCTGCCTTTATTACTTAAGGTTGACAAGTAATTCTTGTACCAAGTAATAATATGCTGAAATTTATCCAGTTTGAAGTTCCAGTGCTTAATTTTTCTGTAAAGTTTTGTGCTCATTTGTCGCTGTTAGATGTAGTTTGTTGACAGGTGCCATTAAGATTTTTTCAGATGAGAGAGTTATCCTACAGCGTAAAATATCTATACCCTAAAATAATAGTGCGAGCAGTTTCAATTGGTTGCTCGTTAAGTTTCTTCAAAAATTTTAAACCTTAATTGGCTTTTCTTGTTTTCAATTTGATATACTCTAATTTCTTCAAGGATTTTAAAGCCTCAATTGGGCTTCGTGCGTTCTTTTATTTTACTAATTATGTCTTAAGAGTACTTTGAAACTTCAATTGGACTTATTACTAGCGCCAGTGACCTATTTAACTATGCTGTTGATATTTTGAATGTGACTTTTTTGACGTCATTTTATATTTACTACAGGAGCAAGAAAGCTAATAAAAGCAGTAGGCTGTGCCTTACCCTAACCCGTACCTGTTCCTCCTCTTTGAGCGGGAATCTAACCCGTCTTCGACATGTAAAGATGATGTTTTTAACCACTAGATGAAAGGCCTTTGAATGGCACAATGGTGAATGCTCGGCCGAACAGACGAGTATCTTATACACTGGGAATGAAACCCGTCTTCGACATGTAAAGACGATGTTTTAACCACTATATGAAAGGCCTTTTAATGGCATAATGGTGAATGCCTGGCCGAACAGATGAGTATGATAGATTTTATCATAGTGAACCCCTATCCTTCCTAAATGGAAACAGGTTCTATCATTACCGATTCTCTATCTAAAGGCATGTTTTCATGTGGGTGTTTGTCGCTATTTAACTTGCGGAGCTGGTGGCCCCAGGAATACTTATTTTTCTGTTTATTTTAAGTCGTTTTAAAATTGGTATTAATGATGCTAGTAATAATTTGTGCATTTAAAATTTTGGAAAAAAATAAAAAATAAAAATGTTAAAAAGAGGATATAAATTTGTGGACCCATGTGATATCTCTGGCAATAAATAGTTGCTGCTTATTTTTGGCCTACCTTATTTTTTCCAGTTTATTAATAATTCTTAAATAATGCCTGCACTAAAATAGCAAAAATCCTTTCTCAACAATGTAGCTTCCTTTATTTTTTCAGAATATATTATCAATTCTTAAATTTTCCTCTTTGAATTGAATGTTTTTCTACTCTGGTTAGTCTTCAACTTGTAAGGTTTTATTTGCTACAGATTGGGTAGTATTATATCTTCTTTGATTTGTTAAAGTTTCATGGTTGTCATGAATTTACACTCGCTTCAGTTTCTTTTGTTGTATGAAGGTCGAAAGTATTAGGATTTTTAGGAACATATATACTTGTTTCGATTTGGAAAAGTCAAAATTCCCAAGTCCAAGCCTCCCTTTGCTGCAAGCGTAGCTTTGCTTGTGGTGTCAGATCTGCTGCCCTTGTGTGGTCAGATCTGCTGCCCAACCCTCCAAGGGAGATCGTCCTCTTCACTGTGCTAGTTTGTGGACGGGATATGGTAGATAATATTGGGTTCCACCAATGCTGTGTTTTTGTGTGCAAATTTTTTGGGTTTCACCATTGAACCTTCATTGCTGGGTTAGCGACTCTTGGAGGCCTTTGTTGGTTCACAATATTGAGCTGTTTCCCTATGCTAAAGGTGGCTTTTTCGTTACTTCGTTCACATCTTCGGCTGATTGGGATTTTGTTGTGGGCATGTTATGGGCTTGGGGAGTGCACTCCCTCTTTGTTAAGCCTTGGACAACATCTTTTAACCCGCTCACTGAATCGCTTAATGTGCGTCCAGTTTGGGTTCTCGAGAGTACTTTTGTTATGAAGCTATCAGAAAATCTATTGGCCGATTCTTAAAGGTCGATGACGCTGTGTCTTCAATGGATCACACTACTTTTGCTTGCATCCTTGTGAACATTGACATCTCCTCGCCTTTGTCGGGAGATGCGGTTCTCATGGTGGGGGATAGGCCTTGGACACAATGATTTTGAGCGCCTCCCCTATATCGTTGTTGGAGATGCTTCTCTACGGGTCATTTTGCTTTAGACTGCTCTTTTTCGTGCTACAAAGGTGTTGCTACTTGGTGGAAGAATGCTACTATTGATCATTTAACAATCAATGCACCTGACTTTGCTTCCCCAGGCTTCTCTCATGAGGAAGATGTCTCCTCTCAAGACAAAGTCGTGCCCCTCACGACTACTGAAGCCCCTGTTGATCCTCCCTTTGTAACCTCATTTTTTGAGGTCCCCACTGCAACTTCTGTTGTTCTGCAGTAGCTCCCTGCTATTTTGTTACAACACACTATTGACACCACTGACTGTAATCCTGCGAGGTCCCTTCCGTTTGATCTCTCTTTTGATGGTCCTAATGACATAATCGCCTACACTGTGGTTGCTCGCAAGGGGAAGGGGAAGTCTTCTCCTGTTCTGTAACCACGATCTACTCCTACTGTCCTGTTTTTGGTGCTGTTTCGTCACAGCCTGATGTTGTTCTGCAGCAGCGCCCGTGCTGTTCTGTTACAACACTTTGTTGACACCACTGATTGTAACCTTGCAAGGTCCCTTCTGTTTGATCTCTCTTTTGATGGTACTAATGACAACATCGCTTGGACTGTGGTTGTTTGTAGGCGGAAGTGGAAGTCTTCTCCCCTTACCCAAACCCCCCTTTGTCGTGGTTTGGGTGTCTCTCCCTCCTTGATTGGGGTTTTGGGTGTTCTTTAGTTTGACAAGGTTTTCTTTTACTTGTTTGACCGTGTTCTGTCTCTTACTACCTTCAGGTAGTTGTTTTTGTTGCCAACATCATGTTTTTTGGAGTTGCTTGTTTTTGACTATGTTAAGGTCAGCTCTTTAGTTAATGCTGCTTTACTAATAAAAAATAAGTTAGAACTATACTTAGCTACAACATGAGATCTTGTTGGGATTGCCTTTGGACAGAAGGTGACAAGATGAAAGTGGTTTTGAGATTGTTGCGCCCTCTCAAAGTGTTAGGTGTTTAAATATTGCTTTCTTCATATCTTTTTGAAGTAAGGTGATATATGTACATCATATAACTATGAAGGAGGCATTCAAAAAACTCAAAACAACAAAGAAATAGAAAAGGTGGTTAAGGGTAAGTATATGCGAGGGTTGAGGGTTGATAAGTTAACTAATAAGCCAAAGCCTTGTCAGTATTGAGTAGAGGAGTTAAAGCATTGATTGTAATAGGTCCAATACTTGAATTGAAGAAAATCGTATAATAATAAGTGAAAATATTAGATTAGGGATCTTTAGGTGGGATGCATAATAAATAGTCTACTATCCCATTTAAACTAAGAATTGCTATACATGAACTTTATTGGTATCATCTATATTTTATGAAAATATATAAATTTAAGCAACAAAACTCTTCATAATTGCACTCATTTATACACTTTGTTATATAAAGTCAACTTTATTTTAGTGAGAACCCCAATCATGTAATTTGAGAGGAACAACTCTATGTTGTTAGAAAAAACACCCACATCTTGAAGTTTGAATTTAGTAGATATATGTCTAGGTCTTTGTGATTGACTTGAGCTTATTCATTCAATGATCCATGCCCATAATTTCAAGGTGCACAATACTAGGGGTAGGAGAATGTCTAAGGAGATATAATAATGAAATGTAAAGACATGTCTTGTTTTTCATTCTCCTATCAAGTTGTATGGATCAATGTTTGGGTTTGGTTTTATATTTTTATGGCATGAATTTTTTGCTTCGTGTCTAACTCAATCAATTCTACATTTTTGTATTGTTATCTTGAACAGTAAAAACCTCTACAAAGTTTGAGGAAGAAGGGTCAAATGGTTTGTTTTACAAGATATGGTTTCCTTGACAAGTCCTTCAATTTTAGGACTAAATTGGCTCTTGGTTAGGTTGTGGTACAATACATTAAGGATGGAGGAACATATAAATTAACAATTGTTGTTTTTTAGGTAGTAATTGGATGATTTTGTTAGTCCTAGAAATAAATTTCGTGAGACCTTGACTTTATGAAACATGTACTTTTTAGGATTGTAACCATAAGGCCTACAACTTGGGCTAGATTGATCATTTTGGATATGGTTGAATGTTATTTTCATTACATTGTATAAGTTAGGAATGATTGATATCATTAAATAAACATCCTTTTGAGTGTTTCCGTTCTTGTAATTTCTATAGACTTCTTATTATGAGAGGAATTGGTTAGTCCTTGCAATAACATTCTAGTTACTCTTCAAATCTTGGTGCTGTTATTTTTTCTACTAGTGACACCTTTCCTTTTGGACTATACACAAACCCTTCACTATCTAAGACAACTTGATAAATTCTTAGAGCATTTTATAAAGCATTGTTGTAGGTTTTTCAAGGTAATATCTAGACCTCCTTGCTAATCTCCTTGATCAAGGAATTCATAAAAAGATAATATAGTTCTTTAGGGTCTATATGAGGGAAGCTCATGAATGATTAGAGACTTGTCTCTATTGAGTAGCAATTTGTGTACCTAATTCCTTAGGTTCTTTTTTAAGATCTATAAATTTAAGCACACATAGATTCTTGTGGTCAAGCTAGCTCACAATCCAGATAGACATGATTCATTTTGAGCTATGAGGGATTTTGTAATCAATCACAAGAAAAAAAATTGTACTTAAAAACATGAAAGCTTCCAGTCTTGCATAAAATGTAATGATTGCAATATTCATTTATGAGAAAATGATAAGTAATAATTACAAATTTGTTTGTTTGCAAGTAGTTTGTGAATTATTCTAAACTATTTGAATGCACTCAAATTAAACACAAATGAATAAGATAACATCAATATGAGTAAAAATGACATTATACTTAATAAGACATTGCGAATTTGTGTAGTGTATTTTTTTGTTATTGTAATGCTTTGAAATGTTAGAAAAAAGCACCCACAAAACCTTTAGCAATTGAACTAAAATCAAAGCTTAACTACTAGACATGCAATTATTGCCGCATTAACTCTTCGAGGATAACATTCAAAAAATTAAATTTATTAGTATTTTAGTGTTTCCGTTCTTGCAAAAAATAAAGAGTGGCATAAGAATAAAAACAACCACATTAGACAAGACAAATAGATATACCTTAGCAAAACCCTTTTAGGAAAAATCCGACCTCTACAACACTATTCAAATCAAAATATCACCAAATAAATCATGGTTATGATATATTCACAAAGCTTCCCCATTAATTACTTCAATGAGATAACACTTCTACTTCTTTGGTAGAAAATTGTCAAACCTTGTAAAATATATTTCGTATGTCCTCTATTACATGCTTTCAATATATAAACTTATGAAGGACCAAAAAACTGCCAAATGACAATGCCATAGGCCCAAACAAGGTCCCAAAATACCATGATATGAATTCTCTTGACCTTCATATGTGCAAAGGATTAGAAAACAAGTGTTATACAAGAATCTTTGACCTCTAAAATGCAAGTTGGTATAAATAACTCCCAAGAACCCATAAGTGCACTAATTATCTTGCCAACTAATACTAGAATATTGCAATTTTCCCTTTTTAATTTATTTAAGCTTGAGAATGTTGGATCACTTGCTTTGAATATGATCTTGGGCTTTTTTCACATTGTTATATCCTTCCTCCATCATTTGCTTTCCCACTTTCATAATCTCTTTCCTTTTATTGGATTTCAAAATTTCTCTTACCTTAATACCTTTCCTTTAGTTTTTCATACCCTAAATCCCCAACTTATCTAACCCATAAGCATTTTGAACTTTCCTATGTTGATGTCGCTTGTTCTTCATTCGACTTAAGTCTTAAATTCTTTGCTTCCTTGTGTTTTGGACTTTTGAAGTTTTATTTCTTATCATACCATGCCTTTGTTTTTCATATCCTACAATCCCTTTTTTATCCCATGTGATTTTAGAGTTTCATTTCCCTCCTTGCACTCCCTTTGAATGAATTGTTTGTTTATCTTTGAACCTTATGATATTGAGTATCCTCAAGTCCCAACTTCCACTATATTGGGTTCTCACAATTTTCCTTATTGGCATACCTAATGGGTATTCGATACACTAGAACCCCAAACCTCACCACCCCAATAGGGGTAAATCAGTTTTCTCAAAATCTTTTCATAACTCAAATACGATTTCAGATTTGATGATTAACAGTGAAAGCATAAATATGGTGATACTCTGTTAGAAATATGTGAAATATTACAATAGGGAATGCACATGCATTCAGGCACACTGCTCAAAACACATAACAAAGAGGGCTACAACCCTTAGGAAGACTCATTGTCTTACAAACACATTCGGATTACATCCGGAAGATGATGAACTAGTAGAATAGAATCCCCTCATGCCTGATTACAGTTCCGATTAGGCACATGACACATATTATGCTCTTTTGCACTTATTCACACTTCTGCTCTTCTACCGAATGATCAATACATTATTCGCTCACTTGATACCTCACATAATGATTATTACATTCATTTTGGCTCGCCGAACGCTGTCTCTTCGAGGTCGAGAGTTGGACCAGGTTAGGGTCCAGTGGGATTGTTATGACGAGGTTACAACATCATGGGAGGACGTAGCGTAGATAAGATCTCAGTATCCCCACCTTTTTGATGAACTCCAGGAGGAAGTTCATGCTTAGAGGGGGAGGGTGTGAGGCCCTACCTCGAGCCGTCATAGCATTTCTGTTATTTTCATGTTGGACCTATTTTGGATACTATATTGTGATGCATTTTGGACATAGATTATATATGATCTCGTGTGGTGGATAACATTGATACGATTATGTCATTTACCTTGATTTGCAGTACTTTATTTTGATGCTTGAAATTATAGATGCATGCTCTATAAATGATTTAATTCCATGTTTATGAGGATGATGCCATTTAATAGATGATTGTATGTGGATGTTATCAGTTAATTGGATACTTGATTTTTATAATTGAAATTTTATGCGATGTTTGAATTGTATTCTTTTGATAATATTATACATGATTTTTGGAATTACTAATGTGCAAGTGAGACGTGCAGGAAAATTATTCCACGTGACCATGGAAATTATTTGGAGAATCAAGCCTAGGCCTATGTGCGATTGTGAAGCTATAAAAAAGGGACAATTGCCATGTGTGTTTCAGTGATGTGTAATTCTTTGTAGTGTCACTTGACACATGTTGTAAGATGAGTTGGCATTGTCATGTCTCTTTTTTGAAGAAATTTATTTTACCAATGCATATATTTTCATTTATCCTAAAATGGTCCCAAGTAAACCTTGGATAGGGAGCCATTAGGAGGGTCAACTCAGGGTTGACTTGTTGGTAAACTTTTGGTGGACTTCCAAGGGGTTAAACTAACTCCTCGGGTCAAGTTAGGGGCATTTTTAGTGGGCTATATGATGTACCTATGGATGAAGGCCAAATTTAGCCATGTGTTCACTCCCCAGGGCTTGTTTAACCTCCCAAAAAAGTGAGCTTCCCAAGTTGGCCGAATTTCATCTTTAGAAGAGCCTTCCTAGGTTAGATAACCCACTTCATGAGTGCCATTTCTCTTCCCCATTCCATTTCCCCTTTTTGAGGTGCCTTGGTTAGAGAGTGTGTAAGGTTTTGGGAAGACCAACCAATGAGCATCCTTCACCCTTCCCAAGTGGGTTGGAAAGAGTGAGGTGTGGCTTCATAGGGAATAGTTTGGGAGGGAGAAGTTTGATCACCCACTCTCCATTTTGGAGACTTAGAATTTTCAAAATTTTTGCAAGTATTGGGAAGATTTTTGGGCTAAGTTTGGAAGGAGAAAAGTTGTGGATTTGGGCAGCTCTCCTACAAATTCTCTTACCCTTTTTGGCAGATTAAGGTTGGTTGAATTCCTAACTATTGTATGATGTTGTTTTCTTTTGAAAAGATTGTGGTTGTTTTTGTCTTTCCATTGTTGTTGTTTTTTGTGTAGGAAGGAGTAGAAATCTTCCTTATGTGTTTTTGTTGTGTTTTTATGTTTCCTTGTTTTGGGAGTTTTCAAGGCCAAGCTCACCCTTGGGAGGGTAGAGTGGCCTTGGGGTGAAGCGCTGTTTGACAGCCTTTGAGTGAGAGGCTCTCTTTGGAAGAGAGTGATTCTCAAAGGATTTTTGTGACCTTTGCTGCATAGTATTATGTTATGTAATGGGGGTTATAAGGGGATTTGTTGGCTTGTATGCCTTGGGGGTCATAAGAAATTATAAGGACAAGTTTGAAACTTGTGGATGTGTTATATTTGCAGCCTTGTTATGGCATTATGTTCACTATTTGTAGAATTCTCCTCAAGGGTACTTAGTCCACCTTCACCCCACTTAAAAAGTCACATAAGTGACATTGTTTAAACCTTGGGTTGGGAGTGTTTTTGTTGTTTTGAGTTTCTGCATGTATGTGTTTGTATGGGTGTTCCCGTCTAGCCTTGATTCTCCTAGCTCGGGGGTGGCTTTTACTAAGCCTAGGTTGGGAGGTGAGCCTCCATGGTCACAACCTCAAGCTTTTATTGCAGGTTGTTTGGAAAATATTTGGAAGGGAAAGCTTGGAGATGATCCTATTGCTGATTGTATTTTAGTTGCAGAAAATAAGAGTTTATTATTGTATTTTAGTTGCAGTAAAAGAGTTTATTATTGTATTTTAGTTGCAAAGAAAAGAAAGAAAAATAAGTTTTCTATTGTATTTATATTGCAGAAAAGAAAATGTATATTGACTAAGTTTTACCATGTAAAAAAAAGGCATTGTATTTAACTTGAAGTATTGATCCGTTAATTGAAATGAATGCATTTAAGATTATTTATGTTTTGTTATAATGCTGGAAAAATGATGTTTTATTTTGCTTAAAAATATTAATGTATAAAGGAATGAAAATTATTTTCTGTTTCTATGTGTTACAAAAAAAAGAGAAAAATAAATAGATATCTAGAGTTAATACTGTATTTTATCTTTCTGTTATCAATCAATGATTTTAGAAAATATTAGTTGTAGCTGTCAATAAATTTATTTCTGCTACTTTTTTTTTATATATTCTGTAAATGCATGTTAAGTAGAAAATCAATAAATTAGAAAGGTTAATTTGCAGCTATAAAATAAATCATTTCTGCTAAAGCTATAATTCTGGAAATGCACATATAATGGTAATTTAAATCTAGTTATTTCGATTTCAAAAAAAAGAAAAAAGGAACTTTATGTTATTGGAAGAAAATCAAATATAATCCATTCCGTTTTATTAATTAAAACCTGCTCTAAATTATGTAAATACAACTTTAAACCTCTCTCTCTCTCTCTCTCTCTCTATATATATATATATATATATATATATATATATATATATATATATATATATATATATATATATATATATATATATATATATATATATATATAAGGGATAATGCCTGTAGTTTTATCTTTTAAAACTAAGTTGCTGTTCAAAAAAAAAGAAGATAAAATAAATATGTATGCTGCATTTGGAAATTAAAAAACATAGGTGTATCATTATATTCTGGAAAAAAATAATAATAATACTCATCTTTTTATGTTTATGATTTTTACTAAAATCATGCATGTCAACCAGAATCTTATATATATATATATATAAACATTAAAAAAAAGAGATTTTTTAAATTAAAAAAAAAATTGACAGTAAAATGAGGGAGGTCAAACCTCCCCCTCAAAACCCTAGCGAGCTCGCAGCTGGCGGCTCGAGCCCCCTCCGTGGGCCAAAACCCACAGGGGCGCTCGTGGCAGCGGCAGCGCCGCCTCCTTTACACTGTGGCTCTCCTTTGCTCGACGCCTCCCTTTGGCCATGGCCTTCGACCTTCCTCCCCTGCCTCCATTAAACCTGCACACACACACAAAGGGGCAAACAAGAACAAAAAAATTAAGATATGATAAAATATGCAACCCTAACCCATTTTTGGGTTAGGGTTAGCATTTAAAATAATAGAGATAATAAGATATGCAACCCTAGCCCATATTCGGGTTAGGGTTAGCATTTAGAAAATATAAAATGAATAGTTAGTATAGGAATATATCAACCCTAATTAAGGTTCACAATTAATATAATATTAAAATGAAATGAGGGGGAATTCATTTTTAAATTTTGAAAAAAAAAAAATTGATTTTAACTCTTTATTTTGACTAAGGTGAAAATTGATTAATTTTAATATAGTCTTTATTATCAAGGTATAATTAAAATTGGGGATTAACTTTTTTTTTTTTGATCGATAACTAGGATAATATATTGCTTAAAAAAGGAAAAAATACATCCAAAAAGCTGTTAAATAGCTTGCCACTACATGGGGTCTTGCCCCTACAAAACCATTTGAACCCGAAATAGACACCAGATCTATAGGACCAACCACTACAAAAAACCAACCATACGTACACACAACCCCCTCAAAACCCGACAGGCCCAAAGGACCTGTCTAACGAAACCATCCCAAGGCCTCTTCCCTTGAGAAGTTTGGAATGCCCTGGCTGGGGCCTGCAACATGCGACTCCCTCCCTCCACCTGGCATTGTCCCCAGCCTGCCCCCACGCAACGAACCGTGCTCCACCACCTTCACTTGCTTCCGAGGGGTCTGATGGCGAATCAGTGGCCTCCCATCCTCATCCAGAGGAGCTTCAGACCGAATTGGGGTCTTCTTCTCATGAATCTTCGCTCTCTCAGTTGGTCCCAACTCATGCACAAAATGCACTACATCCCTCCACCCCTTCCTTGCGTTTTCGAGCTGAATTTCTACAGGTTGGGAAGCTGACCAAATCACTAACGGTTGCAGCCCCCCATATCCACGCTAATCCTCCGCCATGGAACTTCTAGCATCTCCAGCCCTTCTCCAACAACAGCTCGAGCCACCACTTCTTCCAAACCGCCTGACCATTTAGGTCGCAGCACCAAGGACGCAATCTGTTGCACCTCCTCCGACGACCTACCCACTGACAATGCCAACGCAACGAACAACGATGAGATGTCTAGGTTTGTTCGAGGACGACAATCAGACACTAGAAATTCCTCCCCCACCATCAACCACACTGCCCTCCAAAACACCTCCCCTTCCACCTTGAAAACATTCATCAGTCTATTACTCGAAATCAGGTCGCGAAATGCTGGCATCGGACCGTTAGTTGACAAGGATAAATTTGCCTCCATCCTACCTTGCCTCCACACCAAAACCTGCACACACTATCAAAGCCAAAACCAACAACATCGAAATGCTAGGGAACCAAAATCCAATGCCTTAAAAAAGCCAGCGCCATCACATGACATAATTACACCACACAAAGTGCATCAAATCACACATCATCACCAAGTCATCTCACTGATTGCCTCCATCAACACTCCATCGCCGCCAAAGCCACTTGCTACAAATTCCTAGATCACAATCCATGAGGGGCATTACTTCCCACAAATCCAATGTCAAAATCAACCTCATCAATAACAAATCGGGTTCTCTTCCCTCAAATAAAGCAATTCAACTAGATTCATGAGAACATACATTTCATAAGTCCTCAAATAAACTAAAGTTGTTATCCAATGAACCAATCACTCCCACATTCGAGAGCTTGTTAGCCTCTACATTTGCTTCCCTGAGAACGTGTGACACCTTAAAGTCTTCGAACCCACATAAAAGAAATTTCATTCTTCTAATATATTTGTCTAATTGCCACGCCTCCATTCAACCTCTAGCTATCCCGTTCACGACAATCTGAGAGTTTCCCTCCAGGTGGAGTTTCTTCACTCCCAATTTCTTCGCCATTAGAATGGCTTCTAAAGCCGCTTGACACTCAACATCATTGTTTGACCCATCCACCGATCTTTTAGCTCCAATGGCTAGAATGTTGCCACAATCGTCCCGGGCTATGAAACCAGCACCAGAGACCCCGGGATTTTCCCTAGAAGCGCCATCAAAATTGACCTTAGTCCAATCCTTATCAGGCGGACCCCACTCCTGTCTTACTTCACCTATCCTCTGAGGATTAGCCCTCAAAAGCCCATTAGCAGGCCAAATTGGGGATTAACTTTTATATAGCTATATTAATCGCATAATTGATTTAATTTTATTAACTAGGGTTATTAATGAGAAATTTTATATAGTTATTTCTCATATTTAATTAAATATGGATGTAGGGTTAAATTTCTTTTGGGGGATTGTATTAATGAAATTTATTAATTGTTTTATGCGAATTCTAGCCTATGAGGTCATTATTGGCCGATTATTAAATAGTTGAAATTCAAATGTCTTAGGGGATTTAAATTTGAATGTAATATAGAATGAATGAATTAATTTGATATTATAATTGAATTAGGTTAACTTTATTAATTTAATTAAAGGCGTTTTCGCGGTTGCCCAATTAATTATTTTTAATATAAGCTAGCAATATCATTATTTTATTTATCCCTAAGTATTTTAAATACTATTGAGATAATTAATATCTCCCGATTCTTGTTGGAGAATTTTAATTAGAGGAAAGTAATTAGTTAAATTAGATTAATTAATTAAGTTGAGATGACCCTCTTAGGGAATAATTAGTCTTTTCTGATTATTGTCGCCATATTGATTTAGTTAATTAAATCAACTTTAGTAAACAATTCTATTTAAACCAGAGTTAACCCTTAGTTAAGACAAGCTTATTTAATTCCATTTTAATGTAAATTATTTAATGAATTTATGTTGTTTTAAAAAAAAAAATTGTTGTTCCATTTTTGCCCAAAAGTTTGGGCATGACACGAACCACTAAAACTTGAGTTGAATCAACTAGAGATACTTATCTCAAAACCCTTTAATCTGCAACACATTGACCAAACCAACTTGCTTAATCTGACTGCAACACTGAAACACACAGAGGAATATGTTGACATCAATGACAACACATCACTAAGTCAATCCAAACACATTTTCACATTATCCAACAATCTCCCCAAACATCCAACACCTTGTTCCTTTGTGTCAAGCTGCATTATCATTATGCACACTCAAACATTTTCAGTATCGTCCCGGATGACACTTCATATCTCATTTTGTAAAACCCTTATCTTCACTCACCATCAAATCAAGTATCTTTGAAATTCGATCCCCTACTCCTTGCATTAGGTATCCATGAATCTTGACTCTTGCTCCTTCATATATTAAGTATAGTTGAATCTTGATCCTCACTTTTTCCCACATCAAGTATATTCAAACAATAATCCTCGCTTCTTCATTGTCCCATTATTTCTTCTTGGGTCAACAAACATTTGTATCCTCTCACATATAGACATCATTGTATCCCTTTATTTGAATCCGTAGGCAATCCCTCTTACACATGTATCCTTCAACATGTGAATCTACAAACCTATGACCCCTCTTACACATGTGCCCTTTGGCATGCAAATCTTTAAACCCTTGGTCTCTCTTATAAGTGCACCCTTCATGCATGAATTTCCTTAGACTCTAACCATTTCAATTGGAAATCCTTCCTACCTAGTGGGAGAATCTCTAACACCCATAAACACATGTGGTCCGCTCAAAGACATAGTTTAAAGTATGCAATAATGTGAAGATGATGCTGATAGGCATGGGCAACTTGTACACTTTCAAAAAAACTTTACTCTCTCTCATAGTCCACTTGAGGTGGATTTTGGTGTGAGAGTTTGAGCCCCACGATAGGCCTTTAATTTTTATATTAGGTAGCTTTATTAGTTTACACTTTTTGCTAGTCTATAAAAAAACCTTCAACTTGTCATAGTTTGAGCTTTGGTGTTCATCTATTGTATATGAGGATGAAAAACCCTTACGTTCTATAGATTAGTGGATGAAATCCCATGGACCTATTGAAGTTTGGAGGATGAAAACCCTTCATTTTCCTAAGGGGAATTTTCCATAGAGGTTGCAATTTGTGTTAAAAATTGTTAGATGTAATTAAAAATATCAATAAAAATATATAGTTCAAATTTGTATGTGAATATTTTTTGTTTATGCAATGTATTTTTAACTTTGAAAAATATCACAATTTTTTTGGTGAAGCTCACCAGAGTGCTATCAGAACTTTGATCTTCCCTTCCTAAAGGGTAAATTGGTATATGCCATTGAAGAATTATTTAGATATTAGATAAAAGAAAGTAACACATATTATTTTCAAGATGCAATGATATAAATACAAAATATCCAAGATAAATTGATCATGCCATTTGAGCAAGGGTTGCATCCATGAAGTAGTAGCATAATCTACTTTTAGTTTGACAATAATACAAAGAAGACGAGGATTAGATAACTCTCAGATAAAAACAAAGTATAAAGTGAAGAGTTTCAAGCTAATATCTCTTTCAAATATTTTGATAAGAAAGAAAGATCCTACTAAATCACCATTCTTGGAAGAAGAAGACTAGAAACAAAGACAAAATTATACATGAAGGAACACATAAATGAGGATGAGTTGGAGAAAACAATCCTACAAAAGCAAAAATGGATTGAACTAGAGATTTAGTTAGCATCAAAAGAGTAGAAGAAATCCAAATGGGATGTTGAAGGTGAACTCAATTAAAAAAACATTTTAATAGTTTTGCAATGTGTTCACCCCAAGAAATTAATTATTTTATGGAGACAATAATGAATCAATATTGCTTACTAAAGTTAAAGATTTAGTCTTTGAAAAAGACATTCTAGTAGTTCTTAATGATATCAAAAAATGAGTATTGCATGATTTTAAACATTTGAATGTATCCATGGTCATATGAAATTGATTTACAAAGTAGCAATGTTGATGATTGTAAATATGTGAAGTGCGATGATTCACATTCTACTAATATTCATTATAAAAAAGAGAGTTCCAAAAATAGTTTTGTTATTGTGAATCTCAAAAAACATTCAAATTAGCTAACAAAGGTAGATAGTTTGATTATCTCTTCGATTATAGCTCAAGAAATAAAGAGAATAAAAATTATTTTATCCATTTCATTCCATGATATTAATTTTGTTTTTAATCATTTCTAGATATTCTAATAGTGATGAAAAGGTGAATGATACAACTTGTAGTAAAGAGATCGAAGATCCTTACTCTCAAGTTTAAAGTTGCTCCTCTTTGGGTGTGTAAGATCTTGATGTTATAACCAAAGAACATAAAAAAATAAGATATTGAGATACAAATTAGGGTTGAAATATTTGATGGGATCAATATCAATTTTATCAATAAATACCTTATTCCATGTACTTGGATAAGTAGACAACTCAATCTAGATTTGGGAAAAACATGTGATGCTTGATTGAATCTATTATGGATCAATTAAAATAGTGACAACTAGGATAATTTCTTACAAGGAAGAATCTGCTTAGGCATCAAGATGCTTGGTAATGGAGGACATTCACACTTTTTCATTTTCTTGTACTCAATACAATCATCTCTAGTAAGTGTAGTGTCATAAATTTGCAACCACATTAGGGTCTTCACGTTGGCGATTTGAATCCCCAAGCCTGATCGGAGACCCGAGACTTGCTCATCCTCAGAAACTGTACTTTATCTGCCCTCTGCACTGCCTGAACCTGCTTCCTGTCCTGAGACAAGCGTAGGATAGGGGCATGGTGCCCCTTTTCCAGCCCTATTTTGGGGCCCCCTCTATCCTATCTTTGCATTGGGCTTTGCACTTAAAGCGGGAAAACTTTCCCTGTGTCGGCCTATGATGAAAAATCAATCAATTAACCCTAATTGATGAATATATAAGTCGCATTTGTCCTCTCATTTGCATAAGTTAGATAAGAGAAGAAGTTGGAATACACGAGATCGCGCATTCAAGCATTCAAGAGAATTCAAGCATTCCTTTCCAGCATTGAGCATTCTCAAGTCTCCCTTCAAGGATAGGTCTTGCATTCAAGTCAAGGATTCAACCATTGAAGAAGAGATCCCTTTCAACATTCAATTCCATACAAGCAATTCTATCTACAACCTCCCTTGAGGTGAATTACATTTCAGTCTTTCATTTACATTTACTTGCAAGTACTTTCTTTCATTATTTGGTTAATTCCAAAACTGGGGTTTGACCTAAAGGCAAACCCCCAATCCCAACCCCTTTTCCTCTCTTTTCTGTGTGTAGGTTGCAGGTGCGTAACTGTGTTTGCAGATTCAAATTCCATTTGCAGAGGCGGAAAACCCTTTTTGTTTCACAGATTTTTCGGAGGACCGTGTGCACTTTTAGCACGGTCCCGACAACTTTTCCTCAAATTCACAGGGTGCCTTCGTCTTGACATATCATTGTCAGATCCAGGTGCACAACTTCATCCCATGCCTCTATTTCAAGTTATAATCAGTTCTTTGTTACTTTTACACTTAGTCTCAAAACACATAATTCAACCATTTTCCATTCTAAAAGAGGGGTTAGCTTGTCATTTTCACACCATTATCAATTCATTTAGTATTCAATCTCTTTCCTAAGAGATTGGATCTAGGGAATCCCCCCCCCTCTTTTAATGTAATGTGGATAAAGTGTTTGAAGGGAAATCCACAGTGAAACTTTCATCTCTCCTCGGAGGGAAGAAAAGCTTTCCTCTTGATCTCTCCATCATTCACTTTTCCCCACATCACATTTTGGTGAACTCAACGTCTTACATGCTTTATTATGAAAATCATTGCATATTTTTCATTTACAAGTTTTATTTTCTACAAACTTAGTGGTCAATTCATTCAAAACCCTAGTTTTTAAAATTAAAATTGAACTTGTGTCTTGTAAAAATTGCTTGCTATTGTCTTAGATTGTTTGTCAAATTCAATTTCTTCATTGTCCAAATCAATTTGCAAATCAAATTCACAAAACTAAGAGGTTAATTGTCAAAACCCTAATTTTCAAACATCATCTTGACATTGTGCAAAAATTGAATTTCCATTTAATTTTCAGATTTGTGACTGTTTTCAGATTTATCCTTTCCTAAAATTCAAATTTTTAATTTCTCTCCTTTTCAAAATTCAAAATTTCAAAAATTAAGTGGTTAGGTCCTAAAACCCTAATTTTCAAATTTAATTGGATTTTGTACAAATTTCAATCAATTTCAGTCAATTTCAGTTTTCTAAACATTTTTCAAGGTGTCCCTATCCATTAGGTTTGACCCTTTTCAATTTTGCAATTCAATTCCTCTTTTTTCTCAAAACCCTAATAGGGTCCTATTTTCACATTCAAACCTTAATTTTGCCTATCTAGAGATCGTAAAATCCACCAATTTTTTGGGTTTAGCTTTAAAATTATCGTAACTTTCATCCCTGAAAATTTTGAAAAAAGTTGGTCGGGCCTATGCACTTTCAACACGGTCCTCGACTTTTTTCCCAAAATTTTGGGAGACTGTTATGACCATGTTTGATAGCTTAAATCTAGAAAATTGGTTGATTTTGTCAATTTTTGATCCCTCTAAAATAAAAAATACCTCCAAAATTCAACATTTCAAATTTTAAGAAAATTTTAAAGTTAAGTGGTTAATTATAATCTGCCCTGATTTTAAAATTTCTGATTTTGTCAATTTTAAAATTAAGAGGTATCCCATTGGCCCTAATTTTAAATTCCAATTTCCTTTCATTTATCATAAAATTATTTTTGAAAATTGTGTCATTTTCTTCTTTCAACAAAGTTCAAATTGTTTAATTATTATTTTCCCAAATTTTGCATTATTCAATTTTTGTAAACTTTGTTTCTATAATTCAAAATTTCAAATTTTCCCTCTAGTGCATGAGTCTCACCTTTATTAGTCCTACCTATAATATCCCCATTAGATGAAGCATTAGAATTAAGGCTTCCCAAGGTTTAATTACAGAGGAGATGGAACATAATTTGGGTGACTTCTTTAATGAGGATAATGCTAATTCTTCCCATCCTAATCATATCCCTATCTATCCAATTGATGAATCCCATTATGAACACGAAGAATCTTTGACTAGAGTTTCCATAGATCAGCTTTCAAAATTGGACAATCAATTTGATAACTTTCAACAATGGATGTCCCAAGAGTACCCTAATAGTGAAGCTCTTCCATTAATTGAAGGCCTTAAACACATGATTCAAAGTGATAAGAATGGAATTGATATATTGTGTGGCATTGATCATATTGTTGATTCTAATGTCATGCCTATAAAGAGTTCTGCCGAAAACCTAGGTAAATTACAACCTTCAAATCAAATCAATTCTTCTATTCCTTTGACTACTCCTATGACTAGTGTTCCTATTTTTACCTCAAACATCATGGCTACATAAACTCAAAATATCATTTCTACAACAATTATTCATGGGGGCAATCCCTCTTCTTCATTTAATCCTCCATCTTTACCTATGTCTTCAATAAGTCCTTTAATCCTCCATCTTTACTTATGTCTTCAATAAGACTTCTCTATACCGCCACTCATCAGTCCTTTGTATTTCTCCTTCCTCTAGGGTTATTCTGTTGTCTTCTTCTCATCTTAATTTTAGAAAATTGGTTGATTTTGTCGATTTTTGATCCCTCTAAAATAAAAAATACCTCCAAAATTCAACATTTTAAATTTCAAGAAACTTTCTTAAAGTTAAGTAGTTAATTATAATCCACCCCGACTTTAAAATTTTGATTTTGTCAATTTTAAAGTTAAGAGGTATCCCATTGGCCCTAATTTTAAATTCCAATTTCCTTTCATTCATCATAAAATTATTTTTGAAAATTGTGTCATTTTCTTCTTTCAACAAAGTTCAAATTGTTTAATCATTATTTTCCCAAATTTTGCATTATTCAATTTTTGTATACTTTGTTCCTATAATTCAAAATTTCAAATTTTCCCTCTAGTGCATGAGTCTCACCACTATTAGTCCTACCTATACTATCCTTGTTAGACAAAACATTAGAATTAAGACTTCCCAAGGTTTAATTATCGAGGAGATGGAGCATAATTTGGGTGACTTCTATAATGAGGATAATGCTAATTCTTACCATCCTAATCATATCCCTATCTATCCAATTGATGGATCCCGTGATGAACACGAAGAACCTTTGACTAGAGTTTCCATAGATTAGCTTTCAAAATTGGACAATCAATTTGATAACTTTCAACAATGGGTGTCCCAAGAGTAGCCTAATAGTGAAGCTCTTCCATTAATTGAAGGCCTTAAACACATGATTCAAAGTGATAAGAATGGAATTGATATATTGCGTGGCATTGCTCATATTGTTGATTCTAATGTCATGCCTATAATGAGTTGTGCCTAAAACCTAGGTAATTCACAACCTTCAAATCAAATCAATTCTTCTATTCCTTTGACTACTCCTATGACTAGTGTTCCTATTTTTACCTCAAACATCATGGCTACATAAAATATCATTCCTACAACAATTATTCATGTGGACAATCCCTCTTCTTCTTTTAATCCTCCATCTTTACCTATGTCTTCAATAAGTATTCCTATTATCCCTCAACCAATCAATGTGACACAAGGGGGCAACTCATTCAACAATTTTATTCCTCCTTTAAGTGTCCCATTTCCTACTCAATCGTCACCTATGCCTACTTATCATAATGTCCCACCACCTTATTCTCAACCAATGCCTTCCTTCAATAACATCACACCACCTTCTCAATCAACCATGTCTAACATTAATTCTTCTACTGAAGTGACCATTAACAATCTTGCTCAAACTGTGTCTTCCTTACAACAACAAATTGCTTCCATGAGTCAATCCAAGTTTAGTGTGCCCACATTTGATGTTGCGAGCCCACTTTCCCTTGATATTGTTAGATTTGTCCAGCCTAAGCATGTTGAGGTCCCTTAATTGGAACTCTCTAATGAAAAAGGTGATCCTCTAACACATGTTAAAACATTTCAAACCTTGTGTACCGATTTTGCTTATGATCAAAGATTGCTTGCAAAATTGTTTACAAGAATACTAAGAGATAAGGCTTTACAATGGTATTGCTCTTTGCCTTATTATTCTATCACTTCTTTTCAACAATTAGCAAATGCTTTCATCCAATAATTTCAAAACAACATTGGTCCTACAATCACTTTGATTGATTTAATGCATTGTAAACAAGGTGTTAAAGAAAAAGTGTTTGATTTCATTGGTAGATATAAGCATTTGTGTGCTCAAATTTCTTTTCCAGTACTTGATAATGATATTCAAAGAATTTTCATTTCTAATTTTCAAAAAGATATTAGGGAAAAGCTTCTTTTGTCTGAGTTTACTTCCTTTCCGTAGTTGTGTGCAACACTCCACAATTATCAACTGGCTGATGGAGCAATCTACTCCTATGGCTCCAAGTGATAAGGGGGAGAGTGTTCAACAACCGTTTGCAAAGTTCAAATCAACAAAAGGCTTCATCAAGTTCAATGATACAATCAACAACAACAATGTGAATGCTACAACATGTGTGCCTCCTATTTCTAAATTCTATAAAAGAGAAAGACAATTTACTCCTTTGAAAGAATATTTACATAGTATCAAGTCTCAGTTGTTACAAAGAAATGTTATCAAACTTCCTCCTATAAGACCAATGGACCCATCTAAGCTTGTATCCCCTTATTTTGATAGCAATTTCTTTTGTCAATTTCATCGTTAGCCTGATCATGATACTGAGAAATGTTTTACATTGAAAAGTAAAATTAAAGATTTGATTGATAATAATACTATATCCGTGGTAGGTGTGAATGATAAGGGAAACAAATCAGTAGCTCCTCCTAATCAAAATCTTAAGATTTTACTGTTCCTTTTCCTTCTCATACCTCTAACGTGATTGATAATGAACATACATCTTTCTCTCCCTCTGATATTACTACCACAACTTCAAATTTAGTGAATATGGTAGAGAAACAAGCGATACCTAAGAACCCCTGTATTACATTTGACCCTAGTGATACCATTAAAGCACCCGATGTCCCTTTATAGATAGTTGCGAAGGTTAAGGACATACCTTGCCGTGGTGCTCATGTTGATCCATCTTGCATGGTTGATGTCATCACTGAGGAGTATCTTTTCACTTTACGATTACATAAATTGATCTATGATGACACTAATGTGGTTGTGAAGTTATTTGATGGATTCTCTTGTCCTACCATTGGTTCTATCACCCTTCTTGTTGAAGTTCACACTAAACCTATGGATGTCAACTTTGTTATCATTCCTTCTTCCGAGCAATTCTGTGTAAAGTTAGGGTACCCTTGTCTATCTTCTATGAAGGCTATTTCTTCTCCAATTCACAAGTGTTTGAAATTTCCCCACAACGGAGAAATCATAACTGTTAACCACAACTTATTTTGACCATCCGAATGAAGCCCAGGTGTTCCTATTGATTTCTTTTGACCTAAGCAATTTCAATCTCTTCCACAAAGGAGTGATGCTCTTTTCCAATCTTATAAAAAATGGAAGAAAGATATGATCTTATCCCTAAGTCAACCTAGATCTCCAACAATTGTATAATGGTGGGAAAATGATGAGTGATAGATCAAGAGGAAAACTAACCCTTTCCCTCAAAGAGAGATGAGAGTTTCACTATTGATTATCCTTCAAACACTTTTCACCATTACATTAGGAAGATAAGGGATAATTCACCAGATTCAATCTCCACACAAAGATGATAGATTGAATTCGGAATGAATTAAGAATGTTATGATGATCCCTTCTTCCTTGTTTGATTTGGAAAGGAAATTGATTGAATTATGTAGTGCAAAAGTGACAAAGAATCGATTATAACTTGAGATCTAAATATGGGATGAAGCTGTGCACCTAGATTTGGCAGTAAAATGTCGAGACGAAGTCACCCTACAAATTTGATGAAAAGTTGTCTGGACTGTGGTGAGAATGTACACGGTCCTTCGAAAAATCCGTGAAATGAAAAGGGTTTTTCCGCCTCTGCAAATGAAGCCTGAATCCGAAAGTACAGCCGTGCATCTGCAACTGACACACAAAAAAGAGAGGGAAATGTGTTGGGATTGGGGGTTTTCCTTTAGGTCAAACCCCAGTTTTGGAATTAGCCAAGTAATGAAAGAAAGTACTTGCAAGTAGATGTAAATGAAAGACTGAATTGTAAATCACCTCAAGGGAGGTTGTAGTAGCAATGTTGATAAAAATGTTTGTATGGAATTGCATGTTAGAATCAATATCCTCTTTAATGGTTGAATCCTTAACTTGAATGCAACACCTAGCCTTGAAGGGAGACTTGAAAATGCTCAATGCTGGAAAAGAATGCTTGAATGCTTGAATTCTCTTGATCACTTATAACCTTATTGAAATTCCACCTCTTGAACTTATGCCAATGAGAGAGCGAATACCCCCTTAAATACACGTTTGAAGGATTTGAATTTCGTCACGGGCTGATATCAGGGAGGTTTCCCTCTTACTGCACAATCCACAATGCATTCTCTAGAAAGGTCCTACCCCAAAATAGGGCAGGGACAGGGGTGCCACGCCCTTGTCCTACCCCTATCTCTAGGGTAGAGTGTGGACAAAGTGATGCAGAGGCTAATGAAGAAGCCATTTTCGCAGGCCGAGCACTCTCCAGTCTTCAATCAGGCTAGAGGATTCGAGTTTGCATGTGTGAGGACCCTAATGCAGTCGTAAATTGCTAGGGTTGCAATTTTATGACACTAAAAATTGATATCCCCATCCTTCTTGAAGTAGAAATCCTTCCCCTAACATATAGGACTAATCTTCCTCCTAAGGAAGATCCTCAACCTATTCCTATGGATGTAACTATGTCTTCTCCTAAGAAGAAAAACAATATTTCTTCTAAGGTTAGACTTGTACCACCTCCCCATGATGGAACTGGTCTCCTTCCTACACCTAATATTCCTCCTTTATATGACGCAGTTCCACCTCCTTGCTCTTATAGAGAGAAGAAGCCCGCCTCTCCTCTTGTCCAACCTAAAATACCTCAACCTAAACCTTCAACTATCAAAGAGGAGACTATTCCTCCTTCAACACATGTTCCTCCTCCTTCTTAGTCTTCCGCTAAGACTCGACGAAATAGTTGTGCGAGAGACAACCGACGAAGGTGTTGTGCTTGATCTTGTGAAGTTGTTCCTCAAAACATTCAATCTCCCAAGACTCCAATAGTTGACATGATTCCCTTTTCTCCTAAAGAAGATGTTCAACCTACATCTCCAAATCGTAAATTGCAAAAAGCATGTGATAGTTTTAATCCTATTCATGTTCGTACTCCTCTTTCTATAAATCTTGATTAAGAAATGAGTGAAAATGTTATTCTTACAACTCCTAATTCTTCTGATAGTGACTGTGAATATGTTGACATGGACAAGCATTTATCAACTAAAATTTCAAAAATCCTAATCCTCGCTCCTAGAATCGAACATAGTGACTTAGCCCATGAGCATAGTCCTTGTTTGGATCTTGTGTTAGCTCCGTCTACTGTGCTCGATGTCGCTCCTCTAGCATGTTGCTCTCCTTCCCAAAATAGTGATCAACAATATCGAGAGGCGGATGTCATGCTAGATTAATAATATTAGCACTAAAGATCTTCTCCTTCTCTCCTCTCTTTCTCTTTTGTGACTATTCTTCTACGTGTATCCCTGTTCTTCTATTTTTCCCTTAATGTCTACTTGTGGGCGATACAAAGCATCGAGATCTCTTTTGGTCTCTTTCATGTTGACTCAAAAAGCCATCCTCTATTCCCTTTCTGCCAAGGTAGTGTCCTTTCTTTGGGGAATGCCGATTATTATATATACATATACATATATGATATACATGAGTTATCATACAACATACTGACCCCGAGGAAAGCAAAACTACCTTGTGTTTTGTGTTCATTATCCTCGGGTTTATTCCTTGAATGGGGGATAAAGCCTTGCGATAATGTGCTCCCTTTCTTCTCTCTCTTGAGTGTATCCTACCTTAAAGCAATCGCTCCCGATAAGGCAAGCGCGATCACTTTAATGTGGGGGCATACACTCCGCTCATATTTTCCTTCTTCATACTTAAAGTTATTTAGTGAACTCGGCTTTGCTTTATAATTTTGGTTTCTTTTCGTGACTCATAGTGAGGGGAACCTTGCTACTTGTAGTCATGGTTTTCCTTTCTTGATCTTCCCTTTTACTTTGTCAATTGATGTCATAAGATCCTTAGTCCACTGGGGGCTTGGTGCATCTTGCCACCTTGATGTGGTATGTCTTTCAATCTTATTTCCTTGTACTTTACCTACAGTATTGGCGTACGCTTATACTCCCGCTAAAGTGGGGGATAAATGTAGTGTCATAAATTATGACCCCTACAATTTGTGACCACATTAGGGTCTTCATGTTGGCGATTTGAATCCCCAAGCCTGATTAGAGACCCAAGACTTGCTCATCCTCAGAAACTGCACTTTTTTTGCCCTCCACATGCCTGAACCTGCTTCCTGTCCTGAGACAAGGGTAGGGCATGGGCGTGGTGCCCCTATCCCTGCCCTATTTTGGGTCTCCCTTTGTCCTATCTTTGCATTGGTCTTTGCACTTAAAGCGGGAAAAAATTGCCTGTGTCGGCCTATAAAGAAAAAATCAGTCAGTTAACCCTAATTGACGAATATATAAGTCACATTTGTCCTCTCATTTGCATAAGTTGGATAAGCAAAGAAGTTGGAATACATGAGATCACACATTCAAGCATTCAAGAGCATTCAAGCATTCAAGCATTCCTTTCTAGCATTGAGCATTCTCAAGTCTCCCTTCAAGGCTAGGTGTTGTATTCAAGTCAAGGATTCAACCATTGAAGTGGAGATCCCTTTTAGCATTAAATTCCATACAAGTAATTCTATCTAAAACCTCCCCTGAGGTGAATTACATTTCAGTCTTTCATTTACATTTACTTGCAAGTACTTTCTTTCATCATTTGGTTTTTTCCAAAACTGGGGTTTGACCTGAAGGCAAACCCCCAATCCCAACCCCTTTTCCTCTCTTTTTTGTGTGTAGGTTACAGGTGCGCAACTGTGTTTACAGATTCAGACTCCATTTGCAGAGGCCGAAAAACCCTTTTCATTTCATAGATTTTTAGGAGGACTGTGTGCACTTTCAGCACGGTCTCGACAACTTTTTCTCAAATTCGCAGGGCGGCTTCGTCTTGACATATCATAATCAGATCCAGGTGCACAACTTCATCCCACGCTTCTATTTCAAGTTATAATCAGTTCTTTGCTACTTTTACACTTAGTCTCAAAACATATAATTTAACCATTTTCCATTCTAAAAGAGGGGTTAGCTTGTCATTTTAACACCATTAGCAATTAATTTACTATTCAATCTCTTTCCTAAGAGATTGGATCTAGTGAATTCCCCCCTCTCTTAATGTAATGTGGATAAAGTGTTTGAAGGAAAATCCACAGTGAAACTTTCATCTCTCCTCGAAGGGAAGAAAAGATTTCCTCTTTACCTCTCCATCATTCACTTTTCCCCACATAATAGTAAGGTGCCCATAATCCTACAAGATTTGCATGCAAATAGGAGTGAGATTCTATTGAAAAAGTTTTAAGGAATAATTTCTCAAGCACATTAGGGAATGCATAGCCTATCAACTGATTAAAGAAGAGTATGCATTTCCTAAATGTGTACTTCAACCATTACCTATTCTTGATTCAAGAATATGTAAGTGTTTTCATGGAATTAACTATCAATCTTCTTGAGATAGATGAATACACATACACAATAAACAAGTGGATTGAATGATACTTGAGAAAACATTGTCTGGGTTAACGAATAAGATGGATTAAGAGGTTCCATTATGAATAATTTTGTTCTAATATTATTTAGATGTCTCCAATCACAAAATTATATACTTATTTAAATTTGTAATTGCTTGAGGGAAATCAACTTTGGGAATAAAATCCTTTTAATGTCCCTTATTTAAATTATTTAATTTGAGAGTATTTGAGTCACTTTCTTACTTTGGGTAGGATTTCAAGATTTCTCATGCTATCATGACCTTCTCCATCCCTCACTTCCTTAGTTTCGATCCTTTTCCTTTTTCAAAATTTTGAGATTTCTTTTACCTTGGCATCCTCTTGATTTTTTGTTCCCCAAAACCTTATTTTTTCTTACCCATAAAAATGGACTTTCCCATGCTAGCATCTCTTGTCCTTCATTTCCCTCAGGTCTCAATTCTTCAATTCCCCATGTTTCAGGTGCCATACCTTTTCCCTTTTTATCTAGTGGGTGTTTGGGGTTCCATTTATTTTCTTGCGCTCCCTCCAATTGATCACCTTGATCCTTATACCTCATGCTATCAAATATCTCAAATCGTGCATACAAATTTATAACTATTTCCATTCAAAAAAATATTGAACAATAATCTCTTCATATAACACATTTTTATTATTAAGTAAAACTTATAAAATTTATGCATGCAAATTTGAATCCATTTAAATATCTAGACAATCACAAATCTAATAGACACCAAATTTGTAACCAAAATAATAAAATATCACAAATAAGCACAACTGTAAATTTAAAAAATATAATAGTTAAGGAAGGCATCTGAGCGTTGCATCAAATAAACACAGGTACAATCAAATAAAAAGTTATGACCTCTCACATAAAAAAATGTAAGGGCATCTATTATGCATAAGAGGGTTGTAAGAAGGAGTTGCATTTGTTGATCAACTTATGACACATGTTATGATAGATCACAAGACAACTTTCAATGTAGACAATAGAACTAAAATAGATCATACAAATTGGTAAGTGGATTATGATGAGATTATGGTAGGTGGAAAGAATATGCTATTTTAGCACATGGACTCATCTTGGGATTTGAGCATTATATTTTTACTAGGAAATCAGGTGCCATATTTTCGATGATTTTAACCCATGGGTTCCTAATTATCATTTGATGGTTTCATGTTGTTGTGACCCATTTTCTTGTGAAATATAAAAGTCTAATGATTAATATTTAAAATAATAATATTTTTTTTTAATTGTTAAAATTAATAAATAATGACAATAATAAAAAATTAAAACGATTTTACTTGTTTTAAAATAAAATAAAGTATGTAAAAAAAGAATATTTTAAATAATAGATTGGCTTAAATAAATCTATTTTATTTGTTGGTTTAATTTAAAGTGGATAATATAAAATAATTTAAGTAATAATTTTTTCTTGTTTTTTTTTTGTTATTATCAATTTTAACACTTGTTCTTATTTTAATTTTTTTAATCTTTGATGTATATTTAAAAACGTGTCTCCTATTTAATAAGTTTAAATCACTTGATTTAAAACTGTCTATACCTTTCTATCCTTATGCCTATGGACATAACTTATTTTATTGTAATAGTTTACATATATCTCGATTTTTTATAACCATTTTGAAAAAAAAAAGATAAAGCAAATAAATAATAAGGGAAAAATAGAAAAATAAAAAAAGAACTACTGTGAGTTAAATGGGGGAGAGGTACAAAGTATTGATAATAAAAAAGGGAAGAGGTTTTTCCTAAAATTTGATTTTTGAAATTAAATTTATAATTGAATGTAAAATTTGAATTAATTTTTGAATCTAAATATAGAATTTAGTTTTTGAATCTAACATAGTTGTAATAGTGATGTTTCTATTTTCATCCTTTTAAATCATAAGGAATAATAAGGAAATCTTATTATTTTATTTAAATTTGAGCTAATGAAAAATCTTATATAGATGAGTAAATTAATAATAGTTTAATAATACTTATTAAAAAAAAAATAGTTTAATAATAAGTAGAATGCCACCATAAAATTTCAGATTAAAAGTATTACTCACAAGAGAGCATGTGCTTAAGTTAATCAATTAATAAATTATTAAAATGAAAAATAATTTAATGAATTTCAGATTAAAAGTATTACTCACAAGAGAGCATGTGCTTAAGTTAATCAATTAATAAATTTATTAAAATGAAAAATAATTTAATGAATAAATGTTTCCTTAAGTGGGTAGTAGTTAAAGTGGAATTATTTGTGGGAAAGGGTGTTAATGTAAGGAATCTATTTCATTTGGATGCATGCATAATTTAGTTCAACAATTATTTTTATCAAAAGATATTACAAAATCTACATCTTTATTATTAGAAGAAATAGAAAAGAGGAATGTTGCATCTTCTTTTTATAACTGTGATTTTTGGGTACCTAGGAATTCCCTTGCTTTATAGACCTTTATATATGTATATAGAAAATGATGTTACAACACTAGAGAATGGTCCACATAGGCAAGAAGGGTTTAAGGACCTTTAAAAATAAAAAAATATTGTAGAGGTTTTAAATGATTATGTTCTTGAATTTGATTTTTAAAAATATAGCATATTTAAAAATAAGTCCACTTTAGTTTTAATTAAGTTTTCACAAATATTCTAGAGTGTTGGATCTAATTTGTTCTAGTTTTTTTTGGTCATGTAAACATTCTTTTGATTTAAAAAAAAATGTATTATGTATCTTTCATATATGACTATTTTAGAAGGATATGAGTATATTTTCTTAGAAGTACCTATGAAGTATTTAGTAATTATAGGAAGTTTAAGGTAGTTGTAAGAGATTAGACTTGTATAAAGATTAAAGTTTTATAAAATTGATAATGGTGGTGAACTTTGCTTAATAAATTTGATAGATTTTGTAAGCAGCATATGATAGAGATGTTGGAAGGTTGATTAGAATGAGCTTCTTATGTGTTGTCATTGATGTCAACATGATTTGGTTTTGATGTCAACATGCTTTGGTTGTCATTACTGATTGATTTGTGTAAGTGTTGAGTTTTATGTGCAGTTGTGCCGAGTGATTTGCTCTGCATATCTTCTATATTGTATATTTGTTCCTGCGGTTTGGATATGTTGTTAAACTATGTTTGGAGATGTTATATTCTAGATTTTATGATCTATATTGATGCAATGAGGAAGTTGAGTTTACCAGTATTATTTGATAGTGTTTCCGTGTGAAATGCATGCTTCTCATTTTTCTGCATTATGGTTTTTGACATTGCGGTTTTGGAGTTAACTTGATTATGTGCCTACAAAGGAACATATTGTCAATATATTTACTAAAGCTCTTGCTCAAGATAATTTTAAGTATCTTTAGGAGAAATTGGGGGTTATTGCCCCTCCTTTTTTGAACTAAATGCATATAGAGATGCATTAGTCTAGTGAACTTGATGAACATTACTGTTCTGGATGAATGACTTGGTGCTACTTCTTAGGGGTAGCTTGGTGCAGTTGTAAGTTAATGAAGAGTTGAACAAAATGAGATAAAAGTTTTTCTATTTGAGTCTTTGTCCTTGATGACAAAGGAGGAGATAATGAGATCTTTTGATGTCTGGCAAAGTGAAGAGTATATGCAATGGACCAGTTTCTTGATTATGGTATGGGAGTTGTTGTTGTTGATGTGTTGTCATCAATGACAAAGGGGGAGATTGTTGCAAGGTTGATCAGAATGAGTTTCTTATGTGTCATCATTGATGTCAACATGCTTTGATTCTCATTAGTTACTAATTGGTGTAAGTGATGCTAATTTTTTTGTACAATTATGTTGACTGATTTGCTCCACATATCTTCTACGTTGTATATCTATTCTTACGTTTTGGATATGTTGTTAAGCTATGTTTGGAGATGTTATTTTATAGATTTGATGCTCCAAATTACTACAACGAGGAAGTTGAGTTTACCAGTATATTTGACAGTGTTTCTGTGTGAAATTCATGCTCTGCATTTCTCCACGTTGTGGTTTTTGACATTGCAGTTTTGGAGTTAAGCTGATAATGTCCTTAGCTTCATTGTATTTAGTTGGGACGTGTTATTGGGATTCATAAGCATGATCTTCAAGTTTGATAGTGTTTACTCTCGGTTTCGCCGACCTCGGGTATCTACACTTCATATTGTTGCTCCAATGATTATGGATCATTGTATAATGTGTTTGATGATTATTTTGGTCTTAATTAAGATGTGTTGTAGTCGACTTTATATTTTTTCCATCACATAAATGTTTAGTGCTGACCTAATTTGAGTTGTGTTTGGTTAGTTGTTTAGCCGACCTTGGGAGACTTTGCATACATGAGGATGATATATATAGTGATGCTTGGGTGTTGTGGATGAGATGTATGGGTGAAAGAAAGTGAAATGTGATGAAGGTGTATGAAAGATGATCTATCTTATTGACTATTTTATGGTTGATGTTGAGTTTTTGAAAAGTGTTGAGTAGTGTGAGATTTCATGTGTTAGCTAGCGGAAACAGTGAGCTGAAAGTATCTAAATATCTTGCGATTGCAGAAGTGCATCAGTGTTGATTCTTTCTCTTTTATCATTCTTCATTTTGGTGGTGAGCCTCTTCTTTATTTCTCTTGGGTAGTGAGCCTTTGACTTGACGAGTCTTTCTTTGCAAAAATCACCTTAATTGATGTCACCCTAATTGGTGTTTATATCTTGAGAATTTATTCTCTGTGGTTTTTCCCCTAACAGGGTTTTACACATAAAATCTGGTGTCTCATTGTGCATGGTGTGTTCTAATGTTTCATGTTCATATCTTTTCTGTGGATTATGTGTTAAAGTTAAAGTTGTTGTAGATCTGATATGGGAAATAGTTTTTAAAATTTTTATACAACTGATTCACTCTCCCTTTTAGTTGTCTTGTGCATTAGTATATTCAACAAGAGAGACATAAGATAATTTCATATACCCTTTAATATAATGGATTTGTTGAGAGAATAAATAGAACAACGAGGGAGGAGGCTAGGAGTTTACTTAATGGAGTTGACTTGGAATAGAAATTCTAGGAAAAAATAGTTGCTATGCATTGTTATATGATTAATATGTCTGTTACGTAAAATCTTATGGAGAGGACTCTCATGGAGGCTTGGTCGGGTGAAATAACCTCATTACAAAATCTTCTTTGTTTTTAATTTCAAGGCATATGATCATGTGCCTAAGGAGAAGCAAGAAAAGTTAGAGAAAAATGTAGTTAAGTGTACCTTTATCAACTATGATGTTGGTATGAAAGGGTAAAAACTTTGAGACCCTATCTTTGAGATATTTTTGGGTGAAAAATTTCTTATTTTTAGAGCAACTAAGCTTCTCATATAGTTTTATAGTTGGAAGAGGATAAGAAGAAATATGGGGTCCAAACACCTCCAAAGAATAATAAATTAGAAGCATAAGCTCATGAATGACCTAAAGAGGAGGAAAAAGGTAACTTAGATAATTTAGAATAGGAGGTCAAAAATTCACCCTAGCTCTTGAGAAGGTCCAATTTGCATGGACAACAATGAAGATATTTTTTTGTTGCTTTGATTACTAGTTCATAGATGAGCCTAGAACCATGAAAGAGACATTGAGTATGCATAATTTTGAGTCGTATAAAGTGGGTATGAATGAGTATACCATTGTATTTATAAAAATTATACATGTGAATTAGTAACTTTGCTTGATGGATGTACTCATGGGTATTTAAGAGAAATATTAGGTTTGATAGTAGTATTGAGAAGTACAATGCTAAACTAGTTACAAAGGGATATTATTAGGTTGAGGATATTGATTATGGTGATTCTCTAGATGCTTAGATGATATCAATTTAGCTCTTAGTATCTACTATATTCACCTTATACTTGAGATTAAGTAGATGGATAAAAAGTCTGAGATTGAGTAGACGGATGAAAAGTCATTTTTTCTTCATGGTGATTTGAAGGAAGAGAACTACATGACATAGCCAAAACATTATAGAGAAAGAGGTAAATAATCTTTTGTTTGTAAGTAAAGAATATTTATATGACCTCAAATAATCTCATAGGATGTGGCCCCATAAGTTTTCTTTCTTTGTATTGGGATTATGGTTTTGAACATCCAAATTGGATCGTTACATATATTATAAAATAGACAATAATAAATTCCTTGTTATCATATTATTTGCTTTAAGATTTTCTAGTAACAATAATGTTGTGATTTATAATTTGATGTATTGAATTCCATCATAATTTGAAATGGAGGGCTCAGGGGCTTAAAAATATATCTTCGATATGGAGTTCAAAAGAGAGAGAGTGAAAAATACTCGAGTTGCATTAGAGTAAGCATGTGATTTCTATGTTGGAGATATTAGGCATGGGAACTTGCAAATCATTTGTGTTCCTATATTAGTGGGAACTAATTTATCTATAAATAAATTTCCAAATTCACCAAGTGAGATAGATATGACATTTCTTGAGTGCCTTGTGCTAGTGCTTTTGGCAAATTGATGTATTCCATGGTCTATACTAGACAAACATTTCCTAAGAAACCAAAGTTCTTATTAATTTTATAGCTTTGGATGATGTCATTAGGATACAATTATATAGTATTTAGATGTTATTTTGGTACCTATCAGTACACTACTTTTTATCATGATTATTCTATAGGGGACTGAAACTCAATGAATGCTCATGAGTTTATAGATTTATATTGGACAAGTGAAATTGGCAATAGGAAATCCACCACCAGTTACACTTTAATTTATTTAGTAGTAGTTATTAGCTGGTGTTGGGAAAATAGGTGTTGTATACCTGGCAAAATAAATATATAATTGTGATATTTTATTTTATTATGTGAGTTGTGCATGGACATGTGAAGTGTATAGATTCCCTTGGAATATTCTCAGGACCACATGATGAGTTGTATTGTAACATTCTGATATATCATATTGTATTTATTTAATATAATGGAAATTAATTTAATAAAGTACCCAATATTAGATGTGGGTTAAATGGGGTACCAAGCTCATGATTTTAGCACATAGTTTTGATGTAACACCACTTGGTGGTTTTGTGGGAGCTTGTGTCTATAAAAGCAACCACAAGAGTAGTTGTTTGGGTTAGCCAGGTTAGCATTTATGGAGGTTGGAAGCATGAAATAGATTTATTGTTGATGGATGGGGCTTTGAAAGCTTTCATGGATATATTGTAATGTTGTATTGCTGATAATACATGGATGATAAATGCTTTTGGAGGCTGGATTTTTCGCTCTTGCTCGAGTTTTTGCAGGGTATATCTTGTGTCATATTTGATGGATATGTTGTCTATTCTTTGCATATGAATTATATGTATTTATTTTATTAATATCTTGATTGGGTTATGTGGAAATTGTCATTTGTATGGCTGCAAGTTTCCTTTTAGTTGGATTAGCAAGTAGAATGTTGTGGTTACTTTATACACTGTAAAAGCTAAATACATGATAGATACTCATGTTTGTAAAGAATCCACCTAGCTTAATTGATTGCATTGTGGGTTTGAGTTAGGGAGTTATTAAAATTCTATGTGATAGTTATGGTACCATATATTTGAAAAAGAATGCAACCTTTCATGTGAGGAATAAAACGTTGATTTTTAGTATGATTTTTTTGATATGGTAGAGGATAGGATGGTCATGTTGGAGAATATTGGCACTTTGCATAATGTTATGATGCATTGAGGAAGCTAGTAATCATATAAAGTTCAAGTGGTGTTGTGAATATATGGGCCTCATGGTCGTTGACATATAGTTGATAGTGTTGGTACTCCCTTTTATCTTGAAAGGTGTTAAAGAAGTGGAAGATTTCTAGGAAATGTGTCTCAACATTCATCCAAATATTAAGAACACAATAAAATGTTAAATTTGGACTATAGAATAAAACACTATTTATGGTCTATAGAGGTCAATTTTGGCACTAAAAATATTAAAAAATTCATAATTGAAGCAAGCAGTATATGAAGAGATGGAACTACACAAGATCTAAAATTTTAGAAGGGTTCAAGTAGCTTCCTAAATAAAAATTAATGGCCTACAAAAGTTGTGCCTCCCGCATGAAAAATGTAAGAGAATTTATGATGTATAAAAGATTGTAAGAAGTTATACTTGTTGAGAAAATTATGATGCATATTATGACACACCATTAGTCATGTTCGAATGGATATGATGGATAAAAAATAGAGCACCCAAGTTTTTGAGTGAATTATGGTAAACTTATGGTAGGTGAGAGAAATATGCTATTTTTAGCTTGCAAACTCGTCTTGGGATTTTGGAAATTGTACTTTTTACTAGGGATTTGGGTGACACATTTTGAGTGGTTATAGCTCTTTGTTTCTTAATTAAAATTAGGTGGTTTCACATATTTCTTCTCTTATTTGTTAGGTTATCGAGATGGAGGTTTCATAATAAGTTTTATAGGTACTATTTTGCTACTAGAATTATTCTAGATCTTTTGTTGGTGTAAAGCGGAAAAATCGAACCCTATTCGTTCTCCCCTCCCCAACTCCGAGGAGAGAGAAGGGAGAGTCCCTAGGGTTGATGGTTTTCACTTAGGGGAGACTTTACATTCAAAAGAGGGGTTGAAACCCACAAGATCCAATCCCACGCAATGCAAGATTGGATTCTATATGAGTTTCAAGGGTTAAGACATCAAGGATACCCCCTTTTGTAAAGAAATGTAGATAGAAAGATTGAACTAGGAATGCATGTAAAGTGGGAAATATTCGCTTATAAACAGAGATAGGGATATGATATGAAGCTGCGGACCTGGAATTAGCAGTAAAATGTCGAGACGGTGCTGTTCTGCATATTTGAGCGAAAGTTGACGGGACGATGGCGCCCGACGTGCACACGGTCCTCCGAAAAATCCGCGAAACGAAGGGGGATCTGTTCGTCTCTGCATAAGGATTCCAGATCTTCAATTACAGCCGCGTACCTGCAACCTACACACAGAAAAGAGAGGACGATTGGGGGGTTAGGGATGAGGGGTTTGCCTTTAGGTCAAACCCCAGTTTTGGAATTAACCAAGAAATGAGAAATGTTGTAAATGTAATGTAAAACAAGTACTAATACCTTGTTGTAAGGATGTTTGTATCCTTATATGCGAAGGTATAGATGTTGTTGTATGTTGTAGTATGTGATCTCCTCTTCAATGGTTGAATCCTTGTCTTGAATGCAACACTTAGCCTTGAATGGAGACTTAGAATGATCAATTGCTTGAAGGAATGCTTGAATGCTTGAATGCTTGAATATTGTTTCCACGTCTTGTACACATATGTCCTCCTTCCTCAAAATGGGAGAGGAAATGTAGTTTATATACTTGTCAATTAGGGTTAAAAGACTGATTTTCCCGACCTTAGGCCGACCAGGAAATGTTATTTTCCAAATTGCAAACAAAAAGACCCGAAGTCCCATAGGAGACTGGGCCCAAAATAGGGCCAGGGACCAGGGCGCTGGGCGCCATGGTCCCACCTCCCGAGACAACAGGGTGCAAGGAGGATCAGGCCAGGGTGCTGAGAAATGCAGTTTTTGGTGTCATGAACAAGTTTCGGGGTCTCCATTCAGGTTCCGTGCTGCATCGCCATCGTGAAGACCCAAATGCAGTCGAAATTGCAAGTGTCACAATTTTAGGACGCTACAGTTGGTGATAACCTTATATTTTAAGAGTTTGAATATGTATTATAAGCATTGAATAATGATAAAATATTTTGTTGGGGGTAATTTTTATTTATTCAAAATTAACTAAATACATACATAATGAGTAGATTTCCATATCGAAATAGCCATCAAGAAAGACCAAAATGATAACACCCCCAAAGGGTTCCTAAAATATCAAATAGTATTAAAACTATTGAAACAACTACCCATACCAACCTTACTACTTACCGTTACCCCACCATCATTCTAGCTAATCATTTTGAATGAGTTATAGAGTTGGTAGGATTTATCCTAGGTCAATCCTCTCCATCCAGTCACATTCCAACTATCCACCTCCTCTCAATCCTATGTAGATAGACAATCAACTACCTTATTCCCCTCTCTTGGAATATAAAAAATAAAAAAAATCTCTTTTTTTTTAAAAGTTTATATTTTTCTTGACAATTTGAGCTAATCTATAATGCCCACCAAAATACCTTAGAGAAATACACCTAATCTAACTACAATGGAGACATTTTTTTTTAAAAATGCACATCTATTAAACAACATATGCAACAATATCATCCATATAATACATATCAAATACAACATCTACTAAATGCATCAATTATAATCACATCATAATCTTAATTACCATATTGCATAAACCATCATAGCACAATTTCCGCAAGCGGAATAAAATATCATATCATCTTTTCCCCTAGGGTATATCAACATCACTATTTACGAATAACATCCTATAGACTAGATTCATTTTAAGCACCAATACCAAATGTTCCTAATTCCATATAACACATCCATTCTAACATTAGGAATCCAGTCCCATAACCATCTATCACCATGTTTAGGACTATAGCACATTTTAAGATTCATACACATAACCTAAGAGTTACTTCCATAGACAAGTACGCAAAGCATACACAATGCTAACTATCATGAATCATGTAACCATTCTAAGATACTTAGGCAATTCTATTTTATTTTACATAGAGGAAGCTTACAATAGAATTCAAATGATCTAATCATCTTATTATATCCAATTCCTAGTCTTAGAATGTCACATTACATAGATTTACTTTTACAAGGTACATGATCCTTTCCTTAATACAATGCCATTATGAATACATGAGTAATGCAATACATAGAATCAACTACAAGTATTCTCACATAATGAAGAACAATAAAATCCACATCCACGCATGCAACTCCAATGAAGAATATCCCAATGGGAGAAGGCATCAAACCACCCTGTTGTCATCGATTTCAGTGTGGCCGAAATCGTGAGGCAACCCTAGGAAACTTGTCCGTTTCATACCTCACATCCTCTAGGAGAGGCTAACCTACTCTGTCGGTTAGTTGAAATTTGCTTATTGTCATTTTTTTTTTTTTAAGTTAGTTGATTTTGCAGTTTTACCTGCATGTCAAACTTTAAAGTCCGACCTGCAGGGTGTTTAGGTGTTCTGATGCACATCAGACTTTAAAGTCCGATGTGCATGTTTGCCTATAGTTAAGTGCAGATCGGACTTTAAAGTCTGACTTGCAGGCTGTTTTGCTTGTATTAATCTACAGATCAGACTTTAAAGTTCAACCCACAGGGGGTCTACGTGCAGATCGAACTTTTAAGTCCGACCTGCATGGCGTGAACTGCATTAAATGCGAGCATTAATTAATATTTTTGTTACAGTTTTAATCAGTTCAGAGTCATTTCCAAGTCATTTTATCCTCTTTGTGCGTGCCCTCTTGCCCACTTTGTGTGAATTTTGCTCGTGATCGTTCTTTTGTTAGACCTACTCTCTACGGATTTGCATATTTGAGGTATGTTGTTTTGAATTTTTTTGTGTTTTTCTTTTGTTAGTGTGTGTCGGTAGATTAGGGTTTTATTTTTGTTTATGTTTTATTTGTTTAGTTTTAAGTTCTAGGGTATGTTGAGTTTTTAATCCGAATACCCTAGAACTGTGTCTTCCCCCAATCGATAGCTTCCCACATGTCGGATTTTAAAATCTGACATGTGGGGAGTTGTTCTACCCAAAGGATTCACATCATACTTTAAAGTACGATGTGAAGAAGTCAAGCTCTTTCCCTTGATTGACATGTCAGACTTTAATGTCCAACTTGTCAATCCTTTGTTTTTTTCCTCGATTTACAGGACAAACTTTAAAGTCTGACATGTTCATCAGATCACTTTTCCTTGGCTGCACATCGGACTTTAAAGTCCGATGTGCAAGTCATATAAATTGTGTTTTAAAACTTGCACATCGGACTTTAAAATACGACCTGCAGATCCAAGTTCTTCCCTAGCTGCACATCATACTTTAAAGTCTGACATGCAGCTGCCTTGCAGGTTTTCCACTTGCAGGCCGAACTTTAAAGTTCGACCTGCGTATGATGTTCTTCCCACTTGCACATCGGACTTTAAAGTCTGATATGCAACCTGTGATGTTTTTCTCTTGCACATCAGACTTTAAAGTCTGATGTGCGAGTATTGGTCTTCTAATTTGCAGATCAGACTTTAAAGTCCGACCTGCAAGTTTTTGTCCTGTTTTTTCCCAAGTCCTTTTTGTCTCTAGATTCTTGTTGTAATTGATGAAATTTTCCCTTCTGATGCTGATAATCTTCAAAATACTAATTATTAGTATTGAATATAGTACTTTGCAAATGTCTAAGCCTGATCAAGGTAAATCAAAGCCTTCTTCCAGTCAGTTAGAGCCTTCACCAAGCAAGCCATCTGTGAAAGAAATGAAGCACAATAATGATAAATACTTGAATATGTTCCCAGAGAGCTCAACTGACTCCAATGCCAAAGAGATTAGAGATAAGAGATACAAAGATCGGTCATGTGGACATGCAAGAGTTCATTGATTGAGTCAAGAAAACCCCTTCACATATGGCAAGCTTAATCAAATCAGAGTTGCACAAGTATGCTTCTTTCCCAGTAGTAGCTCATGACCTAGATTTTGTACTTGCAGTGGTAGATCATTTTGATCCTAATACAAGATAGGTGAAGGATGTAAATCAAAATGTTTTCATGACACTAGACAGTGTTTTCTTTAATAGTGTGTTTAAGGGTTCTCTAGTGGAAGAAGTAGCAGACATAACCAAAGATAGTGCTCAAGAGTATTATGAGAAGAATAAAGTGAAATGTAAGAAGATGAACAATATAGTTTTCTTATCTTCAACCAGGGTCTCCACCACTTCAAGATGGCCTAAATACTTCCATAGGAGTGATTTAAATGAAGAATACAATGATATGGTCACTATGCTAGCATGAGTGAAAGATCTGAGATACTCTCATTACTTTCAGAACTGGATGTGCTATTACATGAGCATAATCAGAAAAGGGACTACCAAAATAGATTGGGGTGAGCAGATTAGTGATGTACTTTGTGCATAGTTGAAAGAGGTCAAAACAACACTGAAGTTCTATATGACCTTGTACCTTGTGTATGCAGCCGCCTCTATGAGGCAATATCTAGGTTTGTCTACAAAGGGTGATAGAAGGTTAGTACCTGTTTGTCTATAAAGGGTTAGAGAAGAGAAGATTTTCAGAAGCAACATACAACAAAGTTTCTTTATTTGGTTGTGTATTCCTTCAATTTCCCACTTTCACATATATCCACATAGGATGTTTTACAGGTGAACCATTCATGTTTCCAAGGTATCCTTTAGATAAAATTATCCTCATGGAATTATGCCAACAATTGATTCATGTACATGAGAGGTAGTCACAAGCTCATAAGACTAGCCTTAAATTTCCAGAAGTCATTGGCCAGTATTCAGTGATGACCAACCCAAAGTCCAAAAATATGGAGGAAGAAATGCAATGGAATACCATGAGGAAGTTCAAGGCTCGTAATAATTTTGATTTTCATGGGACGAAGAACAAAACCAAGAGGATATATACACATGTATATTGGCTCGAAGATGTTTGGGCAGATTGTGAAAATGAGGAAGATGCAAGGAGAATGGATTTTAGTTGTCAAACTTTGGAACAAATTGAGAACCTAGATTTGGCTAGGATCCCAGATACAATGGAAGATACTGATGACATAGTAGACCCGGTCTACTTTGAATGAAAGATTTCTGATTTTCCCTTGCCACTCATCCAATGGTCCAAAAAGGAAAGTAAGTCTATTACCCAAAGAATTGCTCCTATTCTGGCTAATAATAATGTATGGTTGTTGAAGAAAGGGATTAGAATGAAGCAACCTTCTTCCAGTTCTAGTGATGATGATGAAAGTGAAGGCCCAGTTGGAAAAACAATTGAATTAAGGACCAAGAACAAAGCAGATGTGAAAGCACCTCCATCAATCCCTTCGATACAATCTAAGGGAAAAGGACCTAAAATCAAATTTTGTCAAAGGGTTAAAGAAAGGTGAATATTCATCATCTGCACAAGTGACACAAGTAGAAGAGCCTGAGCAACTGTCTGTTTAAGAGGCTAAGAAAGAAAAAGAACAAGAAGAAGGAGAAATTCCTCATGAAGAGGAAATGCAAGTTGAAGAACCAACTCATCAATGTGAAAGTGACACTCCCACCACTTCACAGGTATCAACCCCCACACAAGTTGTTATTCATTCTATTAAATCAGATTCAGATCAAGATGTAGAAGAATATGATGATGAAGGGTTGAATATAGAATTACCACAAAGGAAGGGTGATTAGGAATATGTTACATTGTCTAGTCTCCCAAGTTTTGATGATGTTCCTACATCCATGATTGAATCTTCAATTCTGGATTTTACTGAATCTTTGGAGAAAATAGTTGTAGAGTAGTAGTCAATTGCCCTACCTTCTACAACTATCATGGCTAAAGATCCACCTATTGTAAGTACCATTGTTACTACCTAAAATGCCATCAATAGTTGTGACCACAGTTGTTTCAGGGGAGGTACCCATAATGACTATTGTTGCTTCATCAGAGCCACCATCCATTACCATAGTCGTAGTGCAGATTATTCCATCTTTTGTAGCTGCATCATCAAGTCAAAATGTGTCTGAGATGCCGATGTCTACTCAGAAGGAGGCCACAAATCCAACCACCAAAGAAGATCTTCTACCATGGATGTATGTTGTGGCACCTAAAAGGAAGAAAGAAGTGATTTCACCAAATGAATTTGATTTCAAGAAGTTAGTTCCATCCAAGGCGAAGGGGACTAAAAAGCTGAAGACTGTTTCTTGGGTGTTGGTGGATCCTACTACAAAAAGAAAATATGCTGAGGTCATGATGCCATTTTCAAATAAAAACAAGAACAATATCCAACTTGTAGATTATACTATGCAGTCTGTAGGACTTGGTGTGGAGACACATGAGTGTCAAGTTAGACTCTCAAACTGCTTTCAATTCTCTTGTGTGTAGGTTTGATCAAGAAAGAGATGAGAAAAATGAATGGAAGCAGAAAAGTGAACAACTGACCAATGTGGTTCTCAAAGTCACACAATCTTCCCAGGAGGTTGAGCCTATTGTTTCCTCAATTGATACTGAGGCTCTAAAAAAGGTAGAACAGGTGGGCGTTAAGGATCGAGTAGTGGATGAATGGATTGATTGTT
Organism: Cryptomeria japonica; assembly: GCF_030272615.1. Lineage (NCBI taxonomy): Eukaryota > Viridiplantae > Streptophyta > Pinopsida > Cupressales > Cupressaceae > Cryptomeria > Cryptomeria japonica. Next base: position 553,357,171 of record NC_081413.1, read on the forward strand.
TGAAATCAGAGGGCTCTCTTCGACTTTTGGATTCAATGGTCAAATTATTGATGGATTTTGAAATTGTTCAAATTCAGATGCAAGGTACCAAAACCACTTTGACCAAAGAAATGGAAGACATTGAAAATAGTATAACTCTTTGGAGCAAAATGAGAGATTTCAGGATTGACGTTCTTGTAGAAAACAAGGTAATAATGACACAGGAAAAATACATCCAAATTCTATTGTTATTATCTCATAAGGGTAAAATAATAAGGTCAGTAATCTTAGAAATAGATCAAGAAAAGAAAGAATGTGATAATGAGATTGATCAGATTTTGACAAGGATAGTTGAGATTCCTTATTGCTTGTATGATGAGAGTCAAAAACTAATATCCAGTGAGAACATCATACAAGAATTTCTTTCCCTAATTACTCACTAGGCAGAAAAGGACTTCTCGTTGAATGCATTTGATAATTTGCTTGAGATACAGGTTAGTTTTGAAGTTCTTGCCTCAATGCTGAAAGATGAAAGAAAGAAATATGTGAAAGTTGGAGTTGCAGTTTCTAGAGTTCACTTCATCACTAGTTCTACCACAATGCCGAACAAAGCCGAGATGGAAGTTGTTTTGGCTTAGTTCGAGGAATTCAAGAAAATCATGAGGAGGAGAAAGATGAATAAAGTGTCCCCAATTAACACTATCTTTTCATGTAGTTGCATTCCTAGTTACTGTAAATTTTCTTGCAGTTGCATTTTCATTTTATGCATTAGTTGTATTCAAGTGAGACTGTGCAGTTGAATTAGTCAATTGTGCCTACCTTTTTCTCAACTTCTTTTCCTATATAAGGAGGACCTCATTTGTACATATTTATCTTTTATTATGCTTAGCAAAACTCTGCCGAATTTTTGCCTCAACTAAGACTTTGAGATTTTGTTGTGAAGATTCAATCAAGCAAATAAAGAGAGCAGTTCCATTTGATTCCAAAATTTGTGTTGGGTCGAAGATTGTTTATTTGAGTTGATGTTCCTATGTTCATTTCTTATATATGTTCTTTAATTCCTTGATGTTGGTGGCATTATTGTTTATGTGAGTAAGAGAAATTTACAATTGTGATAAGTAGACTTTGTGCTATTTGCATATTTGGGAAATATTTTGATAGTCAAGTGATTACATAGTAAGCTTTGTATTGCTATCAGCTTCTCTTAGTTTTTAGGAAAATTGATCATATCTTGGAGACTTTGAGATACAAGTTGTGATTATAGTTGCAAATGTGGTGATTATAGTAAGTTGCACTCACGTAAGACTTTGAGCTTACATGATTGTCTAGATATTAAGAATTTTTGTCAAGAATTTTTATTTAGTTGTTAAGTTTATTGAGTTATAAGAAATATCACCAAGTGAAGGGAAAATACATTAATTCTGAAAAAAGAGAATTACATGCCCTAAGATTACAACCAAATTTTATTTTGTATAAGTTGTTGAGATACCCAAAATTCCAATAGGAAACCTCCCCTTGATGAGAGGAAAGACTTTGTCTTATCATAGCTGTGTGTGAAATATATATTTTGTCATTGGTACGCTGGTGATAAAATATTCACCCAACACACCTGACCATGTGGTACCAAATAGGAACCACCCCCTGTGCTAGGAGATGACATGGGGTTCCAACATTCACTCAAGACCTAGGTTGACACCTAACAACCATGGGACTCAACATAGCACATAATGAACTCAACACAACAATAATCACATGACAACATAAGGCTGAAATCAACAATAATGTAATGCCCCGCCAGGAAACCCCGAAGGGATTAAGCCATAACACAAGAATAGAGTGCAATAATTTTTTTTAAAAAAAAGTTACACAACATTAAGATACAACAAGATAACAAAGATTCAGATTACATAGTGGAAGACATCAACTAACACCTAAAGAGTTTCCCAACGCGATTACTTAATTACACATTTCTCTTAACACATTAATAACTCCAATAAGCTGATTATCTTATAACGAGATAATTCTTAAACAAGGATAATTTCTTTCAGATAGATGAAAATATAATCCACAAGATAAGGTTCATCCATTAAGATTTATCTATTCCTTTCGTTCATACTTTTCATTAAAATATAAGCCATGCATCTAATTTAATAACACACTTTAATTTCATCATAAACTAATGAGTTCTTTCCATGCATACTTAATTTCCTTAACAATAACTGAATATAATCCAATATCCTAAGCTACATTTTTTCATGTTCCGATTTACTGCATTCAAGAGAGGACTGCAAACATGCATTTAAAATTAATCTCATCTTATCCTCTTATACATTCTATCAAAATGTCATTCATACATGCTAACACTAAACATGTAACATAAGATTAAAAGCATCACATAACACCAAGATGATCTCGGAGTTCACCCCTAAAGGGCTACATCTCCGGGTCTGCTCAACTGCAAGACCCCTTTGATAATTAAATAAAGTTAAGAATACATGAGGTTCTCATAATTTACAATCCTTCCATCAAGGTGAAACATAATCAATATACAAACAACCGCATCGGTCAATAAATACATAAACGATCCCTGAAAGGAAAGGATCCAGCTGAACATCATCGAAGCTAATACAAAGGTCCATTAGGACATCACAAAACTGAGTCATCACCACCTAAGGTCTAACATGAAACCAGGTACTCACAAGGGCATAGACAATAGGACGACACACAAACGTGCTCCTATCAGACAATGCAACAACACACTAGCGAACGTAGGGACAAGTGTCATCACACAAACTAGTAGGGTTACCATGGCAGGTCTTCATAGATTCCGGCCCCATAGACTGGGTTACCCTGGCCACCTAGTCCAAACCTCCGGCCCATCCAAGCCTCATGTGGACCCACACATCCTCTCACGAAGACAAGGATGATGGTTTGCCATTTCAGACCTTCTCATAGCATGTCGAGTCTGTGTTAGCACTCGTCCCATGTGTGAGGCACAATTATCTTACTTAGAGATTAACATTCTAATCTACTGTTAGGCTATCACTTATTAGACTCACTTTCGATGGGTTACCTAGCAGCCACTTTGGGCGCGACCCCCAAACGAAATCCACTTTCCCATACGACACTAGACTATACTCAAGCGACCTTAGAAACCAAGGAATACACATGGTCAAGCAAATGAAGTTCAAAAAGGGAGGGAACATCCATTTGGTCAAACATGACTCAAAAGAGGTACACTTACTGATGGTGCTCTAACTAGAGACTTGACCAACTATGGTCAACCACGAACCATCATTCGACACCCACATAAAGGATACGATCAATACAACATCACAACAAATAACAGTCAACTCGAGACCGAGGACAGAAACATGTACCCAAATCAACCATACGACAGGGTCCAATTAAACAAAGCAAGGCTTGCCATTACTTAAGCAAAAGCGAATACATACATTAAACTCGCATAGGCAATAACCAACAGATACAATCTTTTCCGAATTGATTTAAACATTAATTGTTGATCAAATTTTCCAAATGATCCAAGTTTTCAAAATATATTTACATAAAAATCACCATTACAAGGTGAATGCAATACCACAATTTCCAATAGTCCACTCGCCTATGTCTCAATTCAGAGGAAAAATATAGATTAAACAATTTATTTTACTAAATGAAAATATCATCGACTTATCAATTTTTCCAAACGATACATTATTTAATTTCCAATAGTATATCATTTAAATTTCCAAAATGTCCAATGATATAATATTCCATTTTCCAAACACTTAAATACTATAATATCTCATTTCTAAAATTTCTAGATAACCTATTATCATTTAATCTCTCAAATAATATATTCCTGAAAATTATATTATTTAAAATTTACCAAATAATAAATATATTTTATTTTTCAAAAATTTCTAAATAAACATATTATCTATCTTTTCCAATTAAGATACTTCCTGGAAGCATAAAAAAAAATGCAAATTAAATATTAATTAATATATATTTTAATTACTCATTAATTAAATATAAATATTAATTAATAATTTAATAAATAAAATCAACATCAAAACTTTTTAAATAAAATATAATTTTATAACATAAAAAAATAAAATTAAACTTTAATTATAATATTTTTTTTTTTTTGTCTTAAAAAATAAATAAAAATAAGACAAAGGCCCACCCACGTGGAGGACCCCACGTGGGCTCCCCTTCTAAGGGAAGGGTTGTGGAGTCCATGTCGTGGACTCCACACAGCTTCGGCTGTGTGGAGGCCACGCCATGGCTCCACAGCCTGGCCTACCCTCGCAGCCCCAAGGCGTGGGAATGGGGTCGAGCCTTGGCTCCCCGATCCCAAGTAAACAAAAATAATTTTTTTAAAAAAAAAAAAATTATTATAACCCCTTTTAAAATAAAATAAAATCTAATGTTAAAAATTAACAGCAACAGAGAACAAATACAGTCTCAGCAGAGACATGAAAAATTTATTATTTTAATTTGTTTACAAATATTCAAAATTGGTTGAATAACCAGACCCAGATAAGCAAATTCTTTTCAATCAAAACCATATTTGGGCATAGTTTCATCTCTGCCAAATTCCAAACTGATTTTTAATTTAAAACTTAATCCAAAATATTCAATGGAGTTTAAACAAGAATTCCTCAAGAACAACCAACCCAATTTTTTGATTTTTGAAAACCCAATTTGAACAACCAACAAAAATGCAAACTGGAGGTTTGGAAAGGAAGCAAGGAGGGTTTTTAATTCAGAAATTAAACTACAACTCCTTCATTTTCCCAAATACATGAGATTTTAATCTTTACAACCAGGTTTCTACAACATCCAAAACAATTTCCTTAAAACAAGAAGCCAATGAAATAAACCAGAGGCCTACCTGATTCAGCAATCCTGGCAAGATCAGAGGAGAGCCCAACCTGCAAGCTCCAAGAAAAATCCTTTCTTTTGCAAAATCCCCCAAATTTCATTCTCCAAAAATATTTTCCAAAATATTTTCCAAACAAAATATCCTCTCAAAATAATTTTCAAACCTAGGTTAAATGGGAGAAGTTTGACCAAATTTTTATTTTTGAAATTAAATTTTTTATTTAAAATAATTCACAAAAACCATTCTTTTAAACTATATCAATGAATTAAATTTGCTTTTCAATTTAAAATTGATTTTTTTCAAATAACTGAATTTAACCTTTCTATTTCCAAAATGCCAAGAAGATAAAATTAATTCTATTTCAATTAAAGTTAAATCCTTCTTTTCATAAGCATAAACACAACAAATTTAACATTAAAATTAACTATTTAATTGAACTTGCTCCCAATTTAAATCGAGCAATTCAATTTAACGATAATCACATAAAGAAGCCCTGATTAATTTAGTCCACTAATCTTTAATGCACAAACACATATTTAATCAAATTAAAGATTAAGGATTAATTACTCAATTTAACCATACACACCAACACGCAACCCAAGAACGCCAAACAAACAGACGACCCACAACCCAACCAAAAGGGAAAACTGACAAATGACTGACGACGCTCACCTGAGCACGACTATGGTCAAACGAGGGTCTTACGACCACCTAATCCAACTCTAAGGATTAAAGAGGTAAACTCAAACCTGCAAATTCTAGGTGGAGATGAACCTCGCACCTATGCGGTACTGTACCTAAAATCTCCTGCAACCAAGAGTCATACATGCATACATATATAAACTTAATGAAAGCGTTAGCCCGAGATAATAACACGAAATAGGAGAATTAATTAACTTGCATACAAATTGGTGCGGAAACCACATTAACAGATATGCACTAAAATCAAAACATCTGACTATAACATTATATTATGATAAACTAACCAAGGTCAAACCAAGATTAGAAATTGATTAGGGCAGGGGTACTACAATTGTGATAAGTAGACTTTGTGCTATTTGCATATTTGGGAAATCTTTTGATAGTCAAGTGATTACATAGTAAGGTTTGTATTGCTATCTGTTTCTCTTAGTTTTTAGGAAAATTGATCATATCTTGGAGACTTTGAGATACAAGTTGTGATTATAGTTGCAAGTGTGATGATTATAGTAAGTTGCACTCACATAAGACTTTGAGCTTACATGATTGTCTAGATATTAAGAATTTTTGTCAAGAAGTTTTATTTAGTTGTTAAGTTTATTGAGTTATAAGAAATATCACCAAGTGAAGGGAAAATGCATTAATTCTAAAAAAAGAGAATTACACGCCCTAAGATTACAACCAAAATTTGTTTTGTATAAGTTGTTGAGATACCCAAAATTCCAATAGGGAACCTCCCCTTGATGAGAGGAAAGACTTTGTCTTATCATAGCTGTGTGTGAAATATATATTTTGTCATTGGTACGTTGGTGACAAAATATTCACCCAACACACCCGACCATGTGGAACCAATATGAACCACCCCCTGTGCTAGGAGATGACATGGGGTTCCAACATTCACTCAAGACCTAGGTTGACACCTAACAACCATGGGAATCCACATAGCACATAATGAACTCAACACAACAATAATCACATGACAACATAAGGCTGAAATCAACAATAAACTCTTCTAGAGGTGTACAATAAATCATGGCAGATGGACATGGTCACATGTAGGAATGGAGTGTCATCACATGTTGTCCTCATATAGAAGGGAATATGGCCATTCTTACTAGTCACGCTCCTACGTGATAGCTTCACAAAGAAGGTAAATATGCACCCATAGTAGACATGTATGCTATCCTCACAAAGAAGAGAAATCCATACTCCTAATAGACATACAAGCTACCCTCACAAAAGAAGGGTGAAAACAATCCCTTAACAGACATGTGGAGCCATCTCAACCTACGTGAGTACAAGGGAGATCAACTTGTCATCTCATATTGCCTCAAACAAATAGAATTATCTTATTAGGTGAACCCTAAACCCAATCAATTATTAAATGTTATCATTGAATTACAAAAGGAAAACTCCCAATGTGCCCTGGCGGTCTAGGTGCCAAGCAACCTAACTCGCGTGACCCTGGTCATCGCAAGGAAGCCCCCTCCACCTAATAATATGCCAAGCCATATGGTAACACATAAAATGACATCACAACACATAAAGAATGCCCACAAAAGACTTCCAAGTATACATAACATCACCAAGAACATACTGCACATAGAGCATACATATGAACCATTGCAAGCATAGAGCCTTCACCAATGCCTCATAGCCATAATACCAATGTAAGAACATGAAACATAAGAACATCATAAAATACTACAAATCTTCAACAACGAGGTACAAAACATCCCACTGGAGTCATAGAAACAATCCTCAAACAACAAGGCAACAACCTCTTGCTGGAGCAACTTTTGCATAAGGAAACTCCTCAACGGTAGGGCATGAACCCACTTATCAGAGCATAAAATACATCATGAGACATCATAGTACATCATTAAAAATTAAAATTTCTCAAGATAGAATTCAAATTCCTCTGGTAAATTCACACAATCCAAACTAGAACTTTACAACACTAAAATTGACCTTTCTGGGTCTCCTGGACCAGTTTAGCTCTCTTGGTAAGCAGGTTAACACCCTTGCTATGCAGGGTAGCATTATGGGAACATAGCATAGAATTTTGGGATGATTTCACAACATTTTGGGCTCACTGGTCAACATTCTGGGATGATTGCACAACATTTGGGTTCATTGGTCAGCATTCTGGGCTCCTAGGTCAGCTTTCTCAGTCTATAGGTTAGCTCTCTTGGTTAGTTTTCCAGCACTCTTGGTCTGAACCATGACACTCCTGGTATGTAGAGTGGCATTCATGTTTGTCAGGATGGCACCCTTGGTTTATAGGGTGACTTTTATGGTTTTTTTGATGGCGTTTTTGGTTAAGTATGCAAAATCAAGGTGTTAAGAGATCCTATGATCCAATCTACTGCCCAGATCTTCTAAGGGGATGAAAATAACCTGTTTGGATGAAGGAGGATGTTTTATTATGTCCATACAAAGTGTAGGAACTCTCAACAATCACAATGCAATTCACTGGACATAGTTTGCAAGTCCCGCGAAGTCAAGGTACAAAATATGCAAATATTGGGATAAGGAGCAAAGAGAGAGAGCCTAATCCTACAAAAAAATTGAGAGCCAAATGGAGAACTTACAAATATAATAAGCGTTTTCATTCACAACACAATACAACTTGCATCAAACTCCACACTCACATAGAGAGTCCAGTGAGCTCCCAACAAAAACAGGGACTCACACAATGCACAAAGAGAGACTCCTATTACACAAGGTCTCACAAAATGAATTCACTTCACTTTTTAATGATAGACAATGAAAAACACATCTAATACAAATGCCTACCTGTGGGAAAGCATTCATAGGGAATGTGCAGAGAATGCACTTCCCGACAATATCTCAGAAATTGAAACCAAAAAAATCTGCAATCTCCCTTCCCAAATCTAATTAGAATGAAACATAATTAAAAAAACATAGATCACTTCCCAAAAATCAATTCCAATCTTCCAACAAGCAATCCATTTGAAAAGACAGAGCAGACACGATATTTCAAAAAAACTGAATAAAAAAGGGAAAAATTCACCAACCTGCAAACACAAATCCTGGAAAGAAATTTGAAGGCAAGAAATCCAGAGTCCAAATCAAACTCCAACAATCCTCAATCATAATCATAATCCAAAATCCAAATTCAAATTTCGCCGAAAAGTTTTGGCAACACTCAAAGGAAAATCAATAAATAAATTTTGTATGAAAAACTATAGGTCATCAGCCAATCAGAATAATAAAAAATACTATATATCTTACCTACCCTATAGATCGAGGAATATAATATTTTATAATATTTCTTACCTACTAAGTAAAAATAACCAATTACCAAGAAGGGTAAGTTATATTTATATATTTTTATTTTACACCCTAATGTAAAATATAAAATATAATTAACAACAATAAATTAAGATTGCAATAATAGAATACTTTATATTATCAATAAATAACTATATAGCTTTATTAAATAAATTAAATATATCAAATAAATAATAAATCAAATAATCAATAAATTAAATTAATTAATAACACCAATTGTAAAGCGGAAAAATCGAACCCTAGTTGTTCTCCCCTCCCCAACTCCAAGGAGAGAGAAGGGAGAGTCACTAGGGTTGATGGTTTTCACTTGGGAGAGACTTTACATTCAAAAGAGGGGTTGAAACCCACAAGATCCAATCCCACACAATGCAGTATTGGATTCTAAATGAGCTTCAAGGGTTAAGACATCAAGGATACCCTCTTTTGTAAAGAAATGTAGATAGAATGATTGAACTAGGAATGTATGTAGAAGCAAGAAAGATTCACTTATAAACAGAGATAGGGATACGGGATGAAGCTGCGGACCTAGAATTAGCAGTAAAATGTCGAGACGATGCTCTTCTGCAAATTTGAGCGAAAGTTGACGGGATAATGGCGCCCGGTGTGCACACGGTCCTCCGAAAAATCCGCGAAATGAAGGGGGATCTGTTCGTCTCTGCACAAGGATTCCAGGTCTTCAATTACAGCCGCGTACCTGCAACATGCGAAGGTGTAATGTATGTTGTATGTAATGTGTTGTAAGTGATCTCCTCTTCAATGGTTGAATCCTTGTCTTGAATGCAACACTTGGCCTTGAATGGAGACTTAGAATGCTCAATCGCTTGAAGGAATGATTGAATGCTTGAATGTTTGTATGTTTGAATATCATTTTCGCGCCTTGCTCTTGCTTATTTTCCTTCCTTTTTTCCTCCCTTTCTAGGAGAGGAAAAGTAGTTTATATACTTGTCAATTAGGGCTGATAGATTGATTTTTCCGACCTTAGGCCGACCTAGAAACATTATTTTCCAATTTGCAAACTTAAAAACCCGATGCGCAAAAGAGACCGGGCCCAAAATAGGGCCAGGGACCAGGGCGCTGGGCGCCATGGTCCCACCTCCCGGGACAGCAGGGTGCAAGGAGGGATCATGCCTAGGTGCAGAAAAATGCAGTTTTTGGTGTCACAAGCAGGTTTCGGGGTCTCCATTCAGGTTTAACGTTGCATTGCCATCGTGAAGACCCAAATGTAGTTGAAATTGCAAGTGTCGCAATTTTAGGACGCTACACCAATAAATAATAAATAATTCAAATAAGTAAATAGTAATCAAATCAATAAAATTAATTAAATAAATAATAACTTAAGAAAAATCAAATAATTAATAAATCAATCAATAATAAATCCAATAATTAATAAATCAAATAATAATAAATTAATTAAATAAAACCTCAGTACTAGATAAATAATTATCCACAAGTAATTTAAATAAATCAACAACAATCAACCATAGGATTATTAAATCCAATAATCAATAAATCACAACTTCCCACTATTGATCAAATGAACAACCATACACTCGCATACTTATCATACTAGCAAAAAGGGGAATACTGACCATACTAGACAACAATTTATGCCACAACTCAACTAACAAGGTGATCAACTAAACCTAGAGTAAGTGAGGGAAAACTAAGTCATCTCAAACAACTGCCATTGGGATTAGGACACACTCAAACCTGTGAAGCCAGTTGGAGTCGATGTCCGGTACCTGCAATCTTGCATCCACCAATGAACACAAGAAATACATATGCAATATCATAATGACAGACAAATGAAAGAGAGAAACAACACCTTATCATGCTCATGATGAGTGATAAGGCATCGTCCCTTTCACGAAGACAGTTACACAATGCCAATACATCTCATAGAGTCATCATCATGAAATAGGGGTTAGAACTGCCATCATATATCATAAAATCATGTAAACCATAAAAAGAACATCATATGCATATAAGCCATCCAAGAATAAATCATCCATCAAATAATCTAGAATGTATCATCAGTCACATAAATCAACAAGACTCATCAATAGCATATGTCCATCTAGCATTATCGATGAATAGAAATAGAGTCATAAACATCATCAAAATATCATCTGAAGTCTAGATAAGTCTTATCAAAGCATAAATCAAAATATGAGTCTAGGAGGGACACTACATAATCTTAATGTGGAATCTTGGAAAACTCTTTGTTCAATTGGAAAAATAAAAAATAATAGAATTTGATTCACATATAACCTTTTTCCATTAAATTCATAAACGTTCTCTAAAGCTTAAAATTTTTCCCAAGCTTCCATTTGATTGCTTGTTTACAAGCTAGCATAAGTGGAAGAGAAAAAGTGGAAATAACCTTCACTATCATGGACAATTCCACCAACCCCTATTACACATGGACTACCATGAGATGATTTGTCTATGTTGATCTTAAAGAAACCTCTGGGTGGAAGTGTTTGTTTCCTAGGTCTATCCACTTTCTAGAAGGCACACTAGTTATGAAACATCTTATTTTAAGAAACCCCAAAAGATTTTAGCTCCAAAAGTTTATCTACTTGATCATTTGAGGAGGTCAAGAATCATCCATATTAAATTTGGCTTCTATCATTTATTTAAGTATGCCTTTGATATTATTGTAGACTTGCAAAGTAATACACTAAAATCCTTACAAATTTGTCTAGTTTACTATAACCAATCTTTGTGAGAAGATCAAAGATGAGCCGACCCACAAGTGGCCATAAAGAAGATGACAAAAGTAGGAGGTGGGACCATATTATTCCATAGATGTACTATAAAGGAGGTTAAAATTATATATCTATGCCATAGATACTATAGATATATGGTCCATGGAAGACTTTTTCCTTATATTCTCCCAAGTAAGCCATTTTTTGATTAAGTAACTACATGGCCAAATTACATTTTGAACAACCAATTTCATTTTAAGTTTTCTTCAACTAGGGAGCAAAACAAAGTTCTCTTTCTTGCTCTATGTAAATAAAAATTGATATCCAATGTAACCTAATTGAATCCTTTATTATTATGTCTCCAAGATAAAATATCAAATTCTCGAAGAGAAAAGTAAGGACGATTAGCAAGAATAGAATAAAGAGTATTTTTATCTATAATAAAACCACTCGTAAATTAAATCTCAAGATCTTTCCAATGATGAATCCAAAAACCTGTACTTAAAATCAACAACTCTTGACCATCCAGTATCTCAAAAAACTTCATTGAAAAGTTGGAGCTATGAAAAGGAGGAAAGAATTGAAGGTTTACTATCCCAAAAGTTTATCCTTAATAAAGAACTATCACCTTTATTAAACCCTTTCTTAATGAGAGAATCCTCTCTCTTAATCTTGGTCCAAATAATGGATCCTTTTCCAAATAATTTCATTCATAGAATCTCCTTATCCTCCATCCTCATATACTTGAAGTTTAGGATCCTTGCCTAAAGATGGTTGATTATAGGAGCATCCCAGACGAACGACAATCCACATCACCCAAAAAAATAGTTGATCTCGATTCTAATGTTTCAGTTTGGTTTTTTTTTTTAAGTTTAATATGATTTTCATCGATAAAATATCTTTTATATGTAATTTGGAGCCTTGTTACCAGATTGATACTTGGATATGTTAATGATACTAGTATTCATGTTGTTGGTGAGAAAATGTCTGACTCATTTCAAATTTAAAATGAAATTTAGTTTGAAGGTGGAAGACAAGGTGCCATATTCCATTGAACAATAACTTCGATCTTCCATTTCTTTATTTCAGGTGAATAGAATAAAGTGCAAATTACTTTCAATTAAAATATAGAATGGTACGACACTTGGTATTTGGCAATTAGGAAAAGAAAAAGGCCGCACAACCTAACAGACAATGGGGAAAACATTACCAGAAGCTTTCATAGCAGATATGTAGATTTGACACTTGTTTTCTTGTTCTATGATTTTAGTGATTACAATGTGGAAAGAAGGTGAAGAGACTTGGGAACTTCTGACCTTCCCTTCATTGCACAAAGGGTAAAAAAATTGATCTATCGTTTCAAGTAAGAATATAAAGAATGGAAAGAAGTAGCATGGAAAATATAGAGAGAGCAACACACTAAACTAAGGTACAGAAGATCACATCAAGATTGGATGCATGAACTAATTTATATTGTAGATTGAAGGGCATTGAAAGCACTAGAAAGACTTATGATAGTGACTATTTTCAACGAAAAAAAAGAAATAAAGATTTTTTTATAGTCTACGATGTCAGGTGGTCTGTATATGAGTCTACAGATGGCTTATAGAAATATGTGACTACCCCATACTCCTTGTAGGAGACAGCTAACTATGTTACAAGAGCAAGTAAGAGAGTAGAGGATGCACAAAGTCAAATACAAGAAATAATTTAATAATGATTACAACACACCAAGTGTATGAATATGATATTGTGTGCAAAATAAGACATTACAAGAATTGCAAACAAAATAATAGAGAAATAAGTGTGTTAATTGGGAGTAGAGTGTGTAATCATTTGGATAAGAGTGTGTAATAACTAAAATCATAGAGCAAGAATCTTTCATTAGCAGAGATGTAGATTTGAATTCACTAAAGCATTCGGTATGAGTTGACTATTTGTGAATTTTTTGTATGACTGAATTTGTGTTTCTATTATAGTTATTGGCTATGAGATTGGGCTTATCCCCAATCCCATCTACAATAATGATCTATAATTTTGCACCATCACCAATACAATTTGGTAGCCAATTAGGCAGGACTATTTAGCTTAGATTGTCGAAGGACGAGACCTTCATGTTCCTTTAGTTTAAAAACTTGATCTCAAATAATAAGGATCTATTTATGATGATCTAACCTAGCCCATAAGAACAATCTATATAGAGAATCATACTCATCAAGGAAAAAATTATGACTAGAAAGAACTAAAATCCTGTAGATAGGGATAGACTACAAGACATATATTAGACACATATTAGAAAAGTAAATCTTCTAGTAAAAGATAGTTTGTGGAAGGTGTAATTATTGACCCTTTATTGAATATATCCAAAATCTTCTTCAATGAAGTTTGTTAAGATTGTTTGAAGAAAAAGGGATTCCGAAGTAGCAAATTAGAAGCTTCCTAATATGAAAATAAAGAATATTAGCAGTCCTATGTTGATCAAACATAGGAGTATTGAAGAAGTAAAAGCAATATCTTTATGTATTAATTTTCTATCTAGAAGCTAAGAGATAAGTATAAAAATAATTTTTGTAATTGGCTTCCTCTCCAAGTTTAGCTAGTCCTATCAAAGTCGTATCATCCAAAAATTGAAGGTGTGTTTGGGGCCCCAAATTTTGATAACACTTCCAACCTTGAATAAAACCATTTTCTCTATGATATTTTAGTAGTCTACCATGGCCTTCAACAATTAAAATTAAAAAATAAGAAAATAAGGGATTCCCTCCTTGTATGAGTCACCTAGAAGACAGGGAAAGGTTTGAAGGGGTGTCATTAATTAACACAAAGACGGAATAAGAGGTAACACAACTTTGATAAAGGGTACTCCTCTTACAAACCCCAACACATAACAATAAAAAAGATAAAACTAAAAATGCAAGAAAGGAAATACTTTCTTTCTATCATCTCAATGAAATGAAATGAAATTACTGTTGGCATATGATGAACCGGTATGATAATAATATATGTTGTCATTGATGTCAATAAGTATAGGTCAATTGGTATGAAGATTGGAAGAATTTGTTATTAATGATCAAGTTGGAGAACCGGTATGAAGAGATGTAGTGAACCGGTTTCAGGGTTTCACTAAGTGTGACTACCGGTTGGTAGTCTCAGCTCTAGGGTTTCTGGTTTGGCAATCTAGCTTGTGCGATGCAACCGATGATATTTTGTAATGAGTTAGATAAGAAATAAGGATGATATCGAGATGCCATGTCAGTTTTGTGCACGTGAAGGTTTTCCTTGAGGATCTTGCAAATGAAGATCGACTGCATTAAATGTCTACCTCGGGAATGAACATTCTTCTTAGCGGTATGAGAAGAAAGCGTGATGGGTTACTGATTTCTATATGCGGTGAAGAATGGACGATGCAGAATGACTTGTGATCTATTTAAGATTGTTTCATTCTATGTAAAGTGTTTGGACGGCCAGGATTGGAGCACTTGTAATAGTAAACCTAAATGCTTAGGGTTTAGGGTTTATGCTACCGACCTAACTGTTGTCTATAAGGTCAATGAGTTTTGATATTGTTGTTGTTGGAAAAAGAATGTGTGTATCTGAGTGATGAGATACTTGCCAAACTAGTGAGAGAAAACTGCAGAGTGTGATTGCAGAGTAGAGGAACTAAAAAGGATCTGCCTTAGCATATAGTGCTGTTATTAGATCAGAGTTTTACCTGTTGTCTTCTAACCATTTCAACATAAGGGAAATACCTTTGCCGGGTAGCTTTAACAGGCTTATTGTAAAACCTCTAACCAGGTGAATCAAGTTCATTGAGCTCTTTAAATTCTCTAGCAAGGTGACCTTTAATAGGGTTTCAACCTTTAACAGAGTATATAGCCATCCCTTAACCGGGTGATCTTTAACAAGATCAATTTCTAGCAGAACCTTATTGTAAATTCTTTAACCGGACTAGGGTCCTAATAGAGCGAGATTCAAAAGAGTTCAAAACAAGCTTGTGGGTATTCATCCCCACCGTGGTTTTTCCCATTTGGGTTTCCATATGAAAAATCTGTGTGTCACGAGTTGTGCATTTTTCATGTGATGATTAAGTATTCTTTGTTTAGGTGATTATGCATGCAAAGCTAATGGTTATGGTATTACTGATACATCACATGCATATGTTTATGGGTGAAGTAGTTATCAAGTATTGAATGTATTTGAAGTGTTCAGTTTTACCAGTTTATGTTGTCTAAAGTCTTACTGTGTTTAACCGGTATTGCCATGGTTAAGTTCAGTAATGAAGACAACCAGTTAGCATTGTTTTAACTTGATAAGTTGCAGAGAAGTTTTTGTATGTAATGATTCACCCCCCCTCTCAGTACTAGTTAGGGTATTTGTTGTTCATCATTATTCATCAATTACAACATTTAAGAAATAACACGCTATAACCACGTGTGCCTTCTCATTACAATACTTTGCAAGCTAGAGCCACAATTTGTATTTTTGGAATTGTGCTCTATCCCCCTCGTTCACCTTCCCTATCTAGAATGAAAAACTTCCATAAAATGTTCTAAAAAGTGGAATCCTTTATTTTTGGGCACCAAAACCCTAATCAATCAACTTTCGACTTAAGAAAATATTTTATTAAAATTCTGGTCTATGAAGTTCTAGGCGCCATAACTTTCAAACTAGCTTTCAAATTTTTGATCATCATACACTATTGGAAAGCTTGTGAGGGTACTTACAGTGGCGCCATGTGCTAATGCACACGTCGATCAACTTTCGAAACCCTTCGGATCCTCTGAGGCCCTCAAAAATGCATTTGTAGTTTTTATTGGAGAATTCTTTTAGAAAAAATGAATATCTCTCAAATGCCACAAGATATTGGGATAATTCATTCACCGTTGGCTCCATTTCACCATTTAGGAGATCTATGTAATATTTCGTGCAAAAATGAAAAAATACTAAAAATAGTAATCCTATCATTATTAGCCCTTATTGAAAAACTAACAATATTTGTTGGTAATGCAATATTTCTCTTACACCTTGGATGCTCCTACATCAGACACTTGGGGTAATTTGAGAAGTGACCTTGTCACATTTTAGGTAAACCAAGGAAAAATAATACGGTCAACCTCTGCCCTAGATAACCATGATGAATCTTCAATAGGTCTTCCTTTCCATTTAACTAGGTACTCCTCATATTGCCCGTTTCTTGTGCTTATACCCACATGACTATCCAATATGTCCTCTATCTCCTTCTTATTTGAACTAGATGCTAGAATGTTCCATTGTACTTCTACTATTTCATCTTCTATACTTTCTTCATGATACTCTATCAAATTTGAAATATTAAACACAGGTGAAATATTAATTTCTTCCACTTGGCAACTCTACTTAATAGGCATTTCCTAAATCATGCTTCTTCAAGATTCTACATGGCCCAAATTTCTTCATCTTCAACTTATCCTATGTTCCCATTGGAAATCTCTCTTTTCTCAAATGAACCATGACTTCATCTCCGATATGAAATTCCTTATATCTCATTTCCTGATGTGCTTTAGCCTTGTACTAGATATTTATCTTATTAATATGCTTTCTCACCTCTTCATGAAAATTCTTCGGGTTCTCTACAATGCCTTCAGCTTCAACATTACTCTTTTCTCCTTTGTTCAACTTCTTAAACTCTAAAGCATTTCAAGGACTACTTCCATATATAATCTGGAATGGTGATTTACTAATGCTCTTATTGGCAAAGTTATTGTATGCAAATTCTCCTATGGTAAAATTAGATTGCCCCCTTGTGTTTATCACCTACTAAACATCTCAACAGATTCCCTAAACTCCTATTCACAAATTTTGTCTGCCCATTAGTTTGTGGATGGTGCACTGAACTGAAATTCAAATATGTCTTCAAATTTTTCTAGAATTTCCTCCAAAAGTACTCAATAAACTTGGTGTCTTAATATGAAACTATACTCTTTGGTAAACCATGTAGTCTCACCACCTCTCTAAAAAATAAGTCCGCCACATGAATAGAACCATTAGTCTTATTACATGGAAAAAAATATGCCATCTTTGAGAATCTATCTACCACCAAAAAAATGGAATCATGTCCACTCCGAGTCCTCAGTAAACCATGAAAAAAATCCATACTATTATCCTCCCATGGTCTCTTTGGTACAGGTAATGACTGATATAACCCTATATTCTACTTGGTTCCTTTTTCCATCTAACATACTCTATAACTTTACACAAAATTCTTAATATCTTGATGTATTTGTGGCTCATAATAATGCTCAGTGACAAGAGAAATGGTCTTATCTTTACCGAAGTGTCCAAACAATCCTCCACTGTGCGTCTCCTTAATTAGGTTTTTCCACATGGAACTCTTTGGAATGCACAAATAGATTCCTCCAAACAACATCCCATATTAGATTATAAAATACAACTACCTAGTCTTCTCTAAAGTAATAGGCTCCATGCAATCTATCCAAGCCTCGCCAAAATTAGGATCCTCTATTCACAAGCTCTTGAGTTCATGAAACCCAACAACTTCAAACTGCATCTCTATCAAAAAAAAATTGCCTCCTCAAGGCATCTACAACTCTGTTAGGATTTCCACTCTTGTGCTTCAAAGTGAAAGCACAAATCTGCAAAAACTCACCATTTTAAATGAATCTAATTCAACTTTACTTGACTATTCAAATGCTATAAAGCTTGATGATCACTAAATAAACCATACTATTTTGGTAAAAGATAATGTCTCCACTTCCTCAATGCCTGAATTATAACATAAAACTCTTGATAATAAAAATAGTATTTTCTCTTCGCAACAATCAACTTTTCATTGAAATGAGAAATGGGTGTACCTTCTTGACTCAAAACAACTCCAATGCCATGCTCACTAGCATCACAATCTGAAGAAGTTGAGAAATACAACTTCTGAGATCCCAAGAACACCTGCACGCAAAATACCTATCACAAGAGAAGAATGGAGGCAAAAAACAATAAGGGCTCTAAAGAAGAAGATTATCATTTAGAGAGGGAATCAGTAATGTAAAATTACAATACAATCCTTATAAAAGGATATTAGCAACCCTAAAGGTGTGCAACCCTAAAGAAACCCTAAAGGGATAATGTGTATTTAATAATTAGAATAATTATTAAATACCTACAATATTATTAAATGCCTAAGTTTAGCTTAAGCGTAGAGTATAATAGACTAATAATTAAATAAATAATTATTAGCTAATACAAGATAACTCTAACACACCCCCTTAAGATGAACTTAGGGAGTAGCTAAAAAACTAAATGCAAGAAGCAAAAAAAGAAACTACATGATGAAGGCAAATTTGGGTCTCGACAACAAAGCCTGATGAGGTACCCAATCACAACCAAATCTCTATGAGCCAGAGAAATAGAGAAAACCAGGTGGGAAAAAACTCTACTCCAAAAAGAGATGGAATAAAAGTGAAGAACTGAAAAAGCCTCCAAACAAGAATGTTAAAAAAAGATAGGAACAAAAGAAGAGCCGATGAATCACTGTAGCATGAAGAACTTGCAAACACTGTCGATCTAAAGAACCTCCATTGAAATAAAGGATGATTAGGTAGAGAAGACTGTAATCATCATGAGTGCCCTCAAATAATACTACTCGAATCAGATGGCAAACAAAGGCAAACAACTGAACTCAAAGATACAAATGGCATAAAACACCAAAGCCTGAAGAGCTAATCCAACGAACTAAGGAAGTATTAGAACAATAGGAGAAACCCCTCCATAATGTGGACAAGGGTGAGGGACAGGTACACTGAAAAGGATGACCAACAAGAACTGCATGATGAAGAACTAGGAACATCGGTGTAGAGAAATTACATAGTGTCATGGAAGGAACACTCACTTGAAACACATCATGAGGCTAATGTCGTGGGAGAAACAATCACATGACAAAGGTAGATTGCAAACAAAGGTAAACATCAACACCCCCATGGCACTTTATAATATAGTACATGTACAATAAGACACAAGATGTGTAAGATCCCAAGTGTACAATGCATAGTGGCACTTTATCTCAGTGCGCTTGCATAAAATAATGTCTAATATGATCATAAGAGACATAAGGCTGGAAATATAGAAATAACAACCAAAGACGAGACATCCTACTCAAAGAAAGAGATTTGAGGACCTCAAACATCCAAGATATTTACCCGAGTGCTGAAAAGCAAAAAATGAATAAAATGTACCTGGATCATAATCTGGAAAGAAAACTCATATGACTGGAAAGTTCACAAAACAAGATTTCCAACGATATAAAGTCTTTGAAAAATGGAGTTCAGATGCTCAAGTTATGTCTCTCGAAGTGCAAAACTGAACCTCTGGCTTTGACAGTAAAAAGCACCATCAAAAAAGAAAAATAAAAAATTCAAACCTCTAGATATAGATAGATCTCGGAAAGAGATTTCTAATAATATAAGGTTTGTCTAAAAATGTCTCTGTGTGCCCAAGATAGGGCCAAAAGACTGAAGGTGCTCTAGATGGCCCCAGAAGAGGCCTAAAGACTGCCTACATAGTGTTGACATCAACGAAATATTCCTAGAATGTTCCTTTTGCCTACAAAAAAAAATTCTCCCTATCAGAAAAATACGGTTGCCAGAAAAAAAACAAACGTCAAAAACAAAAACTGATGGTCAGAAAATGGGCAGTGGTCAGCGGAAGGCATGGACCGACGACGATGGAAGACTGGCAGGCTGTCAGCTGGTGGATGGTGGGAGGCGGTCAGTGGCTGGGTCCCGACGGGCAAAGCTGCAGTGTATCAACGGTGGAGGAAAAGACCATCGGCGGGCGGGAGGCAGGTCCATGACCAACTGCAGTGGACGACAGGAGGTGGGGCCATGGACAACGGTGACACAGGCTGATGAGACCTGAGTGCACGGAGGCATCAAATGGGGAAGTAGGTCCATGACCTCCTGTAGGTTGTACAGACCTACATAGTGGTTTATTTCCCAGAAAATACTGCTATGTACTTTCATAGTACTATATTTCTTTGCTTTTGAATATTGTCTTTTTTGGTGTCACTAGAGTGCAACTTTGATGGAAAACCTACCTTTGGTACTATTGGTTCTTTGATTAAGACAAAGATTGCTATCACTTAGACTGCTCTTTTGGAGACTACTATCGTTATCTTTATCTATCATCATGCTTTGACAATGAGAAGTCCTCTACTTTTCCCTATGAACTCAAACCTTTTACATCTTTTGATCTTAGGACTGCATCTACTTTAGGTGGAACTATCTTTAATATTGATATGAGTGTGTAACTGAGAAAGGTCCATGCATTGTCAATGGACTGCTATTAGGGGTTTGTATCTTTGTCTTGCACCTTAAACAAACACCACGATCTATCTTATGGTTGTCTTTTAGACTGGATTGTGATGCCTTTGAGTCTTATTAGTAATGATTATTGTGTTGGCATTGTGTTGTCATTGATGTCAACCGGTATGGGATGATTACCAGTATGAAGATGTATGTGCAACATTTCCATGGAGGAGTACATGATGAGATATCTTTGATATCACCTTGTGTTGCATAACACCGGTAAGGTAAGGAAGAGAATATCATTCAGAGGAATGATCACTGGAGTCACTGGTACACAAGTTAGTGCCTGACTTGTGTGGTTGAGATGCATAGGTTACCGATACACTGTATCATCGTTAAGGAAAGGATGTGAACTAGTAATTGATGCGTTGACATGGAGAAGTTAGTGATGAATACTAAGAGGGGGGGTGAATTAGTATACCGATAAACACTGTACTTAAACACTTAAACAGTCTAGAGATAAACCGGTAAAACAGTTTAACAGACAAACCGATTATCACACATGCAAACCAAAATGTAAATAAAGCATTCACCCATAGAAGCACTACAACCATAACAAAAGATATTTGACATGGAAACCCAAATGGGAAAAACCATAGTGAGATGAAACTCACAAGTCACTATCTGCAGAATAGAACCCAGAACGGTTAAGGTCAGACCGGTTAAGGTCTTACAATGTTCTTTACCAGAATAGATCCTGTTAGGAATCTCAATCTCTGTTAGGAGATAAGTCCGATCAAGGACTACCTTGCTAGAGGATTTTAGATTCACAGAGGTGAATCACCTTGTTAGAAGATTTTACAAAGGCTACTCTAAGCCTACCCGGTTAAGGGCTATAGACTTGTCAAAGAGGTGAGTAATCAACAAGTGTGTGATCTATCAAATAGCACAGATTGCTTGGTTAGATATAGTATAGCTCATAGCTAATGCATTCTAGCATTACTTTAGTCTTCTCTATCTCTCACTCGGTTACACCTCACAAAACTTGATCTTCTCAGATAAGATTGCTCTTACAAAAAAAACTCATCAACCACCTTAAACCCTAGCAGCAACAAAAAACTTTCAACAACAACCTAAAACCCTAGACATGATGTCCTTATGAAGGAATCTGATTTCATGTCGGTCCAATAGGATTACATTTCAATTTCCCAGGTTCAATGAATCTAGACATACTCAGTAACACGACACAAAAGGCACCGCTAGTGTGTCGGCACCATCAAACAATCGGTGGATGGTAACTCATCACAAAATGCCGATTGGTAACTCATCACAGAGTATTACCAGTTCATACAAAATACCAGTTGCCGGTTTGTCAAAAATGAAGACTGGTAAAAATGTGTTATGCTGCTTTAATCCCTCATACTGCTTGGGATCCACGAACCGCTTGGGGTCGACATGCCGCTTCAGACCGGGAAACACATTCAGCAAAATCACCAATAGTCTAAAGACTAGAATACAACATACCGGTTGGAACAAATACCGGTTGAGTTCTAACTCATACATATAAAGGGGATCTCAATGGAAGTGTGTGTCCATCAATGACAATCACAACATAAACATAAAAAATGCCAACAATCTCCCCCTTTGGCATTGATGGCGACACTTAGGAAAATAAAATTTTGACATCTAAGTGTTTTACAACAAAAACATGCCATTAGCAAAATTGCTCCCCCTAAGCATATACACTATCCCTTTAACAATACAATGTATACCAATTTTGCATATAGAGCATAAACATTGAGATATCAGAGCATATATTAAAGCATATAGCAAAATTTTAAATCCAGATACTTCTCCAAAATAGATAGAGTACTTCTCCCCCTTTGCCAACAATGACAAAGTACCGCTGAACAACCCTGTTTCCATTTGATATTAAAATAATAAAAGTTTATGACAACAAGGAATAATACTTGTCAAAAAAAGATTTATAGTCCTGCAAGAATTGTTTCATCAATAGAGACCAGGACTCAAGTAGGGAGGTGGCTACTTCTTTCTCTGTTTGCATCTGGGAGACCTGTTCTTCCATGGCATCAACTGTGCTCATCTCCTGTGTAACTATCAAGGCATCCATGTTCAGATAACACTTCTGAAGAATTTGCAGATGTGGGAGTAGAACTAGTTGTAGCTCCTGCAAATCTCTAGACCGTGTGCTGATCTATTGCTCCATTTTGGCTAGCTGGATGTGAAATCGGTGAATGGTTTTCCCATAAGTTGCAAAGGAATCATAAGGCGTCTTGAATGTGCTCATGTAGGACTGTAAGTCTGTTTGAAGATTTTTCTTCTAAGTTAGCACATCATCATAGAACAGATGGGGTTGACAGATTTTGCTAAGTAGCAGATTTCCCTCATCCAAAGCATCCCTTATATCCTTTTGGTCTTTTTGCAGTTCAGACCAGAGCTCATTCAACTTCTTCACCAAAGCAATGTTAAGAGCTTTTTGATGCTCTTTCTTCACATTTTCCTCAGCTGCCTCTTCCAGGCTCTACACCTGATCATCCACTACTGTACATAGGAGCTTAAGTTTTGCTAGTGATGATTCAGTGTTGGGAAGATTGGTACCGAGTATCAAACCGATAAGTGTGTCCACAACCACTTGAATTACATCCTACTCCTTCTTCCTCCATAAATTTTCAAGCCTTTCTTGGGCAACTTTGATGCTCTGCATCAACTCCATTTCACTTGCAGACTGGAGGTCGATAGGACTGGTGAGGTCAGCCGGTTGGGCTTGACTCCCTGTTGCCTTCGGAGTCTCCATCTGTGTGCTCTTCTCCGCTTCTTCTGTCTTGTCCTCTTCCACTTTCTTTTTCTCCACTTCTCTCATTTTCTCTACTTCCTTATCTTCTTCTTCCTTCTTCTTTTTCTCTGCTTCCTTTTCCTGTTCCTTGTCTTCCTCTTCTTTCTTCTTCTTCTCAGCTTCCTTCCTCTTCTCCTCTTCTTTCTCTTCCTCTTCCTTCTTCTTCTCCTCTTCTTTCCATTTCTTTTCTTCTTTCTCTTCCTCTTCCTTCCGCTTCTTTTCTTCCTTATCCTCTTCTTCTTTCTTTTTCCTCTCATCTTCTTGCTTCTTCTTCTCTTCATCTTTTCTTCTCTCCTCTTCCTCTTTTCTCTTCTCTTCCTCTTTCCGCTTTTCCTCATCTTCATCCCTTTTCTTTTTCTCTGCCTGTTCCTTAGCCGCTTCCTATCTGTCCTTGGCTTGCTCATTACCCTATTCAGCCTGTTGCTCTTGTCCTGTTCCCTCAGAAGGTATGTCCTAAGTAACATCTTCTACATCCAGGGCATCGACATCAATAGTGTCGATTGGTTCTACAACCAGATTTCCTTCATCATCAAAAACTTCATCCGGTTGGGATATAACCGGTTCTTTTTCAGCTTGCCTGTTGGCTATTCGCGCTTTGTGAGACTGGATAGCATGAGCCATATACTGATGAGTGTCTTTTTCAACAACAACAACTTTACCTTCTAACACCCAGAGTCTTCTTCTTCTTGTGAAGAAGAGACCTTTATTTTGGTCCAAAACATCAAATAGTTCTAAGTTAGATAGGTCGGGAAAGTACTGTGCAAAGACTTTCTCTCTAATCTCTTGTTCCTTTTCTATGGCAATGCACCATTTATTATCTAATGCCTTATACAAAGAATCTGGTGTTTGAGATTTAATCTCTGATGGCGACTGGTCATTTGTACACAAATAATTAATAATCTCTCGTAGTACTTCTTCTTTCTCCTCATCACTAAAATCATCATAGAAGTCTACTAAATCATGTAATAATTTTCTCCTAATATTCTTTATTGTTCTTTCACAATGTGTCAAAGGTTTATAGGAGGAGATATCAATATTTACTGGTGCAGACGTTGTCGGTTCATTCTTTGTTTTCTTTCTTATCTGTCTCGCCTTCTTTGGCTGCTCCTCAGACACAGTCTCTTTAGAGTCCAGTGTATTTCTCTTTGTCTTCCTTTTCCTTTTGAAGACTTTAGCCAGTACCACTTCTGGTTTCTTCTTGGCAGGTGATCGCTTGGTCACTTTTGGAGTTGCAGTAGTAACCGGTACCGATGCTGCAGGCATTGCCTTTGCCTTCTTTACTGCAAGTTCTTTTCCTTTCTTTGCAGAGGGTTCCTCGACTGGTGTTATCCTTTCTAGGTAGGTTCCAGTCCTCTTTGCCTTAGGATCAAGAGGTGAGGCAATAAGGGTAGAGGCATACCCTTCCAGCATATCATACATCACCTCATAGCCCATTGGATCCACTTCTTCCATTCTAGGCTCAATAGCCTCCATCATGCATTTGTTCACCTGGATGGTGAAACATATGCCATCTTCATATTTCTTGATGATATCACCTGAGATCCTCATCCTTTGGCTCATTTTTTGTTTGAACTCATCAAAATACTTGTTCAGAACATCAGGGTAACTGGTTCCAATTGCTTGAATGCTTTCCTTGATTTGCTTGGTTACTGGTTGGTCAGGAGACCACTGGACATCTCCTACTCCTGGAAAGTATCCTTGAAAGTAAAAGAACAAGCCGACTAGTAGTTGTCCGAACTTGAACCTTTGTGCATTATCCTGTTTGATCGACTTCAGATTTGATAGGAGTTGCCTCTGCATACCGATGCACAAGTCAAATGATGCGTCCTCCTTAATCATCCAGTAAGCAGCATTTACCACTGCAACAGATACAAAGTTAATTCTACTGGCAAAGAATGTCCAGTAGCCTATCACCATGCAGGCATACTTAACTAGATCATCCTTGATGGAGTTGACTATCATGCCTCGTGAGTCGCTCATTGAATCAGTGAGCCTTGTCATTTCAGTTTTGCTTATTGTCCTTAGGGCTGGCACTTCCCCTGTGTTGCAGAAACTGGTGACTACATGAATTGCCTGTGGTGTGATATCATGCGTCCTCTCTAGGTACATCTTATCACCATGGACTCTGCTCAAAATGATCCTTATGTGATCCTTTGTAAAATATTCCAGGAAATAGACAACATTGTGGAGTTTCTTCCTCTCCGAAATATTATACTCCAATTTGATTTTCTTATCCTTGCCACAAAACAAACCTATTTGGGAGTGGATAGCTAGAGACCCTAGGTCTTCAATCTTGCAGTCTATGTAGTCAGAAATTCCCTCTTCTACTATCATACCAGCTGGAACTTGTGATAGGGCATTATACTTGGACTTTCATTGAATAAAACTTTTAGACTCAATGGATGCACTAGAACTGGTATGAGATGCGAAAGCCATGATAGAAGCTTTAAGAACTTTGAGAAATACCTTTTAAAACACGTGAATTTAGGGCTTTTTGATTCTCCTTCACTCCACACTCCATCAGTTGCTGAATCACCGCTTTGTGTTCTCCACTTGACCGTTTGCAGTTTGAATTTGAATCTCCTTCGCGGTTTGTCAATTTCTCAAAATCTCAGCTCAAATCGCCTTTTCGTCGCTCTGCGCTTTGAAAAACTTTTCTTTGCTCAAAAATAGATAGTGAGAAATGATTTGAAAAATTCCTTTAAACATATCTCTCACCTACCTCCATTAATGCTCCTCTATTAGGGCATAAACCCTAATTTGCCTTTTTACTATTTCTGGTCTTCTGCCAAGCGATAGGTATCACATACCAGTTAAGGTCTTTTACCGGTGTAAACTAGGGGTTTGAAAACATTTTGCCGTTTGCTCCCCCTAAGCCTTTTGAAGCTTAGTTTGTTGGTTCCGATATTTCCACACTAGGTGCAGAAACCGGTTCCTCTTCCAACATTGTTGGTTTCTTCTTCCAGGTTTCGTTCATGACCGCTTGAACTATTTCAACATCAATTTATCCTTCCAGAGTGACCGATATATCATTAGATATACTCTTTCTACTTCTACAGAATCTTGTCGCATGACCCAGTTTGTTGCAATGATAGTAAATCATTCCAGGTGCTCTCCAAGGTCCATTGTTCATGTTTCCATTCTTCCTTCTGCATGTAGCAGCAGTCTGACCATGACCATGACAAATCCAATAGTTTTCTCTCCATCTGGTTGCCGATTAATAACCATTGTTACTTGACCGATGATTATAAGCATTAAACCGATTGAGGTTCCGGTTCACAAAGATTTCTAACCAGCTCCTTGGGTCCTCTGAGGATATCTTCCAGTGTTGTTCATGACAGATCTACATTTAGATGCTCTATGCCCAAACTTGTTGCATGCATAACAATGACCATTTAACTTATTGGATCTAGGTACATTGTTAATAAAGTAAGGAAAATTATTGTAGGCTTTGCTCCTACATACATTGGTAGTGTGTCCTTCTTTAAGACAGTTAAAGCAAACAGGTTTGAATTTTTGCTTACCATTTCCTTTGAATGCTGGTTGCTTCTTTGATGCTTCAACATTTGTTCCTAAAGATTCTCCTTCCTCATGTCCAGAGAAACCAAGTCCATTGGTATTCTTTACTGGTCTAGCCGACTCAAGCTTTTGCTCTAGCTTAATAGTGCTCTTGTTGAACTTAGCAAGTATTTCCTTTGACTCAGAGAGTTCTTTGGAAATAGCAGCATTTGGCTTCATTAGGCTTGCATTCTCAGAGATGGCAATGTTCAGTTCACCTTGTACTCCTTCTTTTTCCAATCTGCTCTCATGAAGATGAGCAGTCAGTGCACTGATCTCTTGTTTCATCTTGGAGATCTCATGATCTCTGTCCTTCACTAGATCTTCAGTTTTCCTCCGGTTCTCAAGCTCTTGACTAAATCGGATAGTCAGTCCTTCCAACTCCTTTCTCAGATTGGAGTTTGAATCATTCAACTTATTTACTTCTACAATTAGGGCTTTCATGTCTGCTTCATCTGAAGAACTATTTTCAGATAGCTCCATCAACTTTTTAGCATGTTCTCTCCTTTTTGCCAGAGGGACCTTGTATTTATCAATAAGTTCATCATAGGCTTGCTCAGACTGATTGAGCTCGTGAGTGAGTTCCCTCATAGAGTATTCCCCCATATCTCTTTCCAAGTGGTTAGACTTATAGAAAGTTTGGCTCTGATACCAATTGATGAATACTAAGAGGGGGGGGGGGGTGAATTAGTATACCGAAAAACACTGCACTTAAACACTTAAACAGTCTAGAGATAAACCGGTAAAATAGTTTAACAGACAAACTGATTATCACACATGCAAACCAAAATGCAAATAAAGCATTCACCTACAGAAGCACTACAACCATAACAAAAGATATTTGACATGGAAACCCAAATGTGAAAAACCACGGTGAGATGAAACTCACAAGTCACTATCTACAGAATAGAACCCAGACCGTTTAAGGTCAGACCGGTTAAGGTCTTACAATGTTCTTTACCAGAATAGATCCTATTAGGAATCTCAATCTCTATTAGGAGATAAGTCTGATCAAGGACTACCTTGCTAGAGGATTTTAGATTCACAGAGGTGAATCACCTTGTTAGAGGATTTTACAAAGGCTACTCTGAGCCTACCTGGTTAAGGGCTACAATCTTGTCAAAGAGGTGAGTAATCAACAAGTGTGTGATCTATCAAATAGCACAGATTGCTTGGTTAGATATAGTATAGCTCATAGCTAATGCATTCTACCATTACTTCAATCTTCTCTATCTCTCACTCTGTTACACCTCACAAAACTTGATCTTCTCAGATAAGATCGCTCTTACAAAAAAAACTCATCAACCACCTTAAACCCTAGCAGCAACAAAAAACTTTCAACAACAACCTAAAACCCTAGACATGATGTCCTTATGAAGGAATCTAATTTCATGTTGGTCCAATAGGATTACATTTCAATTTCCTAGGTTTAATGAATTTAAACATACTCAGTAACATGACACAAAAAGCACCGCCAGTGTGTCGGCACCGTCAAACAATCGGTGGATGGTAACTCATCACAAAATGCCGATTGGCAACTCATCACAGAGTATTACCGGTTCATACAAAATACCGATTTCCGGTTTCTCAAAAATGAAGATTGGTAAAAATGTGTTATGCCACTTTAATTCCTCGTACTGCTTGGGATCCACAAACCACTTGGGGTCGACATGCCACTTCAGACCAGGAAACACAGTCAACAAAATCACCAATAGTCTAAAGACTAGAATACAACATACCAGTTGGAACAGATACCGGTTGAGTTCTAACTCATACATATAAAGGGGATCTCAATGCAAGTGTTTGTACATCAATGAAAATCACAACATAAACATCAAAAATGCCAACAGTCAGATCAACTAAGTGAGTGGTTGTCAACTGACAACACTAATGACTAGTATACGAGCAGGATGGGCAAGGTGCTTGAGCTGTTGTTTGTGATGAAGAGTCGAAATGCTACCTAAATCATGTCAACACAGGAGGAGAAGGATGAATAGGTCATCGGTATATTGTGAGGTTGTAGTACAACAGGACTCCCACTAGATGAAGATGCAGTCACCATGTGAAGAGATGACTGACAGTGAATGTACCTACACCAGATAACATGTGTCTGTTTGAAGATGTGCTGCATAAACAGGGAAGTCACATGAGTGCATTGTAGGATGCAAGTGACATAAGGTGTCACTCTCACCGTTAAGGGGAAATTATCTCCTATTATGCATAGTGTGCATCATAGTCATGTGAGATAAGGAAGATGAGGCAAAGGTAGGTGTTTTGAAGGATCACACCAGATCTACCGGTGAATCAAAGGAATGCCTTAAGTGCATGAAATCAGGGATATGCAATGGACTATCTGAGAAGGCATATTGAGGTGTCGATAAAGATGAAGAGGGATTGGTTTGTCACTTTGACAAGTTAGCTGAGATATGGTCTGAGCTGGTCAGGAAGAATGCAAGGTTGAGTAGATGCAGATAGAGGAGAATGCCCTAATTGAAGATGGAGTCTGTGGAAGGATGATGACATAGTGTCATCTAGAGTGTTTATCGGTATGAAAGACAACCGATAATTTGGCCAATGTGTAGATGTAGAAGACTCTCCATCTGATGAAGATGTGCATAAGGTAGGTTAGCAAGAGTGTTGATTGATTGAGTAGTCCACTGGAAGAGAAGAAAAGTGCAAGGTTGATGATAGACCGGGTTGAGGGTTTAACTGATAGGGTTAGTATACCGGTAGATTAAACTGGTAATGGAGTTGTTCGGTGATCCAATCCATACCGACATAGAAAACCTAGTAGAGGTGGATGTTGATGTGGATGCTACGTAAAGATGAAGTGGTAAGCATGTAGAGGTTAGTGGAGTATCGTGTAGAGATAGTTGTCTCTATAGGTGTGCATTTAATATAGATCCCATGATTTGTGGATCGGATTAGAAGAGTGCAGCTCGAGGAAGAATGAATGATAGAGAAAAATTAGGGAGTTGGTGGCACTTGATTTATTGGCCCACTTTGGAAAAAGATGTTCATGATTTTGTTAAAAAGTACTACAAGTGCCAGATCCATGGAAATTATATTCATGCACCAGCCCAAGAGCTTCATTCTGTCATATCTCCATGGCCCTTTTCTCAGTGGGGATTGGATCTTATCGACAAGATTCAGCCAACATCTGCAAATGGACACAAGTTCATTATTACAGCTACAGAGTATTTTACAAAATGGATTGAAGCTGTCCCCATGACCTATATCACTGGTGTCCAAATTTCAAAATTCTTGCTGAATTATATCATATGCCGGTATGGGGTTCCTCTTTCCATAGTCACTGATAATGGTCGCCCCTTCAAGAATAAAGATGTTAAAGAGCTTTGTGAAAAATTTCATATTCAACACCGTTTTTCTAGCCCATACTATCGACAGGGTAACGGTCAAGCTGAAGCGTCAAATAAAACCATTATCAAGATCCTGAAGAAAGTTGTCAATGACGCTGGTCGAGATTGGCATGTACAATTAAATCCAGCACTATGGGCCTATCGCACTTCTATTCACACACCTACTGGCGCAACACCTTATTCCTTGGTGTATGGTGCGGAAGCCATTTTACCCTTGGAAGTGGAGATTCCTTCCTTGCGAGTTTCTTTGCAACACCTGATTGATGATGAGACACACAGAGTCTCTCGGCTGCATTAGCTTGAGATGTTAGATGAAAAGCATCAGACAGCTCTGACACATTTGCAAGCATACCAAAACCGTCTCCGTCGCTCTTATAATAAGAAGGTCAAAGGGTGACACTTCAAAGTGGGAGACCTGGTTTTAAAGGCAAATCCCAAGAATGCACAGTCTATTGACATCATCAAAGGCAAGTTTGAACCTAATTGGGTTGGGCCTTTCATAGTAACTGCAGCCTATGGCTCGGGGGCATATCAGCTTGCGACTCCAGAAGGTGAACCTCTGTCTGATCCTATCAATAGCATGCATCTTCGCAAGTACTGGGCGTAGTTTTCTCTCAGCACTTCTTCAAATATGATCCTGAAAAAATACAAAAAAATGAAAAAAGCAAAAAAATACAAAAAAATGAAAAAAATCAAAAAAGTGAAAAAAAAGGAAAAGAAGAAACAAGAGCAAAAAAAAAAAGTAAAGAGCAAAAAAATGATTCGCCCTCTAGTGAAAACCTGGCAAACAGGCGCTTTGGGCAAGTACCATGGTGAAAACCTGGCAATCAGGCACCATAAGTAATGAGATTATTGCTCCGTCATCTATCATGACTTCTAGCTATGCTTTCTCTCAGCCAGTTTATCATGCCTATCTTTGTCTCGACCCAATGTTCTTTTCCAGGCCTGTTATTGGTCAACATCATTGTCTTGCAGACTCCGGTTTCTTGTACATATGTTTTGGTCCTGGTCTATGTGTCTTTCAAATATGCATTGGGTGCCTTCCCCTTGTCATGATCAATCACTGAACAAAAGTCATAAAAATTGAAAAATATCCTGAAAAAATTCCAAAAAAATAAAAAAATGTCCTGACAAAAGTCATAAAAATAAAAAAAATATCCTGAAAAAAAGTCATAAAAATTGAAAAAATGTCCTGAAAAAAGTCATAAAAATTGAAAACTGTCCTGAAAAAAATCCCTAAAAATAAAATAAAGTCCTGAAAAAAATGAACAAATTTTTTTGTAAAACTCCAAAAACAAAAACAAACATTTTGCAATAAAGTATTCCCTTTATGCATCGACAGATCACTGAGCATTCCTCCAATGACTCGCAATCAAACACTGTGCTTTAATGAAATCACGCGGTAAACAGATGAACCTTTTTCAATCAAATCAAACATTCAAACTAATCCAAACTGTCATATCAATCGAATATCGGCATCAAAATCATTTGTCCTTGTTCCTATTATCATGGGTCTTATACAGGGTGTGGTATACTTGAAACCAGACTGTTTCCTGTCTTAGACGGGGTACCGCATGTCCTGAAACCAGACAGCATGATCGTCCTATCAACACTTTCAACTTTTGACAATGAAGATCAAGACGTTTGTTTGATTTTCTTGAATTTGTGTATCTTATCTTTTTATTGATTTATCTTTGGCTTCGATCATGTTCCTATGTTTCTCGATGATGTCACTGAGTGATTTAGAGTGACCGGGATGCCTCATGGTCTCTTTCTTTTTTGATTGTGATTGTCGTTTGTCTGTGATGTGTCTGTCTTTTGCAAAAAGGATTGCATTTCAGCACTGGCCTTCAATGCCATGATGCTACGCATCCATTTTGCTACATAAAAATAAAGGTTCTCACCTACAAAGTGCATTACTGAAAGCAAGTTTTTCGTCATCTCTAACTGTCCTCTATTTCATTTCTTACTAACATTTCTTCCGTCAGTCTAGATAGTCAGTTCGGTCTAGTGCTCTGATCCCCACACACATATGCTGCATCTTGCATTCCTTGGTTAGTACATTTGCATTTGTATCAAATATCATCTCATGCATTACATCAAGCATTTTATCTATTTCATATTATAAATGCATCAAAAATACATAAAAATACATCCATACATGTTCATACAAAGTGCATAAGTCATCCATACATAGAAAAATAACTACAAATCATAACATATAGCATCCAATCATATCGATGCATAATATCATAATAATATCGGAGTACAAAATCGGACTGTCTGTCCTAAGTATGGCCCGCAGGCTGACTACATAATATCAAGCTACATAATGTCCACTGTCTGTCATATAGAGCACATGCCTCTATCACTGGGTGCTCCCTCTATCCTCCTCATCCCTGCCATGTCTCGCAGATGATGTCCCTCCTGGTCCTAGTTGTGGTGGTCTCATCGGTCCACTCACTCCTATGCTGCTCAATGACCTCCGAGAGAGTGACCTGCTCTCTGTCCTCGATCGTGCCCAGTATGAAGGTGCTCTCTACTCTGGTGGAACTACACTCTCATATAGTGTCCTCCAATACAGTCTCTCCTCTCTGGTTTCTACCAGCATCTGTGCCATCTCCTGTGCACTGGCATCCCTAATCGACCCAATGAACTTAGTGACTCTCTGTCCCTCTCCCTGTGCCTGAGCTATGGCTGTATCTCGAGCCTCTGTGAGTCTGGCTATCTCCGCTCTGAACTGCTCATGTTGTCTCTCCAGTGTTGCAATATAATCCTGCTGACTCGCTATGGTAGCCCTGCACATGTCCATCTCCTCTGTCCTAGCTGTCTCTGGCTCTATGGGGATATCCTACAATGTCTCCTGATCCGCTGCGTCTAGCTCATCATTGTCCTCCCCACCATCATCTCCCTCATCCTCCTCATCACCCCCATCAGCTCCGTCCTCATCCCCATCTCCCTCATCCTCATCACCCTCGTCATCCTCCTCGTCCTCATCATCTCCCTCCTCTCCTGTGAGTGGGAAGTCCTCCTGTCTCCTCGGTATTGGAATATCAGGATCGGTCAATGGCACTGGCCATCGTCATGCAAACCATATCTCATACTCCTCTATCATCCCAGCATCTACCACATCTGACCTCCAATCCCACTGTTTCTGCTGTAACTGTGCAAAGTTGGCATATGCTATGTGTGGCTGAATCATACTCCCCCACTGACTCGTCTCTCTGTGAGATCGGGCAAAGCATGCAGTCCTCCTAGGTATATCCTGTGTCTCTCCAAACTGTCGTCTGACCCTCTCTGGAAGGTACATCTCAATCACTCTCTGGCGGTTCACTGGTTGCCCAATCAGGTACCTCTCTTGTCTGCAGTATGGTAGCTCATCATGATCATCTGACCATCCGGGGCAATCTCGATATGGCCTCCATATGAACTCTCCCAGTCTGTCTAGCTCATGTCGCCAGTATAATATGTATCCAAACGGACCCTGTCTCAGTGCTCCACCATAGCAATACACATATGGTCAGTGTGGTACTACCTGTCTCTCTGTAATCGGTCGACATATGGCAATGTGCTCAAATGCCCATACCTGAAGCAATGTGACTCCACAGCTCAGAGTCTGAACTCCCTGATATGCTATCTGATGCAGCTGAAAATATAGCATCGCCAGTACACATGGTCCCCACGCATACACTGTCCCCTCTGTCACCATCCGCTCTAGTACTCTTCCCCAGGCAATAGGGAATCCATGTCCTTGTCTATCACCTGCTAGAAGACATGCTATCACAACTGCTATCACCACATATCGTCGATCATACTCGGAAGCCATGCTCTCCCAGCCGATCTCCCTCTCGACAATGTCCAGATCATCTGTGTCACACTCAAATAGCTTGCATAATGCATCTCTCCCTGTCACTGGTTCATATTCTACCATCTCCCCATGTATCAGAATGCGGAGGATGCGCCATACATCCTCTAATGTCACTATCGCCTCGCCAGTTGCCAAATGGAATGAGGAGGTCTCCGAGTGCCATCGCTCTGCCAATGCGGTAAGCAATCCTGTGTTTGCCCTAATCTCGGGCATGTATGTGATGTAGTATATCCCTAGTCCTGCTAAAGTATCTCTCTCTGTGCTCCTGAGTCTATGTCGTAGCATGAAACAGTCAGGTCGATTTTCCCACATGATCAATGGATACTGTCGACTCTGCATCACAATCGGGGCATCTTTTTGTCAGTTTTAGGGTTTTCTCCTACGGGTTGCATTTCCTCATTTTCATGTCCAAATCAGGGTGTTTTTCATTTACATTGACCTATCCTACCCTTCTCCCCCCTTTTTAGGTCATTTGCATGCAGTTTTGAATCAAAAGTGAGTCATTTATGCACACTTGCGCCTGTGTTAGGTAACCTGCCCCTGTGTCAGGTAACCTGCGCTTGTGTCTTCCTACACAAGCGTAGAAGACATGACACAAGCGCAGAATTAGACTACACAAGCACAGAAGTCCTCTTTTGCATCCCTTGTGGGCCCCGCAATGTCCCGCACACGAGTCAAATTCATCAAATTGAAAACATGGGTTTTTGCGATACATACCGTTGCTCCTGCATTGTCCAGTCATCTGAATGTGCGTACACATTCTCCGAGGTGATCTACCCTTGGAATGTTCACCATCTTTCTGCACATGTCCTTGTCCAGAGCAACAAATTCTCCTCTTTGGATAGTAAAAATGAGCAATTTTCCCCCTCTTGGTCTCATTTATAGCTCTTTGTCATTGCATAGATGGACGTGCATCCTCTCCATCTTATGTTGGTCGCGGTCTTGTGCACCTTCAATTGCTTGTCCTTCATGCATCCGATCTCCGATTGTCAGTCTGTTCGATCCTATCATTTTTATTGATCAATTGGCCTCTTTTCTGCATGTTTTCGGCCAATTCCTCGAGGGGGCATGCATATGTCATTGTCAGTTTTCTGGGGCATTTTCATTATTGTTCTTTGAAACAATGCTTTAAATCACATTGTCTCAAAGAGGGGCAAAATGTAGGCACCCAAAAATGGTCAACGCTTGCGAAGTCATACTTTAACAATTGTGCATTGCCTCATTTTAGGTTTTTGCATCGCATTAACATTTCTCCTATGATTTGCACTTGATTTTTATCATTTGCGAACATCGAGTCATTCTTCTATATTCTTCATTCATCTCGCTCTCAAATTTGGTCTTGTCGACAACATTATCCAGTCATGATTTTGATTGATTTTATCTTGTTGCATCAATGTGCGTGCTAATTTGTCATCATTTTGGACATCGTCAATCCTAATTAGGGTTTTGTCCTCTTATAAAAACTTATCATCAATCTTATCATTTTGGACATCGTCAATCCTAATTAGGGTTTTGTCCTCTTTTCAATCTTGTCATCATGCGATTGATTTGTCATCGATCATTGTCACTGTTCGATCTTGTCATTTTGCGATCGATTTGTCATCGACAGTGGTCGTTTTCAATCTTGTCGTCTTGCAATCTATTTTGTCATCGATTCTTGTCTTCTTGTCGATTTTGTCATTTTGCGATCAATTCGCTATCGATCATTATCTGTCTTAATTATGTCAATTTGGATCAATTTGTCATTGTTCCTCGTCAATTGGCGCATTTATCAGTCAAATCATTTATCACATTGGTCATTTATCAATCCAAAATCAAATCAAATCGAGTCAATTATCTTTCAAGACCTAATTCATCTTCCAGGGTTTTGTGATTTAATCATTTAACCTTGTGTGTCATTTCTTCCTTTAGGATTAAATAATTTATTTATTTATCCTAGGTCTTCGTGTCGCAATTAAATGTTTCATTTGATTGGCTAACTAATTATTCCTCTTTTTGTGAATTAATTAATAAATGAAAAATTATTAATTGATTCACCTAATTTCCTAATCTTTCATCAATTTTCCCTCTTTGTGAATTAATTAATAAATGAAGAATTATTAATTGATTTCCTAATCTTTCATCAATTTTCTCTCTTTGTGAATTATTAATAAATGAAAAATTATTGATTAATTCACTAATTTCTAATTTTCATTAATTTCCTAATTTCTAATTCCTAATTTTCCTAATTCCTCCTATTTTTCTAATTTTTCTAATTTCTTAATTCTTAAATTCAATTTCCTCCTATTTCTCTCCTAAATTTATGGAAATGACATAGAAATTTGTCATAAATTGTCATAAGTTCTTGACATAGAAATTTGTCATAGAATTTGTCATAAAATGTCATGAATTCTTGACATAGAAATTTGTCATAAATTGTCATAAGCCTTTTTTGCATAGCAATTTATCATAGACATGTCATAATTTTGCTATTCTTGATTTGAATTTCCATTCGAATCACTATCATGCTAATTTGTTCATCTCTCCAATTTCTCTATAAATTGGATGATCTTCATCAATCAAAGCTAATCCCTATCAGACTATCGAATTTACGCTTCTAGTACTCTTGAGCTTTTCATCAATATCAATCTTTCTTTCAATTGTATGTGCACTTGTAGGTGAGATCCACAATCCAACCATTTGAAGAGGAAAGAAGAACAATGGAGCCGCATGGAAGGAGCATTCAAATCGTCATCCAGTTTGCATAATCTTTGCTTTTGAATGTTTCATTTTATGTCTCTATTGAATGTGTTTTAGGATAGATTCATTGCAATGAGTGCTTTTGTGATTGAGTTATCATGTCTAGTGTTTTGATCTACTTGTTTGTGATGATTCCTAATTTCCTAACGTACAGGAGTTGTTCGATGATCCAATCCATACTGACACAGAAAACCTAGTAGAGGTGGATGTCGATGTGGATGCTACGTAAAGATGAAGTGGTAAGCATGCAGAGGTTAGTGGAGTATCGTGTAGAGATAGTTGTCTCTACAGGTGTGCATTTAATATAGATCCCATGATTTGTGGATCGGATTAGAAGAGTGTAGCTCGAGGAAGAATGAACGACAGAGAAAAATTAGGGAGTTGGTGGCACTCGATTTGAAGCAAGAAGATCAGATTGTGAGAAGATCTCAAGAAGGAAACAACAAAAACTTTAATGGCATTTTCACAGAGGCAGGTCGAGATGCAAGGTCGTGGTTGCTGAAATGAGAAAACATGTATTGTAAGGTGCATTAATGGTGGGGATGTATAGCTAGCTGTCTGGGAGATTAGATTAGACAAGATCTGATTGGATTTGGTTTGCCTCGAGGATGATGAGGAAACCCTAACTGCCTGAGATTTGAATTGGCTTTTGGCAGGAAAACCAAGCTGTAAATATGCAAGACAAAGATATTGTTAAGGGTTGCTGAATAGAAGAAGATAGGGCTGCTCTGAAGTGTTTGAGTGCTACATGAGAGAGATAG
Source organism: Cryptomeria japonica (assembly GCF_030272615.1). Taxonomy (NCBI): domain Eukaryota; kingdom Viridiplantae; phylum Streptophyta; class Pinopsida; order Cupressales; family Cupressaceae; genus Cryptomeria; species Cryptomeria japonica. Next base: position 553,395,225 of record NC_081413.1, read on the forward strand.
ATCAGTCTGAGAGAAAATAGCTAAGGATAGTAGTGTAGAACCGGTAGTGTCCATATAGGCAGAGTAGAAGTGAAGGAAGCTGTAGAGAAGGCAGACATAGAACTACTAGAGTGTAATACCAATGAAGAGAAGAGAAGTGAGGAGAAGATCCAATAGAGAAAAAGAAGAGTAGAGGTGAATCGGTAGAGTTTACCGGCAATACAATAGAAGATAAGAGCAGCAGAATAGGTGAGCTAGTGTAGCAGAGAAGGTGTCTTACCGACAGAGTGAGGTATATGAAATGGTTACACGATTCACTTGTAGCAATATGACAAATTTTGTATTTGAACTTATCTTTGTGATCACTGAGATGTAGTTGGGTGCAGGGGTTGTAGCTCCTTTGCATTGTAGCCCATAAATTTGTTAGGGGTTGGTTCTCCTTGGGTTGGTGACCTAAATCAAGGGTTGTAGCTATTACCAAAATTTTGCACAATGCCAAATTTGGCTCCCTAATGAAGCCTTGCATTCATTTTGAGAAGATCAAATTATGAGCCAAGAAGAAATGCACTATTTTTTCTAACTTGTTTGATTCATGTGCAGATACAGGAAAGTAATACAACATGTGGGTTAAAATGTGGCTCCCACGAGGGTTGAGCTTAGCATGCTGTAGATCACAAAGATATTATGCTCCATTGTAGATGAAGTGGCATAGCTATTAAAATGTTAATGCCAAAAGAAACTCAGCAAAATGCAATCAACTTGTGTAAAGTTTTACTTGGGTGCCAAAGAGGGTTTTAAATGTAAGGCCTTAGAGTTTCCAAGTGGTTTTAGTCATTAGGCAGGAAGACCTTTTATCCCACATTGTCCATGCGGAGGGAGTTTATCACATTTAAATATAAGGCCACATATAACTATAGTGTCAAAGCTTACAGGATTTTGGCAAGAAGAGGCAGCTTGTGGCCTGGTGGACCCTGTGCGTGCACCTCTCAAGGCATCTTAATTTTGTGACCAGCTGGTGGGAAGAGACTAAAGATCAAGCAAGTTCTCGGAATGCCCCCCAAGATCAATGGTGATCGTAGAGATCTAATGGTTGTCGCTATGTCACAATGAAAAGATGCACACCGAATTTTCACTATGACTTGGTGACTGATGACGTGGGAAAATAGAGAGTATAAGACCAAGGATAGGTGGTGGTCCAGTGGCTAGTGACATGGTATGGATGGGCGACATCAAGCAGATCTTGGCCGTGATGAGTCCCGAAAGAGTTTCATCGACATCGTAATATCGATGAAACCTTAGGTTTGATGAGATTGGTAAACGGTTCACCGAGAGAGTAGTTTGGCTGAAAGAAGAGATTTGATAGAGAAAGATGTGTGACTACTAATGACATGGCAGACACGTGGTGCCTAGGTGGATCTCCGAAATGAATCAAGGGGTGACGCATGTTGACACATGTCACAAGAGAGAAGATCAATCGGGGTTAAAGGTCGAGCAAGTTCAGGAAGATCAACGGTAATCCAAAGGATCTAAGGGCCATCACTATACCGCTATAGAAAGAAGCTTGCTAGTTATCATAGAGACTTGGTGACTAAGCACGTGTAGAAAAGGTAAAGGAAAGGTGAGCGGCTAAGAGATTAAAGATCGAGCAGTTTGAGGGCAGATCAACAACCGTCGCTATACTGCATGATGAAGGTGCCCAATAGTTATTCCCTGCGACTTGGTGACTGATGATGTGGCCATCCAAGTGGCCATCTAGGTGGGCTAAGAGTGAATGAAGAACCAAGGCAGGCCGAGGTTAAAGATCGAACAAATTGATCACATCCAACGGTGATCACACAGATCCGATGGTGGTCGCTAAGCCGCAAGGAAAAGTTGCTCACCTAGTTATCGATGCGACTTGGTGACAATGTGGGTCCAGTCTAGATGGCAGTCCAGATGGAAGACAAAGTGGACCTGCGAGCAAATCATAGGCTGACATGTGGCAAAAAATTCTACAGATGAGCGGATGTCCAATTCAACCTTGAACTTGAACTTCAAAGTGGTTCATTGTTTCAAAATGGTTCAATGGTTCAAACTTCAAAGTGGATCACCATTTCTAAATGGTTCAATAGTTCAAAGTCCATTAGCATCGCTCATTCCTGTGGGCCCAGGAAGATAAATGAAAACCAGCAAACTAAAAGGCAAGCAGGTTCCTGACAGATCAATGGCCATCGCTATATCACAAGATAAAAATGCTCAATGGATAATCATAGCGACTTGGTGAAAAATGGTGGGGCCCGCTAAGAAGTGAACAAAAAAGTTAAATGCAAGCTGCCATGGCTCATGCAGGTGATCCAATGGCTGGCAAATAAAAAATTGCACGGTAGACTTAGAACTGGTTGTTCGAACAATGAAAAGCCTGCCAAGCAAGGGGATGATTTCTACATGAAAGATTAATGCAAATGATTATCTGATTATGCATGTGTTACATACCGTTGGAAAGCTCGCAAAACAGGAAGATCTTTTCCACAATCATTTTTTAACAGAAGTTTCGACACGAAGAGCAGTTGCCAAGGGATGCATAAGATTTTCTCAGTGGGATTTCTTTTAAATATAGTCATAGTTCAGTTCATCATGCAACTTTCACAAGGGGATAACTATTTTTCGCATTTAGATATGTAGATTTTCTTATAGGAGGATCAATGGCAGTCCTTTTGAGCAGTAAAGATTATTATTTTACAGATTATGCATGAGTTTTTATGCCATTTTTTGGGACAGATTCACCCAAGGCTTTTCTCATGCAGTGTTTTTAGGGTTTTTGAAGGGGATTCATCATGATTTCTATATATTCCTTCTCTCCTTTTTTCCCCCTGGTTCTTTCTTTTTTGCATACACATTTTTGCAAAAAGCATTGTAGCTCAGAAATATTTGAGTTTTGTAACAACAAACTCCTTTATTTTCAGTAATATAGCAACATATCACCTTCTTGGTAGTTCTTGTCTAGTGGTGAATGAATGATTTGATGATTTCCTATGATTTTTATCTCTAATTTGTCTCATTCAGTCAATTTGTGGTGCAAGAAAATACATCTTAGTTGCAGGTTCTAGTTTGTGTTAGTTGATTTTAATTGCTTGAAGTTGTGAAAACCTATTGCTTTTCTTCACACATGCACTAAATTCATACCTTTCTAGAAAATATTTATGCATCTACATGTTCAATTGAGTTGTGAGATTCAGAGTTATTAGCTGGAAGATTTTTTGTGAGTTAAGCAAGTTGTAGATCTCAGATAAGATATTTGGTGCATCACCTTCATTAGAATAGATTTTTATTACACACAAGCCTTCTATCCCTTTCTATCGATTTTCTTATGAAGTATTTACAAGAGATTCACCAAATAGGAAGCCGACCTGATCTCCAGATATTCACCTTCACTTTGAGCAACCCACAGGCTTGAAGGTGTTTCCATGTTTCACAGGATTGCTTGTTTTCGAACATAGCATCACAGGTGCAATATTCAGTGACAACAATAGCTCCTTTGGGTTGTATCCCATAAACAAGTTAGGGGTTGTAGCTTCTTGGGTTGGTGCCCTAAACATTGTAACAAAGATTCATTGTGAGGCTGGATTGGAGCAGTGGACTCTAGCAACATTTCTCACCGAGGTTTTTCCCATCTTGGGTTTTCCTCGTATATGATGGTGTTATGAGATATCCCTTTATGTGTGATTGCATTTGTGTTGATCTTCCCACTAACCAGTAAGTCTACATTAAGTTAGATCTAATAACCAGTATGCTCACATAGAATAGTTAGAAGGGAAAAGTTTGAGAACCACTGATTCACTGCCCTCTCAGTGGTGCATTGTGTCTAACAATTGGTATCAGAGCCTAGGTACCCTGTTTATAAAGCTTTCTCTCACTTGGGTAGATTTTGGCTTAAGGACACAATGGTCTATTTAGTATCAATCCCTGCTCCAGTATTTGATGGTTCAAACTATTCCATTTGGAGTAGTAGAATGGAAGTCTACCTATCCTCTCTAGGGTTTGATGTATGGATGTCAGTTGTTTATGGTCTCCCTAGGAATGTCAGTCCTCCCACCGGATCTAAAGAAGAAAGAAGATGCTTGTGCAATGAAGAAGCCATGAAGGATATATTCAGTGGGCTCACCAGTGATGTTCCCTCATAGGTGGATAAGTTCAGATTGACAAAGAGTCAATGGGATAGACTAAAGAAGCTTTATGAAAATGAACCCTGCACCACTGGATCAGTTTGTGGAAGTGAGAAGAATAATGTTACAGACACATGTATAGATGACAAAGGTAGATTAGACTATTGAAGTAGCAATGACAAAGAAGGAACCCATCTCTTCATGGCATAAGAAACAGAAAGTGAAGTGCACACATTAGAGTGTGATAAGGCAGATAGATCCCATCGGTATGATGTGTTTGGCAGTGATAATGAAGAAGATGAAGAAGAAGGAGATAAGGAAGATAGATCTAGCCCGCAAGATCTATTTGATAGTGAAAGTGAAGAGGAGGATGAGGCAAAAATTGATCTTGAAGGAGAGCTTGCAAATGCACTAGTAGAACTCAGAAGAGTAAGGAATTCATACAAGTTATTCAAGAATGCTGCGATTATGGAGCAAAACTGATTGATAAGGTGCCTTGAAGAATCTGAGAAAAGCATCTCAGAGATGATGTCTCACAAGGAAGACACCAACGAGTGTTAGTATAGTGATCTAGCCTCTGAGATAGAAGTAAAAGATAAAGAATATCAAAAGCTGCTTGGAGAAATGGAGATTCTCTGAAATGACCTTGAGAAGTGTTAGGATGAGCTCAAGGTAAGAATCCAGTTTGATGGCAGCAGTGAGGCCTTGGACAAGATGTTGAAGAAGCAAAATCATGCCAAGGACACTGAAGGTTTAGAAATTGGTGTCGCTGAATTCTCCATCAACAAGAATATCCCCCACAATGACATTCTATTTGTCTCCTCAAATGGAGAAAACAAGGGACAAACCTTTATAGTTAGAAATGCTCCCCGGAAGAAGGTTGATCTAAATACAATCGATGAAGACTTGTAGATAAGAATAAAGATCGATGTTGCAAAAAGGAGGAACAATACAGATCCCAAAGGTAAAGGGAAGATGGGAGAAGATAGCTTCACTAGAAGAAGGAACATGAGAAGATAGAAAAAAAGACCTCCTACCGGTAGAGGACAAAGGAATGCTACCACCCACAGGGTAAGACATGTGTGGGAGAAGAAAGGATCAGATGGAGGAAATGCAAAGAATGGACAACCTAGGACCCATCCTCAAATAAGGAGAAATGGAGATGCTAAATCAGTAATATCTCCCCATGCATGGAAGTAAGTCATATGCCATCCTTCTCCGATTATTGTTTTGAATTTAATGGTCATTGCCATAGGGCAGAAAATTGTAGAAAGAGATCTAGAAGAAATAATCTAGGATCTCATAGACATCATGCATATGAGAAGAATGTATATAGGACTAGATACATGCATGTCCCCTCTCCCGATTATGCAAATATTGTTTGTCATAACTACAATGGAATTGGCCATAGAAAGTTTGAATGCAGGAAGAGGAACTTGCAGTCAAATGGAGGCCGGTACAACAAATATGCTATGCAACAAAATGGATACAAAGCATATAATAGGCAGAGACCTGCATGGAACCAAAGGAGAAATGTCCCTGTAGGAGCAAGAGGTCCACCGGTTTCAGTTGCTATTCACAACAACATGCCTAGAAGAAGATGGTCAAACCGGTATGTCAAGAGATTCCCCAATTATGAATTTGGGATGGATGTGGTGTGCTATTATAGCACTACTTCCGGTTGTGATGTTGAATCTAGAAATGGAAGGACCCATCAGCAAAAGAAGGAAAAACTTGCTCCCAAGAATGAAAATGGGAAGAAGATTGAGATCAAGCAGGTATGGAGGAAGAAGACCATGGACCGGCACTGTACATTCAATGTACAGGTGATATCTCCTAAATCCTAAAGGAGATGCAGGATCTTAGAGGGAGTAATACACTAAACTTATCATTCACCCCCTCAGTAAAGAAGGACACTTGGAAGATCAAGATACTGCCAGTATAAAGGAAGAGAATGAAATGTTAAGTGTGTGTAGAGGCTGCCTTGACTACACACCTACAGATGAATGTTGGATCACTACTACATGTGTCAATGGATGAAGATTAACAATTGGAATCAGATGAAAAGTGACATAGAAGATTAGGAGTCATAGAAAGGTGCTCCTATAGTGATAGTGGACTGGTACAGGGAACTGGTATGTGAAGAATGTTACCGACATGAATACTAACATGTACTTGCAGGTTATGTAAGACAATGAGGTTGGAGATAATTGCATTAACTCCGATAACATGTAATGAGGTGTTTATGTCTCAGGTATTATTGGAAAAGACCTAAATGACATTTGATGGCCTGATTGTTGATCATCCAGGCATGCATGTTTTTGGACTAATCGGTTTGATCTATGACTTGTTGATGACATTTTATGGTATTGTGTACATCCAAGATCATGTCATAGGATGTGATGGACATAATAGAGTTGAAAGATCATCAAATGATCACAGTTGCACAACTCAATCGGTATATGGTGAAGATTGGAGTCTCGATATTGGACTTGACTGGAGATGAGGACCTCAGATGTATGACTTAGGGGGAGTTCAAGTGCTTATGAATCAGGGCCAAAATCCTTGAACTTGTAAGTATATTGACTGCCCAAACTACAGATGATGGAAATTTTTGTAGGAATACCCAGGTTAATTTCACCATTATGGGTATCTACTTGTCATTTGGCTAGTTGTATTCATAGTACAATCACATTTGATTCTAAAGAAATTTTGGGATCAAACGGGAGGTGATGCAGTTTGACCGACATGTAAGTAGTATTCACTAACATATCAGTCTGCAATTGAGTGCTTTAACAAATATTATCTGATTTTTATAGCTCAATTGGTGTTAGTTGATGGTTGATTCCTCCACCTCAAGTGTTGTGACTTGAGAAGATGTAACAATTTGTAACAATTGGTATCTAAGGAGCAGATACATCCGGTAAAGAAAAAGGGGAGAAAGAATTCTATTAGTGACCATTAAAGGAGAGAAGGAATGATATCATGATAGTTCCCTTTGTCACTGTTGTCAAAGGAGGAGAGAGATTCTATAGTTTACTGCATACTATAGATGTGTGATGGATTATACAAAGGGGGAGAGTTAGATCACACAAAGGGGGAGATAGATTATGTAATATGTTGGATACTACATGTGTTGACATCAATGCCAAAGGGGGAGATTGTTGGCATTGTCTTGTCATTAATGTCAACCGGTATGGGATGATTACCAGTATGAAAGATGTATGTGTAACACTGTCATGGAGGAGCATATGATGAGATATCTTTGATATCACCTTGTGTTGAAAAACACCGATAAGGTAAGGAAGAGAATATCATTCAGGGGAACGATCACTGGAGTCATCGGTACACAAGTTAGTGCTTGACTGGTGGGTTGAGATGAATAGGTGACCGGTACAGTGTATCATCGGTAAGGAAAGGATGTCAACTAGTAAGTGATGTGTTGACATAGAAAATTCAGATCAACCAAGTGAGTGGTTGTTAATTGACAAAGCTCATGACCAGTGTACAAGCAGGATGGGTAAGGTGCTTGAGCTATTGTTTGTGATGAAGAGGCAAAATGCTACCTAAATCACATCAACATAGGAGGAGAAGGATGAACAGGTTATCGATATACTACGAGGTTGCTATATAGCAAGACACCCACCGGATGAAGATGCAGTCACCATGTGAAGAGATGACTGACAGTGAATGTTCCTACACTAGATCACATGTGCTTGTTTGAAGATGTGCTGCACAAACAGGGAAGTCACATGAGTGCATTGCAAGATGCAGATGACATAAGGTGTCACTCTCACTGGTAAGTAGAACTTATTTCCTATTATGCATAGTGTGCATCATAGTCATGTGAGATAAGGAAGATGAGGCAAAGGCAGGTGTTCTGAAGGCTCAGACCGAATCTATCAGTGAATCAAAGGAATGCCTTAAGTGCATGAAATTAGGGATATGCACTGGATTGTTTGAGAAGGCATGTTGAGGTGCCGGTAAAGATGAAGAGTGATTGGTTTGTCACTTTGACAAGTTAGCTGAGATATGGTTTGAGATGGTAAAGAAGAATGCAAGGCTAAGAAGATGCAGATAGAGGAGAATGGCCTGATTGAAGATGAAGTTTGTGGAAGGATGATGACATAGTGTCATCTAGAGTATTTACCGGTATGAAAGACCACCGTAATATGGACAAGGTGCAGATGCAGAAGACTCCCCATATGATGAAGATGTGCATAAGGTAGGTTAGCAAGAGTATTGATCGATTGAGTAGTCTACCAGAAGAGAAGCAAAGTGCAAGGTTGATAATAGACCAGGTTGTGGGTTTAACCGACAGGGTTAGTATACCAGTAGATGAACCCGATAATGGAATTGGTCAGTGATCCAATCCATACCGACACAGAAAACCTAGTAGAGGTGGATATTGACATGGATACCACCTAGAGATGAAGTGGTAAGCATGCAGAGGTTGGTGGAGTGTCATGTAGAGATAGGTGTCTCTACAGGTGTGCATTTAATATGGATCTCATGATTTATGGATTGGATCAGAAGAGTGCGGCTCGAGGAAGAATGAATGATAGAGAAAAATCAGGGAGTTGGTGGAACTCAATTTGAAGCAAGAAGATCAGATTGTGAGAAGACCTCGAGAAGGAAACAACAAAAACTTTAATGGCATTTTGACTGAGGTAGGTTGAGATGCAAGGCCCTGGTTGCTAAAATGAGAAAATGTGTATTGGAAGGTGCGTTAATGGTGGGGATGTATAGTTATCTATCTGGGAGATCAGATTGGAAAAGATATGATTGGATTTGGTTTGCCTCGAGGATGATGAGGAAACCCTAACCGCCTGAGATTTGAATTGGCTTTTGGCGGGAAAACCAAGCTATGAATATGCAAGCCAAAGATATTATTAAGGGTTGCTGAATAGAAGAAGATAGGGCTGCTGCGAAGTATTTGAGTGCTGCATGAGAGAGCCAGATCAGTCTGAGAGAAAATAGTTAAGGATAGCAGTGCAGAACCGATAGTGTCCATACCAGTAGAGTAGAAGTGAAGGAAGCTGTAGAGAAGGCATACATAGAACTGACAGAGTGTAGTACCGGTGAAGATCAGAGTAGTGATGAGAAGATCCAACATAGAAGAAGAAGAGTAAAGGTGAACCGGTAGAGTTTACCATCAATACAATAACAGTTAAGAGCAGTAGAAGAGGTGAAACTGTGTAGCAGAGAAGGTGTCTTACCAGACGAGTGAGGTATATGAAATGGTTACAAGATTCACTTGTAATCATATGACAAATTTTGTATTTGAAGTTATCTTTGTGATCATTGAGTTGTAGCTTAGTGTAGGGGTTGTAGCTCCTTTGGGTTGTAGCCCATAAATCAATCAGGGGTTGGTGCCCTAAATCAAGGTTTGTAGCTCCTTTGGCTTGTAGCCCATAAACAAGTCAGAGGTTGTAGCTCCTTGGGTTGGTGTCCCAAACATTGTAACAAAGATTCATTGTGAGGCTAGATTGGAGCAGTAGTCTCCAACAACATTTCTCACTAAGGTTTTTCTCATCTTGGGTTTTCCTCATATATGATGGTGTTATGAGATGTCCCTTTGTGTGTGATTGCATTTGTGTTGATCTTCCCACTAACCGGTAAGTCTGCATTAAGTTAGATATGATAACTGATATGATCACATAGAATAGTTAGAAGGGAAAAGTTTGAGAACCATTGATTCACCCCCCTCTCAGTGGTGCATTGTGTCTAACATATTTCCATATCATGCTACAAATGTCTCAAAGTGCACTGTTTTTGATGATGCTTATTCACTATTATCTCCAAAACCACTATTATTGGACTGCAAATTTTCTCAAACATTGTCTTTGAATGGTGATCTTCTTGGATATTCATTCTCTCCATTGTCTCTAAGGGGCTACTCATTATCTCTAGCTTTAGGAAAATATCTAGGTTCTTTATACCTTTAACTATGGAGATCCTATGTCTTCTTACAAATTTTAGGACCTTGCTTTTGATATTTCTTTGTCACTTTGGTAGTAGTATTAATGTCTTTTTTAAGTCTGCCCTATTGTCTTTAATCTTTTTAGGTGGTCATAGTTTTTCCTTGATCGATTCTCTGTGCCACATGCTATATTTTGTCTCCAAAGGCTTCTCTCAGACCCTAGTCACCCTTGAAATGCATTGTATTTCTATTTTTTTGACATCATTGGCTGCATTTTATACGTAAAGGGTTGATTGCTTGAGGGGAACCATTAATCTTTTGATGAGAGCCTTTAATATAGGTTTGTCACTGAATGCCTTAAATTCTTTGGACTTATCTTTCAAAGTGCACAAAAATCACTATCTTTTGTTTGATTTTCTACTCCAAGGCTTGCAATTGGTCTTATACAATTGTCACAAAGCTTACAATCAATGACCTTCATGATGTGGACTTGCTTCTAGAGCTGTTTTGGTACATTGCTATGTATATCCATTCATTACCTTAGTGAGTATTTTGGGAGGTATCAAGAGGCTTTAATGGTGTCAAACCTACTTGTTCAGACCTTGTAACTATTGATACTTGGCTTCCATCAACCTTTCATCTATTGCTAATAGAGGTCAAGGCTGCTCATGATAATGATCATTCTTTGTATCATTTCTCTCTGACTAAATTTTGATTCATTTTTTGTAGTTGAGATCTTTTGGCCATTGATAGTGATCCATGCTCATAGAGATGCTCACTGTCTTTCTTCATTTTTGTGTAGTCGACTACAACCTTGGATGTTGCAAAAGTTTTGATCTTGGAGATTTTTTTATGACAGTTACAAATGATATGAAGATGGAGTGTTGGCACATCACATTACAGCTATCTTCTGCATAATAATGTTTGACTCTCCCAAAATACTGTATACACCACATTATATATGGTAACCACACCTTGCTAGGATTTACCTATACTTTTCGGTTTGATAGCACTATCCTCTTAGCATGTGATCACTATTGTGATATGGTGCTCTGTACCACATCTTGATTTTCTCCTTCATTCTTAGTTTGACAATGACCTCTACGTGTTCTCTATTGCATCATTTAAGAGATATAACCCATACAATACAAGGCTACCTTCATTCATTTATGTTGCAACAACACTAATTTCACAAAATGCACTATAATATATTATTGTTTCTATCTTTGCATGCTTTTGTGACATTCTCCATGCTTCTTTGTATGCAAAAAATGTTCATTCATAAGCTATTTAAGGCTTTGCATCTTTGTTATTTTCTAATTTTGATCTTCTTGGATCATCTCTGCACCGTGTCTTTCCTCTATGGCATTCTTGAAGCACAATCACGATATACCATGTATGTTGTCTTAGACTATGCTCTGTATACTGTCTTTGATGACTGTGGGTAATACATATATAAAAGATTATTATAATGTTAAACATAGTAACACATGTAACACATTATTTGTGCCCTCTCACTATATCCTTTATTCATGGTTTTTGCACAAATAAGATTATCTTTTAGTCCTTTTGGACCATATTGAAGCATCACTATATCATTACAAGCTTATTCAATTAACAAAGGTAGAAAGCTTATGGCTTCTGGACATTGAACCTTGTTCTATAAAGCATTTTCATATTGTAATATACTATTCTCCTCAGTCCTTGGCTTTTGATAGTCATATTTATCATTAGGCTACTCTTAATCATACTTTTGTCATTGTTCTTAGCTATCTATGTGGTCTGAGTTTGATATGTGTCAATGCTTGTGACTATTTTAGAATTTTTAGTCTCTATCAAAATTAATCTTCAAGTGATCATTCTATTGACACATAACAAGATATTCATATAATTTTTTAGACCTCCATAATGCAGACCCCTATCTTTGGAGATGGTTGACTGTTCTCTGTAATAATTTCATCACTATCTCTTTGATGGCTACTTATGACTGCAACATTTAAATCATTTTGTTCTCCATGATCTTTCCTTGGACTTGTGATAGTAGCTGGTGAAGATGACTACCATTCAGAGACTTTGTTGACATATTTCTCTAATGGTCTGCCAGAGGTCACTGTACCCTGTTCAAATCTCTATCAAAACATTGCTTGCTGGTCTCTTAGGATGCCATTGATTGCTCTTATTGATTTAATCTACCTTTTGAATTTGTGCTATCCTTGACTGTATATGGAGGCCAATGTCCTTGACGATAAACTTTGCTAATTTGTCTCTTTCAAAGATTTTGAAAGGAACAATCAAACATTATTACTAACCCATAAGAATTTTATATAACTAATCTTCAATAATCATAGTTGCTCTATGACTGCCAAACATTAAAAGGTACAAAATCCTCACCAAAGAGGGTTTCTGTAAGAGGGTTTTTAATGAAGGCCAAAGATTTTCCTTCGATGTTCTTCAACAAAGCTCATGAACATGACAATATTTTGAACCATGACTATCTAAAATGATATATTTAGTTTTATTTCTAACTTCTTTCATCTACAAAAATAAAGAAAATATTCTCCATTAGATGGATATGGAAATTGATGGCTTCAAACACATTGTTGGAGAACTCAAGGGAGAAGCACCTCTTGAGAACATCCCAGAACATGAAACACTTAGATATGCAACAAAAATTCCAAAGGAAGAACCATTCATCAAGGGATTAGAAGAGTTGGAGAAGGGTACTAGTGCAGGAGCACCTAAGGGTTGAAATGCCCTTAACCAATTTTGGCTTGTGAGACCTTCCAGTGGTCATGTAAATACATAAGGACTAACTCTAGTTCATTTGTATGGTTGTTTAATTGAAGTTTTTAAAATTTCTCTTATCGGCAAGACCTACCCCCGATCGGCAAGTCTTACCCCAATGAGTTCGCCAGAGTTTGGAGTGGTTCACACTTACCCCGATGACCTGATAAGTCGTCAGTGCTCAGAGTATTGTTATCGGGTATCAGAAGGAGTATTTTCAAGTTTCCTCAATGATTAACTTGACCTATATTTGGACGGTGATCGTGGATGATCCTACGGTGGTCGCTATACTGCAATGGAGAGATGCATGAAAGTTATTCCCCGCGTCTTGACGACTAAGTGGTGGGACCCAACAAGAGAGCAGCTCAGGTGAGTTAACGGGTGAGAAAGTTTGGGATGATCGAACGATTGTCGCTATACCGCTATGGTGAGATGCACGAAGGTTATCCTCCATGACTTGGCGACCAAGGTGGGGCAGGCAAGAGAGATTCACTCTGGGTGGTTAGTGAGGCTGTGCTAAGGTGGTAGGGCAGGGCCCCCAGAGCCAATCAGGGGGTACCACGTGGTGGAGCACAGAAAGAGATCAAGGAAGATCAGACAATTAGGATAGCTATTTGGTTGTCTTGCTAATGACTCAATGGAATTGCCTTTGGTGATCAGGTTGATATTGGAGATCGAGTCTACCTGTTGAAGGCTATCCTGGTAAGCTGATGGAGCCAATCTATTTGGAGCCGCTTTAGTAGAGTCACCTAGTAGTTCATCGAAAGATTGAAGCAATGCTTTTGTGGTCTTTCTGATGACCGATGGTGTAGAGACTAACTACGGGTGTGTGCTCAAAACGGAGTCCAAAAGATAAACACTTGGACACTGAAGATGGTCTCGTCAGTGTATATGAATACGAACTGAATCGACTTCTTGGTGCATGTGGGATATTGTGTTTCTCATGAATGCAGACTGTCGGAGATAGTTAAATTTCAAACCGTTGGTGTAGTTGCAAATAGAAACGGTTGGCAACGAGATTTATCTTGTCCAATAGGAGGAGTTCCAAATAGAGGTTGTATGTATAAAAAGACCCAACGAGCATCTCTAAGGGGAAAATGGTTAATCGTGGATCTTTTATTGTGAATCATTGATTGTTATTTATCGATTGCCTCAGAGAACATTTTTTGTTTTTCTGGAATGCAATAGAGAAGTCCATTTTCTGGTTTTCAATTAGAGTTTCATTTCTGTTCGTTTCATGTATGTTGTTAATGTAATTGTTTCATTTCTCTGTTTTGTGAGTTGTTGGTTTGAACCCGTGAATAAATTAAGGATCTGTAAATAAAGATTTCATTTTCAATTTTTGTTCCCTGTTTGCAATAATAAAATGGCTTTGACTTGAAACTCCATAAGATCTTTGGAGATTCTCAAGCATAGCCAAAAATGTACAATAGGTTTTCATTTGAGAGAGACCAAGAAATGGCAATCGCCATTTCTGCATACTGAGCCTAGCTGAGCTTGGTGATAGTCTGACTAGGTATTAGTAATTTGAAGGAGATAACTAGTAGGGGAAGGAAACTATTGAGAACTGGGAAAAGATCCAGAAGGCTACAAGCCTGAAAATGAGACATTGTGTAACCATAGGGAAAAGTTTGCTAAACCAAACAAGATGGGTGGTTTTGCAAAAAGAGAGCGAATGTCTGTGTGTCCTAAACCCCTACAAGGATTTAGTGAACAAGCCTAGCTTGTGAGCTTGAGGAAGATGAGATAAGCAAACAAATGGTAGGGAATCCCTTAGAAGTCTAGAGGGGTAGACTTGGAACCCGAAAAGGGATAGAAGCAAACCATCAAAGAAACCAAATTGATGGCAAACTAGGTTGCCTCCCTATCATATTGGTATCAGAGCAAGTTTAGACTTGGGAAGAAAGTAGTTGATGTCAGGCACTAAATTAGTAGGAGAAAATAGTCTTAGAATGGTGACCAATGCAGAGTTAGCCAAGAAGGTAGAAGATCAGGAGGAAGAGAATAGACTCCTGAAAGAAAGATTGGTACAATAAGAGAGAAAACTAGACGTAGTTGAGTATAAAATTGAGAAGTAACAATCCAGGTCAGTGAAGGGAAGGGTAAAGAATTAGTGGAAGAGGGTAGGATACCTCCCCCAGGCCCTGTCCTACCTAAAGAACCTTTCCTTAAAGAAATTAAAGCCTTAGGAGGAAAATCCCTAGAAGGAGTGCCACTTTTTTATGGGAAAATGGAGCCTGAAGTAGTTATGGAATGGATTGAAGGATTGGAGAATCACTTTGAGTGTGATGGAATTAGTGAAGCCTAGATTGAGAGGAGCAACCTTGACTTGGTGGAAATTTATCCAAGAAGAAAGGCAAAAAGAGGGTAAGAACCAAATAGCCAGTTGGAATAGAATGGTAGCCAAGGTGAGGGAAGCCTATGTCCCTAAAGATTATGAGACCCAACTGCACAAAAGGAGACAAAACTTGAGACAAAGAGACTTGGATGTGAGCAACTACACTGAGGAATTTCAGAAGTTGTGTCTGAGATCCAAGGTGGTAGAGGATGACAGCATCAAGGTAGCCAGATACTTGAATGGCTTGAGATGGAATATTCAAGAGGAGTTGAGTTTGTTATGTCCTAACATTGTGCATAAGTGCTATCAATTGGCACTGAAGGTGGAGGAAAAGAGTAAAAAGAAGCAAGAACAAAGCAATAGAGGAAGAGGCAGAGGAAAAGATGGTAGAGGCCAAAGAGGTAGTTTTGGTAGAAGAGGAATAGATCAAAGGTCCCAAGGAGAGTCCAAAATTATCAAGAAAATTGAGGATTCATATAGAAAGAGTACCTATAGAGGAAGGGGATCATCTAGCAACCCAGGAAGAGGTAGATCTAGTGGATCAGGAAGAGGGTCCTACTTCTTCACCATGAATTGTTACAATTGCCAAAAGTTGGGTCACCCTGCCTATAGATGTCCAGAGAAATCCTCTTCATCTCAAGGAAGTGAAAGAAGAGCGACATATGCACAAGAAGATCAGAAAGAACCAAGACACAAGGTGTGAGCTTAGCTCCTGAAGATGGAGAAAATTTAATGATGAGAAGAGCCTTGATTAAGGAACCAATCAAAGAAGAACCAATTCAAAGAAGAGCTTTGTTTAGAATAAAATGCAAGGTCCTTGGTAAGGTTTGTAGGGTGTGATAGACTCAGGGTCTACTGACAACATTATGTCAGAAGAAGCAGTAAGTAAACTGAAGTTGAAAAGAATTCCACATAGTAATCCATATAGGGTCACTTTAGCTCAACAAGGAGCATGATGTGGTAGTGAATGAACAAACATGGGTTGAGTTCAACATAGGTAGTTATAAGGATAAAGTCTTGTGTGACATCCTACCTATGGATGCTTGCCATCTACTTCTTGGTAGACCATGGTAGTTTGACAAAAAAGCCATTCACAATGGAGAGAATAACTCTTATTCTTTTCAGAAGGATGGAGTTACATACAATATTTAGTCCCTAAGTGATGAAGGAGAGAGAAGCAAAACTAAAGGCCCAAATGCGTTACTGGTAGGTGAAAAAGAGTTAATTAACACTCTCAATGAAGGAGAAGGAGTGGGGTTTGCTCTTATAGTGAAACCAAGGGAAGCAAAGCAAGAAAAGAAGGTTCAAATACCTCATGAAGTGTAGTAGCTACTGGAAAACTTCAAAGCGATCATAAGTGATAGAGCACCAACAACCCTACCTCCTATTAGAGCCATAAGCCATCAGATTGATTTCATTCTAGAAGCATCATTACCAAACAAAGCAGCCTATAAGATGACTCCCAAACAGAACAAGGAAGTGGCTAGACAAGTCCAAGAATTGTTGGACCAAGGGTTGATAAAAAAGAGCATAAGTCCTTGTGTCGTACCTACAATGTTAGTACCCAACAAAGGAGGAACATGGAGGCCATGCACAGATTCAAGAGCCATAAATAGAATCAGTATCAGCTACAGATTTCCTATCCCAAGAATTGAAGACTTGATGGATTGCTTGGGAGGTGCAAAGTACTTCACTAAGATTGATCTCAAGAGTGGATACCATCAAATCAGGATAAAAGAAGGTGATGAATGGAAAACAACCTTCAAAACAAATGAAGGACTTTATGAGTGGCTTGTTATGCCATTCGATCTTAGTAATGCTCCTAGTACAGTCATGAGACTCATGAATGAAGTGCTGAAATATTTTATTGGTAAATTTGTTGTTGTATACCTAGATGATATCTTGGTTTTCAATAGAATTAAAGAGGATCATCTAGAGCATCTTAGTATTATATTGCAAAAATTGTATGATGAGCAACTAACAATAAACTTGGAGCAGTGTGAGTTTATGAAGTAGGAACTTGTCTATCTTGGATTTGTAGTTTCAGGAGGAGATTTGAAGATGGACACATCAAAGGTGGAAGCCATCACAAATTGGCCAACACCAAAGACAACAAGTGAAGTAAGAAGTTTTCATGGTTTGTCACAATTCTATAGGAAGTTTATTAGAGGGTTCAGTCCGATTTGTGCACCCATGCTGGATACCATCAAAGGAGGAGTTAAGACTAAGTTTCAGTGGACCAATGCAGCTAACAAAGGGTTTGAACTTTTGAAACAAAAGGTAGCTACACAACCAATACTCATTCTTCCTAGTTTTGATAAGTTGTTCACAATTGAATGTGATGCAAATAATATAGCAGTTGGTGCTATTTTGAGTCAAGAGAATAGACCCGTAGCTTTCTTTAGTGAGAAGCTCAATGATGCCAAGAAGAAGTATTCATCCTATGATCTCGAGATATATGCTCTTGTCCAAGCTCTTAGGAAGTGGAGGCACTACTTGTTACCTAAGGAGTTTGTTGTTTACACAGATAATCAAGCTTTAAGTTTTCTGAATTCACAAGATAAGTTGAGTCATAGGCATGTTAAATGGGTTGAGTATTTGTAGTCATATACTTTTTCTATTAAGCATAAGAAAGGACAGTGTAATAAAGTAGCAGATGCTTTGAGTAGAAGGCTACTAACAGTGCAAGAAGAGCAGATTCAGAGTATTGGAGTTGATTACTTCAAGGATTTGTACCCCAATGATGAAGATTTTGCAGCCATTTACAAGGTTTGTCAAGAATTTCAGAATCACTTTCATAGTGAATATGCTGACTTTACTTTATAGAATGGTTTGTTGTTTAAAGGTGGACAATTGTGTGTTCCCAAAGGATCGATGAGGGAAAATATGATCCAAGAAAAGCACAATGGATGTTTGCGTGGTCATTTTGGCCTTAATAAGACATTGGAACTTGTTCAAATGTTCTACTATTGGCCTAGATTGCAGAGGGATATCATAAGGTATGTTGAGCAGTGTATGGTTTGTCAGAAAGCTAAAGGTACAACTACTAATACTGGTCTTTATCAGCCATTACCTATTCCTACAAGGCCATGGGAATGTGTGAGTATGGATTTTGTGGTTGGATTACCCAAAATAAATCTTGGTTGTGATAGAATTTTTGTTGTTGTTGATAGATTCAGTAAGATGGCACATTTTGTTCCTTGTAAAACTACCCATGATGATAGTCACATTGCACACTTGTTTTTCAAACCATTTGGGTATTCATCATTAAGATTTTAAAATTAAGTGGTTAATTTTAGCTTGTGGGTTGTTTAACTTATGAATTTACCATTTTAGAGCTGATTGAAACTCAAAATTGCAATATTAGATCAAATTTTAAATTTAAATTTTAAAATTGAGCAGTTAATTTCAAGAACCCTAATTTTATAATTGACCTTGTGGGTTGTTTACTTTGGATCTTTAGATCTAAAGTATTTTCAAATTTCAAATTCTCATTTTTAAACTTCATTTCACATTCTTCAAAATTTAAATCCTAATTTCAAAAATTATATATATATATATATATATATATATATATATAATCAAATTTGTGGGTTGTCTATTTTACTATAAATATCAATTTTTCCATTCATAGATCTTATCAATTTACATAAATTAAGAGGTTTTATTTACAAAATCCTAATTTATTTTTATTAATTTTCTTGGATCTAAATTTAAATATTCATCATGGAAATTAATTGATTTGATTTATTTGCTATTTCACATATGATTACATTGCTTTTTACCTACATTATTATAATCGTGTGTCAGATACTGACTTCTTTCACTTCATGTTACTTCTTTTCATTCATAGCACTTGGACATATTGAAATTTTAGAGTTTCCAAGTTGCTTCCTTCTCATCAATTAGATCTCAAAGATTTTATCTATCATGTACATTGTGTTATGGTGAAGTTTTTGGGAAAATGTATTTCATACATAGATCACCTAAAAGATTTTGTAGATCACAATTGTAGAGATGTTAATGAAAAACTTAATGCTTGTACCTTTCCTAGAGTATATAATGAGAATGAAGAATAAGCTAATAATCCTATCAATGATCTCTCTAATGGAGAACAAGAATTGTAGAGAAATATGGCTCCATCTTCTTCTCATACACATACTCTAGCGCAAGGAGGGAAAAATCAAGATATCAGTGTTTCCATCTCTCTAGAACCTCCTTATTCTCCTAGAGCCTATCTTAGTCATCAAAACATTTGTAGAGAAGATAATGTTATGCATTTTATTAATTGTTTATCTCCCTACATAACATTAAGTAAAGATGAGGCCTTAGATGATAAGGATCTTTCTTCTCAATCAACCAAAGAGGATATGCATGATGAAAGAAAGGAAGAATCTCCTTCACAAGATATTCCTTCTTCATATACTAATAATTTCATTTCTTCTAAACATCCTTAAACTAAAAAATTCAAAAAAAAATATTATAATGTTCCTCTGCCTTATCAATTAAAGGACTCTTATAGGAGTGGCTTTAACATAATATCAAAACAAGGTTTAGATGACAAGGACTTGGAAAATTTGAAAAAGGAATTAGAGTCCCTATAAACCCTCCTACACAAATTAGTAAAAAAGGCCTAGGACATGATAATAAATCTCCTATGGATGGCCTCCTTAGGATTAAAGACTTCAAAGATCATTTCGCAAGACAACAAGCCATTCATTCCCATAAAAGTGCTTCTTCAAAAACTCCTTTTTGTTCATTTCATCAAACTCATGATCATCACGCTAACGATTGTCCCGATTTTAAAAAATTAATGAAAGGACTTATGATAGTGGTAAAGTTAATATCATAGATGATGATCCTTCTTCTTATATAACAAATCTTGTCCTCAATCTCAAAAGAATAAGCCTACACCTATTCATGACCAAGAAAAATTGGTTACTAAAATCTTTTGAAAATTGAAGTATGACAAGGATGTTGTTTTTCCTTTTGTAAAGTTTAGCACTAAGCGTAAAGAAGGAAATGAATATTTCCTTTTTCGTCATGGTGGTTCTCATTCTCTTGGAAAGTGTAAAGAATTCAAGGAATTTTTTCAACAACAACATGATCATGCTCATATATGTCTTTCAACTGATATTTCTCTCTTTCTTGGTAAAAAGGTAGTTCCTTTACACTCCTATCACCTCATGTTGCTCCTCACCCTATGAAACAAGTAGTTAACTTAATTGGGGGCTATTTGTCATTAGAGGTGGTTCTTTTTCAATTTTAAACATCTAGCAACATGATTCTCTTTTATCTCTATCCTACCTATTATCTTTAAGGTTTCATCATTTCCTTTCGAGATCACATTCTTCGTCACTTGATGTCCTTCTTGCATAGATTTATCCTTCATGTGGATGCATGTGTGTACCTTGTTAGGACCTATTATTTGAGATGGTACTGTTTATGGTGAAAATGGATAACAATAATAACAATATTGAAAGGCTAAATGAATCCAACCACTAAACCCTAGCCTAACAATCAACAAAGATCCACCATAACATATGAAGATTACCTAAGACAATGCAAAATAAAACAAAATCACAAAGATTATACCATCACATGTCCAATAGGGTTTTGATCTCCATTCTTCCTATCTCCATTGATCTTGCTTGATATATTTGCTCTCAGATTTTATGTGCACAAGAGCTCAACAAAGAACGGAATGTGGTTGCAAGTAGGATCGTAATGTAGCCAATTGATCAAGTTGTTAGCGTGAGTGATTAGGGCATTAGGATGCATCATTAGGGTTTGACAATGAAGAAAGCATCTCCTTAAATAGAAGACACAATATGAAATGGAGGGATAAGATTGAGAGGTGTAAAAAGAGAGGTCGGCTAGGATTAGAGGGTAGGTAGAAGAAATAGTAAAATAATGAAAGAGGTAGGTAGTGTAGGAATTAAGAGATGAATGCCATGTGTCATGTGTAGAAAAAGATAATGAATTAATTAAATAAATAAAGATTTATTTAATTAATAGAAGAAGTAGGATAATTAAATAAATAAAATATTTATTTAATTTAGGACAAGGGTAATTTAAATAAATAAATGTATTTATTTAAATGAGAAATAAGGCTAGAAGAGGATAAATGAATTAATTAAATAAATAAAAATTTATTTAATTAATAGAAGAATTAGGCTTAGATAATTAAATAAATAAAATATTTATTTAATTAGACTGGACAATTTTGGGTGTCTACATTTTGCCCCTCTTTGAGACAATGCGGCTTGTCGCGTTGTTTCAAAGAAGATAAGATGAACTGATACAGAGTTGACCCAGTATGGGAATGATATGCCCCCTCGAGAGATTGGATGAAAATGTTTGAAAAGATTGCAGACAATCTCTCGATAAGAAAGAAAGGCTAGAATGGATTGACCGGATAAAGTGACAAAGGCACAGGATGAAGAAGGCTGACTCGGGAAATGAAGACTAAGGCTAGGGTAGGCTATAAGATAGACCACGGGGGAAAATACATCCTCATTGTCATCCACGCATCCACGAGATCATAGTGCAGAGCGAGAAAAGAGCAGCAGCAATCAGCAACGATGGCCTTCATACACAGATTCGATCGTGCTCACCGATTTCAGAGGCCAGCAGAGGCAGGAGAGCCGGTAAGTACCACCAAACCGCCTCGTACTTTGACGTATTTGGTTTTTGTCATTAACGCATGCTAGTTAGCAATAAATGCGCTTAGGAATAGGGCACCAAAAAAGTGCAAAAATGTGCAATCGCGTTTGCGTCGGTGCCAGGCGCGTCTGTGTCCGCCAGGCGCGTCTGTGTCGGTGCCAGGCGCGTATGCGTCTGGAACCGCGTTTGTGCAGTATGCGGGCGCGTCTACGTCCTGTAACAACATTTATGTCTCAAAGTTGTGTTTGTGAGTAATGTAGGCACGTTTATGTCAAACAGGCGTGTCTGTGTTGTTCAGGTGCGCTTGTGCAGTCTATAGGCGTGTTTGTGAGTTTAAAACGCGTTTATGTCTGAAAATGCAAGGTTTTGGTCTTCTAGGTCAAATCGGCAGTTCTGTGATGAACATACGCTGTCGATTGGATAAACTGCTGAGAGGATACACTCAAGCAGGTCCTCTAGGAAGACTAGGATAGATCGAGGCACTTTGTGATCAACAGGGAGCACCAAGATAGAGTACTTTGTGATGAACAGGGAGTACCCAAATTATGAGCTGCACTTTGTGATGAACAGGGAGTGCAAGATGTGAGTAACACTTTGTGATGAACAGTGAGTGTCACACACGTAGTACTTTGTGATGAATGGGGAGCACTACTAGGATAGATAGCAACACTTTGTGATGAACAGTGAGTGTCACTAGGATAGATAACCATATGCATTTAGATAGCAAGTAGCATTTTGTGATGAACAGTGAATGCCACGATGACTGACATGATTGATTTGCTTGACTGCAGGAGTATTTGCCTATGCTGGAGTCACGGGAGAGATTCCCGTCCACACAGAGGTTGCGACCAGAGTTGTCATTTCAGGATAGAGCTGCCATCGAGGAGATGGGCCTTAGACATGTATTATATGTGCCTGAGTTTCGGGCAAACATGGGTTTGCTGACTGCGCTGGTGGAGAGATGGAACTCCGAGACATGCACATTTCATTTGCCGATGGGGGAGATGACAGTGACCCTCGAGGATGTGTACAGGATCCTACATATACCGATCGATGGAGAGCTGATTCCATACGATCGAGATGGAGACAAAGAGGCTTTGAGATGGGTGTTCCAAGATCCTGGGCTAAAGATGAGAGTAGGACACGTGGCATGGGATACCATGACCGCGACAGGGTTAGCCTTGCCAGCTATGATCGGAGGAGCCATCAGTGGGTTCCTATGTCTGGACAGAGCGACACGGGGGTTGGCAGTGGGCTGGGGAGGAGCACTGGAGATATTGGTGACTCAGCACACCCGATATGCATGGGGTCCATGTGTCTTGGCCCACCTATATTATGAGCTGCACCAGTTTGTCTACCATGGATCAGTGGGATTGGTCTGTGGAGTGACACTTCTGCAGGTTTGGGCTTACGAGCATCTGCCTATCACACGGCCGATACACTTCAGAGGGAGAGGTCATGGACGGAGTTTTGTGCATCTGTATGACATGATTACCTCACAGCCTCAGATTGGCAGGTTAGAGCATTGGAGGCGTGTGATAGATGACATTGACGTAGTCATCTGGAGGCCGTACCTGGGATGCGAGGAGTGGGAGGATGATGTAGTGGAGCTGCCTTTCACCTTTCGGAGCCGATATTTGATTGGGCAAACGCCCTATATTCTGGAGAGACAGCTGGTGGATAGGGTATGCAGACAGTATGGCAGGATCCAGAGGATGCCACGAGGCTCGGGTATGTATGCCCGTGCAGTGAGAGATCAGGCGTAGTTCGAGCCTTTATTGTCATATGATTAGGCAGTTACATTGCTGGCAGAGATGGTGCCCCTACCCTGGGATATGTAGCCAGAGATTGAGGATGCAGGTATGGATGCAAAGTACTCCGCATATTGGGCAGAGCATCCGTTCCCGCGACTGACAGATCCATGAGAGCTACTGGAGGGAGAGGCAGGAGGAGATGATGATGATGATGGTGGGGGTGATGGAGGTCGAGGCCGACGGAGGTGGAGGGGAGTAGTTGGGGAGAGGAGAGTGGCACCTCGGAGGGAGGGTGGACAGGAGGGATAGGCCCAGGTGGTGAGGGGTCACGGTGGATTGCCCCTGCAGGTACCAGCAGCACAGGGTCCTAGAGTACAGGGACAGAGACAGGTACAGGGACAGGTGCTAGTATAGGCACAGGGACAGAGATAGGTGTAGATACCTAGGCATGTACAGAGACAGGTACCCATTCAGGCACCAGCACAGGTACAGGGACATGCATAGGGGCAGGTACAGGGGCAGGCACCCGCAGAGGGAGAGCCAAAGGTAGGAGCAAAGGGTGGGGATCCAGAGGAGGATGAGCTGATTGAGCTAAGGGAGATCTGCCAGGGCCAGGTAGATGAGATCCAGGATCTGGAGAGGGAGAGGGACCGACTCAGGATCAGGCTCAGGGATACTGAGCGGGAGAGGGACCAGGCGATTCAGCGCTACATTGAGGCTGAGACAGCACTGAGGGCAGGGAGGCAGGCGGCGGAGGACACAGGAGCAGGCTACGCATATGTCCTGTGAGCCGGAGAGGAGATAGGTTACTGGAGGGACCTGTATTATGGTACCGTACCAGCAGACCAGCGGGCGAGGAGCTTCCATAGACCATCGCGGACAGCGACGGCTACGGGAGGGAGCCGGAGGAGACAGACATCGAGTGGTGGGGTCATGGGTGCTCCACCACCACCAGATAGGGGGGACAGGTAGGATGATCCTGGGGCAGGTCCTTCTATAGCTCAGATTCCGTCGAGGCCAGGCGGCTCCGAGGGAGGGAGTTCATCATAGCCATAGAGGGCTCCCTTGTATCAGTATTTGTACCATTTTTGTATTGTAGACACCTGTGGGTGATTTTGTAGCCATATGAGTTTTTGACATCATTGTATCATGACACTTTTGATTATATATATGAGATGATTCATTGTTGCGGCAGCTATATGCATGTGTACCTATGTGATGAGATGTTCTTATAATGTATGTTTTATGTAATATGGATGCTTATGATATGGATGCAAATATGTATATGATGCCATGCAATATTTTTTTTGTTCTTTTATGTTTTATATGTATATGCATGATGCAAATGTGAAATGTATGTAATGCAAATGAATATGATAATGCAAATGTAAATTGTGCCTACAGGTGTTGTGTGCAGGATGTGATGCAGTTGTGATATCTATATGTATGAAATGCTTATATGTGGTAATGCAGGTGCAACTACATGAAATGCAAATGTTTTTGGTGTGTCATTATACTCAGTCATGTGATAGCAAGCTACACGGACTCAAGAAGGATGATGGAAGTCAATCAAGAAAGGGGGATGAAAGATAGAAGATATGAAAGTGAAAGAGCTTCTTGTGCGTTATCATCATTGAGCTTTATTATGGAAAGTAGGTTATGACAATCGAGGCATATGTTCGACCCAGAAAGTCATTGTACCCGTTTGCATGGAGATAAGACAGTCACAAACAAGGAATGCCCGAGTTCATACTAGACTCACAGTGCCCTCATATCCTCGGACAAGTCATAGCATTACTAAGAGACAATCCACAGACAACAAATGCAAATAGGTGACGATACCCCATCCTCGCCTTTCTAGTCAAAGACATCCTGGAGATAGAATCTCTAGTCAAAGACATCCTGGAAAAGCTAAAAGACATGTCACCAAAAATATAAAATCAAAAGAAAACCAAGACTCGACACCAACATCCACTGTAGTCCTCAAGTTTAGTGTCTCTTGTCACTTGTATAAGTCTTATTTGATTGTGGTCACAATGTTTACTTTCACAAAAAGGATAGATAGCACTGAACCATATGTTGTCTGAGTCTATTGAAAGATTTGATTTGTTGAAACCCATTGTCGTTGCTGTGTCTCATCTGAAACTGACTGAATCCATGAAACTGATACTTTATTGCGGAGAAGATGAAACTTTATTGCGGATCTGTGATGCAAATGTTGCTTTATTGTGGATTGTGCGCGAATAAACTGAAGAAAGCTGGAAGAAACTGTACTCCTCGAAACATGTGATGTTCTCAGTTCCACACCCATCACTAGATGTAGGAATTGGCCGTAGTCACAGATAGGACCTGATTTATTATGGATGGAACGGGAGGTTTATTATGAATGGCTAACCAATCTTAGGTAGATCAAAAACAAGCCATGATGGGAATGGGTAAGTTTATTGTGAGTGAATAGGTTGTGAGTGTGTGCAAAGTGAAAGGATGAAAGTGGATCCTAAAGGAGGGAGGAGCAATGTCTCTACGCATGGCGCTGGTGACCCAGTTTTCACCATGGTACTTGCCCAGGGCGCCACCAAAGTGGTTTTCACCGTTGGACGAAATTATTTCTCTTTACTTTTTTGGATTTTTCAATTTTTTTTTGTGTCACAAGGTGCCTGTTTGCTAGGTTTTCACCAAGTAACGATTTTTTTGTTTTATAATTTTTTTTTGTATTTTTGAATTTTTTTATTTTTTTGTATTTTTGAATTAGGATATTCCGAAGAGCTATGTGTAGAACCTGCGAAGGTGCATGCTGTTGATAGGATCCTCCAAAGGTTCACCTTCTATAGTTGAGAGCTGATATGCACCGGATCCATAGGCTGCTGTAACGATGTAAGGACCAAGCCAATTTGGTTTGAATTTGCCCTTCTTCTCTCTGTCTTGTTGATTTTTAGGATTTTCTCTGAGAACTAAGTCACCCACCTCAAATGTGTGAGGCTTGACTTTGTGATTGTAGCTGTGACTCATTCGTTGTTGGTAAGCCTTGAGGTGATTAAAAGTAGTTTGTCTCCGTTCATCCAGCAGTTCTAGTTCTTGTAAGCGAGAGACTTTGTAATCTTCATCGTTGATGATGTTTTGCAAAGAGACCCGTAAAGAAGGTAACTCAACCTCAATAGGCAAGATGGCTTCAGCGCCGTAGACATGTGAGTAGGGTGTAGCTCCTGTAGGTGTGCGGACACTTGTGCGGTAGGCCCAAAGTGCAGGATTGAGTTGGATATGCCAGTTACGGCCAGCGTCGTCGACTGTCTTTTTGAGGATTTTAAGAATTGTTTTATTAGACGCCTCAGCTTGGCCATTACCCTCGGGGTAATATGGTGTGGAGAAACGATGAGAAATATGAAAGCGATCACAGAGCTCACGAACATCCTGATTTTTGAAGGGACACCCGTTATCAGTAATAATGGAATTAGGAATACCATATCGGCAAATGATATAGTTAAGGATGAAGGTAGCAATTTGTTTTCCAGTGACTTGTGTGAGAGGCACGGCTTCAATCCACTTTGTGAAATACTCTGTGGTTGTAATAATGAATTTATGACCATTAGAAGAAGGAGGGTGAATCTTGCCTATGAGATCGAGTCCCCACTGACAAAAGGGCCAAGGAGATGCAAGTGGTTGTAGTTCTTGTGCTGGTGCATGTATGAGGTCTCTATGAATTAGACATTGCTTACATTTCTTGACAAACTGATATGAGTCTTTTTCCATATTGGGCCAGTAATATCCAGTCCTAATGAGTTTCTTGGCCAAGGTAGGACCACTAGCATGTGGACCACATATCCCTTCATGCACTTCTCGTAACGCAATCTGAGCTTCGTCGCTTTCTAAACATCTAAGAAGAGTGCCATCTAGACCTCGTCGGTATAGGATATCAGCTAGAATGACGTATCGAGAGGATTGGCGAATGAAAGTGCAGCGTTGGTTGTTCGATAGATCAGGAGGTAGGATATTGTCACGAAGATATGTGAAGATGGAACCATATAACTGGGATTCGGGACCGATAACGCATATCATTTCAGTAGGAGTGATCTCATATGAAGGAACCAACAGGTTGTCTACCAAGAACCCATAGCAGGTTTCATTTTGAGGTAGATCAATCAGTGAAGCAATTGTAGCCATGGCATCTGCAGCACGATTCTGCTCTCTTGGTATCTGCTCAAAATCTATCTTTGTGAAGTGCTGTTTCAAATCATCTACCAGTTGCTTGTAAGGCATTAATTTTTCATCTTTTGTTTGGTAATCATTAGTTGCTTGATGGATGACAAGTTGAGAATCCCCAAAAACACGAAGTTCCTGGATCTTCCACTGAACTGCAATTCATAATCCAGTTGTTAATGCCTCATATTCCGCTATATTGTTAGTGCAAGGAAATGATAAGCGGTATGATTTTGGTATAGAATCGCCCTGAGGAGTTATAAAGAGAATACCAGCTCCTACCCCATGTTGTGTGTATGAGCCGTCAAAGTACAGTTGCCATGGCTTTGCATGTGATATCGTTAAAATGGATTCATCTGGAAATTCTGAATTTAGAGGAACATCATCTATCATGGGAGCATCTGCTAGTTGATCCACGATTGCTTGTCCTTTTATCGCTTTTCTGTCTACATACTTGATGTCAAATTCACTCAGTATCATTACCCACTTGGCCAGCCTCCCAGTAAGTGTTGCTTTGTTGAGAAGATATTTTAATGGATCAATTCTTGCAATCAACTTAGTCTTGTGAGTGAGCATATAATGGCGTAATTTTTGTGAAGCAAAGACCACAACGAGACATGCATGCTCGATTGGTGTGTAGTTTAGCTCATATCCCACCAATGTGCGACTGATATAGTATACTGCTTTTTCCTTGTCGTCAGCTATCTGTTGTGCTAGGAGTGGCCCCAGTGCTGTTGGAGTAGCTGATATGTATAGTAACAAAGGCTGATCTGGAATTGGTGGCATCAAAACTGGCGGATTCAAAAGATAATCTTTGAGCGTCTGAAAAGCTTGTTGATAGTTATCATCCCATTTGAACTTGATATTTTTATGTAGCAGGTGCTGGAAAGGATTACACTTATCTGCAAGTTGTGCTATGAATCTTCGTATAGACTGGAGTCTCCCTTGTAAGGATCGAAGTTGACTGATATTTCTGGGTGGCAGCATGTCCAGGATAGCCTTGACTTTTGCTGGATCGGCTTCGATTCCTCTTTTGGACACAATGAATCCAAGGAGCTTCCCGAAGGTTACTCCAAAGACACATTTCTTGGGGTTTAATCTTACTTTGTATTTTTCCAACCGATCAAAGACGACTGAAAGTATGTCCAAATGTGTATCTCTGTCTATTGATTTACCCAAAAGATCATCAACATAGTCTTCCACGGTTATGTGCATGAGATCATGAAAGATAGTGGTCATTGCTCTTTGATATGTAGCACCTGCATTTTTTAGCCCAAAGGGCATGACATTCCAATGGAAAGTTCCCCACGGACAAGTGAATGATGTTTTATGTTGATCCTCAGGTGCAATCCTGATTTGATTATAACCAGAAAACCCATCCATTAAAGATAACATTTCATGACCTGCTGTGAGATCAACGATCAAGTCGATATTTGGTAATGGGAAGTCATCTTTCGGACAAGCTTTGATGATGTCTTTGAAATCTGTACATATTCTGATGCTGCGATCTGGTTTGCTGATAGGTACTAAATTGGAGATCCATTCAGGATAATCAATTGGGCGTATGAATCCGACATCCAATAATTTCTCCAGCTCCGCTTTGACTAGTAATGCCACTTGTGGATGCATTTTTCTTAATTTCTGTTTCACTGGCTTTGCCCCCAGTTTGACTGTCAAATGATGCATTACCAAATCTGGATCCAGTCCAAGCATATCAGCGTATGACCATGCAAAGTTGATTTGTCATTCTTTGAAGAAGCTTATGAATTTTGCCCTTTTGGACTCTGTCAATGATTGAGCTAGGAATATGTTGTGTGGAACCTCTTCTGTACCAATGTTTGTCTTGATAGTCTCCTCTACCAACATGGATGATTTTTCCTCATATGATGCTGGGAGAATGTCGAGCCTTCCATCTTCGGGTGCCTCAGAGAGGTTTTCACCCTCAGATACGTCCTTTCTTTTTACTTTTTTGGGATTAGATAGCGCCACAGTGTGGTTTTCACCATAAGACCCTTGATTTGTTCTTATTTTCACATTTTTGCGACTGGAAGGTCCGACACCCACACCAAAATATGCCATGTTGTTGAGTTCTATGGTGTATCCTGTTTTGTGGTCCCCAGGGGGAAGATCATCTCGTATGCCAAGATAGTCAATAATAGCTTTGTCATTTTGAAATTTGTCAAATTGTGCTGGTCCTTCATAATCCCAGTCAATGAGTTGGGGGTGAACAGGGGGAAGGCCTTTAGTGTTTTCAGAGTTTGCAGGGCTAAGAGTGAAGATGTGGTTATATTCGGGTATATCGAGGCAATCGTCGAGGTCATCGATGGCACTCTCCTCATCAGTTTCGATCGTAGGTGAATCCAAATTGTTGTCACTAGTAGCGCCTTCTGAGACAGGTGTCCTCATCCTATGTGATTTCGACCTAGAACCTTGAAACGAAGACTATGCGGAATCCTTATGGGTTGTTTCTTGACCAACTCTGAACCTTTTATAAAATTCCTCTTCTTCTGTGGGTTCATCTGGCTCTCTGAATGTCTCGGTGAGTTCATAATCACTGGAGGATTTGTCTGAACCCCATTCCCATTCATTGGAATCTGTGGAATAGTAATCCTCCTGTTGAACTTTGGCAATTTTGATTTGTGATGCCTCTTCTGTCCTTTTAGTGTGGATCTTGGAAGTCAGAAAACCAAGTCCCTTTAAGCATTCCCTTTTTACAGTCAATTCAGGTTGTAAGGGCTCCATGATGCCTTCTTTGCGTAACCCAAGAGGGCTTTTTCCATCATACCCAAATTTTTGTAGAATCTTGAAGCCTTTGCCATATTTTTCATAGGGTATATTGATCTGATCTTGTGTGTCCTCTTCAATGTCTTTGTAAAGCATTTTGTATAAATCTTCCTCTTCTAGTTCGCCCCATCTTTGAAAGGTAGTAGGATCCCATTTGAGTATCATGATGGATATTTGCTTGTTAGGATGTGGCCTTCCATATTCTTTTGGAGAGCTCATGACTTGTCGTAAATACATTGTCTGATTTAAAGTGTATTCTCCCATGCCTTTGTCTTGAAATTTGCCTTTAAGTTCACCTTGTTTTGATGTCGAAGGTTTCAATGACTCAGGGTCAATGTATGCCGAAGAAGGAGCAGCCTCACGATTACTAGGAATGATTGTCTCAGTATGTGATCTCAGGTTATTGCAATATATGAATGGATTAGGATCACTATTAACTGTTACCTCGACTCCATTATGAGGAAACTTAATGCATTGATGATATGTCGATGGGACTGCCCTCATTTCATGAATCCAAGGACGTCCTAGCAATATGTTGTATGTGAGATCCAGATCTAGGACTTGACAAACCACATCCTTCGTGACTGGCCCAATTCTTAGAGGTAAGGTGACTGTGCCCTTGGATGAGCGCTCTTCATCGTCATATGCCTTGATGGTAATTTGATTTGTTGAATTCACAGCTTTATCAGAATATCCCAATTGTTTAATTGTGCTCAATGTACAAATGTTTAGACCAGCTCCTCCATCTATCAAGACTTGCTTTATTCGATGTTTATGTATGAAGGCTTCAACATGTAAAGGTGCATTATGAGGTTGACTTACGGAGGCGTCATCAGCTTCTGTGAATGTAAGAGAGTGTGGAATGGAAAGGTATTGCACCATGGCTTGAAACTGGTCCACATTCAGATCAGTAGGAACGACAGTATCTCTCAAGATTTTGTCAAGAATAGCTTTATGAGCGGGGGATATACGTAAGAGCTCAAGGATGGAGATGAGCGCGGGTGTCTTCCCTAACTGTTCTACAAGGTCATACTCAGGCTTGGTTGATGAAGGATTGGTATTTTTAGTGGAGGCACCTGGCAACGTAATTTTACCTCGACGAGTTGTAACATGACATTCAGAGGTATATTCAGAAGAAGATCCAACACCTCTTAGGACAATCTTGGGTCGCTGAGGAGGATTCTCAGGGTTTTTGTTCTTGATGGTAATAGTAGAGATATGATTGTCCATTGAGATGTGATTAATAGTTGAATCATAGTTATAAGGTGCTCTAGTATAGTTGGCTTTATCATCTGTGACTTTGCCTTTTCCTTTGTCATGCTTTGGGAACGGTTCCTTAAACATTTCATGTTCTTGATTAGATGAATGTCCCTCAATCTCAATGTCACCTCTATCAATGAGATCTTGCACAATGTTCTTCAGTCGATGACAATTTCCTGTCTTATGACCCTTGCTCTTATGAAATTCACAATACTCATCATCATTCCACCAATTTGGCTTGACCTTTGGTTCATATGGAGGAAAATCTGGAGCTGTGATCACTTTATTTGCCACAAGATTTTTGAAGACTGATTCAAGTGGTTCTCCCAATGGGGTGTACTTCCTTCGTGATCTAGAATTTGTTTGAGTATTCACTTGATTGTTTGTAGAACTTGATCCCGAAAAGATGAATTTGGGTCTCACTGTATTGGCATCAACAACACCATCATTGACTATGTTCTTGTTTTTATTCCAAAACCTTGGCTTGTCCTTTCCTTTAAAGTCATCTTTGCTTTCCTTGAATATCTTAATGACTCCTTGTTCAATTAAGACCTTTTCTGTTGCTAAGCCCTTTTCAATAACATCCTTGAAGGTAGACAAACAAGCTTTCCTTAGATCATAGCCAATGTCCTTGTTAACGTTTTGAGTGAACATTTCTACCATTTGTTTCTGTGGGATTTTGCAAGAGCATCTTCTAGCTAGATTTCTCCATCTTTGTAAAAATGTTGCGAAAGATTCTCCTTCCTTTTGCTTAGTATTGCACAAGGTAGTGACTGAGACATCTGTTTCACTATTGTAGGAAAAATGCTGAATAAATGCCTCCGCTAAGTCGCCCCATGACTTAATACCAGGAGGTAATTGAGAAAACCATTCCATAGCTTGATTGCCTAAGCTCTGTGGGAACAACCTCATCAAATATGTTTCCTCTACCGCTACCTCAATGCAGGCTATGAAAAATTGTCTTATGTGTGCCTTGGGGTCTCCTTTTCCTCTATACTTGTCAAATTTTGGCGTCACAAAGTGTGCAGGAAATGGAGGCATTGGAATGCTCTTATCGAATGGATAAGGGCATATGTCTCTCATAGTGTATGTTGGTTTTGGTGTACTCATGTCCTCCATTTTCTTTTGTAGATCTCTAATTTGTTGCTCCAAATTTCTCTTGGGTGGCGATCGATTTCTTGTAGCATACCCCATATTTGAGACACCAATTTGGGGAGGAGCTTGTTGCATGTATGGATGATACTGATCATAGACATGTTCATATGGAGAAGGTCTATATTGATGCGGCACATAGGGAGCACTTTGTATAGCTTCATGTTGAGGAACCCCATATCTATTTTGTGCATGTATACCATATTCTATAGGCATTTCATTTTCTAATGTGTTGCCCCCAAATTTGACATGAGGTTTCCTTGTGTCAAAATTTGGAGCATGCCTTTGAATGTCCACTTGTTTTGATTGATCCATAACTTGAGCATGTGATTGAGCATAAGGCTTCCATAATGGTCTTCGAGGGTAAGTATCATATGTTTGAGCCTGTGTATGTGGGATTTCTGGTTTTTGAAGCAAAGTCGATGGTGATTCAGGTACCACATTCGGTCCTCTATTTCCTCCACTATTTGGTCTCCTTTGATCCATGTTGGAGTGAATTTGTTGCGAGGGTCGATTTTCCATAAGTTGAGACATGTCAAAGTCATGAGGTATTTTAGCTCCACTTTGTGCCATCATGTGTAAGAAGTATTGTCGATCCCTTCTCATTATCTCTTCAACCAATCTATTGAAATGAGGATTCATTATGGATTCTTCTACATCTGCTGATTGTATTGAAAAGTTGTCCACATTGTCATTGTGTGTAGCATTGTTGTTTGTAGTGTCTGCGTTTTCCACATTTGGATTGTTTCTATAAACGTCCATGTCAGGTAATGTAGTGTGCTCAGGATTGAAAAATAAATCATTGTCATACTCATAAGAACTCATGTTTGCGGATTCTTGAGCTTCTTTAGCTATTCTCCTAAATTTTTGAAGACGGGTTTCAACCATGAACTAGGTGTTTGACCAAGATGTGAGAGACTAGATGAAAAAATGGCAAGAGTATGGAAGACCAAGAGTTGTATGGAGTGTAAATGAATCTTGAGGTGTACTTGCAATGTCCAAGTGTAAGACCAAGTATGTAAGTAGTAGAGTAGGTGTGACTTCCAAAGAGATGATCGTTTCTCTTGATGAGGTAAGCTGACCTTGACTCTAAGTAAGACCAAATGAGACCCAAAGGTAAGAAACCTTGATGAGGGACCACTTAGCAAAGTGTAGTAGTATGTAGTGTGTTGAAAAAGTATGATGAGGACAAGCAAGTGACCTTTTGACTCAAGTTTAGACAAGTATGAATGTAAAATGAGATGTGAAGCAATGATGGACTACATGAGACCCAAGGACAGGTTGAATGCTAGATGAAACCTGAAGAAACAACCTAGGAAGCTCAAGTATTCCGAAACTGATTTCCTTTGTTTGCTGGACTGTAAAAATTTTCAATTCTGGACACAGACACTTCTGTATTCTTCACAGACGTGATTCCCAGACACAGACGTGTCTTTGTTCGACACAAACGCTGCTAGAAACACAGATGCTATTATGCCCTGCACAGATGCGCTTAGATGACTTAGACATGGTTAAAACAGACACAGACATGTTTCTGTAAACTTCGTGCAATTTTTCCCATCTGTGAAGTTGTTTTGTTGTGACCAAATCCGACTGTTTGACTGTTTTTCATGACAAGAGGACACAATGTTGATGAGGACTCAATGTTTGCAAGTGTTTAGACTCCAAAATGACTCCAAGAAAGTGTGTTGTTTGATGTAAAATGTTTTGCATACACTTGAAGACACAAAAGACACAATGTTTTGTTGTTTGGTCTTGAATGTTTGAATGTTTAACATAAGACAAGCACAATTCTTATGGCTGGCCAAGACAATAGTTGTTGATCCCACATAGGGTTTTACCCCCGAGGCTACACTATTCAGAGCGGATACTTAGATGCTTGACCTCACTGGCTCCACCCTCGGCACTCACTTCTCGGGTCAGCCAAGCATCAGTCCCCATGAAAACTCCCCATGGCGAACTTTGTATCTCTACTAAGAACCGTATGTGTGTGGGCCGCTACCAGAGGTCCGACCTCCTGCCTCAACAACTAGAAGGATTTGGGCTTCTAAAACAAAAAGGTGCTAGTAAGGGCATTCGCTCGTGTGGCCATACATGCGGCACTTTCAGCTCTGTAAATACAGAAGGCTCCCAGCCGGTAGGGGTTACGCCCTACAAATGATCAAATAAATTTGATCAAACGGGTTTATGGGGAGACATAGTGTCAGTATGAACTAATCAACACACGTTATTCATAGTTTTCACCATGAATACATTTGATTATAGTGGCTTGGAAGAAGATGACTTTTCTTTTGCTACCACTTGGGTCGTTCTCTTCTCACTAGTAGTCCTAATGACCACACGGGAAGACAGGCCCTCTAAAGATTAAACAAAAAGAGCCTATTGCTCAAGACACAAAAGACAATGATTCAATTTTAGTGCACCAATGGAAGTGTTTGCTAATCTATGAAAACAAGGCACACAACAAAATTTCAAAACCCTAGCCAAGGACCTGCAACAAAATTTGTTAGTAGTTTGGGTTGTTTCAAATGATCACCCCTCGCTGCAAGCAAACAAGTTAGGTAAATTTTAGAAACCCAAAAGACTTTGTGGAAGAGGGGCCTTCTACAAAAACATTTTTGCCTCCAAAGCAAGCTGTACAAACTTAGTTAGCTAGATCTGAAAGGGTTAGTCCAAAAATAAACCAGATCTGAAACCCTAAGTGCGAAATCCGAAAAATTGAATCAACGAAAAATTAAAAATTTTGACACAGTCAAAACACAGACGCTGTTACCTCAGACACAGACGCGTCTTTATTACACAGATGTGGCCAAAGCACACAGACGCCCTTATCAGACACAGACGCGGGAAGAAATAACGCAGACGCGGTTATGTAACACAGACGCCCCTGTCTCAAACCTGCAAAATAAAATTTGTAAAAAACACAGACGCGATTCCAGATTCCACAGACGCTCCTGAAAATCAGAGATGCGATCCGAAAGTTCGCAGACGCGGAAAAACCTAAAATGTCATCGAAAAATGTCCGATCTGCAACTTCAAAAAAAGCGCAAAATCTGCAACAAGAAAGTTAAATGCAAAGGGACAAGAGTCCCACCGGGCGTGCCAAAATGTTTATGGTAAAAATGGATAACAATAATAACAATATTGAAAGGCTAAATGAATCCAACCACTAAACCCTAGCCTAACAATCAACAAAGATCCACCATAACATATGAAGATTACCTAAGACAATGCAAAATAAAAAAAAATCACAAAGATTATACCATCACATGTCCAATAGGGTTTTGATCTCCATTCTTCCTATCTCCATTGATCTTGCTTGATATATTTGCTCTCAGATTTTATGTGCACAAGAGCTCAACAAAGAAGAGAATGTGGTTGCAAGTAGGATCGTAATGTAGCCAATTGATCAAGTTGTTAGCATGAGTGATTAGGGCATTAGGATGCATCATTAGGGTTTGACAATGAAGAAAGCATCTCCTTAAATAGAAGACACAATATGAAATGGAGGGATAAGATTGAGAGGTGTAAAAAGAGAGGTCGGCTAGGATTAGAGGGTAGGTAGAAGAAATAGTAAAATAATGAAAGAGGTAGGTAGTGTAGGAATTAAGAGATGAATGACATGTGTCATGTGTAGAAAAAGATAATGAATTAATTAAATAAATAAAGATTTATTTAATTAATAGAAGAAGTAGGATAATTAAATAAATAAAATATTTATTTAATTTAGGACAAGGGTAATTTAAATAAATAAATGTATTTATTTAAATGAGAAATAAGGCTAGAAGAGGATAAATGAATTAATTAAATAAATAAAGATTTATTTAATTAATAGAAGAATTAGGCTTAGATAATTAAATAAATAAAATATTTATTTAATTAGACTGGACAATTTTGGGTGTCTACAGGTACATCTCATATGAATAATCTCTCCTAAAGAAATTATTGATTCTTCCCCTTAATCTATCCTTGTCCTCTTGCTTTGGGGGAAAGCATAGCATTTTCCCTTTCTCTCTTTCTATCTAAAGTGTCACTATTCCCTTTAAGGGTTGAATTTTTCATATGTTTTTATCCTTTCTTGCATGAAACAATTTGTCTCTTATGACTAATTCCTCCTTAGGGGAATCTATGATATTTCTTTCTCTCTCTTTCTCTCTTATAGATTACCACTTCTTTAGAGTTCCATTTTACATATACTAATGTCTTTTCTTGCATTGGATATTTATTCATTTGAGTATATTGTGCATTTGCTTATGTTCAATATATCTTTGGAAGTTGTGGAATTCTTCTCATTATCCTTACACTTGGGGGGCAATGATCTCTCTGTTTCTCTCATTCTTTTTAAGGATCCACTTTTTCTTTGTTGAGTGGTGTTTGCTTATGATTTGATGTCATTCCTTGTGTGAAGTTGTTGTTTTCTCAAGAATTCTCTCTTATGCAAGAGGTGTAAGTCCTTGGTTACAACCTCTTCTTCACTTGGAAATGTATATCTATTATGAATGTATCCCTCACATTAAGTCAAAAGTGTGTTATCCTTCATCAAGAATCTCTTTCACCAAGAAATATGAGGAAGGTATGAATTCGTGTTACCCTTCCTTTCTTTGGTAAATGATGCTATGTTTTTTCAAGAAAATCCTCTTAGAGGTAGATTTCTTTTGAGAAAAGATTGCTTTTCCTCCAAGGATCGTCTTTACACTTGTTGCAATATATCTCTTTGTCAGCTATCTTATCCTTTCTTATAAGAGTATTCCCCTTTTAACTTGGATTTATGAACATTATTACTTCAGGGATATATCCTTAGTGTTGAAGGCTAGGTATCTTTGTCTCTAAGCTTCCTCAAGACATCAACATAGACCTGTGTTGACATCTTAAAGGGGGGCACCCATATCACTCCCTTTGTACCATATTGTACCATATCTTTGCATATCAATTTTTGCATTTCTTAAACGAGGTGATCATTATTGAAGCCAGAGGAAACAAAATCTTATACGAGATGCTTCACTCTCGAAACCAGACACAACATTGATATATGTTTTAGACGAGGGTATACATTCTCAAAACCAGAGAAAATTAACTCTTACACGAGATGTCCTCAAAACCAGACATGTATTTTTTATTCACCCCTTGGCATTTACACATTCACCTCTTGGAATTTAAACATTCGCCTCTTGGAATTTACACATTCACCTCTTGGAATTTACATATTTGCCCCTTGGCATTTGCATTTACATTACATGTCTTAAATAGGTTGATGCACACTTAAAACTAGAGGAAACAAACTCTTATATGAGGTGCTATATACTTGAAACCATACATCACTTGCACACACACACAAGGATGAGTAGAACTAGTTAAACATGGATAGACTATTCTTACTCTCCTCCCCAACATGGATCACCTAGAAAATACATCTAGGGGAGAGGTATCTATGTTATCCTTTTTCATCATTCTTCTCATGAATCATCTAGAAAAACACATCTAGGGTGTATTCATGCTCTCTCTCTCATATGACTTCATAGCTTAGCTATAGTTCATGGATGGTGCATTCTTTGCTCTTTTAAGTGATTATTTGTGTTTTTGAGATGGCATTTTTTCAAGAATGATATTAGTTGTTGAGACATTTTGATATCGAGGTCTCTTCAGCTCGTTGACTTGAGGTCTTGTTTTTGGTCTTTAGCTTTTGTTGTGTGTCTTTTTCCTTTGTTTGTCTTTTTGTCTTTGTTTGATTTTTTGTTTTTGTCTTGCTTTTGTGCATGCCCTTGCATATGTTTGAGTGAGTTAAGATCCTAAGATTGGGGGCTTGGTTCCTCAAAATTTGTGATGTCTTATACTCCTTGTGATTTTTCTCCACATTCCTCCTCTTCTTCATCTCTCTTCCATCTACTTTATCATTAGTATTTGTGTAAGCTCATACTCTTGCTAAAGTAGGGGCTAAATGTAGTATCCTAAATTGTACCCCCTTATAATTTAGACCACATTTGGGGCCCTCACCTTAGTCTTCACATTCCTATGATTAACTAAGACCCATTTATTCTTGCATCATGCAAATATGGTATTGATATCACATTTTACCTTGCATTTACCTTTTATCCTAGCTCCATATAAGGGTAGGACTAGGGTGTGGTGCCTTGGTCCTCATTGGGCCATATTTTAAACCCTTTACCCCATCTCAAATTTGAGCAGGAAACCTTTCTTTGTGTCAGCCTATGTTGGAAAATTAACATAATTTATTGAAGGGAAAGCATATAAGGGAGCTTTCCGCTCTCATTTTAAGATACATTCATAAGGTGGTGAAATTAGGAGCACAAACAATCAAGTATTCAAGCATTCATCATCAAGCATTTCTAGAGGTCTTTAAGGTTGCATATTCTTCATATATCTATTGTGGAGAAAATTTACATCATTCCTATGCAAGCATGTGTGTGTGATTAGGGTTTTGTCATGTTCATACCATTTCATACAACATATGTGATTACATTTAAGAAGCAAAGCATCATTATCAGTCATTGTAGATTTGAGGTATATCTTTCCATTATTTATTTTAGTATTTGCAATATTTAATTCAAGGTTGATTCCTCAACTAGGGTTTGACTTAGGCAAACCCCTATTCCCGACCTATTTCCCCTTCTTTTTGTGTGTAGGAAACATGTACATAGATGCAATATTCATAATCAACATTATTTGTAGAGGCGAATCAATCCCCCTTTGGTGTGCAAAAATTTTGGAGGACCATGGAGATGGGCACCATGGTCCTGACATTTTAGGTTCTCTTTCGAGGATTAGATCCAAGTCTATGTACATTTCTCAGTTGCAGGTGTACAACTCAATCCCACATCTGTAGCTCACCATTTTCATGTTTTTACCTTCATTTCTAGCACTTTATCTAAATTCAACAATTCAACTTACAAAAGAGGACCTCAAATTAATCAATCCAATCAGTATCTAGTCTTAATCTTTCCTGATTTTTTATTGAATCTATTGGAATCCCCCTCATTTGAATGTAATAGTCATCCCAAGAAAACATTATTGGCTTTCTCCCTCTAATGGTGGAAACCAATATTTTTCACCATTAAAATACCTAATGAAAGAACACAATTAGCTAACCAACTAGTAAAATGCAACAAGATATGCAAGAAAATCAAAATGGTTGCAAGTGTAAGCTATGTTAGGTTAACCAAAATGTAATATAGGAAATGTGACTCTTTAGTAACCAATGCATTAACCTAGGTGAATCCTTCTTGTTGGCAATTGACACTCAATTGGTTGGTTTCACTTTGTTGTCATTAATGACAACATGATACTTTTTTTTGGCTTCATGTTTTGGTTCAGTTGTGTACCGATAGGCACTTCACAGACACTACGGCACCGACACTAGCACCGATAGATAGAAGGATTTCTTTGGTTACCGGTAATGCAGACTGATATGGTTTAGAATATGGTTATCGGTATTGGAGGCCGACATCTCTTGGATCCGGCATTGACAATTATTTTTGATATTCATGTATTTATGTTATCTAGCTGACATGTAATTTTATATTGTAATAATCTTTGTAAGCCGACATAAGGCATGATAAAGTGTATAGGGTATATAGGTCAGTTGGATTAGATCATTTTTATATATAGATGGTGATGGATATGTGGATGTGATATAATGCAAAATATATCAGAGAGATTATGTATGTGAGGATATTTATGTAAGGGTTATTCCAGCAAAGGGTTTAGGGTTTTAGACTAGAACAAACAAAGCTTAAACCAGAACTATATTCTGGCATAGAAGATGCTATCTTAGTAGTTCAACACTTCTTTGAATTGTAGTTTGAATTTATATGTAGTTAGTGAGGCTCCTTTTGTGATTGAGAAGTGTGCTCTAGGCTGTAAGCCTTCCTGCAAGTGCATGCCCCTTATATTTTGTAATGTCTCTTCATATGGACAGTGGATTGATAGTGTGGGTCACAAATTCCACCATGGTTTTTCCTCTTTGAGGTTTTCCACATATCTTTCTGTGTGTTATGGTTCTCATTTATGTGATTGGCTTATTGGTTTCTTTACTTCTTTCAATTCTGTATGTACCAGTATACCAGTTGGTGTATACATGTTTTAATAAGGTTAAAATTGGACTTCCCGGTATAACACTGATTCACCCCCACCTCCCAGTGTTATTGGATTCCAACAATTGGTATCAGAGATTTGTACCTCGGAGGAAGTTTAACAACTTGAGGGAGATCCTGAATCCTGAATCCATGGACATGGGTTTGGAGAAACAACTTGAGATGACACTTGAAGATTATGATGCTGAAAGGTTGAAGAACTTGAAGCTACAAGATGAATTGAATTTTGTTAAGGAATTCATTCTTGTCCTACAAGAGAGGCTATCATCTATTCAAGCTAGGAGGAAGAAACTTTTGCAATGTCAGGACGATGAAGAAAAAGATGCACTTAAGGAACAATATCAAAAGCTAAGTCAGGAGAATATGGTCATGAGAAATGAAATGCAAGCTATAACTATGAGAATGTCTAAAGAGATTGAGGACCGAAAGAAAAAGGAAGAAAATCTTACTGTATCATTGAAGAAAAAATTTGAAGAATGTGGTAGGTTGGTTCATGAGAATGATATGTTGAGAACTGATTTAGTACAATCCCAGAGTAATGAACAAGAGCTTGAGAGACATGATAATTTTGAGAGAAGATCTAGCTACTACAAGTGAGTACAAAGAGAAATTCAAGATTAGTTTAGCACAACTAGATAAATTATTGAAGAGACAAAGGAAGATTAGAGATTCTAGTGGACTTGGATTTGAACAAGGATAGAGTTCTGGTACTGATAATGAAGATCAAAAACCATAAGGCATCGGTAAGGTAGTTTAATGCTTATAAATTTAATGGTAGATGTTTTGTTTGCAATAGATTTGGTCACATGGCTAGGCAATGTAGAAACAGAGCAAATCAGAACCCTGATTCTGCTCCCAGTAAATGTTCTAAATGCAATAAGTATGGTTATAAGACAAAAGATTGCAGAATGAATGTTAAACACTATGCATGTGGAAAATTTGGACATATGGCTAACCAGTGCAGGTGAAAAAATTTCACCGGTTTTAGCAAAGCAATTCAAAGGAACAATGTTACATGTTATGCATATAATGAGGTTAGACATATTGCTAAATTATGTAGAAGCAGAAATCCACCGGTTGGTAATAGAGGATCAAATGAGAAAGGGAAAGAAAAGGTTAGTGAAATCCGTTAAGATCATACTCATAGATGGGTCAAGAAGACTGAAGAACAATCAACAGATGGAAATGCACTGGTTACTTATTTGACAGAGGAGGTTGCTCCTGCACCGACAGGTAGCTCAACCGGTAACTAAGGCAGATGCCTTTGGGGTAGGCAAAATTCATGAAGATACTGCATATACCCCAGGAAAAGGTTCTGGCAGATGTTCTAGACATTGGAGATGCTTATCCAACATGGAGGTGTTCTATTTGAGATCCGGTATCTTTCACCGGCAGTCATTGATGTTAATGGAAGATTGGGGTTTTTATTGGAGGTTAAAAGGTTGAGTTTACTTCATTATTGATCACCTTGCATTCAGAGTGATTCGTTATGATTTAGAGCGACTAAGAGCGATCAAAGGCATTTCAGAGCAATTAGATTTCTTCTTGAGCAATTTCACCAACGACTAGAAGAGTTTGTTAAGGGTTTTCACTGGAAGCGATCAAAAGTATTTATCTTTAAACATGGAAGTGAGATCATCATCTATTCCTATCTTTGTTGCAAATCTGACTGTTGTAGAGGTCAAGGACTGCCCC
This sequence comes from Cryptomeria japonica, assembly GCF_030272615.1. NCBI lineage: Eukaryota > Viridiplantae > Streptophyta > Pinopsida > Cupressales > Cupressaceae > Cryptomeria > Cryptomeria japonica. The sequence goes on from NC_081413.1 coordinate 553,438,004, forward strand.
AGGCCAATTTTCAAGCGGTATCCACATGTGGCTACCTTGGAAGATTCAGTTGGAGCATTTTCTCATGTTCCAGAGGGAGTTGTTTATGTTAAAGATGTTAGGGCATACATAAACTATCACATTGAGGATTTGGGGAAATCTGATATAAAGAGCATGTACATGAGAAAGATTATGGGAGATTCTGGAAAGATCAAATCGACATATAAGCACATTAAAGACTTAGGGTTTACCAACATTCTAGACATTCCAGAATTTGAAGATGAAATAATTAGGTATGTTTTGAGTAGAGTACATGGGGAGTTTATCTAGCTAGATAGACCTTACAAGATTACCAAAGAAGCCATCGAGGCAATCACTGGTTTACCACATGTTGGGCAACGTCCAGACAAGAAGGTTTCAAATGATTATGTTAACAAAATCACCAGCACGACATCTGATAGAAGATCTATGAGAATAAGCACTATTACCGACACATACATTAGATTCGGTAGCATGATCATCGATAATAAGGTAACTCAGTCAAATCGATTGAATCCTGTTTCCAGTTCCTACATTTTCATAGCTTACAAAATGATGAGAGAAAATGAGAAATTGGATCTATGTGGTTGGATGTTAGATGAACTGTTAATAAACCTAGGGAAGATTAAAGGTGAAAAGAAAGGGACTTTCTGGTATGGTAGCTTAATTGTCTGCTTAATGTTATTTTTCATGAATGACACTCCCGATTTTGGGAAGAGACAATAGGCATTTGATATCCTGGTAGGGAGACAATTGAAACAATCAATTGCTACTTTAGGCAATCAGAGAGATGATAAAGTATGGGGATATTTTAAGGGATTCCAAAAGTCTATAAAATCAAGGGAAGGTTCCTAAACATATTGTTGAAAAATACTCAACCGACATAGGCTTCATGGTGAAGAAAGATGAAACACTTATGGAAGCGGTTAAGCCCTGGAAGATTTAGATTGAGGAAATGGGCTATGAAGTTGATGCACAGATCCTTGAGGCTTATGCAAAAATTTTGATTGATGCAACTATTGATGAGGTAGAGAAGCCTTGTGATACTACAAAATAGAAAACACAAGAGGTTGAAACAAAGCTCAACCGGAAGAAGAGAGAGAAGCAGGAAGGAAAGGCTAGCAATTTTGTTGAGAAGGTTTCACAAGACATCAAAGCATTAATTGATGTTGTCCCAGAGAAAGGAAGGAAGAGGAAGGATCCAAAAGTACACATCGAGCCTATTACAACAGAGTCTAAATCTGAGGATGATATACCCTTGGCTTTCAAGAGGGTTGTAAGGAAGAAAATAAAGGAAACAAAAGTAGAGGCTAAAAAGCAATTGGCTAGGAAGGTTACATTCAAGTTACTGGTATAGAAGCAAGCACCAAAAGGAACCACTTCAGCTCCATCTGGTACTGCAAGAAGGAAGAAGAAGAATGACATTGACATGGCTATTCAAACTGGTAATGTAACTATCATTCCACCAAAAACTTGTGCAGAGTTAGTAGATGAAATCACTAAGGATGGAATGTTAAAGAATGTATAGTTTTAGTATGATCGTTTAGATAATGTTGAACAAAGAGAGATAAAGAAGGCAATTTTGTTATATTTAGATATTTAGAAGAAAGCCTTGATAGAAATTGAAAACCAAATACCAGAACAACTGTATGATATGTTAGATGCTAGGAGGCTATCAGCAATATAGGAAGACAAACACATAAAAATTCAAGAATTGTTATCTATTTGTGTTTCTATTACTCCAAAGGAAATGGATAAGACACTTGAGGTTGTAGATAGAAAAGTCTTTAACAACAAACGTATAATAACTAGTCTTATGCTAGGAAGGGGAAATGAGATAATAAAGGAGACCCAAAAATGGGCTAAGTTCTTCGAGGAAAACAAAGGTTTATTTATTTCACAGGAATCAAAGATAGACACTGCAGACACACCGGTTGAAGGGAAAGGAAATGGTATTATGGGTACTTCACCCTCAATTTTGAAAAACATTAAGATAGTGGAAATTAAGCCCCCAGTAGATACAAGTGTACAAACAAATATTGAGACACCGACTAATACAAAGAGTGAAAAGGTTGATATTATACAAGATACTAATACATAGGATACAAATGTACATGTTGAGGTTACAGTTCCTAGAGAGGAACTGATAGTTACAGAGACTGCACCAAGTGGCAAAGCCACCGATGCAAGTGAGGAATCTATTAAGAATAAATTATTAGAGGAGAAGAAAGGAGAGTTTGACAAGGAACCGGTAGCAGGTCCATCATTGTTGTTAATTAACACCTCGTAGGTTGTAAAGAAAAACCTAACTGAGATGAGTCCTACTGAACTCATGATGATGGATGCACAAAAATTAATGAAGAAGGGATCTAAAGATAAAGGGATTATTGCTCAGTTTATCACTATTTTACATAGACTAGTCTCAGAGTGCAAGATTGACAGGGAAGCGAGCCCATCCGAAAAGCTTAAGACAATTACTGAGCATATTTCAAAGGATTTTTCAATCCTTGCAACAGATTTCAAACCAGCAAGCACTAGAGAGATTCAGTTAGGCTAAAAGAGCCACATTTGATCAGGTGATTGAATCTGAGAAGAAGAAGATTGATGAAAAGCTGAAACTGATAGATAATTCTTTGAAGAAATGTACAAATATTTATAGGGTATGTTGTTGGTATTTTGGTATGGTTTTGTCATTGATGTCAACACCTACTAATACTTATCAACTCTGGCACTTTGGAGAATCAACAACATTCACCAGCAAGTGACTTATGCACAGTCGCTGGTATCTGGTACACCGACAGGATATAATGTTCACCGACACTTGGAATGGCATGGAAAACACCTAGTTATGTCAAAGACATCATTTGGACACCTTGTCTTGAAGATTTGTTTATTGGCATATTCATACTTGCATATTTGCTGTTACCGGCAAATAGGTCCAGGTTATACACCGACAGGCTTATCTATTCTAGATCAACACGACACACTATGGAGATGTATTATTATTGTTGTAAATGCATCAAGACGACATGTTGTATCAGTTATTGCATCAGATATTGTTTTATTTGTAAATTAGTTTTATTATAATATCCTCTAGAGCCGACCTACTAAAATTGGTCTTAGTTTATGATACAAATGTAAGATCTTATTTGTAAGATCATATGTGAAATGTGAAAAAGGATTGTGTGAAGGTATATGCAAGAATAAGCAGAGCTATACACGTAGACATCATTTGAAGGTTGAAGGACGGTTTTTTGTGAAGACAATTAGAACTACACTAGTACTGAATCCAGCATAGAAAGATGCTAATTTGAGGAGTACATCCTTATTGGATTTAACTATCCAATTGTAGTTAGTGTGACTCCTATTTTGTGTTTGAGTAGTGAGCTCTAGGCGCTTGGCCTTTTTGCACGTACAAACCCCATTTGTATACACTTACTATCTACAGTAGTATCATCTGATTGTGGGTAAGGTTTCCCACTGTGGTTTTTCCCCTTACAGGGTTTCCACATACAAATATTGGTGTTGTGTGTTGTGGATGACTTTGTCTTTTTGTTTCATGCATTAATCTTTACCGGTATTGCAATTAACTGATAAAACTATCTACCGGCATAAAAGACTAGTTTACTGGTATTAAGCATTAAGTTGGTTACATTGTTTTTGATTTGAATTTATTTGACAACTGATTCACCCCCCCTCTCAGTTGTCTCCTGGACCTAACAATTGGTATCAGAGCATAGTCCTCTTTTGCAAAAGTTTAACAGCTTGAGGAGATCCAATGTCTACTAACTATTTCAGGAAGGACAATCCTAAACTTGATGGAACCAACTATGGCATATGGAAGATCAAAATGGAGACACATCTAAATTGGATTGGAAAAGACATCTGGGATGTTACAAAGAATGGCTATACTACTCCTACTCAGAATCAGCCTAATCCACCTAACTTGACTAAAGATGAAGAAAATGATTGCAAAGCAAGAGAAACACTTTTGAGCGCATTATCAGATCAACAAATCATGGGATTATCAGATAGGTCTATAGCTAAAGCTATTTGGGATCATTTGGAAACATTGAATGAAGGAGATTCCATAGTCAAAATTGTAAAACTTGAAAGCTTCCGAGTCAGGTATGAAAATCTGAAAATGGAAGAAGATGAAAGGATTTCTGCTTTTATGGAAAGAGTTAATGAAATTATTTTGGGTATTAAATGTTGTGGAGGAACCTTAAGTGAAGATGAAATTGTTTCAAAAGTTTTAAGAGGATTGCCACCAGCATATAAAATGAAAGTTACTGCTATAAATGAGTTAAGAACAATGCCTAATACATCAATAACTAGGGATACATTGATTGGAAAACTTTTAGCTTTTGAAATTGAGGAATTCGGTCTTGTTGCTACTATAAAGACAAATTTAGCTTTTAAAGCATCAACATCATCTGCACCATCATTTGACAAGTCTGATTGGAAAGCCTTTTATGCAAGAGAACTTGAAGAAAGCAGGAGAGAAAATGAAGAACTTGAAGAACTTGAAGCACTATTTGCAGGAAAAATGCGTAAAGGTCCAGTTGGAAGTAAGTATGAAGGTAAAGCACCCTTTAAATGTTTTAACTGTAATAAGATTGGTCATATGGCTTCAAGATGCCCTGATAGACATGCTAGACTAAGAGAAGATGCTAGAACATACAAGCCTAACCCTGAATATCAAAGATACAAATTTAAGAAGAATAAAGACAAATCTTGTTATCTTGCTGATGAAGGAGTGACTGATGATTCTGATGAGGATCTGACAGACAATGGATGGGTTTTTGTTGCTATAATAGAAGATCAACTGACACCTACTGTTCAACTGGTAGAGCAAGCCTTGGTAGCTAGAATCAAAGTTAAGGATGAATGGATCATTTATTCAGGATGCTCACATCATATGACTGGTGATAAAAGTAAATTCTTGAACTTTCAGGAATATAATGGAGGTCTAGTGAGATTTGGAGATGATAAAGCTTGTTTGATCAAAGGTAAAGGTACAATATCTCTTGATGGTAAGCATAATACTGACAATGTTTACTATGTTGAAGGTTTAAAGTATAATCTCTTGAGTGTTGGTCAATTAGTTGAGAAAGGATTTTAGTTACAATTCAAGAATGGAAAATGCAAAATCATGAATAGAACTGGTTTAGAAATTGCAATTGGTAATCAAACTAGAGGTAATATCTTTCATTTGAATAACAGTGAAAAAGCATGCTTGATTGCACATATTGATGAAAGTTGGCTATGGCATAAGAGACTCTGTCATGTAAATTTTGATTGCATGGTAAAAATCAGTACTACTAAGGCAGTTAGAGATCTACCTAAGATTTTTAAGCCTCACAATCTGGTATGTAAGGAATGTCAATTTGGAAAACAAGTTAGAGCTACTTTCAAAAGTATTCCAAAAAAATCCAATAATATTCTTGACTTAATTCATACTGATTTATGCGGTCCAGCTAGAACTAAAAGTTTACAAGGTGATAGATATTTCATGCTAATCATTGATGACTATTCTAGAATGTGTTGGGTTACTTTTCTCAGAGAAAAATTAGAAGCACTTGGGAAGTTCAAACTGTTCAAAGCAATGATAGAGAATGAAACCGGTAAGAAAATTGAATGTCTAAGATCAAATCAAGGAGGAGAATTTAAATCTAAGGAATTTAATGCATTCTGTGAAGTGAATGGAATCAAAAGACAACTATCAACACCTCAGGCACCACAACAGAATGGAGTTGTAGAAAGGAAAAATAGAACTATCTTGGATGTAGCCATAAGTATGTTATCAGAAGAAAACCTACCACATGTATATTGGAGAGAAGTAGTAAGTACAACGGTCTATACATTCAACAAAGTTCACATCAAAGGTGAAACCGGTAAGACCCCTCATGAACTGTGGTTTGGTATTACTCCTACTCTTAAATATTTTAGAATATTTGGAAGTAAATACTATATCAGAAGAGATGAGTATATTGGGAAATTTGATCCTAGAAGTGATGAAGGAATATTTCTTGGTTATTCATCTAAGAGTAAGGCATGTAGATGTTTTAACAAAAGATTGCAGAAAATTGTTGAGAGTACAAATGTAAAGATTGATGAACAATTTAGAGGAACTTCAAGGTATATAGCCTCTAAACCAGAAACAAAAATTCTAACAAACGAACCTACATTGAATCCACTGGTACAGAATGAAGATCTAGTTACACCGGTATCATCTGAAAATTCCACTGTAATTGAGGAACAATAACAAACAAAGACACCTCGGTATGTAAGACTGAATCACTTTGAAGATCAGATAATTGGAAATAAGTATAAAGGAGTTATGACAAGAGGAATATTGGCAAATGAAGTAGTATGTCTTATTTCTCAAATTGAACCATCATCTGTTAATGAGGCATGTGAAGATAAACACTGGATTAAAGCTATGGAAGAAGAATTAGAGCAAATTGAGAAGAATAACACTTGGACATTAGTTCCCTGGCCTAAAGACAAAAATGTGATTGGAACAAAATGGGTATTCAGAAACAAAATTAATGAAGATGGCAAGGTAATAAAAATTAAAGCAAGACTAGTGTGTAAGGGATATTCTCAGAAAGAAGGAGTTGATTATAACGAAACCTTTGCACCGATAGCTAGAATTGAGGCAGTTAGATTATTCTTGGCTTTTGCAGCACACAAGAACTATAAAGTATATCAAATGGATATTAAATGTGCATTTCTGAATGGAGATCTTGAAGAAGAAGTTTACATTGAACAACCTGATGGATTTTCTTTGACAGATAAACAAAGATATGGTTTGCAGGTTAAGGAAAGCTTTGTATGGGTTGAAGCAAGCTCCAAGAGCTTGGTATGCAAGATTGGATAAGTTTCTTTTAAAGATTGGTTTTTCTAAAGGTAATGCTGACAACAGCTTATATTACAAATTGACTAATGATGACATCTTGGTTAAAGAAGTTTTTGTTGATGATATAATCTTTGGAGGAGAAGATGGATTATGTAAAGACTTTTCTATTGAAATGCAGCAAGAATTTGAAATGTCTATGATTGGAGAAATACAATTATTTTTAGGATTATAGATTTCTTAGACTGATAAAGGTATATTCTTGAGTCAATCCAAGTACTTGAAAGAGTTGCTAAAGAAATTTGGGATGGAGAACTCTAAACGGTAAGCACACCTATGACTACAAATGACAAATTATCACTAAGGGATGAATCTACACCTGTTAGTCCGACTAGGTACAAATATATGATAGGAGGTTTACTATATTTGACACAAACTAGACCTGATATCATGAATGCAGTATGTATTATTTCAAGATTTTAGAGTAATCCTAGAGAAAATCATGAATTAGCTGTAAAAAGGATTTTCCGGTACTTACAAGGCACTACAAATCTTGGATTATGGTATCCCAGAGATGAAAAATTTGAATTATGTGCATACACAGATGCAAATTGGGCAAGAGATGTGGATGATAGAAAAAGCACCACTGACGGAGCATTTTTTCTTGGAAGCAGATTAATTTCTTGGTTGAGTAAGAAACAAAGTTGTACATCTTTATCAACAACAGAATCAGAATATGTTGCAGCAGCAACTAACTGTACACATGTATTATGGCTTAAGCAAATGTTGAAAGACATAAAGGTAAAATGCAAGGAACCTATTACTATCTATTGTGACAACACTACAGCAATTGATATATCTAAGAATCTGGTATTACATTCTAAAACCAAACATGTTTCTATCAAACTGAATTTTCTAAGGGAAAATGTTGAAGCAAAAGAAATAAAACTAGTTTATGTGAATACCAAAGAGCAGATTACAGATATTTTCACTAAACCTCTGCCTAAGGAGACTTTTGAATATCTCAGAGATCAGCTTGGGGTCATACCCCCACCGGTAGAGACTTAGAAAGTTGATGTTTGTCATCAACTAACATAATTAACAGAGAAATATTTTACTTCGGCTTTGATGAGGAAGCTGCTTCTCAGGGGGAGTAGTTGGTATACTGAATTGTTTGGTATTTTGTATCTATACTACTTTGGCATTTGATGTCAAAGGGGGAGAGATTGATATGGAAAAACACATTATCTTTTGGGGGAGAGATTGTTATTTTGGGAGAGACTGATTACTCTCTGTATCTGTATTTTGATTTCTGGTTATAATCTCTTTTGGAAAATTGTTGGTTTTTGGTATTTGGCATTTCTATTTTGGCACTTTGATGGTTTTTCCATCTTGTGTTGCCATCAATGCCAAAGGGGGAGATTGTTGGTATTTTGGTATGGTTTTGTCATTGATGTCAACACCTACTAACACTTATCAACTCTGGTACTTTGGAGAATCAACAACATTCACCGGCAAGCAAGTGACTTATGCACAGTCACCGGTATCTAGTACACTGGTAGGATATGATGTTCACCGACACTTGGAATGGCATGGAAAACACCTGGTTATGTCGAAGACATCGTTTGGACACCTTATCTTGAAGATTTGTTTATTGGCATATTCATACTTGCATATTTGCTGTTACTGACAAATAGGTCCAAGTTATACACCGGCAGGCTTATCTATTCCAGATTAGCACGACACACTATGGAGACGTTTTATTATTGTTATAAATGCATCAAGCTGACATGTTGTATTAGTTATTGCATCAGATATTGTTTTATTTGTAAATTAATTTTATTGTAATATCCTCTAGAGTTGACCTACTAAAATTGGTCTTAGGTTATGATATAAATGTAAGATCTTATTTGTAAGATCGGATGTGAAATGCGAAAAAGGATTGTGTGAAGGTATATGCGAGAATAAGCAGAGCTATACACGCAGACATCATTTGAAGGTTGAAGGAGGGTTTTTTGTGAAGAAAATCAGAACTACACCGATACTGAATCTGGCATAGAAAGATGCTAATTTGAGCAGTACATCCTTATTGGATTTAACCATCCAATTGTAGTCAGTGACTCCTATTTTGTGTTTGAGCAGTGAGCTCTAGGTGCTTGGCCTTTCTACATGTGCAGACCCCATTTGTATACACTTACTATCTGCAGTAGTATCATCTGATTGTGGGTAAGGTTTCCCACTGTGGTTTTTCCCCTTACAGGGTTTCCACATACAAATATTGGTGTTGTGTGTTGTGGATGAATTTGTCTTTTTGTTTCATGCATTAATCTTTACCAGTATTGCAATTAACTGATAAAACTGTCTACCGACATTAAAGACTGGTTTACCGATATTAAGCATTAAGTTGGTTAAGTTGTTTTTGATTTGAATTTATTTGACAACTAATTCACCCCCCCCTCTCAGTTGTCTCCAGGACCTAACATATGTTATAACACAGATATACTTACAATAAATGCCGATGAGAATATTAAGGAATTTCTGGAGAAGATTGCAAGCATAGCTAATTCTTTTGATGGATTGACTTCATTGACTACATCCATTGATGATCAAAATTTGGTTTTGGAAGCCCAAATTTTTGTTCTTGAGAAGGAAAAAGACAAAATCATAAGAAGATCCAGAAGTCTTAGAGGCTTAGTGAGTCCCCAGTTGGATTCACTTAGTGTACATAAGAAGGAATGTATGGATATGGTTGGGAAGCCCACACTGACAGAGCTAAATGAGAAAGAGTCCTTTGCACATATAGTGAATGGAGTTGTATCTATTTCCGACACTTTCAAATCTGGTTGGGATACTTATATTGAGCTATTGGAGAATGCATATCTAGAAATTTTCAAAATTGTTAAGCTTCGGTAAGATATTTTGGGATACTCATTGTACAGTTTAGGATCTTTGACATTCTTTTGAAATTTTTGATGGCATTGATGTCAAAGGGGGAGTGATATAGATGTGAAAAAGAAATAGAAGGAGTTATATATATTAAGGGGAGATATGGAGATCTATGGGAATATGGAGTATTTTGTATTAATGAATATTCAACTCAAGGAGAGCAGGTAGGATGAAACCGACAAATGAAACCTTGACCATTTTTTGCATGAGTGTTGCCATCAATGCCAAAGGGGGAGATTGTTGGCAATTGACACTAAATTGGTTGGTTTCACTATGTTGTCATTGATGGAAACATGATATTTTGTTCCAACTTCATGTTTTGGTTCAGTTGTGTACCGACAGGCACTTGATAGACACCACACCAACACCGACACTGACATCGATGGATAGAAGGATTTCTTTGGTTACCAGCTATGCAGGCCGACATGGTTTAGAATATGGTTATCGGTATTAGAGGCCAACATCTCTTGGATCCTACATTGGCAATTGTTTTTGATATTCATGTATTTATGTTATCTAGCCAACATGTAATTTGATATTGTAATAATCTTTATAAGCCGACATAAGGCATGATAAGTTGTATAGGGTATATAGGTTAGTTGGATTAGATCATTTTGATATAGAGATGGTTATGGATATGTGGATGTGATATAATGTGAAATATATCAGAGAGATTATGTATGTGAGGATATTAATTTAAGGGTTATTCCGGCAAAGGGTTTAGGGTTTAAGATCGGAACAGATAGAGCTTAAACCAAAACTGTATTCTGGCATAGAAGATGCTATCTTAGCAGTTCAACACTTCTCGAGATTGTAGTCTAGATTTATATGTAGTCAGTGAGGCTTCTTTTGTGATTGAGCAGTGTGCTCTAGGCTGTAAGCCTTCTTGCAAGTGCAGGCCCCTTATATTTTCTAATATCTCTTCATATGGCTAGTGGATTGATATTGTGGGTCACAAATCCCACCATGGTTTTTCCTCTTTGAGGTTTTCCATGTATAATTCTATGTGTTATGGTTCTCATTTATGTGATTGGATTATCGGTTGCTTTACTTCTTTCAATTATGTATGTACCAGTATACCAGTTGGTGTATACATGTTTTAATAAGGTTAAAATTGAACTTCCCTATATAATACTGACTCACCCGCCCTTTCAGTGTTATTGGATTCCAACACTTCTCCCATACAATATTGGGATGTAAGTGAGCTTAACTTGTTGTCCATAAGGAAGAGCTAATCTATCTTGGACTCATACTTTTGTTGATTATAAGTGATAAGTATTTGAGTTGAGTGTGTGCAATAAACTAGGTAAAAGAAGGCCAAATTGAACAAAATTAATAGAATATGGAAAATACAAAATAAAAATATAGAAGAGACTTACAGATTTGGAAATGAGATATAGAGAATAACCTACTGATGAAATCTAGTGTTGATTATTCTAGAAATATGTCTTGAAGGTTGTTTTGTCACAAGCTAGTGTCATAAATGGGGTTAGGAGGCTATTGGGTTGTTGTCCTCAAAATTTTCAATAAAAAGTGTTTAGACACTAGCATCTAGCTCTATTGTATGATGGATTTTTATTGTTTGAAGTACCACCTAGACTCTATCTATCTATACCATTATCTCGATCAAAATCCTTTAGATCTACACCTACATGCAAGAAAGAGAGAAAAATGGTGTGTTGTGTCTAGGGGCTTGCCTAAGTCAAAACTTGTGATTGTGTTTTCACATTCACAAAAAAATGATGAATGATAACTAGTGAGTGCTCCCTTAGGTGTAGAAGAAAAATAAATTAAAATGATTACCTTAGGCATGAAACCCTTTCTTGAATATGATGTAAGTTGATGTTGAATTTCTCTCATGATGTCTTGCAAAATGATTAGTACAAGTTGATAATAATGATGAATAATAAATGATGCTTGATAGAAAATTATTGTATACTTGGTAATGCCTTCAAACTTGTTCACTCAATTTCTCTTGGATTCTTAGGATTAAAGAGAGATATTCTTAGAATCCCATAAATATGAGAGAGGGAGTCACCTTTATATGCGACTTACACCTTTTTGTTAGTAATTATCTAGGAGAGGTAGACAATAGGAGCACAACAATTATGGTCTTGACATCAACATTCAAATATTTAAATTTAGAGCCAAAATGGGAGGATACTGGCATTGGGTGCTGGTGTCTAGCCCAATTAGGCTGCACAAAGGTCTAGGCACAAGGGGGTGAGACCAATATTGTAGATTTGGACCTGAGATAAGAATGTTTACACTAGATCAAGAATTATCTCTAAAACAAGTGCTAAACATAGTGTGAAATTATAAAGGATATACAATTTACAATGATACAATTATTATATTCATTTTCTATTTTCTACTGATTATAGATTTTCACTAAATATCAAGGTCTTTATTTCACACTGAAGGCCACAAAATATATTAAGTGGAGGGGTGAATCAATATATACCAATTTAAAATTAATTTTAAATATTAATTATCATTAATAATTTCTTCAAATAGTAAACCCAAATCATCAAAGTAGCATTTACTAATTTTTCCTTAATGATAAAGCATTTAATCAACATGCGAGTGCACATCCACACAAATAAAGCTAGATTTACATGGAAACTAGAGTAGGAAAAACCATGGTGAGAATAGTTTCTTGGATCTACTTCCTAAATCTATCCTCAAAAAATAATAAATCACTTAAAATATGAAGTAGACACCAACCTACCAGAGACACTAATCCCCAACTAAATTTGCTAGCACCAACTTATAGTAGACACTGATCCCTACTCCAAGATGTGAGCACCAACTCAACAAGTGAGATGCCAATCCCACAAAAATATTAAAGTTTGATTTTTTATCTGATAAACCTTTAGAACACTCTTCCACAATACATATTATCTTCTAATGAAACCAGACAATGATTGGGATGCCACTCACATAGCATTATCCTCATGCTACACATTATTAATTTTATCAAATATTGCAATTACAGATACACTAGGAATAAACCTAGATAAACTATATATATGTTACAATGATTATTACAATCACATGTTGGCCTAAGAAAAGATTAATGCATTTGCAAGTCAGCCACAAGAATAAACCATCACCAAACATGTAATAGGCCAAGTCCAAAAGTGTATACATTACAATATAAGAAAGTGTTATGTGTTATCCAATCTTGCCTTATCTTTTCCCAATGGTCATCCACATGCTATCTGTGATAAGAACATGTTACAAGACTTTTGTGCATCAAAACAAAATATCAACTAGTTGATCAACTAGCATAGTGACCACTCTGTCATTTCTAACTTTTTTTTACAAATTCTCAACTCTGAAAAACTATTAAATTTGATAGAACATGTCTAGACATAATCTCCTTCCAAATTGTAAGTCATAACTCTCAAGTGTGGTGAAATGCGGAAAATAACAAGTTGCTAGTGTAAACACTGTGTGTTGTTTGAGAAGAAAACCTTGATAACATACCATAGATATTTTCAAATCACCTTGAATTTGAGGAATGGATGCAAGATGATATTACAATCATACTACAACTAATCTCACAACTTGTGACTATACTTTTGGAACCCAAATGCTTAGACATAGACATTACGATAGTTGTGACTTTTTGATTACACATTGATTTAACCTCACAATGAACTTGTTTGAAATCATGTACAATTACTGGTGCAGGAGCACCTAGTTTCAAGAGGTTCCATGAGGTCAAGAGTGATGTCATGAGTAATTTCAATAATTTTTGAGTTTATAAGGTCTATTTGAGTCGTTGTAAATCATAATGTAAGGCTATGTAAGCCATTTTTCATTAACTGTCCAAAAGGTCCTCATGAGGTTGAAATGTTCCAAAATGTGTTAAAAGACCCAAATAAGGGTAATAAGGATGTAAAATGCATAAATGAGGAGTTCCAAATTGGTAAAAGGGTAGTTATGAGAGTTACCAAGGATGGGAATCACTATTTAAATGATGTAATGTTGATCCAAACCGAAGAGAAAGAAGGAGTACATTTTGATTGAAATTGGGAATTCAAAAACCTTTGTTTTGCAGTCCTAAAAGAATTATCTTCTCTATTTCCAGGCCTTGTACAACCATGTAAGACCTGGAAATGGTGTATAATTATTATGAAAAGTTAGGGAAATGGGTTAACTTTCTTTTGGCTTTGGTTTGGTGTTTTTTTATGAAGGAATGAATGAGTTATGTTAGTTTTTGTAAAAACAGTTTGTAAACCCTCATTTACAAAGGTGTGTGCAAGGGTTTGATCATATTCCAGATTTTAACCACGAAAAAATTCTAAATATTAGTTATTATGAGAGTAGATTCAAGAGGCTTTCAGATGGATTTTATTTCATATCAAATGGGTTTTTATTTTGGGAGATATTTGATGCCCTAGGTGGATTGTACATGCACAATTCTTGTTTTTCTGTAATAGTCAAAATGGTCTCGGTGCATAGACCATAACTCTTAAATCAACTATTGGATTGTTCTAAATTTTGGATATGTTTTATTAATCCTATTTATCTACATCTCCACCAAAGAGATTTTGAAAATTTTTTCTGGTTGGATAAATGTTAATAACAGAATGCAGGGTATCAAAATTGTCACAACTGGGACAGATTTGGAAGGTGATTGGAAGCATGAAGTGGATGGACTCATGATTGATTGGTATGAGTTTGTAAGGATATGATGAAAGTTTTTTGATTATTGAAGGTTATTTATTGAATTTTTAAGTTTATGGAATGCAAAGGTTGTAAGTATCTTTGATAAGATTGAGGAACCTATCATATTTGTTATTGATTTAATGATAAGGTGTATTGTTACATGAGAAATGCCTCTAAAAATGTTGTTTAGATGATTCGATCAGCATGATCCTTGATGGTTGGTTGGTTTTCCATGATGCTCTGCATCAATTACAATTAATTATCACAATCTATTGATTCCTCTACCACACCTTTGACATCAATGACATCATATGTTCAACAATATCCCCTTGTATGATTGATGACAAACAACAAAGTTTTGTTAGCACATCAACACAAGACAAACCAATTCAGAACTCCCCTATGTGATATAAGTGAATTTAATGAGAATTTGAAGCATTTTGAGTTCCTCTCTCCCCCTTTGGCATCAACGAAAAAGTATAAAATTTTGGATTCCATTATCCCTTTCTGGATTCTAATGTTGGCATATGCACACTCCAATGAGACATTGTAAGTGATTGAAGGTTTTGTAATTGATGGCAACCTTGCAATCCTATAGTGTGGGCAAGGCATTATACCGACAAGGCATTTATACCAAAGTTAGTATACCGGCATCAGCAGATCGCACTCTACACCGGCACTCAGGACACCAACACCGGCACAAAGAAAGGAAGTATACTGGCACAAAGGCCGACATGATTTTTGTTTTATTTATTATTGTAAAAACCTTGTAAGCCGACTTGGAAAATTGTAAAATGACTCTTATATATAAAAGAGATCATTGTAGACATTTTAAAAAGGAGTAGGTAGCGAAAAAGAAAGTAATAAGGTAGACCTATTATGCGAAATATAGGTTAAGGTTATATGTAAAGAATAGAGTAGAAACTGGTATTGGATCAGGCATTATAGATGCTATTGTAAAGAAGTACATGATATTGGATTTGTATAATCCACATTGTAAGTCAGTGAGACTTCCCATTGAGCAGTGAGCTCTAGGCAAGTTGCCTTCCTGCATGTGCAGGCCCCTATTATAAGTACTAATCTCTTATTGGCCAGTGAGTGAATATTGTGGGCCACAAATCCCACCGAGGTTTTTCCCACACCGGGTTTCCTCGTTGAAATTCTTGTGTTAAGGTGTGCTTTTCATGTGGATGTTCTTGATTCTGTTTATTGTATTATTTCTTGCATACCGGTACACTGTTATAATATGTTCTGCATGTTCTAAGTTAAGAAAATCTATTTACCTGTTAGATACTGATTCACCCCCCCCCCCCCTCAGTATCTGTGGGATTCCTAACAATTGGTATCAGAGCTTGGTCCTCTATTTTCAGAAGTTTAACAACTTGAGGAAAATCTTGACACTGGTAAAGATGGAAAATTTGATGAAGCAACTTGATGGAGCTCTTTCAGACTATGATGCAGAGAAATTGAAAAATATCAAACTAGAAGATGATTTAAGGGTAGCTCAGGATATCATTCAGGCACTTCAAGAGAATCTTACTATTGCAAGAAATAAGAGAAGAGAACTCTATGAAAAGATGTAGAATGAGGATGATGAAAAAGAATTACTAAATGATCAGACTAGCAAACTAAAACTGGAGAACATAACACAGAAGAATGAGATGCAAGATATGACCATGAGATTTTGTAAAGAAATTGAAGATAGGAAGAATAATGAAGAAGAATTGACCAGAAGACTAAGTGATGTAGAAAATGAGAACACAAGACTTAGCTATGAAAATGACCTATTGAAGACAGATCTGATGCACACTCAGAATAACTCAAATGAACTAATGAGATAGAAAGAGATCTTACAAAGAGAACTAGATATTGCAAATCAACACAAAGATAAATTCAAGAAAAGCTCAGAGAAACTTGGTGACTTGTTAAAAATTCAAAAAGCTAATGGTGACACCTGTGGAATTGGATTTGAAGCAGGAGAAAGCTCCGGTACTGCAAATACTCAAGATCACAGAAAACCGGTAAGACAACCTAATGCTTATAAATTCAATGGAAAATGCTTTAACTATAATAAGTATGGGCATAGAGAAAATCAATGCAGATCTAGAAGTTATCAGAACATCAACACACCCACCGATCAATGTTCAAAATGCAACAAGGTTGGTCACAACTTTGAAAATTGTAGAATGAATGTAAGATGTTATGTTTGTGGAAGATTTGGACACTTATCTAATCAATGTAGAACACAAACTGGCATAGGTTATAGTAAAGCTATTCAAAAAAACAATGTAACTTGTTATGCATGTAACAAAATTGGGCATATTGCAAAATTCTGTAGAAGCAAAGGATCACCAGTAGACAACAAAAGTGCTAGCTTGAAAGGGAAAGAAAAATTTGAAGAGGTTAAGCATGAATTCTCAAAACAATGGATTAGAAAAGCAGATCTAAATGTTGAGAATACTCCTCCACCGGTAGAATCAATTAACACCCCACCGGTAGAACAGAGTATCACTGCACTGACAGGACAGAATAGTACTCCACTAGTAGGAAGTTCTTCATCGAATTGAAGAAAGCTTCTTTGAGGGTTTGGCAAATCAAATGACTTGTGCTATTATTCCCTCGGTTAAAGATGAAAAGTTGAAAATTACTCATACACCGGAAGACATGTTAAGTTATTACTTAACCGACATACATTCAATGTGGTAGATGGCAAAAAAAGTTTATAAATTTGAAGTTTTGGCTCTATTTTCACTTCACCAAGATTTCAAACCTATGAAGAGCGCAAAGATTCAGAGCTGAAGCATTTCGAGCAAGAAGCAAGAACATTTCAAGCAATCATCCATCCTAGAGGCAGCAAAAGGTATTTTATCATGGCATCCACCTCTGCACTTGAATATGTAGCAAACCCTACTGTTGTAGAAATTATAAAAAGACCTAGGCCTGTATTTCAAATAATTCCCGAAGTAGCAAAGAAAGATGATGCTATAGGTGCTTTTTCTCAAATACCCAAGGGAGTTATTTATGCTGAAGACCCAAGAATTTACATTCACTGCAACATTGAGGAACTAGGAGATGAAGAGATTAAGCAAATGTTTAAAACCATGATATGTGATGAAACCAACAATGTAAAGGATGAACATAAGATCATCTAAACCCTAGGATTTACAAAGATCCTTAGCATTCCTGAATTTCCCAAGGATGTTATTAGGACAGTCTTAAGCAGGGTGCATGGAGAATTTTTCTGGTTAGATGCAATCCACAAAATCACTAAGGAAGTTGTGAAAGTTGTCATAGGGTTACCGACCACCGGTAAAAGACCAGATAAAACTAAGAAGGTATCCAATGACCTAGTTACAAACCTAACTAGTGCCACATTCGACAAGAGGTCCTTAAGAGTAAATGATGTAACAGACATTAATGTGAGATTCATCAGCATGATATTAGGTTATAAAGCTACTCATGCAAATAGGCTTAATTCAGTTTCAAGTTTATGCATTAAGAGTGCTTATGATATGGTGACAGAAAATGCAAAAATTGATATATGTGAGTGGTTGAAGGATGAATTAATTGATAACATTGGAAAGATCAAGAAGGACAAGAAAGGAACTTTCAGATTTGGAAACCTATTAGTATGTCTAATGTTTTACATAACCAAGCAGGTTCCCAGTATAGGCTACAAAGAACTTGGATATGACATACCAGTAGGAAAATAGTTAACAGAACTATTCAACAACATGGGAGAAGACAAGGAAAACAATATCCATGATTTCTTTCAAGCATTAAAGGCTAATATGAAGAAAATAATCCGGCTATCACAAAATATTGTAGACAAATATAAAGATGAAATATGCTTTGTAATCAAGAAGGATGAGATCTGGATGGAAGCAGTCATCCCCAGGACAGTTTGGGTAACCGAGATGGGCTATGAGACAAATGATCATATAGTTGAAACATATGCTAAAGCACTACTAGAAGCCCCCAAAGAACCTAAGGAAGAAGTATTTGGTAGTGCAAAAACTATTGAGAGCCAAATACAATCTAAGAAAAGAGTGAAAAAGGTTGAGGCAGTAGTGAGAAGAGGTTCCAGACAAGCAAAGGCCATCAAAGAAGATGTGTTAAAATAAACTGGCATAACAGAGGATGAGTTAGCAGCTCTACAACCTGAAACTCACCTATCACCGGTAGGTACTTCTTCGGAGACCGACATGCCTGCAACTTTCAAGAGAGTTGTAAGGAAAAGAGATCCCTCACCGACAACCACACCCTCACGTAGGAGGACAAGATAAAAACAACAATTTGTGAGATCTCCGGTAAGAAAGGCTACACCAAAGAAGAAACTGACACCCAAAAAGAAGAAGAAGACAAATAAGGACTTGGCCCCTCTGGACATACTGTTGAATGAGATTACAGAAGAAGGAAAATTGAAAAATATTGAGAAAATATATGACACTTTAACAGCTGATGAAAAAGAACAAGTTGAAAACAGTGTTATATTGCATATGGATATGTACAAGAAATTTTTGATGGAAGTAGCAAGTGAAATTCTAGATGAACTATTCAAAAGACTAGAAGCAAGAAGACAAGCAGTAGTAGAACTAGACAAGAAAATAAAAGTTGAAAAACTACTTGCTGTATATCCGGTGAATTCACCCAAAGAAATTGATGACTTAATTGCTGAAGCCAACCGGTCAATGTTTTCTACTGCACACCGACACATTTCTCTAATGGTAGGAAGAGTCAATGAGGTGATAGAAGAGACAGAAAATGGATGGGATATATTCCTAGTTGAGAAAGAAAAACAAGAAGAATATAGGAAACCCAAACCTATAAAAGTTTATTAGAAAGAAAGAGACAAGGGTAAAGGCAAAGTTGGTGGACCACCAAGTATCAAGGTTAAAGATAGCTTACCCCCACCTCCTTTGATTACTCCACTGGTAGTAGCAGCAACAACAACTATAGAGGATAAACCGGTAGCTGAGAGTATGGATATAGAGGATGATAATCCTAATCCTGAAGTCCTATACATAGTAGATGTTGATACACAGAAGATCAACATTGTGGTAGATAAAGGTACAGTTGATAAGACTGAAATGGCTAGTGAACCTCCGGTAACAGAACCAATTGACAACACACAGGAGAAACCGAATGAGGACAAAGAACATAAAGTTGAAACTCAGACTCCAACAGAGAAACAAATAGAGCAAAAGGCTCTGGGAGAACAAGAACAGGAACAGAAGGAAACAGTGCCACCGACAACTGGAGAAGCAGGAAAACCATTGCTTAAGGAAATGCAAACTCAAACAGACCTACCGGAGGTCAATACAAGCAGGGTCACTTCCACTGGCAATATTGGTTCATCTTCAGGCTTCAAATCAACAAATGTGACTGAAGTACTATTGGATTCAATCAAAAGGATAACAGATTGCAGCTCACAAGCTTATAAGGCAATAGATGATACCATACCAATTTTGAAGGTAATTGCACCTAACTGTAATATAGACAACAAAGATTCTTTAGGACAAATTGATACCTTGTGTAAATATATAACAAAAAACATGGAGAAAATAAAGGAAGAGACACTGAAGGATAAGGTAGAAATTGAAAAACAGAAATTCTTTGATGAACAAATAAAGAAGTGTAAAAGAGATTTTGACACACTTCTATCAGAACTATGTAATCTATTGAAAGAATACAAAACTTTGTACAAGGACACCTGTAAGACAAACATTTTGACTGTAGATATAGATAAAAAGATGAGCAAGGTACAAGAGGAAATCAATAAACTTGCAGATAATTTTGTCAATTCACCTGATGCACTATCAGTTTTCGAACAGAAAATAACAAGTTTTGAGGAAGATTTACTTAGATTGGAAAGAGAGAAAGAAAGAATAGTGAACAAGGCTAAGAATCTAAGATTAAAACTAAGTCCAAGATTGGACTATCTAGCATCACTGCGGAAGGAAGTATCAGAGGCACTAATACAAGGACAGAAAACACCGACAGAGCATCTGCAACATCTCACCGGTACAGTTAAGAGAACAGAGACAACAATGAAAGAAAGTAAAAAGTTCATGGAAAGTATAAACCTGATTTTGGCAGATATATTTCAATTGGTAACTACACAGGTACAAGGGTGAAAACTACAAACTCTACTGACATCTTGACAACCTTTGTCATTGATGCCAAAGGGGGAGTAGTAGTATGAGCAAATTCAAAAATCACAGGGATCATATGCTTAGGGGGAGCACACATTTTTGATAGCATTTTGACTTCACACTTTTTTGGATTACAAGTGTTTGGACACTTTTTGAATTTCTCATGAGTGTTGCCATCAATGCCAAAGGGGGAGATTGTTGGCATATGCACACTCCAATGAGACATTGTAAGTGATTGAAGGTTTTGTCATTGATGGCAACCTTGTAATCCTATAGCACCGACAAGGCATTATACTGGCAAGGCATTTATACCAAAGTTAGTATACCGGCATCAGCAGATCACACTCTACACCGGCACTCAGGACACCAACACTAGCAAAATGAAAGGAAGTATACCGGCATAGAGGCCGACAATAATTTTTATTTTATTTATTATTGTAAACACCTTGTAAGACGACTTGGCAAATTGTAAAATGAATCTTATATATAAAAGAGATAATTGTAGACATTTTAAAAAGGAGTAGGTAGCTAAAAAGAAAGTAATAAGGCAGACCTATTATGTGAAATATAGGTTAAGGGTATATGTAAAGAACAGAGCAGAAACTGGTACTGGATCAGGAATTATAGATGCTATTGTAAAGAAGTACATGATATTGGATTTGTATAATCCACATTGTAAGTCAGTGAGACTTCCCATTGAGTAGTGAGCTCTAGGCAAGTTGCCTTCTTGCATGTGCAGGCCCCTATTGTAAGTAATATTCTCTTATTGGCTAGTGAGTGAATATTGTGGGTCACAAATCCCACCGAGGTTTTTCCCACACCGGGTTTCCTTGTTAAAATTCTTGTGTTATGGTGTGCTTTTCATGTGGATGTTCGTGATTCTGTTTATTATATTATTTCTTGCATACCGGTACACTGTTATAATATGTTCTGCATGTTCTAAGTTAAGAAATTCTATTTACCGGTTAGATACTGATTCACCCCCCCCTCTTAGTATTTGTGGGATTCCTAACATATAACTCATCTGAAAGATAAAGCATTCCAAATATGCTCCCCCTTTCATCTTGACTTCCAAAGTTCATCAACTCATCTTCTCTCTCTATTTCTATCCAAACTATGCATTGAAACATTTTGCAAGACTAGTAAGTCTACTTGCAAAATGGAGTCAAAACTCCCCCTCAACCTATACTTCTATTTGATTTAAGAGGAGGGAGAAAGCACTCCCAACTTCTACTAGAGATACTTAAAAGTCTCTCTTAGAAGAGGTTTGGTGAAAATATTTGGTATTTTCTCCTTAGTCTCAACATACTCCAACTTCACCTCTTTGTCTACAACCTTCTCTCCTTGAAAATGATACTTAATAGCAAAATGTTTTTGATTAAGTAAAAATAGGTTTTAAGGGACCCGAAACTCGATTACATTTGAAAGATATTCAAGAAGGAAATAAAACAAAATAGCTGCAAAAGACCAGCAAAAAAAAAAACTAGCAGCAGAGAAAGGGACAGCAAGAGGCTAGCAAGAAATTGGCCCCAAGCCCAGCATTACAAGTTAATTAAAAAATCTTCATAGTTTCCTCAACATTCTGTACCAAGAGCATCATCACCTTGGCTGCTTCCCTCAGGTTGTTGTTTTCCTATCCAATCTGACTCTCTTTCATTTTGGTGTCCTTCCCAATAGTGGTCTGCCTAGTTCTGTGCCTAGGATTCTGGTGGGTGGGGTTGGAGGTTGGAGCATCTTCTATAATTACCAAGTTCTTATCTTGATTTTTCCTTTCCAAATGATCCACTAACGCGTTCATATTCTGGGAAGAAACTTTAAGGACCTGGAGGCTGTGGTTCATAAGGCTTTTCAAAGCCTTCTCATTACGGGCGTTCTGGGTGTTGACGTTGTCTTTGTCCTCCTCCACCTTCTCTTTCAGTGTTCTAATAACATCCTCCAAATGTTTCAGGTCCCCTTTGATTAGATCTTTCTCCAACCAGTCCTCCATCTCCATTTCCTCCTCAACTTCACTGTTTTCCGTATCCTCATTCTATTTCCCAGAGTCAGACATCTTAATCAGCTTATTAATCCTATCTTCCAGCTCCCTTTGCTTACCTTGCATACTGGTGATGTTTTCGACAACCCATTTCTAGAAATTGGAGAGTTCCAGAGTGCAGTTGTGGCCAGTGTCCAAGATGGTGTTCACAGAGTCCTTTCCCTGTTCAGTCTCCTCAGAGTTAGGGTTGTCATACTCCTTAGGATTCAGAGCATCTTTCTCACTTTCTGAACCCTTAGGGTTAGAGTGAGGGTTTTCAGAATTACCCCCTTCCTCCCCTTCATCATAGTTCTCATCCTTATTTTGCTCCATTTCAGTATCAGTGTCCTTACCCTTTTCCTCTTCTTCATCACAATGCACCTCCTTTTCCTCATGCTCTGTTTTAACTTTCCTTTTTTTGTGGTTAGGGGTGCTGTGCTAATCCCCATTCGAGTCAAAGTCTTTGTAGTTCTCAGATATATGAGCGTTAATGATCAAAGGATCATCCTTGGTTGCCCTAGCCTTATCCTTAAGATGTTCATATATTAGCAGAATGAGCCCTTGGTGGGCTAAAGGGTAAGAATTAGGCTTTTTAGCATGGTCTGCAAGGCTCTCGTTTAGAGAGGATGCTAAATAGAAGGGCAAGGATATTTTAGCCCCATGACGGAAATGGTTCAGAATAGTGAAATGATAGTTATAAATTTTTGTAAATCTGCCATCCACAGTCAAATACTCTATTAAAGCCCTAAGAACTTTTTGCCGAAAAAGCCTTTACCTGTTGGGGAGTGTAGTAGGAGATGTTGTTCTTCTTTGCAAGCTTTCCCTTCTCATCCTCTGACTTTGAGAAGTTTTTGAAAGCTTCAGCTACATACTTCCAATCCCTATAGAATTTAGTTCCCTCCAACTTGAGCCCCGTAACCTCTGCAATCATGTTTTCATCAATTTGCCAAATCTGCCCAAACAGGGTGACTCTGTTGTTACTCCAGCTTTTAGCAAAACTGTAAGACACATAATTTCTACTTCCGTGAAGCTTTTCCATATAGTCAGTGAAGCCATGTCTGTGGAGCCTTCTCCAGACCTTTCGTTCACTCTTCCAATTCTCACATCTTGGAGGCTCGTTCCTGTTTAGGTTACCACCCATTCTGAGCTCCAAGTAAAGATACCCATTGCTGCAGTTCGCAATCCGCAGATAAAACTTTGAAAACTTGTTATTTCTGGAATTCTTGTGTAAGGAATCTTTCATAGTTTTGAAATTGCTGCTTATGGCCGCACAAACCCAGCTATTATTACTATAATCTTTCGCACACATATGATCTTGGATATGATGCCAAAAAACACTCATAATCTGACAGTTAATCTGCCCCAAAAATCTATCTTTGGAAATCGTTCCCCAGAAATTAATCATGAGATTAACTTGACCCATTGATGCGATCAAAGTATAATTGCTTTTTAACCTCCCTTTTGATGTGAGTTTCTCCAATGTATTTGACATCCTTCTCCAAATTGACCCCTTCATTGGCTAGGATATCCGCTACCTTATTGCCCTCTCTAAAGGTATGAGTTATACTAATGCTAAAATAGTTATTTAGAATATATTTAGCATTTTTAATTAAATTGGTAATATTACAAGAAACAAAACTTGTACCTTTGAGGGCTTGTATGATGTTTGAAGAGTCCCCTTCGAGCCAAATTTTTTTGAATTTGAATTCCTAAGGTAGCTGGAGGCTCTTTAGCATTGCCAGAGCTTCAGCCACATGGTTATTTTGGACCCCAAAAGGAGAAGCAAAAGTAGCAATGCAAATTCCTTGAGCATTTCTAATAACTCCTCCTCCACTAGCCTTTCCGGGGTTCCCTTTAGTAGCCCCATCAAAATTAACCTTTATCCAGTCATATTCAGGAAACTGCCAAACAATGTTATCTCTCTTATTCTTATTTTCCGATCTATAGACCTTATGCATTAGGTTCCATTCAGTGCGGATGTGTCTTTCCATATCATTCATATCAGTAATAGACCATTTCTGATTATTCTTGTGAGGAATGTTGATGTTCTCCTTTATAGCCCTGCAAATTTTTTCAAAGACCACCTAAGTGTTACACTTAGCTTCCCTAAATATCCTATTATTTCTTTCTTTCCAAATGCCCCAACAAATCATGGGGAGGGTCAAAGACCAAAGGTTCTTGATGATTTGGCATTTGGTTGGAAAGTTCCATTGCCAGATAATATCCTTGATGCTCTTGTTCATGACCCAATTAACTTTCCATTTTTCCCACATTTTGCACCAAATATCCCAGGTAAAGGAGCAGTGAAAAAAGAGATGATCAACTAATTCCCCCTCCTTTTGGCATAGCTCACATCTATTAGGGAATTTTAAACCTCTTCGGATTAAATTGTCAAGAGTAAGGGTACTATTACGAGAAGCAAGCCAAAAGAAAATGTTGACTTTAGGGATCAAAATGCTGTTCCAAAATTTACTCCAAATGGGATTGCTGGTTTGAGAAAAAGGTGTTTTTATAGGCTAAGGCAACCATAAATTCACCTTTAGGATCACTTTTCCAGAGGAATACATCATCATAGCCTTTGTTAGGGGAAAAGGACAACAACTCCTTCTGGAGGGAGGAAAATCCAGAATGAATGTCATCAAGCCTAACCCACTTGTCCTCCTTCTAGTAGTCACACACCATAAGCCCAAACCTCCTTTTACACTCCTCAATAATTTGACTGTTGTTTTGATCATAAAGAGCTTCATTCTTCATCCAGGGGTCTTCCCAAAACCTTATTCTGTCACCTTTTCCAAGGACCCATCTAGCCCCAACTTTTGCCTCTTTTATGGATTTGATAATGCTATTCCAGATGAAGGATCCAGTAGGGATATCTTCAAGGTTAAGGACCCCTTGTATAGTCTGATTCTGAATGTATTTGTCAAACCAAATTTGATTCCAACATTTCTTAGTATCATAGGTTCTCCATAATTGTTTAGCAAGAAGAGCTTTGTTAAAGGTTTTTAGAGTTTTAATCCCCAACCCCCCTTTGTTCTTTGATCTACACACTTTGTCCCAAGCAACCAAAGGTATTCTTTTTTTTTCTTCCACTCCTGACCATAAAAATATCTTCTGGATTCTTTCCATTGCTTCAACAAATTTAGCCAGGATACCAAATAGGTTGAGGGCATAAATAGGGAGATTTTGAAGAGTAGCTTGAAGGAGCTACAGTTTCCCAGCCTGAGATAACATTGAGCCTTTCCATCCAGCAAGTCTTTTATTAAGTTTATCAATAAGCATATTCCAGAAGGAATTTGGGGGAGCTAACCCCAAGGGAAGACCCAGATAGGTGGAGGGGAGCATTTCCACTTTGCACCCAATAATTTTAGCAATTTTCTGTTGTCTTATGACCAGAGTATTCAGGAAGTACATAGCTGATTTGTCCCAATTGACTTGTTGACCAGTAGCCAAAGCATAGGAGTTAAGAGCAGTTTTGAAGGCATCAACCTCCTTGACCGAAGAATATCCCATGAGGATAGTGTCATCAACAAATTGTTGATGAGTGCAAAAACCATTGGCAGAGGAAGGTTGAAGACCTTTGATAGTTTTGCTTTGTTTCAAATTGTGAATCAATTTGCTCATACTTTCAGCCAATATGGTAAAAAGGATAGGAGATATGGGATCTCCTTGTCTGAGCCCTCTTGAAGTTTTAAAAAAATTTGTAGGAGATCCATTAATCAGAATAGAGACCATATGAGTGGTGATCAACTCTCTGATTATTTTGGTTACCTTTTCATCAAAACCAAAAGCCCCCATGATTTTAAAGAGAACATCCCACTCCACTCTATCATAAGCCTTCGCCAAATCCAACTTTATCAAGAAACCTTCTTTTTTAGCAGCACTGAGGGAATGAATGTTCTCATGAACAAGAATAATTGAGTCCAGAATCTGCCTACCAGGAACAAGACCTTTCTGCTCCTCAGAGATGATGAAGGGAAGCACTGCCAAAATTCTAGTGGTCATTACTTTGGATATGATTTTGTAGAAAGAGTTGCATAGGCTAATTGGCCTAAAATTTCCCATAGAGTCCGCCCCAACAACTTTGGGGATTAAGGCTATAAAAGTGGAGTTAAGTTCCTTAAGGATTCTTCTAGATCCAAAAAATTCTTTGACCACATTAACCGTGTCTTCCCCCACAATATGCCAGAATTCTTGAAAGAAAAACATAGGGAAACCGTCAGGACCCAGAGCTTTATCCCCTTGAAATGAAAAGACAACTTTTTTGATTTCTCCAGCAGACGGGATAGCAGTAAGGGCCTTATTCTGAATAGGGTTAATGACCTTAGGAATAATATTAACCAAATTGAGTTGGTGTGTCTGATCAATGTCCTTGTTACTAGTAAGGAGCTGATTGAAGAATCTGACAGCTTCATCCCTGATTTCATCCTTATTGAGTAGAGTGCTATTTTCAACAATCAGTCTTGTGATTCTATTTGCTGCCTTGTGTTTTAGAGAAGTCATATGGAAGAATTTAGTGTTTCTGTCCCTTGCCTTCAACCATATAGCCCTAGATCTCTGCCTCCAATAGATTTCGTCCCTAGAAATAATGTTTTGGATTTTGACTAGAAAATCATCTTCCATGGCTTTGGAATACTTTTTGTAGCCTTCTTTCTGTATTGAATTTTGTAACCGGTCCAGTTCCTCCTTTAGTTTTTTCTTTGAATCAAAGATATCACCAAAGACCTTCTTGTTCCAAGTCTTAATGTTGGTTTTGATGTTTTTAAGTTTTTTGGCAGCTTTATACATGACAGTTCCATTAATATCAAGATTCCACCAGTTAGCAATAGATTTTTCAAGACTAGGGTGGGAGGTCCACATCTTTTCGAACCGAAAAGGGAATCTCTGATTATTCTTAAAATTCTCAGCAACAAAAGAGATGGGATAATGGTCTGACCCAATTCTATTAATAATAGAAAGGGAGCATCTATGAGAAAGAATCCAATCATTAGTAAGAAGGGATCTACCATGTCTTACCTGGATGAGATCTTCACCATCCCTTCGGTTAGACCAAGTGTAGGAAGCCCTATTGCGATCCATATCAATGAGAGCATTGCCATTAATAAAGTCCATCAGGTCAGATCTGCTGTTTGGTTGAGCTTGACTACCTCCAAATTTTTCAATGTCTTGCAGAGGAGTATTGAAATCTCCCATCACAACCCAGCTATTTAGAGGGAAGGAATTTCTTTTATGCTGAATTTTATTCCAGAATTTACTTCTAGCGGATTTGGAGTTAGGGGCATAGATATTATTGATAACAAATTCCTTACCATCAAAGATGCTTTTAGCTTTTAGGGATAAAATATTGCCATCAACATAAATCATATCTCCAGAAGTTGTGCTTTTATTCTAGAATATAGCAACCCCTCCAAGGGCTCCATTCGAGCTACTACCACAAGCCCCTCCATTTTTGAAAAACTTTAATTTCTCCACTTTCTCTTTACTCATTTTGGTTTCCTTAACTAGGATAATATCCAGATTTTGATCTTGAATGAGGTTCCTTAATATATCTTGTTTATTGAGACCATTTAGGCCTCTGATGTTCCAAGATATTACCTTCATTTGGAAGCCTGAGGGTAGGATTCCTTGATAGTTCACTGCCTTCCATCAGCTATGTTTTGCTTACTCTCCTGGTCCCTATGCCATTTCATAGTTTTGTGTCCCAGTGGGGATCTTGAAGCCCCAAAATTAGCCTTGGATCTAGTTCTGGTTTTTACTCCATTAAGGCCTCCTTCTTTCTTGGTTTTAATTTTCTTTCCATTTCCTGTTGTGTTTTCTTCTCGTTGTTCTGCTCTAGACTCATCTTGCATGTTGCTCCATAGGTCTTCTCTTTTCTGGGATGAGGTAGTCACATCAACTTCTATATTCTGGAATAAGGCATTTAAGTTTGCTTCCAGCGACCCAAACTTGTTACTCCTTCCCAGTTTTATTTCATGTTCTTGAAACTCCTCCTCTAAATAGTGTTCATCTTTTTTGATATAGGTTCATGAAAAGCCTCAGGATGAGAATCAGTGATATTCTCAATCTCACCATCTTCAAGTGTCTCTTCACTGATTTCATTCTCCTTCACCTGTGACTATAGAGCCTCAAAGGTATTGCTTGTTTTAATCTCAAACTCCCTAGTTTCATTCTTTTTATTCCCCTTCAAAGGGGGGTTCTTAGGAGGGTCAGTGCTATCTGCTTCCAGGTGTTCAGCTATATTCACCGAGTTTCCACTTTTTTCTTCTAACTTGTTGCAGTCTTTGTTATTATTTTTTTCTTTCCATACCTATTTGTGAATATTTGTCATCACAGGTTTTTTAGGGTTGCTGGGGCAAGCCTTAGCCCAGTGACTTGCTTTTTTGCAAGAGAAGCAAACAAATGGGAGAGATTCAAATTCTATGGATTGTTCCCATAACCCAAGTTTGGAATTTATGTCAATAGTGCTTGGGAGGTCCATATTCTGTGATATGTTGATGCAGATGCACACATACACCAATCTCTTGCGAGTTGCTGTCATTGGGTCTATCACAACAAGCTCCCCAAAGGAGTTAGCGATTCCTAAGAAAACATCCTCCACCCAGTATTCCAACGGCAGCCCAGGCAACCTAACCCACATCGGAGCAGATTCAAAGAAAGAATCATTGAGTTCCATGTTAGGAGACCATTTTCTAATAGAAAGAGAGGATTTGCCAAACATCCAGGGGCCACCACTTAAAGAAACTTCCATATCTTCCCCGCATGAGAAAGAAAAAATGAAAAAGCCTCTAGGCAAGGCAGAGACATCAGCTTGTCCTTTCATTCTCCATTTTCTCTTAACAAAGGACCTAACATCCTCAATATTAGGTTGAGGTCCAACAAATTTCCCCACCAAAGAAAAAGACATTAAAGAGATGCTATGATCAATAACTATATAAGGAATCTCAATCACAAGTTTACCTGTTCTATTATCTGATATATCCTTCACAAAGGGGAAAGACGATTTACCAGTCGGTTTACTAGATGCTTGTCTTGCAAAGAGACTATTCCAGGGTTTAGGTATTCGCCCCTCCTTGATATTTTTTGAGTCCAACTTCACCGCCTTGGGGCTTGAATCTTGAGAATCTTTTAAGTTTTCGGGATCGGGAGTAGGGTCCCATATTCATGGGTCCCCATCCTGCCTTCCATCCTCATCATCAGATGCTTGTCCTTGAGCTGCAGTGGATTCAGAACCAGAGGATCCAGCATCGCTGTTCCCTCCATTTCTCGATTTCAAATTTCCCATAGCAAACGCTATTCCCTCCGTTGTTCCCTCCATTTTGGTAAGCATATGTGTACATATTAATAATAGCAATATGTTTGTCTTTGAATGCATCACTCAATTATTTGAAACATATACTAATTTTTCCACAAAGAATGGAAATGGTCTCATCAAACTCTACTTTCATCTCCTTCAAATTTTATTCCATCCATTAAACCCAAGTGTAATAGGAAATTGTTGCAATGTATTCTACTTCTACTGTAGACATGGATATTTAATCCTACTTTTTTCTCAATCAAGACATAAGACTATCATCAAGAAATAAAGATCCACCACTTGTACTCTTCTATTCATCTATACTTTTGGCCCAATTTACATCTATGTATACAGACAAATTGAAATTCTCACTCTTAGGATGCCACAAACCAAACTGCGTTGTTTCTATAAGATATATCTAAATACCTCTTCACTGCCTTGTCACGAGTTTCCTTAGGCATTGCCTAGAAGCTACCAACCATATCGACTATCTGCATGATTTATTTTCTAGATGTAGACACATACAAAAATCTATCAATCATTAACTTATACAAGGTTTAATTTGCTAGATCAGATTCACCATCCTTACTCAATTTACACCTAGTAACCATAGGTGTACTTACTAGTCTGTACTCTTCCATCTTAACTTACTCCAACATCTCTTTTATATATTTGGTTTAAGAAACGAATAATACCCTTTTTTGACTAAGAAATATATAAACCAAGAAAGAATGACAACTCACCAAACATTGGCATCTCAAACTCCCTTTCCATAGGAATCCAAAAATCCTTGCACATTGCATCATTACTACAAGTTCCAAAGATAATTTTGTCAACATAAACAACAACAATCAACAATTGATCACCTTCTAATCTATGTACAAATTTATGTTTTCATTGCCTCTCTTGAAACTTTGTTGTTGCAAATATCTATCCAATTGAAACAGGATTCTCTAGGGGCTTTCCTAAGTCCATATAGATCTTTCTTTAGTCTGCACATAGAATCTAGTTTATCTAAGCACTATAACGCTTCCAATTATTCACTATAGACTTTCTCTTCTAATTCTCTATTAAAAAATGTAGAAATTTAACATCCATATAGTAAACCTTGAGATTATTAAATTCTGATAATGCTAGAAACATTCTGATTGCCTCTAATCTTGCCACCTAAGTAAATGTATCCTCAAAATCAACTTCAAATGAGCATATCCTTTGCATACTAGTTTGACCTTATTCTAGATCACTTTCTGTCTTCATTTAACTTATTTTTAAAGACCCATTTGGTATGAATAACATTCTTATATTTAGGTCTTCAAACCAACTTCCAAGTTTCATTTTTTTCAATCTAAGATAATCTTCATTCATAGTTTCTAACAATCCTTTTTATTTGCTTTCCTCTATTGAAAACACAATGGACATTGAGAGGGGGGTGAATCAACATTAATTAAAATTCATCCATCCATTAACACTTAAAACATTAAATTTCGATCTGCAAAAAAAGAACATGAAAGAACATTCACCACACATGGACAACAAGATTTTTACGTGGAAAACCCAATGAGGGAAAAAAACACAATGAGGATCAACTCACAATATATAAAACAATAGTTACAATGTTTATTTTAGACACACTACCTAGGAAGCTCACTGCTACCTATACTTGTAGTCTAAGACACACTACCCTAGGCAAGATATAATGAATTGCAAACTAAAGATCACTTCTCTAGGGAAAGATACAATATCACAACATTAAATGGTTTGGATTAGGTGAACTGCTGTAGAAGAAACATATCTAATTTATTGATATTGCAGTCCTCTTGGAAGCTCAAATCTGAATCTGTACACTTTATATTGCACACTTTATAAACTTTACATCAACTCTCACATCTCCAAAAGAAGATATATGTACACTTATTTTTCAATTACAAATACACAATTCACAAATAATTTTTTCCTTATATATATTCTTTGCAACATCCAAAAAGTATCCATTAGGTTGGCCTAATAGGACCTAATAAGAGAAACATGTGACAACGTATAAGTCACTTCTAAACACAATTCATCATCCATTCAATAGATTGTGAATCAACCAAATTCATAGTTGGCCTTAATGAGATGATAACATACTTTCAAGACATTCTTCAACCAAAATAAAATATGTCAGGATCAACCACAA
Organism: Cryptomeria japonica; assembly: GCF_030272615.1. Classification (NCBI taxonomy): domain Eukaryota; kingdom Viridiplantae; phylum Streptophyta; class Pinopsida; order Cupressales; family Cupressaceae; genus Cryptomeria; species Cryptomeria japonica. The sequence goes on from NC_081413.1 coordinate 553,470,146, forward strand.
TTAATAGAACATATTGAGTTAGCTTCATACATCAACACTGCATATCAAAGATAGACCCCAACATGATCTAACATCAAATACACAATGCAGACCACCCAAAAAATAATGTGACCCATAAACAACTATTCTGCATTCACCTCCTTAATTAATTGATAACTAGAAGTTGATTCACAAGTAGTAAATCACTGATCTATCAAACACTGTCTAGATTCGATAGACTGTGCAACAATAGTAAGCAATAAATCATTCACCAATTCACCAATAGAGTGGAAGTTCCTATCATAGTTCAAATACTCTATCCTTACCATGTCCCAAATCCACACTATCATATCTATCAATGCGGAGGAATGTGGAGCATTCTTCTATCTGCCTTGAGATTGTTCCTTTGTCAAATTGGGACTGAAGGATCAAACACATACAACTTTTGTTGTAGACAATTAAATCAACTAAAACCTTGATAGTATGCACAAAAACCATCACCAGGCCTAAATCCATATCTGTATAACCAAAAGATGCAATGTAGTAGGATGCAGAGTAAAACACTAACCCGCAATCATAAAGAGACTCATTGTCTCAATAAAAATATTTTCTTCAAACTTTCAGTCATGAGGATGAACCAGGACTATTGTCAAGACATATCTCAAGCATGCAAAATCTAACCAAAGTGTCTTCACTATAAACATAAGTTATACCATGAGAAACCATACATACCATGAACTCCGAACTGATATTTTGTCAACTGATAAAGCTCTGAATTGACTTCTACATCAATGACCAATAACATCTCCAACACATTCTCCATCTATCCAAACTAAGTGACAACACATATTGTTAGACATCATTGTTGACATTAACGACTACATACATTGCTAATAATTCTCTCAACAAGTCTCCAACAATCTCCCCCTTTGTCAATGATGGAAACACTATGTACATATTTGCAAAAGTCTATACAAACTCTGCCTTAGCTGTTATCTCTCCCCCTTTGACATCAAGGAAAAAGGACATAGTATTTATACCAATTAAAATAAAGTTGTACATACTCCCCATAAATATGTGCACACATCTCAAAATTCTTCCCCTTGGATGGAGAATCCTCAAAAATTGATATAAATATCTTCAACAAAAATGGTAACCAAAAATGTATCTTGTCTATACCTTAGCAACACCTTTGGAAAGTAAAATACCTTATATTATGCCTTCAACTATGCAAGAGTAGTCTTGTATGCAACTATAGTCGAAGAAATAATTTTGTTCTGACATTCAAATTGTAGGAATAAGTGTTATGCTATACCAATTTCATCCAATACCTTCATCTTCTTCTCAATCTACACCACTTCTCTCAAAACTGCAAACGAGGACATCAACCTTAGGCCAATAGTCTCCCTTGAAAAATATAATTGTTTCTTGAACTAATTACATTGTTCCTATAGAAAATCTACCTGCATAAGATGTTGACCAATCTACACAAGGAGAGATCCATCTTTATCTTTCTCCAAGTCATATGAATTGTTCATTTGAAAAATCTAAAACTCAATTGAGTCCATTTGTGCTTTGATAATTGTTGATGGCCCTTTTGAGACACTCAACAAAAGCCAAGTGTAATGGGTGAAAAATTAGGAATTAGGGTTTGAAGATAATAAAACCACAAACTAACCAAATTAACCCAATACATTGAAACAAAAGTGAACCTAATAGATCGAGCCATAATCCAAATAAGGAAAGGGCTAAAATTATGATTATATTCACTGGTTGGGAATAATTATCCTCTTTCTTAGTTGAATTTGGAAGATAATTATGAAATTAGGGTATTTAACAAGGAACAATTGAATTAAACTATTAAACAAACTGCTACAAATATCCCACAGAGCCACAAACTAAGATCTGGGCAAAATAAGATTTTTAGAACTTTAGAACCTATTCCTAGAAGTTTGGATTGATTTTTCAAGACCAAGTAGTACATATTTGCCCTAGTCCTCTGAATTTTCCTCCGTCAAAAGATGAACTTGTTCATCGTTGTCGACTCTACTAGAATTCTCGAGTATAGCTCCTGCACCTATTTTCTGTACATAGAAAGAAAGAGAAAGATGTTGGGGATAGGGTTTTCCTTAGGTCAAATCCACATTTAGGAATTAACCTTGAAATTGAAATATGAATTAAAATGAAAATTATTGCAAAGTGCTTTCCTTTTAAGAGAAAGGCCAAATCTAAAACAAAAGTTCTTATAATTGAAAATATACCTTGACAAAATTGTGTTTGATCTCATGCAAGGGCATTAGGATATCTTGTAAAACATCTTCAAAGAAGGTTGATCATGGATGCCATCTCGAATGCATAAAATTGACTTCACTTACGCTCTAATGCTTGATGAAAGCTTGATTGCTTGCTCACTTGAATTTGCTAGAGTGTTATTGAGATCTTGATTTCAGTTCTATTAGGTTTCAAATGAGAGGGGTAGACCTCCTTTTATACTTGACTGCCCAAAAATTAATTGAATTTTTGAAGTAGGCTGACATGGGATCAAATTTACCACTCATTTGAGATGACCGTTGTGGGGATCATGATTAGGAGGACCACGACACCTAACACCTTGGTCATGAGATTTATGACTCCAACATGAGGGGAAGATGGTGAAGGTGATGAAAATGTGAGAATGATAGGTGGTGTGAGAAGAATTAGGACATGTATCAGGCATTAGACGCCAAAGCATGAAAGTAAGGTCTAGGTAAGGACAAAATTGTATGCAAATATAATTTACGATGCTACACCAAGTATCACTATTAAAATTCTCCTAAAAGATGTACAAATGGGAAATCCTCAACCTCCCAAGGTCTCCTTAAGTTGGGTCACAACAATGCAAGGACAACTAGGTGTTCATGTGGATGACCTTAACAAGAGGCATGCTAGTTATAGGCTGGAGGCATAACTTACCTAAGTAGATCCTAACCTTAACGATTGAAATAAAAGAGAAAAAATAGATAAGAGAAACAAGAAAATGAATCACTAGCTATTTATCCCAACAAACATTATTGACAAAATTCAAGAAATTATTAAGTATCTTAATCAATTCAACATGTCAAATTTACCAATTCAAACATGTAAATGAAGATAGATTCCAGGAAACAAAATTACCCTTCTTTTCACACATTTATTCCAACCTCAAACACCTTAACACACGTAGATTGATTTATGAAACAAAGATGCTTACAACAATTTAGTTCATTCTTGAATTAAGGAAGATTCTCTAGCAAAGAGAAATACCAAAAATTCACAAGAAACACTCCATAAGATCGTAAATCCACACGTGTTGTTGTATGAAAATGATATTAGCAAATCACTAGTATCCAAGTTCACACTCTCCACAAAATGTATCTTAAAACAACTAGAAATTGTTTAAAAGCAAAAAAAAATAATTGTACTATGGACCTCAAAGCATCAATTCGTGGACCTTGAAAATAACGAGAAATTATATATATAGGAGGAGACCTCCTCAAAATTAGGAACCAATCCTATCAAAAAGTTGGCACCCCCAGAACACTAATACTTGGTATCCCTAGGTCATTGAATAGATCCCTTTAGGATCAAGACTCCAAGCTAAAACATCTCTCCTACTTAAGGAACTATGTGTTCTTACAACCAGGATATGAGAAAGCTCTTTGCAATCCTCCAATGAACCTCTTGGTGGCCACTCAACAGGGTCCTTCCACTTATAGACCTCCTATAAAGTAGCTTGATTTTATTAATTATATTTTAAGAAATAAAAATTGAAAAAAAAATTAAAATAATCATTCAATTTTTTAAATATAAAGAAATATAAAAATAAAATAAAAATCTATCATTCTTTAAAAAAATTTCTCCTATAACACTTAAATAGTTTTAGCCAATCATAACAAAGAAAAAACATTTTTATAAATTGAAAAGTTAAAAATTTCACATGTTAACTTAATAAAATTTAAATATTTTCTAAAAATCAAATAAACTAGTATAGACATCTTAAATACATCTATCTAAAGAAATGTCGAGAGATATCAATTTTAGAGCTATTTTATTTACCTAAATGTTAGTTAACATTTTGCTTTTTAAATAATGTTTATTACAAATAGAAACAAATTTTATTTTATCTAGATTTGTTTATTTTTTCATAATACATTTATTTTTTCTAATTTTAAATTAATTCAAATTTAATTTTTTTATTAATATTTTAAAATTTTATTTTTATTAAAAATATAATCTATAAAAATATATTTATTTTAATATATAATTTTTCTTTCCTTTTACTAATGTTTACTAATAATTTTATTTTAAATATTGGTAGATTAATTTAAAAAATAAAATATTTTTATGTTTATTTTATATTTATACATCTATCTATGCCTTTTTTATTTGGTATTTATTTTGAAAATATTATGTATATAATTAAATATTGGTATTTGATATGTAAATAGTTGTCAAATTTAAACTAAAATGTTGTCATTGTAAAAGCTCATTGACATTAATAACATCTTATAATAGATGGAAAGTCAATTTATTAATAAAATAAATCCCAAATGTCTTTAAACTCTTGTTGACTTGACCAAATAAAAAAAAAACTTTTTGACTTGGTCAATAAAATATGTGTTATTCTTTCCTATGTTTATTTTAATGGTTACGTGACAACGAAGGAAGACAATTTTGCAAATTATTATGCCATACTTTGTCTCTGGTCGCTCAATTAAAAAGTCAATTTGGAACAAGAATTATTGGATATAGAAAAAAAAAAAATTAATCAAAATCTATATTCATTAGAAATGTCCCTTTTTTTTCAAAAGACCACATGATACCTTTATGAAAAAATATAACTATAGACAACCTTAAAGAATGAAAACAAATAAAACAATAAACAAATTTTGAAATATATTTTTTTCGAATATTTTAAAAATAATTAGAGTCATATATGTTTTACAAATGAAAGAGATAAAAATAATTAATTAATTAATGATTAATATTGGGAAATTAAAAGTAAAATATTTATTTTTAATTTTTAAAAAATCATTTTCTATATATATTTATAGTTATGATTTTAAGTTGATAATGAGAAATTTAAACTTAGAGCTTAAATTTTAAATTAATTAAATTTTTAATTGATTTTTATTATTAAAATTAAATTCATGTAATATTATATATTATTAAGTAGAATATGCTAGATGTTGGTTTTAAAATAATCACATAATTTTTATTTATATATTTGTCAGGGAAATTAAAATTTAATCATGTGTAACCTAATATATTAGGATTGGATGATGTTTGTATTGCTTTGTCCTTCCTTGAGCTAAACATTAGAGATTTACAAAATAGAATTTTCTTTATAACATTAATAATAAATTATCATTCAATATCTATTAGTATAAAAAATAATGATTAAAATATTAATTGAAATTTAATTTTTTAAATAACAAAAAATAATTCAATTTATTCTAAAGTTCAAAACTATTTTAAAATAAAAATAAAATAAAATAATAGTCTAAATTTGCAAGAAATTAAAATCTTTAAAAAAATAAAATTTAAGACTAATAAGAAAACTTTTAAAATATTAAATTTTAAATTGTAAGATAAAAATCATAAAAAAAATTCTATTTTATGAAAATATAATTGTTTAGAAAACAAAATTCATAAAAATAAAATTTACTATGTATAAAATAATATTTTATTTTTCTTTGTTTAAATCAATTGTTTTGCATTGATTTTTTGTTCCTTTAAATTGTTGGTTTTTTGCTCCTTAAAATAGGAATTAAGGAATACAAATATATGGAATAATTTTCTCCACATTCAAAGCATTGATAACACTATTTTTTCCATAGGTAACCACTTCAAAGAGTTTAAGAGGTATATTCATAATATTTCTGTTTATGATAATTTGCTTGCCGATATGTATTTAGTGTGTATTGTTTGGGGAATTAGAGAAATAACCATATCTATTCATGTTCTTGAAGAATTTCACTTTTGTAATCCAAGTTAAGAAACACAATTTTGTTCCTATAACATAGGCTTATCAATAGAATAATATATTATGCATGTCTATCAATTCAGTATTATGAATTTTTTTAATTTAAATGTTGTAAAGGATTTTTCTTTTGGTATTTATTAGCTTCGAAGTCTGATGCTATTTGAATTTCATTCTTGTAATTTTATTGAGGATTTGGTTGGATGAATCAAAATCATTTTGTGTTTGAAATAAATTCAAATGGCTGCATTTCATAGAATTATCTAAGCATTTCAGGCATAGGTTGAGACTAAATGTTTTCAAGAATAAATACTTTGTCATCCATAATCTGTACAACACAAAGCATCATATCCTTAGAATTACTACTTGAATATGTTATTTAGTAGATCTTCTATAGTGTACAAAAGTGTTTATTCTATCATATTCTTAGGTAGTTGTAAAAAACAATGATCCTTGTGCCTTGGCTACCAAGTTTGAAGTTGCGATTCACAACAAATATCAGCCAACTTTATGGAAAGACTTTAATAATTGTTGTTGTGTTTCTGGATCATTGCATTAATGAAATTGAAAAAAAAAGATTTTGCATCATATGTTTAAACATCCTTGATTAGAAATCAATGGCTAATTGGGATATGTAAGTATCGTGATGCGTGAATTCGAAAGAAATTGTACCATCTAAGAAACTAAACATCAAGATAGGTATCGTTAATCTACATCTAGTAACTAGATATAACCATCTTAGTCCATGTTAAATATAATTAGTAATATACAACATTAATATATAATATTTCAGTATTGTATACTTCTACCTAAGCTCTAATTTTACAACATAAAATCCTACAATAGGAGATATGAAACTTGAGGAGATCCTCATAATTATTTGAAACTAGGTTGAACAACATTAAAATTTTTGGTCAAGATATATTGTAATAGCACCTTTGTTAATATTTAACCATCTAAGATATGTAAAAGATCTAAATTTCTTGTAACATGTGATCAAGATTATTGCAATTTCAAGAGTTCAAGAAGGTAGTTATTTCTAAAATTATTTTTTAATTGAAGAGGATATAAATATATCAGTTACATAATATTTATTTTCTCAACTATTTCATAGTTATAAATATCCAAAATTATAGCTTGCAAACCCCCAAACCTCCGCTCCCCTCTATTCCCCATTAATTTCTATGATTCAAACAATGAAATTAAGAATGAAAGCTATGTATAATACATTAGCAAGGCTAAGAAAGGAGAGAAATATTTTTAAAAGATTGTAGTGTGGGGAAACATCTATTTGGGATGCATATTATAATATAACACACGATGACTTAGACAAGCTACATCATTAGTATTGTCAAAAAATCTAGAAGAGCACAAACTTTCCCTATAAACCTGTACCAAATATGACATCAATATTTTTTTGCCCATGTATTTTGCTATTTAAGTGATTTGAAATTTGGTTTTCTTATGAAATAAAGTGATTCTTTGTACTATACATAAATTGCATTTCAAAAGTGTCAAAGTTTCTATTCAAAGTATTTAGGGAGTTACTCTAAGAATTGGCTATAACAAATTGAAACAAAATGAAAAATGCAATACATGATGTAAGGCGAGTTCTTGTTCCAAGAAAAAATAGATATGGTTTACTAGTCAGGTTTCTCTTAAGAGAAATGCTAATGTAAGATATAAGTTTATGTTTTGTTTTGAGATCTTGGCTAGGTTTATAAAGTTAGTTTCATAATTGCGATTTTTCATTTTTGAAGTTTGCTTGTCTTGGTCATCTATTTGTTTAGAATTTCTTTTTTTAAAAAATAAAATTATAAATTATTGAAATGCAGGACCATTGATTTATGGATTTTGTTCATCTTATGTGCATTACATTTTTGAAATTTTCTTGAAGCAGTGTGAAGGATCTATTGAACCAATTAACTTCAAACTTGTTACAATCAAACTCTTTATTATTATTTATAAATATTAGATATTTTCCAATTTGATATCTCTCAACATATTTATATTTTTGTAAAATATTGATATGCTAGTCAACAAATAGCATTAAACACTTTTGTCTATGAAGTACACAAGAGACACCTTTGACTGTGATTAATAATTAATAAAAGATTAGAATAATGAATTTTCAATTTTTAATTAATTAATAATCACGGTCAAAGGTACATCCTTATCCTGCATAGACATTTTGTCCATTTTGACGACTGAATAAACATTGACATCACTCCACACATTAATTAATTAAATTTTAGAATACAACAATTTTTTAATATTTGATTACCTTATATGCTACATAGACATTTCAATACAAAACCTTTTTTTATATTGAAACAATGCAATTGTAAAATGAAGTTATCAGCAATTAGTTAAATAAAATAAGAAAATACAATGAACAATATAGTCAAAGAATGCACAAAAGACACAAAACTATTTAATTGAGCCCATTCAACTAGCCGGTCCATTTTATCGGTTGGATAGACGTTGCAAACACTCACGTATTCCACGATTTTGACAGAACTCGATAATGATCAGAACCGAACGACGTGTAGTAATGAGAACCGAGCAACTTCGGAGTAGGTCGTGGGCAAAATCCAGGAAAATTATTTTCCCACCGTCTATCTTTGAACCTTGACTGGTAAACGTAGGTGTACTCGACTCACCAAGAACCCAACAAAAGGGGTGTAGTTTTGCATCCCTATATAAAGAGCATACAGCGCAGAACAAAAGACGCAGCAACTGAAATCCTAACTGAACAAAAGAGCCCAAAGCAATGGATCATTTCTCAAGTTTATTGAGCACCCTGGTTTTTTATTCTGTAGTATCCATTACTGTTATACACATGCTCACCAAGCTCAGAAGCAAGCCATCTGGGAGGCTGCCACCAGGACCACGTCCCTGGCCGTTGGTTGGGAACATCCTCCAGGTGGGCAAGAATGCGAACGAATCCTTCTTCGAGCTTGCGAAGATCCATGGCCCCCTCATGACCCTCCACCTAGGATGGCGGACAACTGTAGTAGCCTCATCGCCCGCCATGGCCAGAGAGGTTCTCAAAACGCAGGACCCATCCCTGTCAGCACGTACAATGATTGAGGCCGCCAAGTGTCTCGAATATGGCGAAAACTCGCTGGTGTGGAGGGACTGCGTACCACGCTGGCGCACTCTCCGCCGCATCTGCACCACCCAGCTCTTCACTGTCAAGCGTCTGGAGGCACTCCACCACCTGCGGCGGGAGCAAATGAGAAGCATGATGAGGGCTATTTATAAGTCCACGTCAGCTCCTGTGGATATCGGCCATGCTGCCTTCCTTACGAGCTTCAATTTGGTGGGCAACATGATATTTTCCAAGGACATGTTCGACTGGGATGAGTCGGAAAAGTCGAAAGAGTTTAAGAAAGCGCTCGCTGACATGCTCTTTGTTGGTGGCAAGGCTAATTGGGCTGATTATTTTCCCTTCCTCAGGCCTTTCGACCCGCAGGGCATAAGGAAGGAGATGACTAGGATTTTTAGGATTATATTTCCAGTCTTCGATCAATATATCGACGAGCGCCTGCAGAGCGGGACAAGAAGCGAGGATGAAGACAAGGATTTTCTCGATATTTTGCTCGAGAGTAAGACCGAGACTGGGGAGAAGCTCACAAAGTTTGAGATCACTCGCTTCTTCTATGTAAGTATATCTATCCTACAAACAAAGTATGAGATCGCTAGCTGTCCATCTTATATCTAGTTTTAGTTTTAGTTTTGAGAGAGTTTCTTAACAAGATGATTTTGATGTTTGTTATGTTTATAGGACTTGTTCACAGCAGGGAGTGAAACTTCTAGTCACACAATTGAATGGGCCATGTCAGAAATCATACGAAATCCAATGGTAATGGAAAAAGCGAGGGACGAATTGGACAAGGTAGTGGGGAAAGAAAGAAGAGTAGAAGAAAGTGATATTGACAACCTCCCTTATCTTCATGCAGTTGTTAAAGAAACCTTTCGTCTACACCCTGTTGCTCCCCTTCTGATCCACCATAGAGCCCTTGACTCTTGTGAAATTGAGGGGTATGTTATACCTAAGGATGCCCAAGTGTTTGTGAATGTTTGGGCGATTGGAAGGGACCCTAATGTATGGCCAGAACCAGATAGGTTCTTTCCAGAGAGGTTTGTGGACTCAGATGTGGAATACAAAGGGCAAAATTTTGACTTGCTTCCATTTGGATCAGGGAGGAGAATATGCCCAGGGCTCCCTTTGGCTCATAAAATAGTTCATGTAATAGTGGCTACTCTCCTTCAATGTTTTGATTGGCAGCTTCCCAATGGACAGAATCCAGAAAAGTTAGATATGAGCGCAAAGATTGGAATCAATTTAACAAAGGTACAACATCTGGTTGCAATTCCCACACCTCGCTTACCACAACATATTTATAACTGATTGCTACTATGATAAGGGAAAAATGTTCTTTCTATTTAGTCACTCTTGTGTTATGCTTGGAAGTAGTACTTCCTTTAAGTAAATTAAAAGGCTTAATATCTAAATGGATCATTCATGAACTATATTGAACTATATTGTATTGAACATTCTTCTCAAAGGTTGTTGTTTTTTGAAGGGGCATGAAATATTCTGTTAAGTAAATTAGTATAAATAAATGACTTAACATCAAAATGGATCATTCATATTTTTATTGTATTGAATGTGTTGTTCAAATGAGGTTGTTCTTTTGAAGGGACATGAAATATTCTGCAATGTGACTTCAGCAAATCAATATAATATTATTTCTATATTTGTTCTTCATATTTTATGTTTTTGGCATATCTATTGTGGATAGGAACATTACACCTAGTATTAGAGCTCAATTTGAAGTCATATTCTTTCTATCACCTTTTACAACTATCTACCATATGGTCTCACCTCATCCTCTTAGGATCTTTGGTGATAAAAAAGTTGTTGTAGAAGTAAAAGCAATATCTTTTTTTTCCCAAAATATCACTTTTTTCTTGTTAATTAAGATATTTTTTAATTTTTAGGGTAGAAAATTTGTTGATAAAAAATATTTGTAGAAGTTTTCATGCCCACTTTTTGACAACAAGAAAACCCAAATATTTTTTTGTTAAATCTTACTCAACTCCAAGAGTTAACCCATACATAACTAGGTACTTTGTGTTATAGTGGTAATGGTTACACAAAAAAATTTAATATAAGTTTGGTTTATAATAGTGTCTTAAATTTTGACTTAACAACAATTATTTGATGGACATCAGTCAATACTTAGCTTTAACCTATCATTTATATGAATAAACCCAAAATGTCATATATTACTTTGGCCTAAGGTTAAAGGAAGTTTCTCTTATCCACTTAAATGTCCATAATTTATACAATTTCAATACTAGCACTATTGTACTAGCATTTTATTGGCATGTCTAATACTCCACTAACTTCATTACTCATAATACCTTATTATTAAGGTTAGTAATATTATTAATAATTTATTGATAATAGTTTTGCTAATAATACCAACATTGAGGCTATATATTCTAAGCCTTCATACTAGTACTGTAAATAATTAATTCTATTAATGTGTTAAGGTTATGCCTTCTTCGACTATACTTTCTCTTTAATCGTCCTATCAAAATTTATTTGTCCCTAAACAAGAGCATTGGTTGGTTTAAGAAAATCATCATACAACAAGATAAATATGAACATCCTGAGTATTACCATAAGCCTAATTGTTACCATTATTTTTGTTGGTTAACAAATTTTGTTCTCTTCAAAATATGACAATATTGACTCCTAATCCAAGCATGAGAACAAACTATTAACAACAGTTGGAGAAGTTGCAATTATTTCTACAACTTTCCTTTGAATTTGTGAGGTACAACTCTCTCTTATGATACATTTTAAAGTTTTCAGTGTGTGCTTTTAACTAGAAAGCAGGAAAGGCAAACTTCACAAATTTTATAAAGAAAAGAGAGATGATATTATTCCCACATAATCTTCACAACAAAATATGAAGAATAACTCTCATGAAATTAAAAGTATAAATCATGTAACAATATCCACACAAAGATTGCTACTAGTATATGATCATCACATAAAAAAGAATCTAGTAACAACAACATGCACAATATCCATCTCAAATTCAACATGATATGGGAAACACTCTTCATCATAACACAAAGTTTACGATCAAAGAAAAAATATTCTAGCATTCAATGAATCATTCAAATCTAGATATAAGAGAATAAATTGAAATTCTTGTTGAAATAGCACAAAGTTTGCTCCAAACAAAATTCAATTAAAAATTTTCTAAGCTTACAATGTTATTGCTATCTGAAAAACTCGAAAGCTTTTAAAAATTGGAACTCCGTCAACTGGTTACTCATCATTTAAATAGTTCAACATCTAACTAATTAAAAATAACGGGTTCTTGAGGACAATCGACTAAAGAGAGTTTTAAAACATAACTTAAAATAGGAAAGGTTTTGTTGGGACCAATAGTTTTTGAGCAAGAAACGTAAAAATTAAATAGACTAACTAAAGAACCTCCACATCCTCATTTGTCTCTTCATCTTCTAGCTATGTCGCATCATCTATTGCCTCTTGGTCTTTTGCTGTTGTATTAGTTACATCGCCCTAAGATAGTTGTGCCACCTGTAGATTTATTCTTTTCTTGTACGCCTTGAAGCTGGAGAGAATTGGTGATAACTCTTCTGCTACAGGTTCAACTGTGGCTCCAACTCTAATCTTTCACTTGGCAACTCTTTTTCTAGCTTCAACAATATTCCTTGGAGCATCTTTGACTTCATCACTAATATAATTCAACACCATGATTGCATCCTTTAGGCATTCCAGAGAGTTGGGACCAACATTAGTTGCAAAGGATAAAGTGAAAATTAATTTAATCAATTCCTTCATTCAATTTGTTAAACTCCTCCAAGTTGCCTATGACAAATATAATTATAAAATACATCGAGATATATGGAGCCATTGAATTTTTCAATTTAATAATGTATATTAAAGTGAAACGATGAAAAAATTAAACACCTCAATATATCTCGATGTATTTTATATAGATTAAATAAATTTAAGATAGATATGCTAGTAGTAGTGAGAGCTGGAAAATGTTAGAGAACAAATTTGAATCTTAAGTTAATATACACATGTTAATTAGGGTATTCTATTTATTTATTTTGGGGGGGGGGGGGGGGGGTAATTAAATAGCTGGAAGGGCTAGCTCCCATTATATTGAAATTAAAGTTTAACAACTGTCCAAGAAATTTTAAGAGAAATCATGTGATATAAGAAAAACCCATAATATAATAGCCCCACAATGATCATAGAATAAGGCTTGCCAAGCCAAAAAGATCCAAACAAGTCAAAATTCGATCTACTAATAGCCTAAACTAGTTTAGACTTAAAACAAATGCTAAAAGAAAAGGTACATACAAAACAAATTCATCAAAAAACCTGATTCACAACTGACCGACCCAAGAAGTAGTCCCCTAATCTTGATTAGTCCCCTAATTAGGTTATTCTATCATTATTAATATTAGTATTATATAAATATTATTATCATTGCTATAGTAATATAGGATTACATTAAAAATAAAATAATGTAAGTGGAACTTGAAACAATGTAACATGTACATTGGTGAGATGTAGAAAGTGAGAATACTAGTGTTCGACAAGACTGGTGGAGAGGTGACGAGGAAGCTTCACCACTGCCAAATGAAAGAGAATGCAAACAAGGATGCGATGGATGGCTAGGATAATGAGGAGGAGGATGTTGAGTTTGTTTCTTTCTCAACTCTTGATGTAGTTTGTTTATGAGCAATCATGAAACTTGGGAAAAGCTTAAACCGCACACACTAAGCTTACACTTCTAGGCTTAAAAGTGTTAAACACTCAGAATTGACTAAAATTCTCTAAACTTAATATATTGCTTAATATGTATGATTTAAAGGTGACCATGAACTTAATGATGCCGAAGAATGGTGCAGGTGTAATAGCAAGCACTCCCTTTGTGGAGACGACCATTGAAATTATTGTAGCAATTGAATGATAGTGAAGTTGTTTCTGTGTCTTGAGTCGCTAAAATTGGAGGAGCCCAGCCATGTGGATATTGATGCTACAAAAATTGTTCACATATTCCATGCTGTGACAAATCTCAACAATAGTTATTGCCGAACGACTTTGTAATATAAACAGGTACGCGGATAGTGTCATTTTTCTCTGCACATTTTTAGGAACTTTGACTGGAATTGTCCACTCCCAAAGAATCCCACAAACTCAGGTACTTTTGATAAAGACGTAGAAGTAATTACATGACAAGTTCATTAAACCTATAGTTTGACTCACTAGTTTATTTATTTTTTTCTATTAAATCCTTGTTGACCGGACCAATGTCTTTCATTCCTCGCTTGATTTTTTATTTCACGTCGCAACGAAAGAAGACAATTTGGCAAATTTACACATTTCATGCGGACAATGAATCTTAACACCTACATAATCTAGCATTTGTCATGGATTGTAAAATTAACCTTTGAATGAGTTCACAAGAGTGGACTATACAACTTAACCTTTTCACAATATATAATAGGTGGGAAAATCTAACCATGTGCTACCAATTATATCAGGTGAATTATAAAATTTAATTTATGGATGACGTGTTTATATTTTTTTACCTTTCTTTGAGTTAAATATTAGATACTTCACTTTTTTAAATTAAAAAAAGGTAAACTAACATTTTTATAATAGAATTAGATGTATATTGAGATTGAAACTTGGTACTCTTTGCAACATTAGTTTGGGATTTTTTTTTAGGGGCTAGTTAAACTATTTTTTGTTAGAAGGCGATTTCGTCTTTCCATTCTTGTTATGAAATTACTAGATTGATCAAACTATTTCTAACATTTAACTCTATGAGAGAAATTGCATACAAGATTACAAAATAAGCATAATACAAAGATTTCACAAGATCATACAAGATATAACTTGGGAAAGCCCTCATGACGGAAAACCCTATCTACCAAAAGTATCCACAGTCAATGTATTATCTAGCAATGGAACATTACAATACATGGTCCAAGTGAATATTTTTGGATCATCAGTGTCCTCTAATACATAATCCATGTGTCCAAGCATAATAGACAATCAATAACACATCATATGTCATGCTTCACATATGCACTCTACAAGAGAGCTCATTACAAATCTTAGCCTACCTTCATCACTAAACATGTGTGCTTTCTTTTTATAGATTCAAGATCATACAAAACCACCAAATGGTATTGGATAAACCATGTGTCTCAAAACCATAAGAGCACAAAATCATTGACCTTAATATTTAATTTTGGTACAAACATTTTGCAATATTAAATAAATTTTCAATGTGCAACCTTCTACATAAAATATCTAACCAATATTACAAGACAACTTTACACTTGTGAACCCCAAAAATACTGAATGTGGCTAAACTCACCTTGAAAGATGCATCAATGTAAATATTTATTTCACATAATTAAAATAATCTTTTTCTTGTGCAAGATGTACAACACCCTTTTTCCTAACAATTCTAGACTTTCCACTTGAAGAGACATATTTCTCTCTTGTGTTGGAAATTTTTTGCTTATTAGAACTATGTTAGCCATTGTCCCATTCTTTATGACTTCTGTTCTTAAATCCCTCTACTTTGTCTTGTCTTCTATGGGAAAAATAATGAGGGCCTTCCTTTAGAGTGTCTTAGAAGCTAAGACGAATATTTCTACTTTCATGTGATGGTTGTTAGAGGATGTGTTTAAGTTAGACATGAGGTTTTGCATGTAGAGGCTATTGTAGCCAATTTTAGTTAGAGTAACTAACTTGTGAGGCTTCCTCTTTTTAACTCTTTTCTTGGTTCTTTCATCCTACAAATTTGTATTTATTATAGTTTATTTTTTGTCTAATATTTTGTAGCAAGATAGTTTTGATTATTTCCATCAAAGGTTTGTGTCTAGGTGCCTTATGATATTGTACCTACTTTTGTTATTAGTCATATAGGCCAAGGCATGCAATATAGGGTCAATTTTATTAATTAAAAGAATTGCTCTAGTTGGTTATAGCTTAAGATGATTTAACATACATGAATCAAATCTAACAATAAATTTATAAACAACTAGCAAAACAGCTATAAGAAAAAAAGACATTATTTTAATAATTATCTACCCATCATTAAAATTAAGATGATCAAGAATATGAAATATACAAAAAAAAGTAAACCAATAAAAACAATGTTTCAATAGTTGAGCATGTTCCAATAGTTGTTATAACATTTGTTGATCCATATGCGGACCGTCCAACAACGTGTACTATAAAAGAATCTTTCTTTGATTTTTGATTTGATGCCCAATATTTTTAACAATATTGCACTTATAGTTGTGACTTTAAAGTTGTTAGTGTTGATGATGAGTACTCATAATTGACACAAAAATATTCCTTACATGTAAAAAGCAATAAATCATGTGATCGCATTAGCACATCAATAAAACATGATTTGGTGTACAATTATACAATCACTTTTATCTAACTTTTTTTTTCCTTCCCTTTCAAACACCTCAACAAAAAACAAGATATATTCCTTACATGTAATATTTGTTGACCCATATATGGACTATGACATTTGTTGACCCATATACAGACTCCCCAACATTTTGGAATATAAAAGAATCTTTCTTTGATTTTTGATTTGATGCCAAATATTTTTAACAATATTGGACCCATAGCCGTGACTTTAAATTTGTTAATGTTGATGATGAGTACCCATAATTGATACAAATATATTTCTTACATGTAAAAAGCAACAAATCATGTGATCAGATTCACACATTAATAAAACATGATTTGGTGTACCTTTGATCTAACTTTTTTTTCTCCCCTTTCAAACATTTCAAAAAAAAAAAGAAAGATAATGTGACATAATATTTAACAAGAACGCAAAGCGTCAAGTTCCTGCCATTAGAAAAAGGAGAGTAATAGATAAAGAGATAGAAAGATGTAGAGGTAGAGGTAGAGGTAGAGGTAGAGGTAGAGGTAGAGGTAGAGGTAGAGGTAGAGATAAAAATAGAGAGATATAGATAAGAAGATAGACATATAGGGAGTAAGACGTATAGGGAGAGATAAAAGTAGAGAGATATAGAGAGAAATAGATAAAAAGAGATAATTGTATAGGGAGAGGTAGAGATAAAGAGGAAGAGATAGCTACATATAGATGGAGAAATAGAGCTACATGTGGTACTATGATAGAAGAATACAGAGAGTCAACTAGAGCGAGAGAGAAATATAGGTAGAGAGAGAGGAGAGGGGGAGAGGAGAGAAGTTATTGTTATCAAACTTTAATTTAAGTAGTGAAATTAAATTAAAATTCCTTTTTAATATTTGAAAATAATATTACCAAAATTTAGTTAAAATATTCTCGTGGTTGAAAAGATTTATTTCTAATTATTGAAAATGAGTGCTACTAGAATATAAAAAATAATGTTTTAAAATTTTATCCATAATTCAACTAAAATTAAAAATTTATTACAAAATTTATATAATATGTCGATTGAGTTATCATGTCACTATATACATTGGAATATTTGTAAATGGATATATAGAATAAACTTATTTATAAATTTAATCTTTCAATTGTTAAATTTTTTTTATAAAATTACAAATTGTTACTTTCTAATTATTCATTTTTAAATAATTAAAATAGATGTTAAAATTGACTATAATTATTTTTGAACCACAATTCTTAATAAAGATGAAAATTAGTCCAAGGGGTTGAGCTTAATTGGTTAAAACAATGGGTTCTCACATCCAATCAAACATAATAATAATAATAATCGGCTTTGCCCTATTACCTACCAAAAAAAAAAAAAAGATGAAAATTAAAAATTAATAAATCAATAAAATCAATATTAACAAATTATAAAATATTATAAAATTAAACTCTACTCCAAACATAACATTTTAAAAATATACAAAATAAAATTTAAATTTAAAATTATAAGTAAAACTAAATTTTAAAAAGTAAAAAAATGAAATACAATCTATTAAAAAATTTAAAATAAATATTTTTAAAAAGAATATAATGAAAAATCAAATATTTATATTGGTTAATTTTTTTTTAAAATATAATAATTATTAAATATAATTTAATTATTAGTAAAAAATTATGAAAATAAAAATATTTATTATAAATTTAACTATAATACAAATGGAATAGAGGTGGCTTCATTTTATAGATGAAGTACGTTTTGGTTATTAATGAGAGTTAAATGCATTTACGTAAGGTATGGAATTACCGGGTCCCACACGCAGCAATTGGAATGTAAACCGAGATTAATAATTGAAGTAAATGTCTAAAGTTTGGAAACTTATTATTATTTTTAAATAAAAGCAAATAAATATAATTTTTACACTATTGTTACTCCTATTAGCCAATAGGAAAACAGACAAATAATTTTATTTAAATCATTTAAATATACATAAATATAAAAACTATAAAATGACACTCAAATTTTTAAAACTCTGAAAAATGATTGGACAGTTTAAAAGGGAAAATGCATCGAACGGATGCATATGTATCCTACCTGTGGGCAGGAACAAATAATATGACCCCAAAACTTTAAGAAACAACAATTAAGAATGATTTGAAATTTAGACCAACTCAAGCCACAAGTTCTTATTCCAAGCCAACAACATAGATCATTTTTCTCTGCACGTTGTTTGAACCTTGACTGGATTCTTCCACCACAAAAGGGGTCTACTTCTGCGTCCCTATATAAAGAGCAGACTGAGCAGAAGAAAATACGCAGCAACTGAGCTCGAAACGAGAGAAAGAGCAAAGCAATGGATTTCTCAAGTTCTTTGAGCACCCTCATTTTTTATTGTGTAGTAGCCACAGTCATTAGTGTTGTATACATGCTCACAAAGCTCAGAAGCAAGCCATCTGAGAGGCTGCCACCTGGACCGCGTCCCTGGCCGTTGATTGGCAACATCCTCCAGGTGGGCAAGAATGTGAACGAGTCCTTCTCTGAGCTGGCGAAGATCCATGGCCCCCTCATGACCCTCCACCTCGGATGGCGGACAACTGTGGTGGCCTCCTCGCCCGCCATGGCCAGACAGGTTCTCCAAACGCAGGATCAATCCCTGTCAGCACGTACAATGATTGAGGCTGCCAAGTGTCTCGAGTACGGAGAAAACTCGCTGGTGTGGAGGGACTGCGTGCCACGCTGGCGCACTCTCCGACGCATCTGCACCACCCAGCTGTTCACCGTGAAGCGTCTGGAGGCACTCCACCAGCTGCGGCGGGAGCAAGTGAGAAGCATGATGAGGGCCATTTATAAGTCCACCTCAGCTCCTCTGGATATCGGCCACGCTGCCTTCCTCACCAGCTTCAATATGGTGGGCAACATGCTATTTTCCAAGGACATGTTCGACTGGGACGAGTCGGAAAAGTCTAAAGAGTTTAAGAAAGCGCTCAATGAGATGCTCTTTGTTGGTGGCAAGCCTAATTGGGCTGATTATTTTCCTTTCCTGAAGCCTTTCGACCCGCAGGGCATAAGGAAGGAGATGACTAGGATTTTTAGGATTATGTTTGCAGTCTTCGATCAATATATCGACGAGCGCCTGCAGAGCGGGACAAGAAGCGAGGAGGCAGACAAGGATTTTCTCGATATTTTGCTCGAGAGTAAGACCGAGACTGGGGAGAAGCTCACAAAGTTTGAGATCACACGCTTCTTCTATGTAAGTATATCTATCAATCTATCCTGCAAACAAAGTATGAGATCACTAGCTGTCCATCTTATATCTAGTTTTAGTTTTAGTTTGGAGAGAGTTTCTTAACAAGATGATTTTGATGTTTGTTATGTTTATAGGACTTGTTCACAGCAGGGAGTGAAACAACTAGTAACACAATTGAATGGGCCATGTCAGAAATCATACGAAATCCTATGGTAATGGAAAAGGTGAGGGACGAATTGGACAAGGTAGTGGGGAAAGAAAGAAGAGTGCAAGAAAGTGATATTGACAACCTACCTTATCTTCATTCAGTTGTTAAAGAAACCTTTCGTCTACACCCAGTTTCTTCCCTTCTGATCCACCATAGAGCCCTTAACTCTTGTGAAATAGAGGGATATGTTATACCTAAGGATGCCCAAGTGTTTGTCAATGTTTGGGCGATTGGAAGGGACCCTAATGTATGGCAAGAACCAGAAAGGTTCTTTCCAGAGAGGTTTATGGACTCAGATGTGGAATATAAAGGGCAAAATTTTGAATTGCTTCCATTTGGATCAGGGAGGAGAATGTGCCCAGGGATCCCTTTGGCTCATAAAATAGTTCATGTAGTAGTGGCTACTCTCCTTCAATGTTTTGATTGGCAGCTTCCCAATGGACAGAATCCAGGAAAGTTAGATATGAGCGCAAAGTTTGGAATCACATTACAAAAGGCAGAACATCTGGTTGCGATTCCCACACCTCGCCTACCACATCATATCTATAACTGATTGCTACTAGGAAAGGGGAAAATGTTGTTGCTCACTTTACGACCCTATCTATTTCTTCCTAATTAGTTACTTTGGTATTCAGCTATAAAACACATATATTGTCCCTTTATCTCACATGTTTGGGAAGTAGTAGTTTCTTTAAGTAGAATTAGTATAAATAAAGGGTTTAGCATCAATGGATCATCCATGATGAGTTATATTTGTATTTAATCAAAGGGCATTGTTTTTTTGAAAAGGTGTGTAATATTCTATAATGTGGTTTTGAAGCAAATCAATATAATATTATTTCTATATTTATTTTTCATATTTTATGTTTTTTCGTAAATCTATTGTAAGTCATATTCTTTCTAGAACCTTTCACAACTATCTGCCATATGATCTCACCTCATTTTCTTAGGATATTTGGTGATTAAATAGTGGTTGTAGAACTAAAAACAATGTTTATTTATTTTTTCAAAAATACTCAGGTTTTTTCTTTCTAATTTACTTATGTTTTTATTTCTAGGGTAGAAAATTTGTCAAGATCAAAAGTGGTTATAGATGTTGTCATGCCCACTTTTTAAAAACAAGAAAACCTAATTTAAAAAAAAATAAAAATAAAAATTTACTCTAACTCCAAGAGTTAACCCATATTGTATTAAATATATAAAAATATAGTATTATTAACCCTTCTCATATCCATAATGCTAATACCAACTTTTCCAACAAGTGTCCAAATTTATCAATATTAGTTTAGTTTGATTTTTAATATATATATATATATAAAATTCAATAATTTATTTAATTGTATGTCATTTTCTATATTAAAAATACCACGATCTTAACCACCAAAGTAATGCTTCTTGATACGAGTTCTATTATTGAATTTTATTTGCAGCCAATTGTCATTATTAGCTGATAGGCTATTATAGGTGGGAAGCACCCTCCAAATTTTACTGATGTTTCAAGTTGCAAACTTTTTCTATACGGTTCTCATGCTAGAAACTTTATCTCTATAGTTCTCACACTAGATTTGTCATGCTAGAATTTTTTTCTAGATGAATGAGATATTCCTCATGTGTAAAATAAAATAAAATAAAACTAAGGTCTTCTCTGGTTAAAAAATTGTCACACGGTAAAACAATTTTGCATTACCCTAATGACCGAATCGACGTCTACCATGATTGAATCAATGGCTATGCAAACTACCTTGACCAACAAATCACCCACTACATCCTATTAATGTCATTTTACCAGGGGCACAATGATATCAACATTATTTGCCTTGTTCATTATGGGAGCTTTGTTCCATTGGTTCCATTTGTGGTAGATCATTTGAGATCCAAGCAGTAGAATGAAGTTCTTCCTATAAATCTTAGGATTAGAGAAAAGATCCACTAGGAGGTCGACACCTAGACATCTAGACATTATCGTCTAAATGTGAATTGTTATGCCATTTTAGTCAACTTCCTTTGCAGGTAGGCACCATGTGTGAGGTGGACGTTTGAGCTGAACAAGATTTGTATAAGTATTTTAAGAATGTAGGTAGATTTGAGTTGCATTGAGAGTGCAGTAATAAGGAAAATAATTTTTGTAGGAAAAGCCCTTTTTTGTTTTTAGTAGTTGTTGAAAGCCCTGAAACAATAAGTCCATGTTGGTGACAAAGCAAACTTGATTTCTAGATTATAAAATAGAATTGCTAGGTGTGCAATTTTCTTCTTCTTCTTCTTCTTCCTTTTGAAATTACAATAAATAGGCAACCAAAAAGATTGTCTTCTCATATACAAATTCCATTCTTTTGGCACCATGTCATCGGGCGTAGGATAAGCAATTTGTGAATGTCAATTTTTATGTCCACCAATGATATCAGTCACTTTTTCTTTAACTCCTTGCTTACAATGAATCAAATCAATGAAGTAATTTGAGGACTAATATTATGTTGAAACTGTTTATTGAATGCATTGGCCAATTGTGGAAAAGAATAGATAGAATAAGGAGGAAAAGATAAATACCATTGCAAAGCTTTATCTCTAAAAGTGCAATATTTTTTTTTTGCCATGAGTCTATGATCATGAGAGAAATCACCACACAAGGTTTGGAATATTTTCACACAAGTGAATAGGTCACTTTTTCCATTATATAATTCCATTTGGGTCATTTCCACATTCTTAGGAGCAACCACATGAACCACATCAATAGATAGTGGGCTAACTATATCATATGTGGGGATATTGAACTTAGATTTGGTTAAAGAAGCCAATTGTTTTTGTAAGGATGAGACAATTTGAGTTAGGTTATTGATAGTGGCTTAATTGGATGAGTTGGAATTGAACATGCTAGATTGTGATGGAGGTATAGTGTTGTGATAGGTAGGTGGAGGTTGAGAATAAGGAGGTAGAACTTTATAGTATGTTGGTCAAGGGGATAGTTAGTAAACAAATGGAAGGCTCATGGAAGGAGGTATGTAAGAGTATTTATTAATAGGATTTCCCACATGACTAACATGTGTAGGATTAACATTTTTTGTAGAGTTATCCATGATAGAAGAAGTATATATACACACTAGGTAAGGATGTAGGCATAGGAGTAGAATTCTCAAGTTGTAGAAATAGAGTAACCAAGAGCTTTGACACAAAATTTTATAGGAATAATATTGGTATCAATAACATGAGCAATACCATGTAACACTTCCACACCTATCTTATCACTTTGAACCATTCTCTTCAACCCTTCAATCAAGGGGATTGCCTCACTATTTGGGTGTTCTTGACCCATCCATTGTTGAATCTCATCCAACTCATTGTGAAGATTCCACAATTGTTCACTAGTAAGCCTAGTATGTGAGTCATCCAAGCATCATGAGAAGTATGAGATGAATTGTTCTCCATAATGTTAGGTATGCCTTGTGTAAATATTGAGGCTTCACCCAAATTCCCATGGAATAGGTTATCAATGTAGGCTCACACCCCTCAATATTTAAGCTTTGGGATGCCATAAGCCTATAACTTCTTCTCACCAAGATGTTGGATATAGGTGAAAGGGTATCAAAATTCATGCATAAAGAAGGAGATATTGAGTCACACTATTTTTTATAATACAAGCTATATATATGGTTAAGAAATGCAATTTATTTGTAAAATGATTAACTAACTAATTGGATATTCTAAAGAAATGAGAGATGTAATAACTAAATACTTCTAAATATGAAAATAACTTGAAATAATAATCATATGTAAGCATATAAATGAAAAATTATGCAAACAACAAGTTAATTTTGTCAAAATAAATGAGGGTTTTTATGAATAAAACTTTTAAATTTATGTTAATTAATTAGATATGCGAGTGCAAATATAGTTTTATTAAAAGCGTACAAATTAGATCTAAGAATAAAAAATTAGAATTAATACAAGTACAATGTTTGGCTCACCAAAATGTGATGGATGGGAAAATTATGGTTTCACAAGTTAATCCTTGTAAAATAGGAAATGACCTAACTTTCCAACAAAAACATTGAAGGAAGGGAGAACTCAATTGATCTAATGCAATAGGATTGAATGCAAATTAAGTTCTTCATCCTTTTTGTTTAGTTAAAACTGATTTGAATGTATTTTAAATGCTAAGTCTAGGATTAATGATGAAGAATTGACATAAAATAACAGAGACAACAAGATACAAATACAAAATGTAGACAAGAGGCCAAATATGAGCAGAAGAAACATAAAAGCATCAGTGATAGAAAGTTCGACCTGAAAGCCTGACACCATGTGGCAATTTGAATTACAATCCCTTATGCCAAATGCAGATAGACTGGAATATTTTGGAATCAAGATGTTGCACAGAATCTGTTCCCTAAAGCTCATCGAAAACTTTTGAGACCATGGCAGATTTTTCATCCCGTTCCTTAGGTTTTTGCCTCTACAAAAGTTAGATCTAATCATTATCATCTCTTCTGTCAAAATCTTTGTTTGTGGCTCCTAAATCTATCACATGTACATAGAAAGAAGGAAAATATTGTTTTTGATGGGGGTTTGGCTTAGGTCAAACCCTGAGTTTGGAATTAAATTCTTGAATTGAATTGAAATGTAATGAAAATTCTTTTGTGAAAGCTTATCTTTTGAGAATAAGGCTAGATTTGAACTTGAAATGCTTGAATTGGAAATTGATACCTTGATGAATGTTGCATTGAAGTCTTCATGCCAAGGTTGATAATTTCATGTAGAATGTATTCATAAGTTATTGATCATGGATGCCATCACGAATGCTTAAAATTTGAACTTTAATATCTCCTTCACTACCTTGATTATTCTTGATTGCTTACTCACTTGAATTTGGAAAAGTGCAATTGAGATCTTGATAGAGAGATCATGTATATCAAAATGAAAAGGTTGGGATTTATTTTATACCTTATTGTACAAAATATATTTGAAATTTTGGGGCAAGCTAACACCAAGAATGTTTTATTGCCTTTAAGGTGTGACCATTGCAAGGTCCAAATTTGGGCCCCTTTTAGGAGGACCACGACACCTAGGGTGTCTTGGTCCTTTTAATTAGGATCCAAATTTGAACATGGTCTCAATCAAGTGTATAACATATTGAATCAAGGTGGGCGTGAGCATAATCAAAACAATATCAAGGCATAGGAGGTTGGAAAGTGAAAGTGAGTTCTAGGTGTAGACAAAATTGTGCAAGGCTACAATTTACGATGCTACACACATCTACCAAAAAATTTCCAATTATGGTACTTGACAAAAATCCACCCTCATCAAGCTTTGATGGATGTCCATGCCTTGTTTTGGAGCTCCCATTTTATCACAAGTATGGAGGGTGCTGACAAAGGTTGTTGAATCTGATTTACACCTGCCAATTGCGTTTGTTTGAAAGTTTATAAGGCTTTTTCAATAAATCCTTGTTGTGCTTATCGTGCAATCATTTTAAGCCATGAGACCACATCTTTTTCCAAGAATACTATCGTGCTTTGTCTATTCTTTGATGGATGTTCATACCCTATTTTCAAATATTCTATTTTGACATAGACATGGAGGATGCTAGCGAAGATTGTTAAATTTGGCTTTATGCCTACAAATTGCATTTTCTTGAAAGTTTATAAATCCTTTTCAATGAATCCATTATGTGCATATCATGTAATCATGAAATTTTAGGAGACCATATTTGTTTCTAGAATTTTGTCAAATAGTTTGCGTCCCTTCTCACTGCTTCCACACTTTGCATACATGTCTACAGAGAATTTCCAACTATAACATTTGACAAAAGCCCCCTTCCAATATGCTTTGGTTGATGTCCATACCCTATTCCAAAGCTTCCATTTTGGTATAGGTAGGGAGTATGCTCGCAAAAGTTGTAGAATTTGGCATTACCTTGCCAAATGTATTTCCTCGATATCCTCTAATTATTGTAGTCTATGAGAACACATTTCCTTGAGGCATTCTATCAAACAAGTCATGTTTCTTGTCTATCCTTCCACATTTTGCATACATGTATACCATGGTCGTTGCAACTACATCATCTATTTCTATGTAAATTTTGTAAGTAGATAACTGCAAAGAAGATAAAACAAAAAAATTACAAATTAGAAGAAGAAAATAAATAACATATTAAAAGTAGAAGAACATAGTAAAGAACATCTTGTTCAATAGATTAAGATGAACATATTGAAGAACATCATGTTTAAACTTGACTATTTATCTGATCATCTACCAAAAGTAAGGCTTCAAAGAATTTGATTTTTGAGAAAATAATCTAGATTGAACAAACTAACAAAAATCTTAGAATATTCATCCCCCCTCAAAAAATTGCCATCATTTTCCTACAGATGTTATATTATTTTTCTTTACCTTGAGCCGCAACAATGATTTGTTGCCAAAAAAATGGTGGGAAAGAAGGAAAAAATGGCCAATAGAATGGAAAAAAGGAAAGATGACATTAATTTCCTAGCGTGAGACATGTTTCTAGTGGGGAGCTCCCTCACAAGGAATAACCTATCAGATAATTAATTAATTAATTAAGATGACCGATTAAAAGTAAATACTTATTTTTTATTTTTTTAAAACCATTTTAAATAGATATTTATGTTTATGATTTTAAGTTGATCATAAAAAATAAAACTTAGAGCTTCAATTTTAAATACTTCATTTTTTAATTGATTTTAAATAATTGATTTTTTAATTGATTTTTAATATTAAAACTAAATTCATGCTATATTACAAATTATTATGTAGAACACATTAGAATAAGAAAGATTTCTCTTTCTCAGTCATGGCTTGATTTGGGTTTAAAATATCTGCATAATTTTAATTTATACATTTGAGGTGGACAATGAATCTTAACCACTATATAAAATAGCATTTGTCATGGATTGATAAATTCACTTTTGAATGATTTCACACGAGTGGACTATACAAGTTAACATTTGCACAATATAATAGGTGGGACATTCTTCCAAATTTAACCATGTGCAACCTAACATCTTGGGTGAACTATAGAATTTAATTCATGGATGATGTGTCTACATTGTTTTATCCTTCCTTGAGCTAAACATTAGAGACTTTACCTTTTGTAATTAGAAAAAAGTAAACTAACACTTTCGTCATAGAATTTAACGCATATTGAGATTGAAACTTTGTACTCTTCTCAACATTAACTTGAGATTCCTTTTTTCTTATGGACTAGAAGAACTATTTTTTGTTATAAGGTGATTTCATCTATCCATTCTTGTTAGGATATTACTAGGTTGATCAAACTATTTCCAACATTTAGCTCTATGAGAGAAAAATTATATACAAGTTTACAAAATAAGAATAATACAAAGATTAAAAAAATTATCACAAGATCATACAAGATATACCTTGGGAAAGCCCCCATAAGGGAAAAACACAACTACCAAAAGTATCCACACTCAATGTCTTATCTAGCAATGAAACATTGCAATGCATGCTCCAACCATAAACCTCCTCTCATGCATCATCCATGTGTCCAAGCACAATGGACAATCAATAAAACATCATATTCCATGCTTCACATATGCACTCTACAAGAGAGATCAATTCAAATCATAGTCAACCTTAATCACTAAACATGTACTTTATTTTTATAAATTCAAACTCATACAAAACCACCAAGTGGTATTGGCTCAACCATGTGTTCCAAAATAATGAGAGTACAAAATCATTGACCCTATTATTTACATTTTGGCACTAACAATTTTTCAGTATTAAATATATTTTCAATGTACAACCCACACATAAATTATCTAACCAATGTTACAACACATCTTTAAAAGTGAATCCCCAAAAATATTTAATGTGGCTAAACAAATCTCAAAAAATGCACCAAAATAAATATCTATTTCACATGATTAAAATAATTATTTTCTTACAGTACAAGGTGTGCAACACCCTTTTTCCTAACAATTCTAGACTTTCCACTTGGAAAGACACATTGCTCTCTTGTGTTGACATTTTTTTGCCTATTAAAATTATGTTAGTCATTGTCGCAGTCTTTATGATGTATTCTCTTAAATCCCTATGCTTTTTCTTGTCTTCAATGAAAAAATAATGAGGACCATCCTTTAGAGTGGCTTAGAGGCTAAGAAGAATACTTCTCTTGTAGCATGGGACTCTTTTTGTTCTTCTAAAAAGCAAGTTGACCTATCAAAATGGACTTGCTTCAACATGTGGTCTAGTTAAAATTTTGGCTAATACTTTGGTGCAAGAAGATTACATTCCTAAAGATATTAAATTTGTTACAACTTTGGAAGATTATGATAGTGAATGAGGCTCTTGGGATGTGAGAGGGGCATCTCTTTGCATGTGTTAGTGGATTTTTAAAATGAATAGATTAGGTAGTATTCATGGTTCATTGGATCGTTTTGATAGGGCTTTAATCAAGCACAATATTGACACTTGTGAATGCATTTTAGATCAAGCAAAAGAAGTTATCAATTCTACTTTATTTCATTTCATGTGACAATTGTTAGAGGATGTGTTCGAGTCAGTCATGAGGTTTTGCATGTATAGGCTATTTGGACCAATTCTAGTGAGAGTAACTGACTTGGAAGGCTTCCTCCTTATAACAATTGACTTGGTTCTTTCATCCTAGTACTTTGTATAAAGACCATTGCTTTATGGATTTTGTTCATCTACTGTGCATTAAACTTTTGAAATTTCTTTGAAGTAGTGTGAAGGATCTATTGAACCATTTGGCTTCAAACTTGTTCCACTCAAAATTTTTATTATTATTTATAAATATTAAATATTTTCAAATTACATATCTCTCAACGTAGTTAAGTTTTTCAAAATATAGATATTCTAGTTAACACAGCAACAAACACTTTTGTCTATGCAACATACAAAGTGCACTTTTGACTGTGATTATTAATTAATTAAAAATTAAAAAACAATAAGTTTTTTATTTTTAATTAATTATACTTACGATCAAATGTACATCCTGTATACTGCATAAACATTTCCAAAAAAAACTATGTAATTGAATCCATTCTTTCAGCTAGATGGACATTGCCAATACTCAACTTGTTTATTAATTACAAATTAGAATACAATGATTTTTTCCTGTTTTGCTAACTACTCTATCGAATAGTTAACATGCGCTGAATTTTGTTTACCAATGGAATAACAAACAACATTATTTGATAAAATTCTTTGGTCCAAATAACATTTGGTTGAAAGTTTCTCAAGCCTTTTAAACGAATCCATTTGGTCCTTGTCTGAGATCATTTCATTTCGTAACTCATTCCTTATGATGACATCTGCTCGAGGAATTCTGTGCGCTCTCCCTTCCGCTTTGATGAATGTCCATGTCTCTCGCATATACTGCAATCATTGAATTCGATGAGAGAAAATAATTTTCATAAAACTCGAACCATTATCTTCGGCAAAAGTCATTTATTCCTAATTACATTTGTACTAACAAGGTCATATTGAGTTGCAAAGATTTAGTTTGTCGAAGCTTTGAGATCATATTATACATCTTAGCATCAAGGAGGAGTATGTTGACGTGTGATGCATGAGCCTCACCACTATGCACTGCCATGCTACAGTTGTAATGTTAAACTGTTAGATTAGAAAGATCAGTTTGTCTTAGATTAGTTTTTGATTTGTCAGTTGTAATGTTGTCCATTAATGTAGAGAACATGCAAAATACAATCTCTATTATTAACAAAGTTAATTGCAGTTATCGTGTGAGACTACGAGTTGTTTCTAAGAGATTGTGCATCAATTGTATGCATGAAATATTCTAGTATATAATAGTTGCCTCACTATTGTTTTAGGGTACACGAAGATGTACGTCCGAGAAAGACTTTTGAGATGTAATCAATTTTGAATGATTGAATAAAAGTTTCTTTTGTGTGTTTATTGATAGAGGTGGATGGATTCGATCAATATCATATATTGAAACACAAATACATAGAAAGACACAAAATATATAAACAAATAAATTCAATCAATTCTTCCATGTGCTACAACACATTTTCATTAATAACTTGAATCCATTACATCTGCCTCCTTAAATAGAGATCTTTGGACAATTCTAGAAACATCTTAGGCCTTTAGTTTGATCTTACAAAACATTAAATATTTTTCCTTTCTAGAAAATTCTATTCAAATAATCATCAGGGTGGGAAAAATTACATATCCCAACACCCCCCTTAATTTCGACCACCAATACTGTGGCATTCTCAATTTCCTTTGGTCTTGACTGTTGTCTTCTTTTACCTCTTTCTAATGTCCACAACCAAGTTTCCTAACTTCAAATCCTTTTCCTTGCTTGATGCCTTTCTATCATTCTTCTCCCACTGTTGCGACAGTTCTTCAAAACTTGAATTTACAACTTCCTGGAAACTTGCCATCTATAGACTTCTTCCCAAATAATTTCCTTTCACTTGAAACATTTGTTATGCCTTTTGAAAACATTGATTGATTGCTATCAACTTTCCCATGCAAAATTTTATACTTAAATGAATTCTTGATCATACCTGTAATTTTTTGCCAACTGGATCCAAAGCTCCATCCACAATCCATTTTCATACCTGTCATATATTCATTATTTGATTCTCTATTCCAACACCTCTTTTCACAATGATTTCTCAAACCACAAATACTGCACAGAAGTAGATCCCAACATCTATCCTTTGTATGTCCTTTCCTATTACAATGTGAACACTGCATAGTCTTCATTTCTTGAATTGATTCACTTGAACCTATAGCGCATGTACTCATCTTTCCTTTACCTATAGAATATCCAAGACCTTCATATTTTGGCCTCCTTGGTTTCTCAATCAGATTCTTCATACCTTGTTCATGCTTTCCTAGACCTTTACCTTTGTAGATCCCATTCGTTTCATGATTTTCAGACCAAGATTCATTTCATTGCCATTACATTGTATATCATTATCATTTTCTTTTTCACAATCTTTATCACAAACTTCTTCAGCAAAAACATACTTATCAAATTACGAATTCAAATCTTTTGCATTCCATGAAACATTGCATACCAATGCCTTAGACTTCAAACATTCATTCTCATCTTTCAATGTTTTGATTTCCTTCAATTGTAAATTATTTTGTTCTTCTAATCTCTTAATATTTTCTTCCAAATCTTCATTCTTTTTTTTGACCTCATCAAACAACTTTAACTTTTCTTCTAACTCTTTATTTTTCTCATCAAATTTAATTATTTCCTTCAAATGCAAAATATGATCTTCTTTCAACCAAGTTAACTTTTCCTCTAGCTCTTCAATTTTCTCTTTATAATCACTAATTTCATTTGAAAGCTTATATTTTTTTGCTTTTATCCATATTTTACTTTTCTTCACTTCTATTAATTTTTCTTCTAAATGATCTATCTCAAAAATTAAATTTGCATTTTCCTTCAACACTCTTTCACCTAATTTTCCCATTGAATCAAACAATTTCTCATAAGCTAAATACCAAAACAACAATTCAACTTTAATAAATTCTCTTCCTTTTATTGCAAACCCTAACAATTAATCAATTACCTATGTTTAAACAACACTTGAATGCTCCAAATCCCATATGCCTTGGACAATCTCTGATTTGATAATCTTCACAAACTGGGAACTAATAGATAATGATCTCTCTTCAAAGACACACCAATTTCATTGACATTGGTAAATTCCTCTGACAAGAGTTATTCACTTCCTTACTAATATCAATTTAAATTAAAATTTACATCTTCAAAATATAAATTGTCTCCTATCTTCTTGTCTCATTGGCTTTGCTTGATTGCTTATTTATGTCTGGACAACAATCCTTGTTCATGTATCAAAGATTAACAACCACACATATGGTCTTCATCCCCAAACCACTCACTTCCATCTCGAATAAAAAATCTTACATAAGACAACTATAAATGATTTTTCAAATGCAATAATATTTCTAGCACTCACCTTGCAAATCCCATTGTCTAATCAAAGCTTTGACTTCTGGAGCTTCTTCTTTTATGACACCATCAATTCCTCCAATGATCTCTTCAAACTGTAAACACAATCTGTGATACTCCTTTAGCTGTGGTTCCCTTTGTTCCTTTATGGCATCTTCTTCAACAATTTACCCTTACGCTCTTTGGCTGAGAATCCTTCAATCTGTGATTTGTTCACTTTGTTTTGGCAAGGCTTTCCAATTTATACGACAATCAAACTCTACAACAAGGTTTGTAATGACTTATACCTTGTCTGATGACTTCCCTTTTCAATTTACAACGATCTCTAACAACTGCGGCCTTACAATGTGATTTATTTGCAATTTTTCTTTTGACCCGATGCCTCTTCAATGCTTTGTTGTGTGATTGGGCTATCTCTAGCCTCTATCAGCTCCTGGCAACAATAACAATCTCATTTTTAAAATTGCTACGAACCTTAGATAGGCTTCTTCATTTGGTGTGATTTGCAATCATCAATTAGACTTATGGGATTCACTTTCATTCGATCATCAGTATCTTCAATCATCAACGATCTTGATAATCTTTTGTCTTTTCTGCGGGCTCAATATTGGATGAACAACTTTGATATCTCCAACCTGAGATCATGGGGAGACTTCAATGTTCTCGTTAAACCCTTAACCTTGCTCTGATACCACTTTGATAGGGGTGGATGGATTGGATCAATACAATATATTGAAACACAAACACATAGAAAGACACAAAAAATATAAACAAATAAATTCAATCAATTCTTCCATGTGCTAAGGCACATTTTTCATTTATAACTTGAATCCATTACATCCATCTCACTTGATGCTAAAACCATTACATTTTCCTCCTTAAATTGAGGTCTTTGGACAATTCTATAAACATCTTAGGCCTTTAGGCCAACCTTACAAAATATTAAATATTTTGCCCTTGTAGAAAATTTTGTTCAAATAATCACCAGGGTGAGAGAAATTACATATCTCAACATTTATTTTTTGTGTTATATTTTCTCTATTTTTCGCTTGTCTCTGCTCTGCCTAGCAGAAGGTTTCCACAACACCTTTTAAACAAGTCTATTTTGTGAAAAACCCTGTGATTATTGCACTATGAGAAGACATTTTTGTCAGGCATTCATTTTTTAAAGTTTATATCTTCAGTGCAGAAAATGTGGGTTACCGTTTTACAAATGCCATTTCCAAAATTTATAAAAAATTTCAATGCATTTTAATGCAAAACCTACAATTATTACATTTCATTCTTTGAAACAACAATCTTTGAAGAATTTTATCAAATAATCCATGTAATTTTCTTATGTTCCTATGCGTTGCATGCATGTCTTCCCATGCAATACTACTTTTATCACTTTTCAAGACTAAGTGTGAGGAAAGTGTAGAGTTGGCTCTGCACCAGCCAATTACATCTGCTTGAAAGTTCCTAGATTCTGCTCAACAAACTCATCCTATGTGATCCTGCAACTATGGCATAGCATGTGGATGCTAGTAGTCCTCTTCCAAATCCTTTTCAACAAATCATTTTAAGCATATTATGAAACTACTTTTCCTTCAACACGAGCATGAGAATAATGGTGAGTGTTGTAGAAGACTCCAACTTTCCAATGCAAAAGTTTAGAATTTGAATGCTAGGAAAATAGGGCAACTAGCTCTAACTAGAGAGAATGACTGTAAAGAACATACAATGAATCCATAATCTCTTCAAAGATTGGCATATTATCTAGAGTCATAAGGGGTGGAAGTCACAACATAGGGACTAAATAGAGAAAATAGGCACATACCAGAAATGAGACCAACACAATAAAATGTTCAATCTAAAATATATACATGGTAGGGGATGCCTACCTCAAAGCCAAATTTTGATGGTCAAGCAAATCCATTGATAGTTTCAGGAAAATAGATTCCATTGTGGAATATTGAAAGACAACTATGAAGCACCTGTGAAATCAATTGTAAGCTTGCTCCTTGAACATTAGTCCTGAAATTTTCTACATCTGTATCTTCCCTAGGTGAGGCGACATGTCCAAATAACCATTCTGTTGGCAATTGACACTCATTGGATTCATATGTTGTCATTAATGACAACATGGCAACATAGCTACTTGGCAACAAGATTCATAAGGAAGCTTACACCAACACCGACACTGGCACTGGCATCCAACACTTCAATGAAGCCGACATCAGGCTTGGACCTGAAGGAATTTTTATTTGTAAAATCATTTTATTGTATAAAGCCGACATTGTATATCTTTTGTAATACATTGTAAGCTGACATAAGGCTTATTGTTTGGAAGGGTATATAGGTCAGTCTGCTAGGTCATTTTGTATATGGTGACATAGGAGGATATAGCAGAATTGTAGAATGCAAAGTATATGTATGTAGATCATTTGTATGCGAATGTTATATCATGCAATGATCTGTAGATAGTTTGGAAAGCATTCTTGGAGGAGAAAAGATATCGGTAGAAGCGTTCAGGGTTTATGATTTGGTACAAATTAGAACTATAATTGGAACTCTTTTTGGCATAGCAGATGCATTTTGTGAGTTCATTATTACTATTTCATTTTAGAAGAAGCTTGTAGTCAATGAGACTCTTTTTGTGGTGAGTAGTGTGCTCTAGGAAGTGTGCCTTCCTGCATGTGCAGGCCCCAATTTTATGTAATATCCTTTCATATGACCAGTGAACTAATATTGTGGGTCACAAATCCCATCATGGTTTTTCCTCTTTGAGGTTTTCCATGTATAAATTTTGTGTGTTATGGTGTTCATTTATGTGGATGGTTTATTTTCTTCAAGTTATATGTTTCTTCATTTACCGATTTATATGTGTATGTTATAAAAGGGCAAAATCATATCTTACTGGCAAAACACTACCTAGGAATCTCACTGCTACCTAGACTTGTAGGCTAAGACACATTACCCTAGGCAAGATATAATGAATTGAAAACTGAAGATCACTTCTCTAGGGAAAGATACAATATCACAACATTAAAAGGTTTGCATTAGGTGAACTATTGTAGAAGAAACATATCTAATTTGTTGATATTGCAGTCCTCTTTGAAGCTCAATCTGAATCTGTCACACTGACTTTGCACACTTTATAAACTTTACATCAACTCTCACATCTCCAAAAGAAGATATATGTACACTTATTTTTTCAATTACAAATACACAATTCAAAAATAATTTTTTCCTTACATATATCCTTTGCAACATCCAAAAAGCATCCGTTAGGTTGGCCTAATAGGACCTAATAAGAGAAACATGTGACAAGGTATAAGTCACTTCTAAACATAATTCATCATCCATTCAATAGATTGTGAATCAACCAAATTCATAGTTGGCCTTAATGAGATGATAACATACTTTCAAGACATTCTTCAACCAAAATAAAATAGGTCAGGATCAACCACAATTAGTATAACATATTGAGTCAGCTTCATACATCAACATTGCATATCAAAGATAGATCCCAACATGATCTAACATTAAATACACAATGCAAACCACCCAAAAAATAATGTGACCCATAAACAACTATTCTGCATTCACCTCCTTAATTAATTGATAACTAGAAGTTGATGCACAAGTAGTAAATCACTGATCTATAAAACACTGTCTAGATTTGATAGATTGTGCAACAATAGTAAGCAATAAATCATTCACCAATTCACCAATAAACTGGAAATTCCTATCATAGTTCGAATACTCTATCCTTACCATGTCCCCAAATCCACACTATCATATCTATCAATGCGGAGGAATGTGGAGCATTCTTCTACTTGCCTTGAGATTGTTCCTTTGTCAAATTGGGATTGAAGGATCAAAAACATATAACTTTTGTTGTAGACAATGAAATCAACTAAAACCTTGATAGTATGCACAAAAACCATCACCAGGCATAAATCTAGATCTGCATAACTAAAAGATGCAATGCAGTAGGATGCAGAGCAAAACACTAACCCACAATCATAAAGAGACTCATTGTCTCAACACAAACATTTTCTTCAAACTTTCAGTCATGAGGTTGAACTAGGACTATTGTCAAGACATATCTCAAGCATGCAAACTCTAACCAAAGTGTCTTCACTATAAACATAAGTTATGCCATGAGAAACCATACATACCATGGACTCTGAACTGATATTTTGTCAATTGATAAAGCTCTAAATCGACTTCTACATCAATGACCAATAACATCTCCAACACATTCTCCATCTATCCAAACTAAGTGACAACACATATTGTTAGACATCATTATTGACATTAACGACTACATATGTTGCTAATCATTCTTTGAACAAGTCTCCAACAATCTCCCCCTTTGTCAATGATGGAAATACTATGTACATATTTGCAAAAGTCTATACAAACTCCACCTTAGCTGTTATCTCTCCCCCTTTGACATCAAGGACAAAGGACATAGTATTTACACTAGTTAAAATAAAGTTGTACATACTCCCCATAAATATGTGCACACATCTCAAAATTCTTCCCCTTGGATGGAGAATCCTCAAAAATCGATACAAATATCCTCAACAAAAATGGTAACCAAAAATGTATCTTGTCTATACCTTAGCAACACCTTTGTAAAGTAAAATACCTTATATTATGTCTTCAACTATGCAAGAGTAGTCTTGCATGCAACTATAGTCGAAGAAATAATTTTGTTCTGACATTCAAATTGTAGGAATAAGTGTTCTGCTATACCAATTTCATCCAATACCTTCATCTTCTTCTCAATATGCACCACTTCTCTCAAAACTGCAAACAAGGACACCAACCTTAGGTCAATAGTCTCCCTTGAAAAATATAACTG
This sequence comes from Cryptomeria japonica, assembly GCF_030272615.1. Classification (NCBI taxonomy): domain Eukaryota; kingdom Viridiplantae; phylum Streptophyta; class Pinopsida; order Cupressales; family Cupressaceae; genus Cryptomeria; species Cryptomeria japonica. Next base: position 553,506,910 of record NC_081413.1, read on the forward strand.
TTTCTTGATCTAATTCCGTTGTTCCTATAGAAAATCTAGCTACATAAGATGTTGACCAATCTACACAAGGAGGGATCCATCTTTATCTTTCTCCAAGTCATATGCATTGTTCATTTGAAAAATTTGAAACTCAATTGAGTCCATTTGTGCTTTGATAATTGTTGATGGGCCTTTTGAGATTGTTGGCATTATGTGAACCGGTATGAGGAAATAATGACATTGTATGTTGTCATTGATGTCAATATGTTGAAGAAGCGAGAACCGGCATATGAGAGAACCGGTAGAACAATATGAACGGACATTTGTGCCAAAGTGAAGTGGTGTGTTTGTTCATGATGAATTGGCATATAGTTATGGGAACCGGCACATGGAAGTGTTGTATGACTACCGGTTGGTAGTCTCAACTTCAGGGTTTCCGGTTTAAGTGCTTCAAGCCTGTGTGGCTCAACTGATGACTTTGTGTGATGAGTTAGCATGGTAACAAAGAATAGATCATGTTTCCACGTAAGCCTTGTGCGCGTGAAGGTTTTTGCATGAAGGAGATTGTTCCTATCTACCTCGGGAATGTGAGAAGTCTGTAAAATGGTGATAACATGCGATGGGTTATCAGCCACCATAAAATCGGTGGAAATGGGCGATGGAGAATGTCTTGAGATTGGATCAAGAACTACTGCATTTAATGTAGTGTGCTCAACGGTCAGGATTGAACCATTCGAATTCCTTAACCTAACAGGTTTAGGGTTTAGGGTTTAGGTTTTATGCTTCCGACCTATCTGTTTCCCTATAAGGTCGATATTGTGTCTCTTTCTGAGGTTGTTGGCAAAATTTGTGTGTGTGTATCCAAGAGAAGGGATACATGATTCTTGCCACACCAAAAGGAGAGAAGTGATACCTATAGAGTTTAAGTGCAGAAGGTGAAGAGGATCTTGAGCGGATCTGCATTGGCATTGAGTGCTGTTACGAGATCATTGTAATACCTGTTGATCTCTAACCACCTCAACAGTTGGAAAATCCCTTAATAGGGTAGCCTTAACTGGCTTGCTGTAAATCCTTTAACAGGGTAATTCAAAGCTATTGAGTTCGAAATCCTTTAGCTATTGAGTTCTTGAAATCCTTTAACAAGGTAACCTTTAACAGGGTTTAACCCTTAACCGGGTATTCTAGCCATCCCTTAACCGGGTGATCCCTAATAGGATCAGTTCCTAGCAGAACCTATTGTAATGTCTCTAACCGGACAAGGCTCCTAACAGAGCGGACTTCTAAAGAGTTCAAAAATAGCTTGTGGGTATTCATCCCCACCGTGGTTTTTCCCAGTTGGGTTTCCACGTGAAAAATATGTGTGTCATGTGTGATGCTTTGCTATTGTCTGTCAAGCATATGATGGTTCGGTGTTTTATGCTTGTCAATAAAACATGTTGAACTAGATGTTATTATGGTCTGATGATAGATTACCTGTTTATGCATAAGGGTGAAATGGTAGTGTAGCCTTGAGTTGAGTGAAAAGCTAAGTGAGTAACTAGTTAATGCTTGTCTCAGTCATTCTTAGCTTTACCGGTTGCACTCTATTTCAAACCGGTGTCACTGTTTGCCAGTCATTTGAAGTGTCTGCTGTCAAACCAGTTTAGAACTATATTTTTGTCTGCACTGATTCACCCCCCCCCCCCTCTCAGTACAGGGTTAGTGCTATCCGTTCATCATTGAGACAAAAGTGAATTAGGGTTTGAAGATAATAAAACCACAAACTAACCAAATTAACCCAATACATTGAAACAAAAGTGAACCTAATAGATCAAGCCATAATCCAAATAAGGAAAGGGCTAAAATTATGATTAGATTCATTGGTTGGGAATAGTTATCCTCTTTCTTAGTTGAATTTGGAAGATAAGTATGAAATTAGGGTATTTAATAAGGAACAATTGAATTAAACTATTAAATAAACTGCTACAAATATCCCACAGAGCCACAAACTGAGATCTGGGCAAAATAAGATGTTTAGAACTTTAGAAACTATTCCCAAAAGTTTGGCTTGATTTTTCAAGATCAAGTAGTACAGATTTGCCCTAGTCCTTTGAATTTTCCTCTATCAAAAGATGAACTTGTTCATCGTTGTCGACTTTGCCAGAATTCTCGAATATAGATCCTGCACCTATTTTTTGTACATAGAAAGAAAGAGAAAGATGTTGGGGATAAGGTTTTCCTCAGGTCAAATCCACATTTAGGAATTAACCTTGAAATTGAAATATGAATTAAAATGAAAATTACTGCAAAGTGTTTTCCTTTTAAGAGAAAGGCCAAATCTGAAACAAAAGTTCTTATAATTGAAAATATACCTTGACAAAATTGTGTTTGATTCTCATGCAAGGGCATTAGGATATCTTGTATTATATCTTCAAAGAAGGTTGATCATGGATGCCATCTCGAATGCATAAAATTGACTTCACTTATGCTCTAATGCTTGATGAAAGCTTGATTGCTTGCTCACTTGAATTTGCTAGAGTGTTATTGAGATCTTGATTTTAGTTCTATTAGGTTTCAAATGAGAGGGGTAGACCTCCTTTTATACTTGACTGCCCAAAAATTAATTGAATTTTTGAAGTAGGTTGACATGGGATCAAATTTCCCACTCATTTGAGATGACCGTTGTGGGGATCATGATTAGGAGGACCACAAAACCTAATACCTTGGTCATTAGAATTAGGACTCCAACAAGAGGGGGAGATAGTGAAGGTGATGAAAATGTGAAAATGTTAGGTGGCGTGAGAAGAATTAGGACATGCATCAGGCATTGGACACCAAAGCACAAAAGTAAGGTCTAGGTAAGGACAAAATTGTATACAAATATAATTTATGATGCTACACCAAGTATCACTATTAAAATTCTCCTAAAAGATGTACAAATGGGAAATCATCAACCTCCCAAGGTCTCCTTAAGTTGGGTCACAAAAATGCGGGGACAACTAAGTGTTCATGTGGATGACCTTAACAAGAGGCACATGTGCTAGTTACAGGCTGGAGGCATAACTTACCTAAGTAGATCCCAACCTTAACGATTGAAATAAAAGATAAAAGATAGATAAGAGAAACAAGAAAATGAATCACTAGCTATTTATCCCAACAAACATTATTGACAAAATTCAAGAAATTATTAAGTATGTTAATCAATTTAACATGTCAAATTTACCAATTCAAACATGTAGATGAAGATAGATTCCAGGAAACAAAATTACCCTTCTTTTCACACATTCATTACAACCTCAAACACCTTAACACGCGTAGATTCATTTATGAAACAAAGATTCTTACAACAATTTAGTTCATTCTTGAATTAAGGAAGATTCTATAGCAAAGAGAAATATGAAAAATTCACAAGAAACACTCCATGAGATCGTAAATCCACACGTGTTGTTGTATTAAAATGATATTAGCAAATCAGTAGTATCCAAGTTCATAATCTCCACAAAATGTATCTTAAAACAACTAGAAACTGTTTGAAAGCAAAAAAAAAAATTGTACTATGGACCTCAAAGCATCAATTCGTGGACCTTGAAAATAACAAGAAATTATATTTGTAGGAGGAGACCTCCTCAAAATTAGGAACCAATCCTATCAAAAAGTCAACACCCCCAGAACACTAATACTTGGTACCCCTAGGTCATTGAATAGATCCCTTTAGGATCAAGACTCCAAGCTAAAACATCTCTCCTACTTAAGGAGCTATGCGCTCTTACAACTAGGATATGAGAAAGCTCTTTGCAATCCTCCATTGAACCTCCTGGTGGCCACTCAACAGGGTCCTTCCACTTACAGACCTCCTATAAAGTAGCTTGATTTTATTAATTATATTTTAAGAAATAAAAAATTGAAAAAAAAATTAAAATAAAATTTTAATTTTTTAAATATAAAGAAATATAAAAATAAAATAAAAATCTATCATTCTTTAAAATTTTTTCTCCTATAACACTTAAATAGTTTTAGCCAATCATAACAAAGAAAAATCATTTTAATAAATTGAAAAGTTAAAAATTTCACATGTTAACTTAATAAAATTTAAATATTTTCTAAAAATCAAATAAACTAGTATAGACATCTTAAATACATCTATCTAAAGAAATGTCGAGAGATATCAATTTTAGAGCTATTTTATTTACCTAAATGTTAGTTAACATTTTGCTTTTTAAATAATATTTATTACAAATAGAAACAAATTTTATTTTATCTAAATTTTTTTATTTTTTCATAATACATTTTTTTTTCTAATTTTAAATTAATTCAAATTTAATTTTTTGTATTAACATTTTAAAATTTTATTTTTATTAAAAATTTATTAAAAATATAATCTATAAAAATATATTTATTTTAATATATAATTTTTCGATCCTTTTACTCAATTTTACTAATAATTTTATTTTAAATATTGGTAGATTAATTTAAAAAATAAAATATGTTTATGTTTATTTTATATTTATACATCTATCTATGCCTTTTCTATTTGGTATCTATTTTGAAAATATTATGTATATAATTAAATATTGGTATTTGATATGTAAATAGTTGTCAAATTTAAGCTAAAATATTGTCATTGTAAAGACTCATTGACACTAATAACATCTTATATAATGGATGGAAAGTCAATTTATTAATAAAAAAATTGTTTAAAATCCCAAATGTCTTTAAACTTTTGTTGACTTGACCAAATAATAAAAAAAAAAATTGTTGACTTGGTCAATAAAATATGTGTTATTCTTTCCTATGTTTATTTTAATGGTTACATGACAACGAAGGAAGAAAATTTTGCAAATTATTATGCCATACTTTGTTTCTTTTCGCTCAATTAAAAAGTCAATTTGGAACAACAATGATTGAATATAGAAAAAAAATTATATTAATTAAAATCTATATTCATTAGAAATGTCCCCTTTTTTTCAAAAGACCACATGATACCTTTATGAAAAAATCTAACTAGAGACAACCTTAAAGCATGACAACAAATAAAACAGAAAACAAATATTGAAATATTTTTTTTTCGAATATTTTAAAAATAAGTAGAATCATATATGTTTTACAAATGAAAAAGAAAAAAATAATTATTTAATTAATGATTAATATTGGAAAATTAAAAGTAAAATATTTATTTTTCAATTTTTAAAAAATCATTTTCTATATATATTTATAGTTATGATTTTAAGTTTATAATGAGAAATTTAAACTTAGAGCTTAAATTTTAAATTAATTAAACTTTTAATTGATTTTTATTATTCAAATTAAATTCATGTAATATTATATATTATTAAGTAGAATATGTTAGAAGTTGATTTTAAAATAATCACATAATTTTAATTTATATAGTTGTGAGGGAAATTAAAATTTAATCATGTGTAACCTAATATATTAGGAGTACTATAAAATTTAACTTATGGATGATGTTTGTATTGCTTTGTCCTTCCTTGAGCTAAACATTAGAGATTTAAGAAATAGAATTTTCTTTATAATATTTAATAATAAATTATCATTCAATATCTATTAGTATAAAAAATAACGATTAAAATATTAATTTAAATTTAATTTTCTTAAATAACAAAAATAATTCAATTTAGTCTAAAGTTTAAAACTATTTTAAAATAAAAATAAAATAAAACAATAATCTAAATTTGCAAGAAATTAAAATCTTTAAAAAAAAAAAATTTAAGACTTATAAGAAAACTTTTAAAATATTAAATTTTAAATTGTAAGATAAACAATTCTATTTTATGAAAATGTAATTGTTTAGAAACCAAAATTCATAAAAATAAAATTTACTATATATAAATTAATATTTTATTTTTCTTTGTTTAAATCAATTGTTTTGCATTGAGTTTTTGTTCCTTTAAATTGTTGGTTTTTTGCTCCTTAGAATAGGAATTAAGGAATACAAATATATGGAATAATTTTGTCCACATTCAAAGCTTTGATAACACTATTTTTTCCATAGGTAATCACTTCAAAGAGTTTAAGAGGTATATTCATAATATTTCTGTTTATGATAATTTGCTTGTCGATATGTATTTAGTGTGTATTGTTTGGGGAATTAGAGAAATAACTATATTTATTCATGTTCTTGAAGAATTTCACTTTTGTAATCCAAGTAAAAAAACACAATTTTGTTCCTATAACATAGGCTTATCAATAGAATAATATATTATGCATGTCTATCAATTCAGTATTATGAAAAAAAATTATTTAAATGTTGTAAAGGATTTTTCTTTTGGTATTTATTAGCTTCGAAGTCTGATACTTTTTGGTTGGATGAATCAAAATCATTTTGTGTTTGAAATAAATTCAAAAGGTTGCATTTCATAGAATTATCTAAGCGTTTCAGGCATAGGTTGAGACTAAATGTTTTCAAGAATAAATACTTTGTCATCCATAATATGTACAACACAAAGCAACAAATCCTTAACATTACTACCTGAATATGTTATTTAGTATATCTTCTATAGTGTTCAAAAGTGTTTATTCTATCATATTCTTAGGTAGTTGTAAAAAGCAATGATCCTTGTTCCTTGGCTACCAAGTTTGAAGTTTTGATTCACAAGAAATATAAACCAACTTTATGGAAAGACTTTAATAATTGTTGTTGTGTTTCTGGATCATTGCATCAATGAAATTGAAAGAAAAAAGATTTTGCATCATATGTTTAAACATCCTTGATTAGAAATCAATGGCCAATTGGGATACGTAAGTATCGTGATGCGTGAATTCGAAAGAAATTATACCATCTAAGAAACTAAACATCGAGATAGGTATCATTAATCTACATCTAGTAACTAGATATAACCATCTTAGTCCATGTTAAATATAATTAGTAATATAGCACATTAATATATAATATTTCAGTATTGTATGCTTCTACCTAAGCTCTACTTTTACAACATAAAATCCTACAATAGGAGATATGAAACTTGAGGAGATCCTCATAATTATTTGAAACTAGGTTGAACAACATTACAAAAATTGGTAAAGATATATTGTAATAGCACCTTTGTTAATATTTAACCATCTAAGACATGTAAAAGAACTAAATTTCTTATAACCTGTGATCAAGATTATTGCAATTTCAAGAGTTCAAGAAGGTAGTTATTTCTAAAATTATTTTTAATTGAAGACGATATAAATATATCAGTTACATAATATTTATTTTCTCAACTATTTCATAGTTATAAATATCCAAAATTATAGCTTGTGAATCCCCAAACCTCTGCTCCCCTCTATTCCCCATTAATTTCTATGACTCAAACAATGACATTAAGAATGAAAGCCATGTATAATACATTAGCAAGGGTAAGAAAGGAGAGAAAGATTTTTAAAAGATTATAGTGTGGGGAAACATCTATTAGGGATGCATATTATAATACAACACACGATGACTTAGACAAGCTACATCATTAGTATTGTCAAAAAATCTAGGAAAGCACAAACTTTCCCTATAAACCTTTACCAAAGATGACATCAATATTTTTCTGCCCATGTATATTGCTATTTAAGTGATTTGAAATTTGGTTTTCTTATGAAATAAAGTGATTCTTTGTACTATACATAAATTGCATTTCAAAAGTGCCAAAGTTTCTATTCAAAGTATTTAGGGAGTTACTCTAAGAATTGGCTATAACAAATTGAAACAAAACGAAAAATGCAATACATGATGTAAGGCGAAATCTTGTTCCAAGAAAAAATAGATATGGTTTATTAGTCAGGTTTCTCTTAAGAGAAATGCTAAAGGAAGATATAAGTTTATGTTTTGTTTTGAGATCTTGGCTAGGTTTATAAAGTTAGTTTCATAATTGCGATTTTTCATTTTTGAAGTTTTCTTGTCTTCGTCATCTATTTGTTTAGAATTTCTTTTTCTTTAATAAAATTATAAATTATTGAAATGCATGACCATTGATTTATGGATTTGTTCATCTTATGTGCATTACATTTTTGAAATTTTCTTGAAGCAGTGTGAAGGATCTATTGAACCAATTAACTTCAAACTTGTTACAATCAAACTCTTTATTATTATTTATAAATATTAGATATTTTCCAATTTGATATCTCTCAACATATTTATATTTTTGTAAAATATTGATATGCTAGTCAACAAATAGCATTAAACACTTTTGTCTATGAAGTACACAAGAGACACCTTTGACTGTGATTAATAATTAATAAAAGATTAGAATAATGAATTTTCAATTTTCAATTAATTAATAATCATGGTCAAAGGTACATCCTTATCCTGCATAGACATTTTGTCCATTTTGACGACTAAATAGACATTGACAACACTCCATACATTGATTACTTAAATTTTAAAATACAACAATTTTTTAATATTTGATTAACTGATAAGCATAATCGAAGATACATCCTATATGCTATATAGACATTTCAATACAAAACTTTTTTTTTTTATATTGAAACAATGCAATTGCAAAATGAAGTTATCAGCAAGTAGTTAAATAAATAAAATAAGAAAATACAATGAACAATACAGTCAAAGAATGCACAAAAGACACAGAACTATTTAATTGAGCCCATTCTATCTAGCCTGTCCATTTTATCGGTTGCAAACACTGACGTATTTCACGATTTTGACAAAACTCAATAATGATCAGAACCGAACGACGTGTAGTAATCAGAACCAAGCAACTTCGGAGTAGGTCGGTGGCAAAGTCGTTTACCAGGAAAATTATTTTCCCACCGTCTATCTCTTCATTTTTCTCTCCACGTTCTTTGAACCTTGACTGGTAAACGTGGGTGTACTCGACTCACCAAGAACCCAACAAAAGGGGTGTACTTTTGCATCCCTATATAAAGAGCATACACCGCAGAACAAAAGACGCAGCAACTGAAATCCTAACTGAACAAAAGAGCCCAAAGCAATGGATCATTTCTCAAGTTTATTGAGCAGCACCCTGGTTTTTTATTCTGTAGTATCCATTACTGTTATATACATGCTCACCAAGCTCAGAAGCAAGCCATCTGGGAGGCTGCCACCAGGACCACGTCCCTGGCCTTTGGTTGGGAACATCCTCCAGGTGGGCAAGAATGCGAACGAATCCTTCTTCGAGCTTGCGAAGATCCATGGCCCCCTCATGACCCTCCACCTAGGATGGCGGACAACTGTAGTAGCCTCATCGCCCGCCATGGCCAGAGAGGTTCTCAAAACGCAGGACCCATCCCTGTCAGCACGTACAATGATTGAGGCCGCCAAGTGTCTCGAGTATGGCGAAAACTCGCTGGTGTGGAGGGACTGCGTGCCACGCTGGCGCACTCTCCGCCGCATCTGCACCACCCAGCTCTTCACTGTCAAGCGTCTGGAGGCACTCCACCACCTGCGGCGGGAGCAAATGAGAAGCATGATGAGGGCTATTTATAAGTCCACGTCAGCTCCTGTGGATATCGGCCATGCTGCCTTCCTTACCAGCTTCAATTTGGTGGGCAACATGATATTTTCCAAGGACATGTTCGACTGGGATGAGTCGGAAAAGTCGAAAGAGTTTAAGAAAGCGCTCGCTGACATGCTCTTTGTTGGTGGCAAGGCTAATTGGGCTGATTATTTTCCCTTCCTCAGGCCTTTCGACCCGCAGGGCATAAGGAAGGAGATGACTAGGATTTTTAGGATTATATTTCCAGTCTTCGATCAATATATCGACGAGCGCCTGCAGAGCGGGACAAGAAGCGAGGAGGAAGACAAGGATTTTCTCGATATTTTGCTCGAGAGTAAGACCGAGACTGGGGAGAAGCTCACAAAGTTTGAGATCACTCGCTTCTTCTATGTAAGTATATCTATCCTACAAACAAAGTATGAGATCGCTAGCTGTCCATCTTATATCTAGTTTTAGTTTTAGTTTTGAGAGAGTTTCTTAACAAGATGATTTTGATGTTTGTTATGTTTATAGGACTTGTTCACAGCAGGGAGTGAAACTTCTAGTCACACAATTGAATGGGCCATGTCAGAAATCATACGAAATCCAATGGTAATGGAAAAAGCGAGGGACGAATTGGACAAGGTAGTGGGGAAAGAAAGAAGAGTAGAAGAAAGTGATATTGACAACCTCCCTTATCTTCATGCAGTTGTTAAAGAAACCTTTCGTCTACACCCTGTTGCTCCCCTTCTGATCCACCATAGAGCCCTTGACTCTTGTGAAATTGAGGGGTATGTTATACCTAAGGATGCCCAAGTGTTTGTGAATGTTTGGGCGATTGGAAGGGACCCTAATGTATGGCCAGAACCAGATAGGTTCTTTCCAGAGAGGTTTGTAGACTCAGATGTGGAATACAAAGGGCAAAATTTTGACTTGCTTCCATTTGGATCAGGGAGGAGAATATGCCCAGGGCTCCCTTTGGCTCATAAAATAGTTCATGTAATAGTGGCTACTCTCCTTCAATGTTTTGATTGGCAGCTTCCCAATGGACAGAATCCAGAAAAGTTAGATATGAGCGCAAAGATTGGAATCAATTTAACAAAGGTACAACATCTGGTTGCAATTCCCACACCTCGCTTACCACAACATATTTATAACTGATTGCTACTATGATAAGGGAAAAATGTTCTTTCTAATTAGTCACTCTTGTGTTATGCTTGGAAGTAGTACTTCCTTTAAGTAAATTAAAAGGCTTAATATCTAAATGGATCATTCATGAACTATATTGAACTATATTGTATTGAACATTCTTCTCAAAGGTTGTTCTTTTGATAGAAGAAATGGAGGACCTATTACATTCCTATGGAAGAAGAGGAAAATAGAGTATCCATTGTCATTACTATGTATGAATGATATGCAGCTATTTATGAATGTATGGATGGATGGAATGCAATATATACAAATGAGATGGAATGATGATCCATGGTGCTTTATTTTTCATCATTGAGCTTTAAAATGTTGTAAGAAAATACAAGCAACTTGACATAAAGATTCAAGATGACCAGAGTATTTCTTACAAGGATTTTGATATAGCAAGTTAATACAAGCAACTTGATATAATGGATCAAGTTGACCAGAGTATTGCTTGCAGAACAGACAAGGATTATCTCTGTTCATGCATGACTTGGATCGTCCTCCTTGATCTTAGGTTGATCATATCTTGAGACAAGTGCATACCATACTAAGAGATAAAAATCTTTATCCAGTTTGGATGAGGTAGGAAGAACCAAAGGAAGAGCATTGTACCTGCAAACAAACAGTATATACATAAAGAATAAAGAATAAGGATTCTTGGTAATGGTGCATGCCCATATGGTCGAGGTATACGCTGTAGTCAGCAAGCCGTAATGATCTATGATTGCATTTGGCATAAGATCATGTAGGTTGGTGAACTTCCCACGTAGACACCATTAGTACATGCCCTAGAACTTCATCGGAAATAATGCGCAAACGATACAAAACAATGCTGCAAGATCCTGATACAGATAAACGAACGATTGTACTCACAAATCAACCAAGTATTTGATAGCTTAACATAATTTTCTTGTCAAAGAAAACGTCACTTTTGTCTTTGTTTTGGTAAGGAAGGATGCATCCTTGTTGAAGACAGTTTGATTGTTGATGTTGATTGTGTGGTTGATTGGTAAATGGTCATTGTGTGAGTAGTTTGTCAATGTTTATTTTGGTATCTGCATGGATGGGTATGTACAAGGTGTTGCCATGTTTTTGTGTGATTTTTCAATGGTTTTGTCGATGTTTTTGGATTTTGAATTGTTTTGAATGTTTTTGGTATTTTTGCGAGATATTTTTGAATGTTTTTGGATTTTTGATGATTGTTTGAATGAAGAACTTAATGAATCACAAGACAATGTAGAATCCACTTCCATCAATAGGTTAAGGGCATTGCCCCCAGTTTTTAGTCATGACTATAAAAAAGCGAGATGCAGGATGCATGGAGTACTATCATAATTGCAGATGAATAACAAGCCATGTTTTTTGGATGGATGGATGTATGTATGAAGTAGATGTGATCGCAACAAGTCTGAAAGACAATGGAGCCATAGCCTTTACGAGTGGCGCCTGTTTGCCAGGTTTTCACCACCGTACTTACCCAAGGTGCCACCGGAGTGGTTGTTCACCGTTTGGATGCATGATTTTTCTTTACTTTTTTTGAATGTTTTTGTATTTTCTTCAGGACATTTTTCTGAATGTTTTTGGTATTTTTTGGTATGCAAGGGAGCTTGATGCTCTATACAGCTTAGGTATAAAACCGTTTGAGGTGCATGCTGTTAATTGGATCTGCGAGCGGTTCTCCTTCTGATGTAGCCAACTGATATGCCCTGGACCCGAACACAGCAGTGACAACATATGGGCCCAGCTAGTTTGATTCAAAGTTGCCCTGATGTTCTCTGTTTGGTTGGTTGCGAGGATTCTCTCGTAGAACAAGATCACCTACCTCAAATGTACAAGGTCTAACTCGGTGATTGTAGCTTCTGCTCATGCGCTGCTGATAGGCTTTGAGATGGTTGTATGCAGCTTGTCGCTTCTCATCAAGTAACTCTAAGTCCTAAAGACGTGAGACTCTGTAAGCTTCATCATCTATCAGATTATGCAAGGAAACCCGTAATGATGGTATCTCAACCTCAATAGGTAAGATAGCTTCTGCACCATAGACCAATGAATAAGGAGTTGCACCTGTAGGGGTTCGAATGCTAGTTCGATATGCCCATAGTGCCGGATTTAGTTGAACATGCCAGTCATGGCCGACATCATTGACTGTCTTCTTTAGGATCCTCAATATGTTTTTATTGGATGCTTCGGCCTGACCATTGCCTTGTGGGTAATAGGGAGTGGAAAAGCGGTGTTGGATATGAAATTTCTCACAAAGTTCGCGGACATCCTGATTTTTGAAAGGAAGACCGTTATCTGTGATGATGGACATGGGTACACCATACCGGTAGAGGATGTAGTTGAGGATGAATGAGGCGATCTGCTTACCGGTGACTTGGGTAAGTGGAACAACTTCGATCCACTTTGTGAAATATTCGGTGGCGGTAATAATGAATTTGTGGCCATTGGATGAAGATGGATGAATCTTACCCATAAGGTCAAGGCCCCATTGATAGAAAGGCCATGGTGTTGTGATTGGTTGCAGTTCCTGGGCTGGTGCATGTATCAGGTCTCCATGAACTTGACATTTCTTGCATTTTCTGACAAAGTAGTAGGAATCCTTTTCCATAGATGGCCAATAATATCTAGCTCGCATGAGTTTCTTGGCTAGTGACGGACCACTTGAATGAGTCCCGCAAATTCCTTCATGTACCTCTTCCAAAGCCTTTGTTATCTCATCTTGTTCCAGACATCGAAGGAGAGTACCATCAAGACCGCGTCGGTATAGGGTTTCGGCAATAATGGTATATTGAGCAGTTTGGCGAATGAAGGTTTTACGTTGGTTATTTGATTGGTTGGGAGGAAGGGTGTGATCGCGGAGATAGGTGTAGAACTCACCGTACCATGGGGATTCAGAACTGACAAGGTGACATATCATCTCGGATTCAGTGGTATCATAAGCGGGGATCCAAAGCTGTTCTACCAAGAACTCGTAGCGTGTTGAATTCTGTGGAAGATCTAGTAGAGATGTGATGGTAGCCATGGCGTCAGCAACTCGATTCTGATCTCTTGGTATCTGCTCAAAAGTGATAGTAGTAAATGATGTCTTTAGAGTGTCCACCATTTGCTTATATGGCATGAGTTTATCATCTTTGGTCTGATATTCATTTGTTGCTTGTCGAATGACTAGTTGGGAATCGCCATATACTTGCAGTTCTTGTAATTTCCATTGGATGGCTAACCTGAGTCCTGTGATCAAGGCCTCATACTCGGCTATATTGTTTGTGCATGGAAATGTGAGCCTGTAAGACTTCGGGATGCTATCACCTTGAGGTGTGATAAACATAATGCCTGCCCCCGAGCCGTGCCTAGTGTATGAACCATCAAAATATAGTTTCCATGGTTGTGCTGCTGTGATCATGAATATCTCCTCATCTGGAAAATTGGAAATAAGAGGATGATCGACGGTGAGTGGTGCATCAGCCAACTGATCTGCAATAACCTGACCTTTGATAGCTTTATGGTCTACATACTCAATGTCAAATTCACTTAGAATCATCACCCATTTGGCCAAGCGGCCTGTCAATGCTGCTTTGTTAAGTAAATACTTGAGTGGATCAATCTTTGCAATGAGTTGTACCTTGTGTGTTAACAGATAGTGCCTCAGTTTAGTGGCTGCTAAGATTACTGCTAGGCAAGCTCACTCAATAGGGGTGTAATTGAGTTCATAGCCTACCAGTGTGCGAGAGATGTAGTAAACAACACACTCTTTTCCTTCTGCATTATGTTGTGCTAGTAGTACACCCAATGCTGTACTTGTTGCTGAGATATAGAGTAACAATGGTCTACTTGGATCTGGTGGCATCAACAATGGTGGATTCATGAGATAGTTTTTAAGCGTCTGAAATGCTTGCTGGCATCGGACATCCCACTGAAAACGGATGTTCTTGTGTAGCAGATGTGTAAATGGGTGACACTTATCGGCCAATTGTGCAATGAATCTTCGGATGGATTGAAGTCGCCCTTGTAATGTCCTTAGCTGACTGATATTCTTTGGTGGTGGCATGTCCATGATTGCTTTTACCTTTGCTGGGTCGACCTCAATACCTTTGCTTGAGACAATGTATCCTAGAAGCTTCCCGGAGGTTACTCCAAAGACACATTTCTTTGGGTTGAGTCGAACATGGTATTGTTCCAGTCTATCAAAGATTTTATCTAAGATGTGGAGATGCCCTTCTTTGGTGAGTGATTTTGCTAGTAAGTCATCCACATAATCTTCCATCATAGTATGCATCATGTCATGGAAGATGGTGGCCATTGCTCTTTGATAGGTTGCTCCTGCATTTTTGAGACCGAAGGGCATTACATTCCAGCAATATGTGCCCCATGGACATGTGAAGGCTGTCTTATGTTGATCTTCTGGTGCGATCTTTATCTGATTGTATCCTGAAAAGCCATCCATGAGTAAAAGCATGGCATGTCCCGCTGTTAGATCCACTATGATGTCGATATTTGGTAGGGGGAAGTCATCCTTAGGACAGGCCTTATTTAGATCTCTGAAGTCAGTACAAATGCGGATGCCCCCTTTTGGTTTGCCAACAGGAACAATGTTGGAGATCCACTCTGCATAATCAATTGGTCTAATGAAACCAACGTCTAGGATTTTCTTAAGTTCTGTTTTGACTAGCACTGCAATCTGAGGATGCATCTTACGAAGTTTTTGCTTGACAGGTTTGGCTCCTTCTGCTACAGTGAGGTGATGCATGACTAAATCAGGATCAAGCCCAGGCATGTCTGCATATGACCATGCAAAGTTGATCTGACGCTTCTGGAAGAACTCTATAAATTTAGGCTATTCCTCTGGAGTGAGAAGAGATGCCAGATGTATGATATGAGGATTTTCAAGAGTCCCCACATTGTATTCTTTGGTTTCCTCGATGAGAATCATTGATCGTTCCTATTGTGTACTATCAGGGAGAATGTCAAACCCTTCATCCTCAGGCGCCTCAGAGAGGTTTTCACCGTTGAATACGCTCTTTCTTTTTACTTTTGTCGGATCAAACAGTGCCACAGTGTGGTTTTCACTGGAAGATCCATGTTTTATTGTTATATTTTTGCAGCTGAAAGGTTTGGCATCCCCCCCGAAGTATGCTGCGCTATTAAGTTCGATGGCGAATCCAGCTTTGTGATCCCCGCTTGGTAGGTTATCCCTTATTTCCAAAAAGTCAATGATAGCCTCATCGTTTTGGAAGAAGTCAAGACATGGGGGATTTGGTTGGTTCCATTCGATGAGTTCAGGGTAGATAATGGGCATTACTTGATTAGGTTAAGTGCGGTGGACGTATCAGTGAGGGTTAAGACGTTATGGTGAAGGTCGTTGATGGTACTTTCCCTGTCAGAATCAGGCGTAGGATGAGACGTAGGGTCTGTGGAAGATGTTTCCAGTTCAGGAACCCAAGTGGTCTTTATCTGTGCTTCTCCGTAAACAGGGATATCTTTGCGTGGTGGAGGTGGTGATGTGTCTTCCTCATCTGAAGTGTTAAGCTGTACAGAATCAAATTCCCACTCATGTGAGTCAGTCTCTGAATCACTTTCCAGCATCCGATTACTATACCATACTGGGATGTCCTTTGAGTTAAATACCGCAGGTGTGATTGGTTGATGTACCTTTGTAATGATCGGTGCTGCAAGGCGATTGAGGGGGATCAAGGAATCTGTTATAGGGAGTATTGGTAATATTGATTCCGTTGCTTCTGCTGGGACTGCTGGTGTTATAGATGCTGCTGCGGGTGCTGATACAGTTACTGCTGCTAATGGTGCGACTGATGAGATGACGAGTTCGTTTGATGGGATGAGTGGCATTGGTGATAGTTGTGTTGGGGTTTTGAGCCTCAGTGGGGTTGTTGGGATGGTGCTTGAGGGTGCTTTGATTATGAAAGGTGCCCGCTTTGCAGTAGGTGGACAAAATGGTTTGCTGGGTTTTCCTTTGAACTTGAGTTTAGGAAAGATCTCTTTTTCAAAGCCGAGGCCTGTATTACCTTTGGGCTTGAATTCCGGCAGCAGGGGTTCATGTCATCCTTGTTTGCAATATCCCAAAGCACTTTGACCATCATACCCCATTCTTTGCATAATGAGGAGACCTTTGCCATACTGTTCTATGGGAAGTGTAACTTGTGGTTTATCAGTGGTGATGGGATCTTTATAGATCCATTCCGCTAGGTCCTCATCTTGTGTTTCTTCCTCTTGACTCTTTCCAAGAATGAAAGGTGTCAAAGCACATGCTGGTATGTTTAGTGGTTGCTGGAGTACCTGCTGTGGTTTACCATGAGTTCTAGGAGAAGTGGGCATTTGTCCCACACAAAAGAGTTGACTCAAGTTGTATTCCCCAGGACCTTCCTCTGCTATCTTCATCTTAAGCTTTTCTTGCTTGGGTATAGTGGTGTTTGAACTAGCAAGAGAGGCGGGACTTATATATGATGTGGAGGAAATGGCTTCTCTATTATTAGGAACGGTAATCTCTGGTTGATGGTTGATATTATGGCAATATGCAAAGGGATTTGCGTCACCCAGAATTGTGATCTCTACACCGTTATGTGGGAACTTGATACATTGATGGTAGGTAGATGGAACGGCTTGCATGGCATGTATCCAAGGTCTTCCTAACAATAGATTGTATGGAAGAGGAAGGTCCAAAACCTGACAAATGATGTTCTTTACCACGGGGCCCACTCGGATTGGTAGTACCACAGCTCCTTTGGATGAACGCTCTGCATCGTCATAAGCTTTGATTGTGATCTTCTGACGAGGATTCACTGATTCGACCGCATATCCCAATGCTGTGACCAACTGCAGTGTGCAAATATTCAGGCCTGCTCCATTATCGATCAAGACTCGCTTGATCCTATGCTGGTTAATAAATCCTTCGATGTGGAGTGAGGCATTATGTGGTTGTTGGAAGGAAGAGTTGTCACTTTCAGAAAAAGTGAGACAAGGTGATGACTTTAGACTTCCAACCATGGCTTGAAATTGGTCCATATTTGGATTTGCGGGGACTGACGCTTCTTGGAGTGCTTGATCCAAGATAGTTTTATGAGATGGCGATAGACGCAAAAGCTCTAAAATGGATATAAGCGCAGGGGTTTTGTCTAATTGTTCCACAAGATTGTACTACTTTGGGATGGAGGTGGTGCCTTGTGGAGCTGCCTTTATGGTAACTTTGCCGCGGTGTGTAACAACATTGCAATTTGAGTTGGAATTTTTGAAGGTTATAGTTGCAACTTGTTCATTGGCATCATACAGATGATTTACAGTGTAATTATACGCAGCCTGTGTATAATCAGTGGTATCAGTGCCTCGCCTAGAAGTGGAAGGACCCCTTTGATCTTGTGATGGAAGTGGATTTTTGAACATCAGATGATCATTATTGGTTGTTTTTGGGTCATGTCCTTCAATTTCAATTTCTCCTCGGTCAATAAGATCCTGAATAAGATCTTTTAATCGGTGACAATTACTTGTCTTGTGCCCTCTTCCTTGATGGAATTCACAGTGTTCAGTATCTCTCCACCATGCTGGTTTGACTTGAGGCTCATAGTTTGATAGCTTAGGCAGAGTGACCAAATTTTGAGAAATGAGTTGTCGCAACACTATTTCAATGGGTTCCCCGAAGGGAGTGTATGTTCGTTTCTGTTTTTGCTGACGAGGTCTAGGTTCATCATGAGATGTGATGCGGCCTTGATTGGAAGGAACATTTGTGTTGTTTTGAGGTGGAGGATTTTGTCCTGCAAACCAAACCACAGGTTGTGCGTTTTGGATAGTCCTGGCATCCACAACCCCATCATTGACGATATTCTTGTTTTTATTCCAGAAGTTTGGTTTATCGCTGTTGAAGCGTGGGCGAGGACCATCTTTTGGTTCATAAAAGATTTTGATGAGTCCCTTCTTGATAAGTGCCCTTTCACACTTCAAACCCTTGGTGATCATATCATTAAAAGAGTCTGTGTCTTTGACATCCAGGTGAAATTCCATTTCTTCGTTTAAGTTGGAAATGAATATTTCCACTAGTTCTCGTTCAGGTAACTGAAGAGAATGTCTGCTAGACATTTGACGCCATCATTGCAGGAATACTGAGAATTGCTCACCTGGTTTTTGTTTGGTGTTGCATAGATCAGCCATGGTGACATCGCGTTCAATGTTATGAGAGTAATGAGCTAGGAACTTCTGGATGAGTTCCTCAAATGTTCTAATGCCACCTGGTAGTCGGGAAAACCATGATGTGGTTGTTCCTCCCAAGCTTTGGGGAAAAAGGCGCATTAGGTAGGTGTCTTCATATGCCACTTCAAGACAAGCGGAATGAAATTCTCTGACATGATCACGAGGATCTCCCTTTCCTCTATATTTTTCAAATTTGGGTGTTTCGAATCCTCGTGGAAATGGTGGCATGTAAAGATCCCTATCAAAAGGATAGGGACAGATGTCATTGAGTGAGAATTGGTTAGTCTTGACACCACTATGAAGTTGTTGGGTGAGATTCTCGACTTGTTGCCGCAACATCTCCATTTCATTTGGAGGAGGAGGTGGTGGGTTACCTCGAGGAATGTTATATCTGATGGGATCTCTACCTCTTTCCTCTTCATGGCGACTTTGTCTTTCTGATGCTTGTCTTAATTGGGCAAGATCAAAGTCAGAGGGGAGTTTTGCTCCTTCTTGAGCGAGTCTTAAGAAGTGAGCATCCGCATTGCTCTTGAGTATTTCGTCAAAAAGTCTGTTAAAGAGAGGGTTATGCTGAGCCCTTTCTATTGTTGTAGGAGTGGGAGTACTTGGGTTTTCGTCATCTGCATTTCCTCCAATTGCTTCTTGAAATTCATTGAGATTTTCCTCTTCTTCTTCTTCCCTTTCTATTTCTCGTTGCCTTGACTGTGATCGGGTTTGAGCCATTTTGCTTGCAAGCTGTTGTTGAAGTTGTGTGAAAATAATGATGAGTTTTTGATGAAATGAAAGGTTGATGGTTGGTGAATTGTGTTGCACGTGGATCTCTAGCACTTTTAAGGTGGATGTAACCAAAATTCCTTCTTTGAATTGCTTGTTTGTTTGATAAGTTTTGATGTGATAAGGTGTAGAGAAATCTGAGATGTGTTACAGATTGAACTACCTAGTAATGAGAGGATTCACTCATGAACTAGTTTTAACTTGCGTAGATGTGTCTCTTAGGATGAGCTTATCCTAGATGTAGAAACAATCTAAAAAGTGATGTGATGTGTTTGATTTCAAGCAATATCTAAAAGACAACTTGGGACAAGAACCTCTTAATGTTTTGAGAGTTGGGATGGATTGATGATGAAGTGATGATGTATGAGTGAGATGATGGATGAAAATGTTTTCAACTTCAATAAAAACTTTGTGTTACAAATGGGACAAACTCTATCTCTTCCCTTTCGGGTGTTGGTGGTATTTCTCGAGCTGTGTTGTATGTGATACAGACGTTTGGGAAGAAGTTGGGATTAATCTTTCCTCCTTGGTTTTTGTGATAACTCAGAGCTCTATATTGCATAAAATCTCTGCGGTTCAATGATTCGGAATCAAATTCGTTTGTTTTTTCTTGAAGGTATAGATGCATGCGATGTAGAAAGACTCTATGGGAGACAAAGATTTGTCGATTGATATAGAAGAATTTCCTCCTTTTGATCAAAGCCTTTGAGCTTAATGGTCTTCTTTTCAAGTTGATATTCTGATGACACTTCTTCTTTTGCAAGATGTGAAGAATAGTCATAAAATTTGACTCTTTGTTGTTTGTACCTTGTTTTTGATGTTTTTGGTTGTTTTGACAGATGTTTGGTTGGATGAATACTTTGTTTTTGGGAAGTGATTTTTTGATTTTTCTTTGACAAGAAAACAAAGCAAGCACACAAACACAAGAATGTTGCCCCAAAGGCACAAATGAGTATGGGTCTAGATCAACCCAATCCTTGGACTTTTATATGACCCTTCCTTTAGATGTATTTTAAGGTGTATTTCCAAAGACTGAAGTCGGCTCAATTTGCACTTGGTCTTTAAAACGAACACATTTCAAACACTTTTTATCCCTAAGGTCAAATGGCCAGTTGTGATAAATTTAGCCCACATCTTGATATTTCTTCGACTTTGGTACTACATACCTTATGAATCCCGCCGTGGCAGGTAAGGATGTGATATACTAAGTTTTGCACGAGCATAACAAATAGATGATCCCTATGATGGGGGAGTCACCACTTTTATCAAGCCACAAGTGACTTTTCAAAAAGCTATGTTTCTACTCAAGGAAATATGTATGGTGAGTATCTTGGGAGCAAAACCATCTATGCTCTTGCACTAAATTATATCGCAAATATCCTCAATCAATAGAACGGGTGGGCTACTACTAAAAGGTGTTTAGTCATGTTCAATGTTTTTGGACATAAGTTCATTCTGCAGTGACTCACTTAAGAGCCTTGTAACTGGTGGTGGGGCCCATTTGTCCTTTCGGCCAGTTACACTGTAGGAACAGCTATACCCAAGGCTACAGCTTTCGCTCTCACCTGATTTCTATAGCGGATCGAAGGATTTACCGCTCGAGGTCGTTCCCAAGAGTATCGATCCCTTGGCAGGCCTCTCTTAAAAAGATAAAATTTTGAGTGTTACTAACACTTTTCTCTTGCACCTAGGACCACGAAAGCCAAGGGAGAGGATAGTGTGTGTTAGAGGTAGGACCACTCGACTGACTTTTTGCACAAGTGTGCCAAGTACGAAAGACACTTGTTCTTTTTAATCCACCATTACAAATGTGATCTAACTATTTGGAGATGTTGCTCCAACAGCCATGGTGTTCTTTTTAACTTCAAAGGCAATGTGTTTTGTAACCTAGAATTCGGAAATCTTGGTCAACTTAAAGAAAAACACGTTTGCTTGAAGTAAAATTTGTTTTTGCAAAAATCAAAACAAGTGGATTGTTCTTTTTATTTGCCCAAAAATTGAAGTGTGGCTTGTGATTTTTAAGTTTGATGTAAGAAAGAAAATTTGTTTTGTTGATTTTAAGCACCAAAACAAAATGTATCCCTAACTTGCAATGAAAGCAAAATTTTGAAGTTTGTTGTTTTTTTTTTTTTTTTGCAATAAAGAAAGATGAATTTTCTTTTTAAGCACCAAAAGTTTTGAGGTTCATTTTATGCACTTTAAAATAAAATGTGAGGTTTATTTTAACTTGTGCAAGAAGGAAAAATGGATTCTTTTTAACCAACTTTTGTTTGAAAGAAAGTAAAAAAGAAACTTTTAAAGCATTTAAACTAACTCCTTCCCCTGCACAAAAAGATTAGAACCTGCATAAAAGACAATTAGTTAGAAAAATCTGCATGTTTTGGTGGGCTTCTACAAGCCTAATTTTTATTTTTTTTGGTTACAAGGTGATTTGTACAACATTTTGTTACAATAGCGCCAGTCTGCGTTTGAACAGAGGCGCTATTTAACACAAACACACTAAAAGAAAGGGAAAGACAGAGAAGGGAAAAGCGCTGAAACAATGTCAAACGCGCCAAAACAATGTCAAAAGTGCAACCTGTGTGACATTTTCAACATTCAAACATGTTATTGGTTAAAAAAAAAAGTTGATCTTTGTGGTGTTTGGATTCACGTCGGGTTCACCAAATGATGCTCTGCAAACAGGATTAGAAAATCTGTTTGATGGCAACACACACAAGAGCACAAGAAACAAACGTTAGTGTTAGCAACAAAAGATTATCCTAAACAGGCATATCAAGAGAGATATTAAGCATGAAATAGAAAGCATATAAACATAGAATAAAATAGCTAATCAAGATGCTCATAGTTGCTCCTCCCTTGTTCCTCTCCTCTCCAAGTCCCAAATGAGTGTAGCTATCAGCTTTTAGCACTAGCCATGGATGCCATATGGAGATTCAAGATAGTTGAATATGATAAGCAAATGCTATGCAAGTGTAGATAGTGATGCTATGAGAAAACTCTATGCTAATGCCAGTATAACAACAATACTCTAATGCTTCTCTTTTTGCTTGAGGAGAAGGGTTCTATTTATAGAAGAAATGGGGAAATGAAGGGTTAAGATTGAATGGTTTAATCAAGGGCCAAGTTTGAAAGTTGGGGATCCATGTGCATAATTGGCACCAATAAAATGGTGACAAGTGTCAACATAGGATTGGGTTGAGAGAAGAGGTTGGAGGCATTAAAGGCCTGAGAAGACCTCATGGTTATCTAGAGGCTAAGGGTCAAGTCCAAATTAAGATTACCCACTGGATCAAGAGTTAATCCAAGGATAAACCTTTGTGCAAATGTTTAAGAGATAATCATGGTCAAAGCATTAATGGCCTGATGAGACCTTTGGGTTGGGTAGAGGTTGAGTCAAAACAAATGTTTTAACCATGTGGGAGGGTTTGAGGTAACCATTAATGGTTATTGGAGACTTTGGGGATTAAGTGGTTGAAGGTTGAAAGCCTTCAATGGTTATCAAAGACTTTGAGCCATTTAGTGGTTGAAGGTTGAAAGCCTTTAATGGTTATCAAAGATTTTGAGGGTTTGAGAAGTGACTTCCCTTTTGCTTAGGAATGTGACAAAGTTTAGAGAAGGGGTTAGGTTATTTAGAAGTGATTAGAAAATTCTAGAAGGGGTTTAGGCATGCAAGTGGATTTTGTAGGAAAATGCAAGTGGGAGAAATTTTGGTATTTTCAATTAAAATAAAATCATTTATTTCAATTAAATGGTGTAATTTGCATTTGGATAAATATTCAAATAAATATTAATTTATTTAAATGAGAAAAATGAAGATAAAGCATTAAAATGCTTGAAGACTTTGAGGGAAACCATTAAAGGCTTGAAGACTTTAAGGAAAACCATTAAAGTCTTAAGAAGACTATAGAAGGAAGCCATCAAGTTTGAAGACTTTAAAACCATCAAGTTTGAATAATTTTAAGGGAAACCATTAAAGGTTTCAACTGGGTGAGGATAAATAGGATTTTAAATAAATAATTTATTTAAAATGGTTGTGCAACTTGCTTTTGTAGGAAAATACAAGTGGGTGAGGATAAATAGGATTTTAAATAAATAATTTATTTAAAATAGTTGTGCAACTTGCATTTGTAGGAAAATGCAAGTGGGTAGAGGATAAAGGTGATTTAAATAAATGTTAATTTATTTAAATGTGAGAGGTGGGATTTTGGGGGATTTAAATAAATATTAATTTATTTAAATGTGAGAGAATATTTAATTAAATAAATATGATTTATTTATTTAATTAATGGTCTGAATTTGGTTAAGTAAATTAAATCAAATAAATTGAATAATTTATTTAATTAATAGGAGAAGAGGGTTAAGATGAATTAATTAAATATTAATTTAATTAATTATTAATTGATGGTTAAATAATCAAATAAATACTAAGTATTCATTTAATTAAGTGGACAGATTTATGTGACTACAAGAGTTTTAAAACATAACTTAAAATAGGAAAGGTTTTTTTTGGGACCAATAGTTTTTGAGCAAGAAACGTAAAAATTAAATAGACTAACTAAAGAACCTCCACATCCTCATTTGTCTCTTCATCTTCTAGCTATGTCGCATCATCTATTGCCTCTTGGTCTTTTGCTATTGTATTAGTTACATTGCCCTAAGATAGTTGTGCCACCTGTAGATTTATTCTTTTCTTGTTCGCCTTGAAGTTGGAGAGAATTGGTGATAACTCTTCTGCTACAGGTTCAACTGTGGCTCCAACTCTAATCTTTCACTTGGTAACTCTTTTTCTAGCTTCAACAATATTCCTTGGAACATCTTTGACTTCATCACTAATATAATTCAACACCATGATTGCATCCTTTAGGCATTCCAGAGAGTTGGGACCAACATTAGTTGCAAAGGATAAAGTGAAAATTAATTTAATCAATTCCTTCATTCAATTTGTTAAACTCCTCCAAGTTGCCTATGACAAATATAATTATAAAATACACTGAGATATATGGAGCCATTGAATTTTTCAATTTAATAATGTATAATAAAGTGAAACGATGAAAAAATTAAACACCTCAATATATCTCGATGTATTTTATATAGATTAAATAAATTTAAGATAGATATGCTAGTAGTAGTGAGAGCTGGAAAATGTTAGAGAACAAATTTGAATCTTAAGTTAATATACACATGTTAATTAGGGTATTCTATTTATTTATTTATGCTACGAAAATTGATGCTACGAAAATTGTTCACATATTCCATGATGTGACAAATCTCAGCAATATTTAGTGCCGAACGACTTTGTAATATAAACAGGTACGCGGATAGTGTCATGTTTTCTCTGCACATTTTTAGGAACTTTGACTGGAATTGTCCACTCACAAAGAACCTCACAAACTCAGGTACTTTTGATAAAGACGTAGAAGTAATTACATGACAAGTTCATTAAACCTATAGTTTGACTCACTAGTTTATTTGTTTTTTTCTATTAAATCCTTGTTGACCGGACCAATGTCTTTCATTCCTCGCTTGATTTTTTATTTCACGTCGCAACGAAAGAAGACAATTTGGCAAATTTACACATTTCATGCGGACAATGAATCTTAACACCTACATAATCTAGCATTTGTCATGGATTGTAAAATTAACCTTTGAATGAGTTCACAAGAGTGGACTATACAACTTAACCTTTTCACAATATATAATAGGTGGGAAAATCTAACCATGTGCTACCAATTATATCAGGTGAATTATAAAATTTAATTTATGGATGACGTGTTTATATTTTTTTACAATAGAATTAGATGTATATTGAGATTGAAACTTGGTACTCTTTGCAACATTAGTTTGGGATTTTTTTTTTAGGGGCTAGTTAAACTATTTTTTGTTAGAAGGCGATTTCGTCTTTCCATTCTTGTTATGAAATTACTAGATTGATCAAACTATTTCTAACATTTAACTCTATGAGAGAAATTGCATACAAGATTACAAAATAAGCATAATACAAAGATTTCACAAGATCATACAAGATATAACTTGGGAAAGCCCTCATGACGGAAAACCCTATCTACCAAAAGTATCCATAGTCAATGTATTATCTAGCAATGGAACATTACAATACATGGTCCAAGTGAATATTTTTGGATCATCAGTGTCCTCTAATACATAATCCATGTGTCCAAGCATAATAGACAATCAATAACACATCATATGTCATGCTTCACATATGCACTCTACAAGAGAGCTCATTACAAATCTTAGCCTACCTTCATCACTAAACATGTGTGCTTTCTTTTTATAGATTCAAGATCATACAAAACCACCAAATGGTATTGGATAAACCATGTGTCTCAAAACCATAAGAGCACAAAATCATTGACCTTAATATTTAATTTTGGTACAAACATTTTGCAATATTAAATAAATTTTCAATGTGCAACCTTCTACATAAAATATCTAACCAATATTACAAGACAACTTTACACTTGTGAACCCCAAAAATACTGAATGTGGCTAAACTCACCTTGAAAGATGCATCAATGTAAATATTTATTTCACATAATTAAAATAATCTTTTTCTTGTGCAAGATGTACAACACCCTTTTTCCTAACAATTCTAGACTTTCCACTTGAAGAGACATATTTCTCTCTTGTGTTGGAAATTTTTTGCTTATTAGAACTATGTTAGCCATTGTCCCATTCTTTATGACTTCTGTTCTTAAATCCCTCTACTTTGTCTTGTCTTCTATGGGAAAAATAATGAGGGCCTTCCTTTAGAGTGTCTTAGAAGCTAAGACGAATATTTCTACTTTCATGTGATGGTTGTTAGAGGATGTGTTTAAGTTAGACATGAGGTTTTGCATGTAGAGGCTATTGTAGCCAATTTTAGTTAGAGTAACTAACTTGTGAGGCTTCCTCTTTTTAACTCTTTTCTTGGTTCTTTCATCCTACAAATTTGTATTTATTATAGTTTATTTTTTGTCTAATATTTTGTAGCAAGATAGTTTTGATTATTTCCATCAAAGGTTTGTGTCTAGGTGCCTTATGATATTGTACCTACTTTTGTTATTAGTCATATAGGCCAAGGCATGCAATATAGGGTCAATTTTATTAATTAAAAGAATTGCTCTAGTTGGTTATAGCTTAAGATGATTTAACATACATGAATCAAATCTAACAATAAATTTATAAACAACTAGCAAAACAGCTATAAGAAAAAAAGACATTATTTTAATAATTATCTACCCATCATTAAAATTAAGATGATCAAGAATATGAAATATACAAAAAAAAGTAAACCAATAAAAACAATGTTTCAATAGTTGAGCATGTTCCAATAGTTGTTATAACATTTGTTGATCCATATGCGGACCGTCCAACAACGTGTACTATAAAAGAATCTTTCTTTGATTTTTGATTTGATGCCCAATATTTTTAACAATATTGCACTTATAGTTGTGACTTTAAAGTTGTTAGTGTTGATGATGAGTACTCATAATTGACACAAAAATATTCCTTACATGTAAAAAGCAATAAATCATGTGATCGCATTAGCACATCAATAAAACATGATTTGGTGTACAATTATACAATCACTTTTATCTAACTTTTTTTTCCTTCCCTTTCAAACACCTCAACAAAAAACAAGATATATTCCTTACATGTAATATTTGTTGACCCATATATGGACTATGACATTTGTTGACCCATATACGGACTCCCCAACATTTTGGACTATAAAAGAATCTTTCTTTGATTTTTGATTTGATGCCAAATATTTTTAACAATATTGGACCCATAGCCGTGACTTTAAATTTGTTAATGTTGATGATGAGTACCCATAATTGATACAAATATATTTCTTACATGTAAAAAGCAACAAATCATGTGATCAGATTCACACATTAATAAAACATGATTTGGTGTACCTTTGATCTAACTTTTTTTTCTCCCCTTTCAAACATTTCAAAAAAAAAAAGAAAGATAATGTGACATAATATTTAACAAGAACGCAAAGCGTCAAGTTCCTGCCATTAGAAAAAGGAGAGTAATAGATAAAGAGATAGAAAGATGTAGAGGTAGAGGTAGAGGTAGAGGTAGAGGTAGAGGTAGAGGTAGAGGTAGAGATAAAAATAGAGAGATATAGATAAGAAGATAGACATATAGGGAGTAAGACGTATAGGGAGAGATAAAAGTAGAGAGATATAGAGAGAAATAGATAAAAAGAGATAATTGTATAGGGAGAGGTAGAGATAAAGAGGAAGAGATAGCTACATATAGATGGAGAAATAGAGCTACATGTGGTACTATGATAGAAGAATACAGAGAGTCAACTAGAGCGAGAGAGAAATATAGGTAGAGAGAGAGGAGAGGGGGAGAGGAGAGAAGTTATTGTTATCAAACTATGAAAATAAAAATATTTATTATAAATTTAACTATAATACAAATGGAATAGAGGTGGCTTCATTTTATAGATGAAGTACGTTTTGGTTATTAATGAGAGTTAAATCCATTTACGTAAGGTATGGAATTACCGGGTCCCACACGCAGCAATTGGAATGTAAACCGAGATTAATAATTGAAGTAAATGTCTAAAGTTTGGAAACTTATTATTATTTTTAAATAAAAGCAAATAAATATAATGTTTACACTATTGTTACTCCTATTAGCCAATAGGAAAACAGACAAATAATTTTATTTAAATCATTTAAATATACATAAATATAAAAACTATAGAATGACACTCAAATTTTTAAAACTCTGAAAAATGATTGGACAGTTTAAAAGGGAAAATGCATCGAACGGATGCATATGTATCCTACCTGTGGGCAGGAACAAATAATATGACCCCAAAACTTTAAGAAACAACAATTAAGAATGATTTGAAATTTAGACCAACTCAAGCCACAAGTTCTTATTCCAAGCCAACAACATAGATCATTTTTCTCTGCACGTTGTTTGAACCTTGACTGGATTCTTCCACCACAAAAGGGGTCTACTTCTGCGTCCCTATATAAAGAGCAGACTGAGCAGAAGAAAATACGCAGCAACTGAGCTCGAAACGAGAGAAAGAGCAAAGCAATGGATTTCTCAAGTTCTTTGAGCACCCTCATTTTTTATTGTGTAGTAGCCACAGTCATTAGTGTTGTATACATGCTCACAAAGCTCAGAAGCAAGCCATCTGAGAGGCTGCCACCTGGACCGCGTCCCTGGCCGTTGATTGGCAACATCCTCCAGGTGGGCAAGAATGTGAACGAGTCCTTCTCTGAGCTGGCGAAGATCCATGGCCCCCTCATGACCCTCCACCTCGGATGGCGGACAACTGTGGTGGCCTCCTCGCCCGCCATGGCCAGACAGGTTCTCCAAACGCAGGATCAATCCCTGTCAGCACGTACAATGATTGAGGCTGCCAAGTGTCTCGAGTACGGAGAAAACTCGCTGGTGTGGAGGGACTGCGTGCCACGCTGGCGCACTCTCCGACGCATCTGCACCACCCAGCTGTTCACCGTGAAGCGTCTGGAGGCACTCCACCAGCTGCGGCGGGAGCAAGTGAGAAGCATGATGAGGGCCATTTATAAGTCCACCTCAGCTCCTCTGGATATCGGCCACGCTGCCTTCCTCACCAGCTTCAATATGGTGGGCAACATGCTATTTTCCAAGGACATGTTCGACTGGGACGAGTCGGAAAAGTCTAAAGAGTTTAAGAAAGCGCTCAATGAGATGCTCTTTGTTGGTGGCAAGCCTAATTGGGCTGATTATTTTCCTTTCCTGAAGCCTTTCGACCCGCAGGGCATAAGGAAGGAGATGACTAGGATTTTTAGGATTATGTTTGCAGTCTTCGATCAATATATCGACGAGCGCCTGCAGAGCGGGACAAGAAGCGAGGAGGCAGACAAGGATTTTCTCGATATTTTGCTCGAGAGTAAGACCGAGACTGGGGAGAAGCTCGCAAAGTTTGAGATCACACGCTTCTTCTATGTAAGTATATCTATCAATCTATCCTGCAAACAAAGTATGAGATCACTAGCTGTCCGTCTTATATCTAGTTTTAGTTTTAGTTTGGAGAGAGTTTCTTAACAAGATGATTTTGATGTTTGTTATGTTTATAGGACTTGTTCACAGCAGGGAGTGAAACAACTAGTAACACAATTGAATGGGCCATGTCAGAAATCATACGAAATCCTATGGTAATGGAAAAGGTGAGGGACGAATTGGACAAGGTAGTGGGGAAAGAAAGAAGAGTGCAAGAAAGTGATATTGACAACCTACCTTATCTTCATTCAGTTGTTAAAGAAACCTTTCGTCTACACCCAGTTTCTTCCCTTCTGATCCACCATAGAGCCCTTAACTCTTGTGAAATAGAGGGATATGTTATACCTAAGGATGCCCAAGTGTTTGTCAATGTTTGGGCGATTGGAAGGGACCCTAATGTATGGCAAGAACCAGAAAGGTTCTTTCCAGAGAGGTTTATGGACTCAGATGTGGACTATAAAGGGCAAAATTTTGAATTGCTTCCATTTGGATCAGGGAGGAGAATGTGCCCAGGGATCCCTTTGGCTCATAAAATAGTTCATGTAGTAGTGGCTACTCTCCTTCAATGTTTTGATTGGCAGCTTCCCAATGGACAGAATCCAGAAAAGTTAGATATGAGCGCAAAGTTTGGAATCACATTACAAAAGGCAGAACATCTGGTTGCAATTCCCACACCTCGCCTACCACATCATATCTATAACTGATTGCTACTAGGAAAGGGGAAAATGTTGTTGCTCACTTTACGACCCTATCTATTTCTTCCTAATTAGTTACTTTGGTATTCAGCTATAAAACACATATATTGTCCCTTTATCTCACATGTTTGGGAAGTAGTAGTTTCTTTATGTAGAATTAGTATAAATAAAGGGTTTGGCATCAATGGATCATCCATGATGAGTTATATTTGTATTGAATATGTTAATCAAAGGACATTGTTTTTTTGAAAAGGTGTGTAATATTCTATAAAGTGGTTTTGAAGCAAATCAATATAATATTATTTCTATATTTATTTTTCATATTTTATGTTTTTTTGTAAATTTGTTGTAAGTCATATTCTTTCTAGCACCTTTCACAACTATCTACCATATGATCTCACCTCATCTTCTTAGGATATTTGGTGATTAAATAGTGGTTGTAGAACTAAAAACAATGTTTATTTATTTTTCAAAAATACTTAGGTTTTTTCTTTCTAATTTACTTATGTTTTTATTTCTAGGATAGAAAATTTGTCAAGATCAAAAGTGGTTATAGATGTTGTCATGCCCACTTTTTAAAAACAAGAAAACCTAATTTAAAAAAATAAAAAAATAAAAAAATTTACTCTAACTCCAAGAGTTAACCCATATTGTATTAAATATATAAAAATATAGTATTATTAACCCTTCTCATATCCATAATGCTAATACCAACTTTTCCAACAAGTGTCCAAATTTATCAATATTAGTTTAGTTTGATTTTTAATATATATATATATATATATATATATATATATATATATATATATATAAAATAATAATTTATTTAATTGTATGTCATTTTCTATATTAAAAATACCACGATCTTAACCACCAAAGTAATGCTTCTTGATACGAGTTCTATTATTGAATTTTATTTGCACCCAATTGTCATTATTAGCTGATAGGCTATTATAGGTGGGAAGCACCCTCCAAATTTTACTGATGTTTCAAGTTGCAAAATTTTTCTATACGGTTCTCATGCTAGAAACTTTATCTCTATAGTTCTCACACTAGATTTGTCATGCTAGAATTTTTTTCTAGATGAATGAGATATTCCTCATGCGTAAAATAAAATAAAATAAAACTAAGGTCTTCTCTAGTTAAAAAATTGTCACGTGGTAAAACAATTTTGCATTACCCTAATGACCGAATCGACGTCTACCATGATTGAATCAATGGCTACGCAAACTACCTTGACCAACAAATCACCCACTACATCCTATTAATGTCATTTTACCAAGGGCACAATGATATCAACATTATTTACCCTGTTCATTATGGGAGCTTTGTTCCATTGGTTCTGTTTGTGGTAGATCATTTGAGATCCAAGCAGTAGAATGAAGTTCTTCCTATAAATCTTAGGATCAGATAAAAGATCCACTAGGAGGTCGACACCTAGACATCTAGATATTATCGTCTAAATGTGAATTGTTATGCCATTTTAGTCAACTTCCTTTGTAGGTAGGCACCATGTGTGAGGTGGACATTTGAGCTGAACAAGATTTGTATAAGTATTTTAAGAATGTAGGTAGATTTGAGTTGCATTGAGAGTGCAGTAATAAGGAAAATTTTTTTTGTAGGAAAAGCCCTTTTTTGTTTTTAGTAGTTGTTGAAAGCCCTGAAACAATAAGTCCATGTTGGTGACAAAGCAAACTTGATTTCTAGATTATAAAATAGAATTGCTAGGTGTGCAATTTTCTTCTTCTTCTTCTTCTTCTTCTTCCTTTTGAAATTACAATAAATAGGCAACCAAAAAGATTGTCTTCTCATATACAAATTCCATTCTTTTGGCACCGTGTCATCAGGAGTAGGATAAGCAATTTGTGAATGTCAATTTTTATGTCCACCAATGATATCAGTCACTTTTTCTTTAACTCCTTGCTTACAATGAATCAAATCACTGAAGTAATTTGAGGACTAATATTATGTTGAAACTGTTTATTGAATGCATTGGCCAATTGTGGAAAAGAATAGATAGAATAAGGAGGAAAAGATAAATACCATTGCAAAGCTTTATCTCTAAAAGTGCAATATTTCTTTTTTGCCATGAGTCTATGATCATGAGAGAAATCACCACACAAGGTTTGGAATATTTTCACACAAGTGGACAGGTCACCTTTTCCATTATATAATTCCATTTGGGTCATTTCCACATTCTTAGGAGCAACCACATGAACCACATCAATAGATAGTGGGCTAACTATATCATATGTGGGGATATTGAACTTAGATTTGGTTAAAGAAGCCAATTATTTTTGTAAGGATGAGACAATTTGAGTTAGGTTATTGATAGTGGCTTAATTGGATGACTTGGAATTGAACATGCTAGATTGTGATGGAGGTATAGTGTTGTGATAGGTAGGTGGAGGTTGAGAATAAGGAGGTAGAACTTTATAGTATGTTGGTCAAGGGGATAGTTAGTAAACAAATGGAAGGCTCATGGAAGGAGGTATGTAAGAGTATTTATTAATAGGATTTCCCACATGACTAACATGTGTAGGATTAACATTTTTTGTAGAGTTATCCATGATAGAAGAAGTATATATACACACTAGGTAAGGATGTAGGTATAGGAGTAGAATTCTCAAGTTGTAGAAATAGAGTAACCAAGAGCTTTGACACAAAATTTTATAGGAATAATATTGGTATCAATAACATGAGCAATACCATGTAACACTTCCACACCTATCTTATCACTTTGAACCATTCTCTTCAACCCTTCAATCAAGGGGATTGACTCACTATTTGGGTGTTCTTGACCCATCCATTGTTGAATCTCATCCAACTCATTGTCAACATTCCACAATTGTTCACTAGTAAGCCTAGTATGTGAGTCATCCAAGCATCATGAGAAGTATGAGATGAATTGTTCTCCATAATGTTAGGTATGCCTTGTGTAAATATTGAGGCTTCACCCAAATTCCCATGGAATAGGTTATCAATGTAGGCTCACACCCCTCAATATTCATGCATAAAGAAGGAGATATTGAGTCACACTATTTTTTATAATACAAGCTATATATATGGTTAAGAAATGCAATTTATTTGTAAAATGATTAACTAACTAATTGGATATTCTAAAGAAATGAGAGATGTAATAACTAAATACTTCTAAATATGAAAATAACTTGAAATAATAATCATATGTAAGCATATAAATGAAAAATTATGCAAACACAAGTTAATTTTGTCAAAATAAATTAGGGTTTTTGTGAATTAAACCTTTAAATTTATGTTAATTAACTAGATATGCGAGTGCAAATATAGTTTTATTAAAAGCGTACAAATTAGATCTAAGAATAAAAAATTAGAATTAATACAAGTACAATGTTTGGCTCACCAAAATGTGATGTATGGGAAAATTAGGGTTTCACAAGTTAATCCTTGTAAAATAGGAAATGACCTAACTTTCCAACAAAAACATTGAAGGAAGGGAGAACTCAATTGATCTAATGCAATAGGATTGAATGCAAATTAAGTTCTTCATCCTTTTTGTTTAGTTAAAACTGATTTGAATGTATTTTAAATGCTAAGTCTAGGATTAATGATGAAGAATTGACATAAAATAACAGAGACAACAAGATACAAATACAAAATGTAGACAAGAGGCCAAATATGAGCAGAAGAAACATAAAAGCATCAGTGATAGAAAGTTCGACCTGAAAGCCTGACACCATGTGGCAATTTGCATTACAATCCTTTATGCCAAATGCAGATAGACTGGAATATTTTGGAATCAAGATGTTGCACAGAATCTGTTCCCTAAAGCTCATCGAAAACTTTTGAGACCATGGCAGAATTTTCATCCCGTTCCTTAGGTTTTTGCCTCTACAAAAGTTAGATCTAATCATTATCATCTCTTCTGTCAAAATCTTTGTTTGTGGCTCCTAAATCTATCACATGTACATAGAAAGAAGGAAAATATTGTTTTTGATGGGGGTTTGGCTTAGGTCAAACCCTGAGTTTGGAATTAAATTCTTGAATTGAATTGAAATGTAATGAAAATTCTTTTGTGAAAGCTTATCTTTTGAGAATAAGGCTAGATTTGAACTTGAAATGCTTGAATTGGAAATTGATACCTTGATGAATGTTGCATTGAAGTCTTCATGCCAAGGTTGATAATTTCATGTAGAATGTATTCATAAGTTATTGATCATGGATGCCATCACGAATGCTTAAAATTTGAACTTTAATATCTCCTTCACTACCTTGATTATTCTTGATTGCTTACTCACTTGAATTTGGAAAAGTGCAATTGAGATCTTGATAGAGAGATCATGTATATCAAAATGAATAGGTTGGGATTTATTTTATACCTTATTGTACAAAATATATTTGAAATTTTGGGGCAAGCTAACACCAAGAATGTTTTATTGCCTTTAAGGTGTGACCATTGCAAGGTCCAAATTTGGGCCCCTTTTAGGAGGACCACGACACCTAGGGTGTCTTGGTCCTTTTAATTAGGATCCAAATTTGAACATGGTCTCACTCAAGTGTATAACATATTGAATCAAGGTGGGCGTGATCATAATCAAAACAATATCAAGGCATAGGAGGTTGGAAAGTGAAAGTGAGTTCTAGGTGTAGATAAAATTGTGCAAGGCTACAATTTACAATGCTACACACATCTACCAAAAAATTTCCAATTATGGTACTTGACAAAAATCCACCCTCATCATGCTTTGATGGATGTCCATGCCTTGTTTTGGAGCTCCCATTTTATCACAAGTATGGAGGGTGCTGACAAAGGTTGTTGAATCTGATTTACACCTGCCAATTGCGTTTGTTTGAAAGTTTATAAGGCTTTTTCAATAAATCCTTGTTGTGCTTATCGTGCAATCATTGTAAGCCATGAGACCACATCTTTTTCCAAGAATACTATCGTGCTTTGTCTATTCTTTGATGGATGTTCATACCCTATTTTCAAATATTCTATTTTGACACAGGCATGGAGGATGCTAGCGAAGATTGTTAAATTTGGCTTTATGCCTGCAAATTGCATTTTCTTGAAAGTTTATAAAGCCTTTTCAATGAATCCATTATGTGCATATCATGTAATCATGAAATTTTAGGAGACCATATTTCTTTTTAGAATTTTGTCAAATAGTTTGCGTCCCTTGTCACTGCTTCCACACTTTGCATACATGTCTACAGAGAATTTCCAACTATAACATCTGACAAAAGCACCCTTCCAATATGCTTTGGTTGATGTCCATACCCTATTCCAAAGCTTCCATTTTGGTATAGGTAGGGAGTATGCTCGCAAAAGTTGTAGAATTTGGCACTACCTTGCCAAATGTATTTCCTCGATATCCTCTAATAATTGTAGTCTATGAGAACACATTTCCTTGAGGCATTCTATCAAACAAGTCATGTTCCTTGTCTATCCTTCCACATTTTGCATACATGTCTACCATGGTCGTTGCAACTACATCATCTGTTTCTATGTAAATTTTGTAAGTAGATAACTACAAAGAAGATAAAACAAAAAAATTACAAATTAGAAGAAGAAAATAAATAACATATTAAAAGTAGAAGAACATAGTAAAGAACATCTTGTTCAATAGATTAAGATGAACATATTGAAGAACATCATGTTTAAACTTGACTATTTATCTGATCATCTACCAAAAGTAAGGCTTCAAAGAATTTGATTTTTGAGAAAATAATCTAGATTGATTAAACTAACAAAAATCTTAGAATATTCATCCCCCCTCAAAAAATTGCCATCATTTTCCTACAGATGTTATATTATTTTTCTTTACCTTGAGCCGCAACAATGATTTGTTGCGAAAAAAATGGTGGGAAAGAAGGAAAAAATGGCCAATAGAATGGAAAAAAGGAAAGACGACATTAATTTCCTAGTGTGAGACATGTTTCTAGTGGGGAGCTCCCTCACAAGGAATAACCTATCAGATAATTAATTAATTAATTAAGATGACCGATTAAAAGTAAATACTTATTTTTTATTTTTTTAAAACCATTTTAAATAGATATTTATGTTTATGATTTTAAGTTGATCATAAAAAATAAAACTTAGAGCTTCAATTTTAAATACTTCATTTTTTAATTGATTTTAAATAATTGATTTTTTAATTGATTTTTTAATTGATTTTTAATATTAAAACTAAATTCATTCTATACTACAAATTATTATGTAGAACACATTAGAATAAGAAAGATTTCTCTTTCTCAGTCATGGCTTGATTTGGGTTTAAAATATCTGCATAATTTTAATTTATACATTTGAGGTGGACAATGAATCTTAACCCCTATATAAACTAGCATTTGTCATGGATTGATAAATTCACTTTTGAATGATTTCACACGAGTGGACTATACAAGTTAACATTTGCACAGTATAATAGGTGGGACATTCTTCCAAATTTAACCATGTGCAACCTAACATCTTGGGTGAACTATAGAATTTAATTCATGGATGATGTGTCTACATTGTTTTATCCTTCCTTGAGCTAAACATTAGAGACTTTACCTTTTGTAATTAGAAAAAAGTAAACTAACACTTTCGTCATAGAATTTAATGCATATTGAGATTGAAACTTCGTACTCTTCTCAACATTAACTTGAGATTCCTTTTTTCTTATGGACTAGAAGAACTATTTTTTGTTATAAGGTGATTTCATCTATCCATTCTTGTTAGGAAATTACTAGGTTGATCAAACTATTTCCAACATTTAGCTCTATGAGAGAAAAATTATATACAAGTTTACAAAATAAGAATAATACAAAGATTAAAAAAATTATCACAAGATCATACAAGATATACCTTGGGAAAGCCCCCATAAGGGAAAAACACAACTACCAAAAGTATCCACACTCAATGTCTTATCTAGCAATGAAACATTGCAATGCATGCTCCAACCATAAACCTCCTCTCATAAATCATCCATGTGTCCAAGCATAATGGACAATCAATAAAACATCATATGCCATGCTTCACATATGCACTCTACAAGAGAGATCAATTCAAATCATAGTCAACCTTAATCACTAAACATGTACTTTATTTTAATAAATTCAAACTCATACAAAACCACCAAGTGGTACTGGCTCAACCATGTGTTCCAAAATAATGAGAGTACAAAATCATTGACCCTATTATTTACATTTTGGCACTAACAATTTTTCAGTATTAAATATATTTTCAATGTACAACCCACACATAAATTATCTAACCAATGTTACAACACATCTTTACAAGTGAATCCCCAAAAATATTTAATGTGGCTAAACAAATCTCAAAAAATGCACCAAAATAAATATCTATTTCACATGATTAAAATAATTATTTTCTTATAGTACAAGGTGTGCAACACCCTTTTTCCTAACAATTCTAGACTTTCCACTTGGAAAGACACATTGCTCTCTTGTGTTGACATTTTTTTGCCTATTAAAATTATGTTAGTCATTGTCGCAGTCTTTATGATGTATTCTCTTAAATCCCTATGCTTTTTCTTGTCTTCAATGAAAAAATAATGAGGACCATCCTTTAGAGTGGCTTAGAGGCTAAGAAGAATACTTCTCTTGTAGCATGGGACTCTTTTTGTTCTTCTAAGAAGTAAGTTGACCTATCAAAATGGACTTGCTTCAACATGTGGTCTAGTTAAAATTTTGGCTAATACTTTGGTGCAAGAAGATTACATTCCTAAAGATATTAAATTTGTTACAACTTTGGAAGATTATGATAGTGAATGAGGCTCTTGGGATGTGAGAGGGGCATCTCTTTGCATGTGTTAGTGGATTTTTAAAATGAATAGATTAGGTAGTATTCATGGTTCATCGGATCGTTTTGATAGGGCTTTAATCAAGCACAATATTGACACTTGTGAATGCATTTTAGATCAAGCAAAAGAAGTTATCAATTCTACTTTATTTCATTTCATGTGACAATTGTTAGAGGATGTGTTCGAGTCAATCATGAGGTTTTGCATGTATAGGCTATTTGGACCAATTCTAGTGAGAGTAACTGACTTGGAAGGCTTCCTCCTTATAACAATTGACTTGGTTCTTTCATCCTAGTACTTTGTATAAAGACCATTGCTTTATGGATTTTGTTCATCTACTGATCAAAATTTTTATTATTATTTATAAATATTAAATATTTTCAAATTACATATCTCTCAACGTAGTTAAGTTTTTCAAAATATAGATATTCTAGTTAACACATCAACAAACACTTTTGTCTATGCAACATACAAAATGCACTTTTGACTGTGATTATTAATTAATTAAAAATTAAAATACAATACGTTTTTTATTTTTAATTAATTATACTTATGATCAAATGTACATCCTGTATACTGCATAAACATTTCCGAAAAAAACTATGTAATTGAATCCATTCTGTCAGCTAGATGGACATTGCCAATACTCAACTTGTTTATTAATTACAAATTAGAATACAATGAATTTTTCCCGTTTTGCTAACTACTCTATCGAATAGTTAGCATGCGCTGCATTTTGTTTACCAGCGGAATAACAAACAACATTATTTGATAAAATTCTTTGGTCCAAATAACATTTGGTTGAAAGTTTCTCAAGCCTTTTAAACGAATCCATTTGGTCCTTGTCTGAGATCATTTCATTTCATAACTCATTCCTTATGATGACATCTGCTCGAGGAATTCTGTGCGCTCTCCCTTCCGCTTTGATGAATGTCCATGTCTCTTGCATATACTGCAATCATTGAATTCGATGAGAGAAAATAATTTTCATAAAACCCGATCCATTATCTTTGACAAAAGTCATTTATTGCTAATTACATCTGTACTAACAAGGTCATATTGAGTTGCAAAGATTTAGTTTGTCGAAGCTTTGAGATCATATTATACGTCTTAGCATCAAGGAGGAGTATGTTGACGTGTGATGCATGAGCCTCACCGCTATGCACTGCCATGCTACAGTTGTAATTTTAAACTGTTAGATTAGAAAGATCAGTTTGTCTTAGATTAGTTTTTGATTTGTCAGTTGTAATGTTGGCCATTAATGTAGAGAACATGCAAAATACAATCTCTATTATTAACAAAGTTAATTGCAGTTATCGTGTGAGACTACGAGTTGTTTCTAAGAGATTGTGCATCAACTGTATGCATGAAATATTCTAGTATATAATAGTTGCCTCACTATTGTTTTAGGGTACACGAAGATGTACGTCTGAGAAAGACTTTTGAGATGTAATCAATTTTGAATGATTGAATAAAAGTTTCTTTTGTGTGTTTATTGATAGAGGTGGATGGATTCGATCAATATCATATATTGAAACACAAATACATAGAAAGACACAAAATATATAAACAAATAAATTCAATCAATTCTTCCATGTGCTACAACACATTTTCATTAATAACTTGAATCCATTACATCTGCCTCCTTAAATAGAGATCTTTGGACAATTCTAGAAACATCTTAGGCCTTTAGTTTGATCTTACAAAACATTAAATATTTTTCCTTTCTAGAAAATTCTATTCAAATAATCATCAGGGTGGGAAAAATTACATATCCCAACACCCCCCTTAATTTCGACCACCAATACTGTGGCATTCTCAATTTCCTTTGGTCTTGACTGTTGTCTTCTTTTACCTCTTTCTAATGTCCACAACCAAGTTTCCTAACTTCAAATCCTTTTCCTTGCTTGATGCCTTTCTATCATTCTTCTCCCACTGTTGCGACAGTTCTTCAAAACTTGAATTTACAACTTCCTGGAAACTTGCCATCTATAGACTTCTTCCCAAATAATTTCCTTTCACTTGAAACATTTGTTATGCCTTTTGAAAACATTGATTGATTGCTATCAACTTTCCCATGCAAAATTTTATACTTAAATGAATTCTTGATCATACCTGTAATTTTTTGCCAACTGGATCCAAAGCTCCATCCACAATCCATTTTCATACCTGTCATATATTCATTATTTGATTCTCTATTCCAACACCTCTTTTCACAATGATTTCTCAAACCACAAATACTGCACAGAAGTAGATCCCAACATCTATCCTTTGTATGTCCTTTCCTATTACAATGTGAACACTGCATAGTCTTCATTTCTTGAATTGATTCACTTGAACCTATAGCGCATGTACTCATCTTTCCTTTACCTATAGAATATCCAAGACCTTCATATTTTGGCCTCCTTGGTTTCTCAATCAGATTCTTCATACCTTGTTCATGCTTTCCTAGACCTTTACCTTTGTAGATCCCATTCGTTTCATGATTTTCAGACCAAGATTCATTTCATTGCCATTACATTGTATATCATTATCATTTTCTTTTTCACAATCTTTATCACAAACTTCTTCAGCAAAAACATACTTATCAAATTACGAATTCAAATCTTTTGCATTCCATGAAACATTGCATACCAATGCCTTAGACTTCAAACATTCATTCTCATCTTTCAATGTTTTGATTTCCTTCAATTGTAAATTATTTTGTTCTTCTAATCTCTTAATATTTTCTTCCAAATCTTCATTCTTTTTTTTGACCTCATCAAACAACTTTAACTTTTCTTCTAACTCTTTATTTTTCTCATCAAATTTAATTATTTCCTTCAAATGCAAAATATGATCTTCTTTCAACCAAGTTAACTTTTCCTCTAGCTCTTCAATTTTCTCTTTATAATCACTAATTTCATTTGAAAGCTTATATTTTTTTGCTTTTATCCATATTTTACTTTTCTTCACTTCTATTAATTTTTCTTCTAAATGATCTATCTCAAAAATTAAATTTGCATTTTCCTTCAACACTCTTTCACCTAATTTTCCCATTGAATCAAACAATTTCTCATAAGCTAAATACCAAAACAACAATTCAACTTTAATAAATTCTCTTCCTTTTATTGCAAACCCTAACAATTAATCAATTACCTATGTTTAAACAACACTTGAATGCTCCAAATCCCATATGCCTTGGACAATCTCTGATTTGATAATCTTCACAAACTGGGAACTAATAGATAATGATCTCTCTTCAAAGACACACCAATTTCATTGACATTGGTAAATTCCTCTGACAAGAGTTATTCACTTCCTTACTAATATCAATTTAAATTAAAATTTACATCTTCAAAATATAAATTGTCTCCTATCTTCTTGTCTCATTGGCTTTGCTTGATTGCTTATTTATGTCTGGACAACAATCCTTGTTCATGTATCAAAGATTAACAACCACACATATGGTCTTCATCCCCAAACCACTCACTTCCATCTCGAATAAAAAATCTTACATAAGACAACTATAAATGATTTTTCAAATGCAATAATATTTCTAGCACTCACCTTGCAAATCCCATTGTCTAATCAAAGCTTTGACTTCTGGAGCTTCTTCTTTTATGACACCATCAATTCCTCCAATGATCTCTTCAAACTGTAAACACAATCTGTGATACTCCTTTAGCTGTGGTTCCCTTTGTTCCTTTATGGCATCTTCTTCAACAATTTACCCTTACGCTCTTTGGCTGAGAATCCTTCAATCTGTGATTTGTTCACTTTGTTTTGGCAAGGCTTTCCAATTTATACGACAATCAAACTCTACAACAAGGTTTGTAATGACTTATACCTTGTCTGATGACTTCCCTTTTCAATTTACAACGATCTCTAACAACTGCGGCCTTACAATGTGATTTATTTGCAATTTTTCTTTTGACCCGATGCCTCTTCAATGCTTTGTTGTGTGATTGGGCTATCTCTAGCCTCTATCAGCTCCTGGCAACAATAACAATCTCATTTTTAAAATTGCTACGAACCTTAGATAGGCTTCTTCATTTGGTGTGATTTGCAATCATCAATTAGACTTATGGGATTCACTTTCATTCGATCATCAGTATCTTCAATCATCAACGATCTTGATAATCTTTTGTCTTTTCTGCGGGCTCAATATTGGATGAACAACTTTGATATCTCCAACCTGAGATCATGGGGAGACTTCAATGTTCTCGTTAAACCCTTAACCTTGCTCTGATACCACTTTGATAGGGGTGGATGGATTGGATCAATACAATATATTGAAACACAAACACATAGAAAGACACAAAAAATATAAACAAATAAATTCAATCAATTCTTCCATGTGCTAAGGCACATTTTTCATTTATAACTTGAATCCATTACATCCATCTCACTTGATGCTAAAACCATTACATTTTCCTCCTTAAATTGAGGTCTTTGGACAATTCTATAAACATCTTAGGCCTTTAGGCCAACCTTACAAAATATTAAATATTTTGCCCTTGTAGAAAATTTTGTTCAAATAATCACCAGGGTGAGTGAAATTACATATCTCAACATTTATTTTTTGTGTTATATTTTCTCTATTTTTCGCTTGTCTCTGCTCTGCCTAGCAGAAGGTTTCCACAACACCTTTTAAACAAGTCTATTTTGTGAAAACCCCTGTGATTATTGCACTATGAGAAGACATTTTTGTCAGGCATTCATTTTTTAAAGTTTATATCTTCAGTGCAGAAAATGTGGGTTACCGTTTTACAAATGCCATTTCCAAAATTTATAAAAAATTTCAATGCATTTTAATGCAAAACCTACAATTATTACATTTCATTCTTTGAAACAACAATCTTTGAAGAATTTTATCAAATAATCCATGTAATTTTCTTATGTTCCTATGCGTTGCATGCATGTCTTCCCATGCAATACTACTTTTATCACTTTTCAAGACTAAGTGTGAGGAAAGTGTAGAGTTGGCTCTGCACCAGCCAATTACATCTGCTTGAAAGTTCCTAGATTCTGCTCAACAAACTCATCCTATGTGATCCTGCAACTATGGCATAGCATGTGGATGCTAGTAGTCCTCTTCCAAATCCTTTTCAACAAATCATTTTAAGCATATTATGAAACTACTTTTCCTTCAACACGAGCATGAGAATAATGGTGAGTGTTGTAGAAGACTCCAACTTTCCAATGCAAAAGTTTAGAATTTGAATGCTAGGAAAATAGGGCAACTAGCTCTAACTAGAGAGAATGACTGTAAAGAACATACAATGAATCCATAATCTCTTCAAAGATTGGCATATTATCTAGAGTCATAAGGGGTGGAAGTCACAACATAGGGACTAAATAGAGAAAATAGGCACATACCAGAAATGAGACCAACACAATAAAATGTTCAATCTAAAATATATACATGGTAGGGGATGCCTACCTCAAAGCCAAATTTTGATGGTCAAGCAAATCCATTGATAGTTTCAGGAAAATAGATTCCATTGTGGAATATTGAAAGACAACTATGAAGCACCTGTGAAATCAATTGTAAGCTTGCTCCTTGAACATTAGTCCTGAAATTTTCTACATCTGTATCTTCCCTAGGTGAGGCGACATGTCCAAATAACCATTCTGTTGGCAATTGACACTCATTGGATTCATATGTTGTCATTAATGACAACATGGCAACATAGCTACTTGGCAACAAGATTCATAAGGAAGCTTACACCAACACCGACACTGGCACTGGCATCCAACACTTCAATGAAGCCGACATCAGGCTTGGACCTGAAGGAATTTTTATTTGTAAAATCATTTTATTGTATAAAGCCGACATTGTATATCTTTTGTAATACATTGTAAGCTGACATAAGGCTTATTGTTTGGAAGGGTATATAGGTCAGTCTGCTAGGTCATTTTGTATATGGTGACATAGGAGGATATAGCAGAATTGTAGAATGCAAAGTATATGTATGTAGATCATTTGTATGCGAATGTTATATCATGCAATGATCTGTAGATAGTTTGGAAAGCATTCTTGGAGGAGAAAAGATAT
Source organism: Cryptomeria japonica (assembly GCF_030272615.1). Taxonomy (NCBI): domain Eukaryota; kingdom Viridiplantae; phylum Streptophyta; class Pinopsida; order Cupressales; family Cupressaceae; genus Cryptomeria; species Cryptomeria japonica. The sequence continues at coordinate 553,551,002 of NC_081413.1, forward strand.
CGGTAGAAGTGTTCAGGGTTTATGATTTGGTACAAATTAGAACTATAATTGGAACTCTTTTTGGCATAGCAGATGCATTTTGTGAGTTCATTATTACTATTTCATTTTAGAAGAAGCTTGTAGTCAATGAGACTCTTTTTGTGGTGAGTAGTGTGCTCTAGGAAGTGTGCCTTCCTGCATGTGCAGGCCCCAATTTTATGTAATATCCTTTCATATGACCAGTGAACTAATATTGTGGGTCACAAATCCCATCATGGTTTTTCCTCTTTGAGGTTTTCCATGTATAAATTTTGTGTGTTATGGTGTTCATTTATGTGGATGGTTTATTTTCTTCAAGTTATATGTTTCTTCATTTACCGATTTATATGTGTATGTTATAAAAGGGCAAAATCATATCTTACTGGCAAAACACTACCTAGGAATCTCACTGCTACCTAGACTTGTAGGCTAAGACACATTACCCTAGGCAAGATATAATGAATTGAAAACTGAAGATCACTTCTCTAGGGAAAGATACAATATCACAACATTAAAAGGTTTGCATTAGGTGAACTATTGTAGAAGAAACATATCTAATTTGTTGATATTGCAGTCCTCTTTGAAGCTCAATCTGAATCTGTCACACTGACTTTGCACACTTTATAAACTTTACATCAACTCTCACATCTCCAAAAGAAGATATATGTACACTTATTTTTTCAATTACAAATACACAATTCAAAAATAATTTTTTCCTTACATATATCCTTTGCAACATCCAAAAAGCATCCGTTAGGTTGGCCTAATAGGACCTAATAAGAGAAACATGTGACAAGGTATAAGTCACTTCTAAACATAATTCATCATCCATTCAATAGATTGTGAATCAACCAAATTCATAGTTGGCCTTAATGAGATGATAACATACTTTCAAGACATTCTTCAACCAAAATAAAATAGGTCAGGATCAACCACAATTAGTATAACATATTGAGTCAGCTTCATACATCAACATTGCATATCAAAGATAGATCCCAACATGATCTAACATTAAATACACAATGCAAACCACCCAAAAAATAGTGTGACCCATAAACAACTATTCTGCATTCACCTCCTTAATTAATTGATAACTAGAAGTTGATGCACAAGTAGTAAATCACTGATCTATAAAACACTGTCTAGATTTGATAGATTGTGCAACAATAGTAAGCAATAAATCATTCACCAATTCACCAATAGACTGGAAATTCCTATCATAGTTCGAATACTCTATCCTTACCATGTCCCCAAATCCACACTATCATATCTATCAATGCGGAGGAATGTGGAGCATTCTTCTACTTGCCTTGAGATTGTTCCTTTGTCAAATTGGGATTGAAGGATCAAAAACATATAACTTTTGTTGTAGACAATGAAATCAACTAAAACCTTGATAGTATGCACAAAAACCATCACCAGGCATAAATCTAGATCTGCATAACTAAAAGATGCAATGCAGTAGGATGCAGAGCAAAACACTAACCCACAATCATAAAGAGACTCATTGTCTCAACACAAACATTTTCTTCAAACTTTCAGTCATGAGGTTGAACTAGGACTATTGTCAAGACATATCTCAAGCATGCAAACTCTAACCAAAGTGTCTTCACTATAAACATAAGTTATGCCATGAGAAACCATACATACCATGGACTCTGAACTGATATTTTGTCAATTGATAAAGCTCTAAATCGACTTCTACATCAATGACCAATAACATCTCCAACACATTCTCCATCTATCCAAACTAAGTGACAACACATATTGTTAGACATCATTATTGACATTAACGACTACATATGTTGCTAATCATTCTTTGAACAAGTCTCCAACAATCTCCCCCTTTGTCAATGATGGAAATACTATGTACATATTTGCAAAAGTCTATACAAACTCCACCTTAGCTGTTATCTCTCCCCCTTTGACATCAAGGACAAAGGACATAGTATTTACACTAGTTAAAATAAAGTTGTACATACTCCCCATAAATATGTGCACACATCTCAAAATTCTTCCCCTTGGATGGAGAATCCTCAAAAATCGATACAAATATCCTCAACAAAAATGGTAACCAAAAATGTATCTTGTCTATACCTTAGCAACACCTTTGTAAAGTAAAATACCTTATATTATGTCTTCAACTATGCAAGAGTAGTCTTGCATGCAACTATAGTCGAAGAAATAATTTTGTTCTGACATTCAAATTGTAGGAATAAGTGTTCTGCTATACCAATTTCATCCAATACCTTCATCTTCTTCTCAATATGCACCACTTCTCTCAAAACTGCAAACAAGGACACCAACCTTAGGTCAATAGTCTCCCTTGAAAAATATAACTGTTTCTTGATCTAATTCCGTTGTTCCTATAGAAAATCTAGCTACATAAGATGTTGACCAATCTACACAAGGAGGGATCCATCTTTATCTTTCTCCAAGTCATATGCATTGTTCATTTGAAAAATTTGAAACTCAATTGAGTCCATTTGTGCTTTGATAATTGTTGATGGGCCTTTTGAGATTGTTGGCATTATGTGAACCGGTATGAGGAAATAATGACATTGTATGTTGTCATTGATGTCAATATGTTGAAGAAGCGAGAACCGGCATATGAGAGAACCGGTAGAACAATATGAACGGACATTTGTGCCAAAGTGAAGTGGTGTGTTTGTTCATGATGAATTGGCATATAGTTATGGGAACCGGCACATGGAAGTGTTGTATGACTACCGGTTGGTAGTCTCAACTTCAGGGTTTCCGGTTTAAGTGCTTCAAGCCTGTGTGGCTCAACTGATGACTTTGTGTGATGAGTTAGCATGGTAACAAAGAATAGATCATGTTTCCACGTAAGCCTTGTGCGCGTGAAGGTTTTTGCATGAAGGAGATTGTTCCTATCTACCTCGGGAATGTGAGAAGTCTGTAAAATGGTGATAACATGCGATGGGTTATCAGCCACCATAAAATCGGTGGAAATGGGCGATGGAGAATGTCTTGAGATTGGATCAAGAACTACTGCATTTAATGTAGTGTGCTCAACGGTCAGGATTGAACCATTCGAATTCCTTAACCTAACAGGTTTAGGGTTTAGGGTTTAGGTTTTATGCTTCCGACCTATCTGTTTCCCTATAAGGTCGATATTGTGTCTCTTTCTGAGGTTGTTGGCAAAATTTGTGTGTGTGTATCCAAGAGAAGGGATACATGATTCTTGCCACACCAAAAGGAGAGAAGTGATACCTATAGAGTTTAAGTGCAGAAGGTGAAGAGGATCTTGAGCGGATCTGCATTGGCATTGAGTGCTGTTACGAGATCATTGTAATACCTGTTGATCTCTAACCACCTCAACAGTTGGAAAATCCCTTAATAGGGTAGCCTTAACTGGCTTGCTGTAAATCCTTTAACAGGGTAATTCAAAGCTATTGAGTTCGAAATCCTTTAGCTATTGAGTTCTTGAAATCCTTTAACAAGGTAACCTTTAACAGGGTTTAACCCTTAACCGGGTATTCTAGCCATCCCTTAACCGGGTGATCCCTAATAGGATCAGTTCCTAGCAGAACCTATTGTAATGTCTCTAACCGGACAAGGCTCCTAACAGAGCGGACTTCTAAAGAGTTCAAAAATAGCTTGTGGGTATTCATCCCCACCGTGGTTTTTCCCAGTTGGGTTTCCACGTGAAAAATATGTGTGTCATGTGTGATGCTTTGCTATTGTCTGTCAAGCATATGATGGTTCGGTGTTTTATGCTTGTCAATAAAACATGTTGAACTAGATGTTATTATGGTCTGATGATAGATTACCTGTTTATGCATAAGGGTGAAATGGTAGTGTAGCCTTGAGTTGAGTGAAAAGCTAAGTGAGTAACTAGTTAATGCTTGTCTCAGTCATTCTTAGCTTTACCGGTTGCACTCTATTTCAAACCGGTGTCACTGTTTGCCAGTCATTTGAAGTGTCTGCTGTCAAACCAGTTTAGAACTATATTTTTGTCTGCACTGATTCACCCCCCCCCCCCCCCTCTCAGTACAGGGTTAGTGCTATCCGTTCATCATTGAGACAAAAGTGAATTAGGGTTTGAAGATAATAAAACCACAAACTAACCAAATTAACCCAATACATTGAAACAAAAGTGAACCTAATAGATCAAGCCATAATCCAAATAAGGAAAGGGCTAAAATTATGATTAGATTCATTGGTTGGGAATAGTTATCCTCTTTCTTAGTTGAATTTGGAAGATAAGTATGAAATTAGGGTATTTAATAAGGAACAATTGAATTAAACTATTAAATAAACTGCTACAAATATCCCACAGAGCCACAAACTGAGATCTGGGCAAAATAAGATGTTTAGAACTTTAGAAACTATTCCCAAAAGTTTGGCTTGATTTTTCAAGATCAAGTAGTACAGATTTGCCCTAGTCCTTTGAATTTTCCTCTATCAAAAGACGAACTTGTTCATCGTTGTCGACTTTGCCAGAATTCTCGAATATAGATCCTGCACCTATTTTTTGTACATAGAAAGAAAGAGAAAGATGTTGGGGATAAGGTTTTCCTCAGGTCAAATCCACATTTAGGAATTAACCTTGAAATTGAAATATGAATTAAAATGAAAATTACTGCAAAGTGTTTTCCTTTTAAGAGAAAGGCCAAATCTGAAACAAAAGTTCTTATAATTGAAAATATACCTTGACAAAATTGTGTTTGATTCTCATGCAAGGGCATTAGGATATCTTGTATTATATCTTCAAAGAAGGTTGATCATGGATGCCATCTCGAATGCATAAAATTGACTTCACTTATGCTCTAATGCTTGATGAAAGCTTGATTGCTTGCTCACTTGAATTTGCTAGAGTGTTATTGAGATCTTGATTTTAGTTCTATTAGGTTTCAAATGAGAGGGGTAGACCTCCTTTTATACTTGACTGCCCAAAAATTAATTGAATTTTTGAAGTAGGTTGACATGGGATCAAATTTCCCACTCATTTGAGATGACCGTTGTGGGGATCATGATTAGGAGGACCACAAAACCTAATACCTTGGTCATTAGAATTAGGACTCCAACAAGAGGGGGAGATAGTGAAGGTGATGAAAATGTGAAAATGTTAGGTGGCGTGAGAAGAATTAGGACATGCATCAGGCATTGGACACCAAAGCACAAAAGTAAGGTCTAGGTAAGGACAAAATTGTATACAAATATAATTTATGATGCTACACCAAGTATCACTATTAAAATTCTCCTAAAAGATGTACAAATGGGAAATCATCAACCTCCCAAGGTCTCCTTAAGTTGGGTCACAAAAATGCGGGGACAACTAAGTGTTCATGTGGATGACCTTAACAAGAGGCACATGTGCTAGTTACAGGCTGGAGGCATAACTTACCTAAGTAGATCCCAACCTTAACGATTGAAATAAAAGATAAAAGATAGATAAGAGAAACAAGAAAATGAATCACTAGCTATTTATCCCAACAAACATTATTGACAAAATTCAAGAAATTATTAAGTATGTTAATCAATTTAACATGTCAAATTTACCAATTCAAACATGTAGATGAAGATAGATTCCAGGAAACAAAATTACCCTTCTTTTCACACATTCATTACAACCTCAAACACCTTAACACGCGTAGATTCATTTATGAAACAAAGATTCTTACAACAATTTAGTTCATTCTTGAATTAAGGAAGATTCTATAGCAAAGAGAAATATGAAAAATTCACAAGAAACACTCCATGAGATCGTAAATCCACACGTGTTGTTGTATTAAAATGATATTAGCAAATCAGTAGTATCCAAGTTCATAATCTCCACAAAATGTATCTTAAAACAACTAGAAACTGTTTGAAAGCAAAAAAAAAAATTGTACTATGGACCTCAAAGCATCAATTCGTGGACCTTGAAAATAACAAGAAATTATATTTGTAGGAGGAGACCTCCTCAAAATTAGGAACCAATCCTATCAAAAAGTCAACACCCCCAGAACACTAATACTTGGTACCCCTAGGTCATTGAATAGATCCCTTTAGGATCAAGACTCCAAGCTAAAACATCTCTCCTACTTAAGGAGCTATGCGCTCTTACAACTAGGATATGAGAAAGCTCTTTGCAATCCTCCATTGAACCTCCTGGTGGCCACTCAACAGGGTCCTTCCACTTACAGACCTCCTATAAAGTAGCTTGATTTTATTAATTATATTTTAAGAAATAAAAAATTGAAAAAAAAATTAAAATAAAATTTTAATTTTTTAAATATAAAGAAATATAAAAATAAAATAAAAATCTATCATTCTTTAAAATTTTTTCTCCTATAACACTTAAATAGTTTTAGCCAATCATAACAAAGAAAAATCATTTTAATAAATTGAAAAGTTAAAAATTTCACATGTTAACTTAATAAAATTTAAATATTTTCTAAAAATCAAATAAACTAGTATAGACATCTTAAATACATCTATCTAAAGAAATGTCGAGAGATATCAATTTTAGAGCTATTTTATTTACCTAAATGTTAGTTAACATTTTGCTTTTTAAATAATATTTATTACAAATAGAAACAAATTTTATTTTATCTAAATTTTTTTATTTTTTCATAATACATTTTTTTTTCTAATTTTAAATTAATTCAAATTTAATTTTTTGTATTAACATTTTAAAATTTTATTTTTATTAAAAATTTATTAAAAATATAATCTATAAAAATATATTTATTTTAATATATAATTTTTCGATCCTTTTACTCAATTTTACTAATAATTTTATTTTAAATATTGGTAGATTAATTTAAAAAATAAAATATGTTTATGTTTATTTTATATTTATACATCTATCTATGCCTTTTCTATTTGGTATCTATTTTGAAAATATTATGTATATAATTAAATATTGGTATTTGATATGTAAATAGTTGTCAAATTTAAGCTAAAATATTGTCATTGTAAAGACTCATTGACACTAATAACATCTTATATAATGGATGGAAAGTCAATTTATTAATAAAAAAATTGTTTAAAATCCCAAATGTCTTTAAACTTTTGTTGACTTGACCAAATAATAAAAAAAAAAATTGTTGACTTGGTCAATAAAATATGTGTTATTCTTTCCTATGTTTATTTTAATGGTTACATGACAACGAAGGAAGAAAATTTTGCAAATTATTATGCCATACTTTGTTTCTTTTCGCTCAATTAAAAAGTCAATTTGGAACAACAATGATTGAATATAGAAAAAAAATTATATTAATTAAAATCTATATTCATTAGAAATGTCCCCTTTTTTTCAAAAGACCACATGATACCTTTATGAAAAAATCTAACTAGAGACAACCTTAAAGCATGACAACAAATAAAACAGAAAACAAATATTGAAATATTTTTTTTTCGAATATTTTAAAAATAAGTAGAATCATATATGTTTTACAAATGAAAAAGAAAAAAAATAATTATTTAATTAATGATTAATATTGGAAAATTAAAAGTAAAATATTTATTTTTCAATTTTTAAAAAATCATTTTCTATATATATTTATAGTTATGATTTTAAGTTTATAATGAGAAATTTAAACTTAGAGCTTAAATTTTAAATTAATTAAACTTTTAATTGATTTTTATTATTCAAATTAAATTCATGTAATATTATATATTATTAAGTAGAATATGTTAGAAGTTGATTTTAAAATAATCACATAATTTTAATTTATATAGTTGTGAGGGAAATTAAAATTTAATCATGTGTAACCTAATATATTAGGAGTACTATAAAATTTAACTTATGGATGATGTTTGTATTGCTTTGTCCTTCCTTGAGCTAAACATTAGAGATTTAAGAAATAGAATTTTCTTTATAATATTTAATAATAAATTATCATTCAATATCTATTAGTATAAAAAATAACGATTAAAATATTAATTTAAATTTAATTTTCTTAAATAACAAAAATAATTCAATTTAGTCTAAAGTTTAAAACTATTTTAAAATAAAAATAAAATAAAACAATAATCTAAATTTGCAAGAAATTAAAATCTTTAAAAAAAAAAAATTTAAGACTTATAAGAAAACTTTTAAAATATTAAATTTTAAATTGTAAGATAAACAATTCTATTTTATGAAAATGTAATTGTTTAGAAACCAAAATTCATAAAAATAAAATTTACTATATATAAATTAATATTTTATTTTTCTTTGTTTAAATCAATTGTTTTGCATTGAGTTTTTGTTCCTTTAAATTGTTGGTTTTTTGCTCCTTAGAATAGGAATTAAGGAATACAAATATATGGAATAATTTTGTCCACATTCAAAGCTTTGATAACACTATTTTTTCCATAGGTAATCACTTCAAAGAGTTTAAGAGGTATATTCATAATATTTCTGTTTATGATAATTTGCTTGTCGATATGTATTTAGTGTGTATTGTTTGGGGAATTAGAGAAATAACTATATTTATTCATGTTCTTGAAGAATTTCACTTTTGTAATCCAAGTAAAAAAACACAATTTTGTTCCTATAACATAGGCTTATCAATAGAATAATATATTATGCATGTCTATCAATTCAGTATTATGAAAAAAAATTATTTAAATGTTGTAAAGGATTTTTCTTTTGGTATTTATTAGCTTCGAAGTCTGATACTTTTTGGTTGGATGAATCAAAATCATTTTGTGTTTGAAATAAATTCAAAAGGTTGCATTTCATAGAATTATCTAAGCGTTTCAGGCATAGGTTGAGACTAAATGTTTTCAAGAATAAATACTTTGTCATCCATAATATGTACAACACAAAGCAACAAATCCTTAACATTACTACCTGAATATGTTATTTAGTATATCTTCTATAGTGTTCAAAAGTGTTTATTCTATCATATTCTTAGGTAGTTGTAAAAAGCAATGATCCTTGTTCCTTGGCTACCAAGTTTGAAGTTTTGATTCACAAGAAATATAAACCAACTTTATGGAAAGACTTTAATAATTGTTGTTGTGTTTCTGGATCATTGCATCAATGAAATTGAAAGAAAAAAGATTTTGCATCATATGTTTAAACATCCTTGATTAGAAATCAATGGCCAATTGGGATACGTAAGTATCGTGATGCGTGAATTCGAAAGAAATTATACCATCTAAGAAACTAAACATCGAGATAGGTATCATTAATCTACATCTAGTAACTAGATATAACCATCTTAGTCCATGTTAAATATAATTAGTAATATAGCACATTAATATATAATATTTCAGTATTGTATGCTTCTACCTAAGCTCTACTTTTACAACATAAAATCCTACAATAGGAGATATGAAACTTGAGGAGATCCTCATAATTATTTGAAACTAGGTTGAACAACATTACAAAAATTGGTAAAGATATATTGTAATAGCACCTTTGTTAATATTTAACCATCTAAGACATGTAAAAGAACTAAATTTCTTATAACCTGTGATCAAGATTATTGCAATTTCAAGAGTTCAAGAAGGTAGTTATTTCTAAAATTATTTTTAATTGAAGACGATATAAATATATCAGTTACATAATATTTATTTTCTCAACTATTTCATAGTTATAAATATCCAAAATTATAGCTTGTGAATCCCCAAACCTCTGCTCCCCTCTATTCCCCATTAATTTCTATGACTCAAACAATGACATTAAGAATGAAAGCCATGTATAATACATTAGCAAGGGTAAGAAAGGAGAGAAAGATTTTTAAAAGATTATAGTGTGGGGAAACATCTATTAGGGATGCATATTATAATACAACACACGATGACTTAGACAAGCTACATCATTAGTATTGTCAAAAAATCTAGGAAAGCACAAACTTTCCCTATAAACCTTTACCAAAGATGACATCAATATTTTTCTGCCCATGTATATTGCTATTTAAGTGATTTGAAATTTGGTTTTCTTATGAAATAAAGTGATTCTTTGTACTATACATAAATTGCATTTCAAAAGTGCCAAAGTTTCTATTCAAAGTATTTAGGGAGTTACTCTAAGAATTGGCTATAACAAATTGAAACAAAACGAAAAATGCAATACATGATGTAAGGCGAAATCTTGTTCCAAGAAAAAATAGATATGGTTTATTAGTCAGGTTTCTCTTAAGAGAAATGCTAAAGGAAGATATAAGTTTATGTTTTGTTTTGAGATCTTGGCTAGGTTTATAAAGTTAGTTTCATAATTGCGATTTTTCATTTTTGAAGTTTTCTTGTCTTCGTCATCTATTTGTTTAGAATTTCTTTTTCTTTAATAAAATTATAAATTATTGAAATGCATGACCATTGATTTATGGATTTGTTCATCTTATGTGCATTACATTTTTGAAATTTTCTTGAAGCAGTGTGAAGGATCTATTGAACCAATTAACTTCAAACTTGTTACAATCAAACTCTTTATTATTATTTATAAATATTAGATATTTTCCAATTTGATATCTCTCAACATATTTATATTTTTGTAAAATATTGATATGCTAGTCAACAAATAGCATTAAACACTTTTGTCTATGAAGTACACAAGAGACACCTTTGACTGTGATTAATAATTAATAAAAGATTAGAATAATGAATTTTCAATTTTCAATTAATTAATAATCATGGTCAAAGGTACATCCTTATCCTGCATAGACATTTTGTCCATTTTGACGACTAAATAGACATTGACAACACTCCATACATTGATTACTTAAATTTTAAAATACAACAATTTTTTAATATTTGATTAACTGATAAGCATAATCGAAGATACATCCTATATGCTATATAGACATTTCAATACAAAACTTTTTTTTTTTATATTGAAACAATGCAATTGCAAAATGAAGTTATCAGCAAGTAGTTAAATAAATAAAATAAGAAAATACAATGAACAATACAGTCAAAGAATGCACAAAAGACACAGAACTATTTAATTGAGCCCATTCTATCTAGCCTGTCCATTTTATCGGTTGCAAACACTGACGTATTTCACGATTTTGACAAAACTCAATAATGATCAGAACCGAACGACGTGTAGTAATCAGAACCAAGCAACTTCGGAGTAGGTCGGTGGCAAAGTCGTTTACCAGGAAAATTATTTTCCCACCGTCTATCTCTTCATTTTTCTCTCCACGTTCTTTGAACCTTGACTGGTAAACGTGGGTGTACTCGACTCACCAAGAACCCAACAAAAGGGGTGTACTTTTGCATCCCTATATAAAGAGCATACACCGCAGAACAAAAGACGCAGCAACTGAAATCCTAACTGAACAAAAGAGCCCAAAGCAATGGATCATTTCTCAAGTTTATTGAGCAGCACCCTGGTTTTTTATTCTGTAGTATCCATTACTGTTATATACATGCTCACCAAGCTCAGAAGCAAGCCATCTGGGAGGCTGCCACCAGGACCACGTCCCTGGCCTTTGGTTGGGAACATCCTCCAGGTGGGCAAGAATGCGAACGAATCCTTCTTCGAGCTTGCGAAGATCCATGGCCCCCTCATGACCCTCCACCTAGGATGGCGGACAACTGTAGTAGCCTCATCGCCCGCCATGGCCAGAGAGGTTCTCAAAACGCAGGACCCATCCCTGTCAGCACGTACAATGATTGAGGCCGCCAAGTGTCTCGAGTATGGCGAAAACTCGCTGGTGTGGAGGGACTGCGTGCCACGCTGGCGCACTCTCCGCCGCATCTGCACCACCCAGCTCTTCACTGTCAAGCGTCTGGAGGCACTCCACCACCTGCGGCGGGAGCAAATGAGAAGCATGATGAGGGCTATTTATAAGTCCACGTCAGCTCCTGTGGATATCGGCCATGCTGCCTTCCTTACCAGCTTCAATTTGGTGGGCAACATGATATTTTCCAAGGACATGTTCGACTGGGATGAGTCGGAAAAGTCGAAAGAGTTTAAGAAAGCGCTCGCTGACATGCTCTTTGTTGGTGGCAAGGCTAATTGGGCTGATTATTTTCCCTTCCTCAGGCCTTTCGACCCGCAGGGCATAAGGAAGGAGATGACTAGGATTTTTAGGATTATATTTCCAGTCTTCGATCAATATATCGACGAGCGCCTGCAGAGCGGGACAAGAAGCGAGGAGGAAGACAAGGATTTTCTCGATATTTTGCTCGAGAGTAAGACCGAGACTGGGGAGAAGCTCACAAAGTTTGAGATCACTCGCTTCTTCTATGTAAGTATATCTATCCTACAAACAAAGTATGAGATCGCTAGCTGTCCATCTTATATCTAGTTTTAGTTTTAGTTTTGAGAGAGTTTCTTAACAAGATGATTTTGATGTTTGTTATGTTTATAGGACTTGTTCACAGCAGGGAGTGAAACTTCTAGTCACACAATTGAATGGGCCATGTCAGAAATCATACGAAATCCAATGGTAATGGAAAAAGCGAGGGACGAATTGGACAAGGTAGTGGGGAAAGAAAGAAGAGTAGAAGAAAGTGATATTGACAACCTCCCTTATCTTCATGCAGTTGTTAAAGAAACCTTTCGTCTACACCCTGTTGCTCCCCTTCTGATCCACCATAGAGCCCTTGACTCTTGTGAAATTGAGGGGTATGTTATACCTAAGGATGCCCAAGTGTTTGTGAATGTTTGGGCGATTGGAAGGGACCCTAATGTATGGCCAGAACCAGATAGGTTCTTTCCAGAGAGGTTTGTAGACTCAGATGTGGAATACAAAGGGCAAAATTTTGACTTGCTTCCATTTGGATCAGGGAGGAGAATATGCCCAGGGCTCCCTTTGGCTCATAAAATAGTTCATGTAATAGTGGCTACTCTCCTTCAATGTTTTGATTGGCAGCTTCCCAATGGACAGAATCCAGAAAAGTTAGATATGAGCGCAAAGATTGGAATCAATTTAACAAAGGTACAACATCTGGTTGCAATTCCCACACCTCGCTTACCACAACATATTTATAACTGATTGCTACTATGATAAGGGAAAAATGTTCTTTCTAATTAGTCACTCTTGTGTTATGCTTGGAAGTAGTACTTCCTTTAAGTAAATTAAAAGGCTTAATATCTAAATGGATCATTCATGAACTATATTGAACTATATTGTATTGAACATTCTTCTCAAAGGTTGTTCTTTTGATAGAAGAAATGGAGGACCTATTACATTCCTATGGAAGAAGAGGAAAATAGAGTATCCATTGTCATTACTATGTATGAATGATATGCAGCTATTTATGAATGTATGGATGGATGGAATGCAATATATACAAATGAGATGGAATGATGATCCATGGTGCTTTATTTTTCATCATTGAGCTTTAAAATGTTGTAAGAAAATACAAGCAACTTGACATAAAGATTCAAGATGACCAGAGTATTTCTTACAAGGATTTTGATATAGCAAGTTAATACAAGCAACTTGATATAATGGATCAAGTTGACCAGAGTATTGCTTGCAGAACAGACAAGGATTATCTCTGTTCATGCATGACTTGGATCGTCCTCCTTGATCTTAGGTTGATCATATCTTGAGACAAGTGCATACCATACTAAGAGATAAAAATCTTTATCCAGTTTGGATGAGGTAGGAAGAACCAAAGGAAGAGCATTGTACCTGCAAACAAACAGTATATACATAAAGAATAAAGAATAAGGATTCTTGGTAATGGTGCATGCCCATATGGTCGAGGTATACGCTGTAGTCAGCAAGCCGTAATGATCTATGATTGCATTTGGCATAAGATCATGTAGGTTGGTGAACTTCCCACGTAGACACCATTAGTACATGCCCTAGAACTTCATCAGAAATAATGCGCAAACGATACAAAACAATGCTGCAAGATCCTGATACAGATAAACGAACGATTGTACTCACAAATCAACCAAGTATTTGATAGCTTAACATAATTTTCTTGTCAAAGAAAACGTCACTTTTGTCTTTGTTTTGGTAAGGAAGGATGCATCCTTGTTGAAGACAGTTTGATTGTTGATGTTGATTGTGTGGTTGATTGGTAAATGGTCATTGTGTGAGTAGTTTGTCAATGTTTATTTTGGTATCTGCATGGATGGGTATGTACAAGGTGTTGCCATGTTTTTGTGTGATTTTTCAATGGTTTTGTCGATGTTTTTGGATTTTGAATTGTTTTGAATGTTTTTGGTATTTTTGCGAGATATTTTTGAATGTTTTTGGATTTTTGATGATTGTTTGAATGAAGAACTTAATGAATCACAAGACAATGTAGAATCCACTTCCATCAATAGGTTAAGGGCATTGCCCCCAGTTTTTAGTCATGACTATAAAAAAGCGAGATGCAGGATGCATGGAGTACTATCATAATTGCAGATGAATAACAAGCCATGTTTTTTGGATGGATGGATGTATGTATGAAGTAGATGTGATCGCAACAAGTCTGAAAGACAATGGAGCCATAGCCTTTACGAGTGGCGCCTGTTTGCCAGGTTTTCACCACCGTACTTACCCAAGGTGCCACCGGAGTGGTTGTTCACCGTTTGGATGCATGATTTTTCTTTACTTTTTTTGAATGTTTTTGTATTTTCTTCAGGACATTTTTCTGAATGTTTTTGGTATTTTTTGGTATGCAAGGGAGCTTGATGCTCTATACAGCTTAGGTATAAAACCGTTTGAGGTGCATGCTGTTAATTGGATCTGCGAGCGGTTCTCCTTCTGATGTAGCCAACTGATATGCCCTGGACCCGAACACAGCAGTGACAACATATGGGCCCAGCTAGTTTGATTCAAAGTTGCCCTGATGTTCTCTGTTTGGTTGGTTGCGAGGATTCTCTCGTAGAACAAGATCACCTACCTCAAATGTACGAGGTCTAACTCGGTGATTGTAGCTTCTGCTCATGCGCTGCTGATAGGCTTTGAGATGGTTGTATGCAGCTTGTCGCTTCTCATCAAGTAACTCTAAGTCCTAAAGACGTGAGACTCTGTAAGCTTCATCATCTATCAGATTATGCAAGGAAACCCGTAATGATGGTATCTCAACCTCAATAGGTAAGATAGCTTCTGCACCATAGACCAATGAATAAGGAGTTGCACCTGTAGGGGTTCGAATGCTAGTTCGATATGCCCATAGTGCCGGATTTAGTTGAACATGCCAGTCATGGCCGACATCATTGACTGTCTTCTTTAGGATCCTCAATATGTTTTTATTGGATGCTTCGGCCTGACCATTGCCTTGTGGGTAATAGGGAGTGGAAAACCGGTGTTGGATATGAAATTTCTCACAAAGTTCGCGGACATCCTGATTTTTGAAAGGAAGACCGTTATCTGTGATGATGGACATGGGTACACCATACCGGTAGAGGATGTAGTTGAGGATGAATGAGGCGATCTGCTTGCCGGTGACTTGGGTAAGTGGAACAACTTCGATCCACTTTGTGAAATATTCGGTGGCGGTAATAATGAATTTGTGGCCATTGGATGAAGATGGATGAATCTTACCCATAAGGTCAAGGCCCCATTGATAGAAAGGCCATGGTGTTGTGATTGGTTGCAGTTCCTGGGCTAATGCATGTATCAGGTCTCCATGAACTTGACATTTCTTGCATTTTCTGACAAAGTAGTAGGAATCCTTTTCCATAGATGGCCAATAATATCTAGCTCGCATGAGTTTCTTGGCTAGTGACGGACCACTTGAATGAGTCCCGCAAATTCCTTCATGTACCTCTTCCAAAGCCTTTGTTATCTCATCTTGTTCCAGACATCGAAGGAGAGTACCATCAAGACCGCGTCGGTATAGGGTTTCGGCAATAATGGTATATTGAGCAGTTTGGCGAATGAAGGTTTTACGTTGGTTATTTGATTGGTTGGGAGGAAGGGTGTGATCGCGGAGATAGGTGTAGAACTCACCGTACCATGGGGATTCAGAACTGACAAGGTGACATATCATCTCGGATTCAGTGGTATCATAAGCGGGGATCCAAAGCTGTTCTACCAAGAACTCGTAGCGTGTTGAATTCTGTGGAAGATCTAGTAGAGATGTGATGGTAGCCATGGCGTCAGCAACTCGATTCTGATCTCTTGGTATCTGCTCAAAAGTGATAGTAGTAAATGATGTCTTTAGAGTGTCCACCATTTGCTTATATGGCATGAGTTTATCATCTTTGGTCTGATATTCATTTGTTGCTTGTCGAATGACTAGTTGGGAATCGCCATATACTTGCAGTTCTTGTAATTTCCATTGGATGGCTAACCTGAGTCCTGTGATCAAGGCCTCATACTCGGCTATATTGTTTGTGCATGGAAATGTGAGCCTGTAAGACTTCGGGATGCTATCACCTTGAGGTGTGATAAACATAATGCCTGCCCCCGAGCCGTGCCTAGTGTATGAACCATCAAAATATAGTTTCCATGGTTGTGCTGCTGTGATCATGAATATCTCCTCATCTGGAAAATTGGAAATAAGAGGATGATCGACGGTGAGTGGTGCATCAGCCAACTGATCTGCAATAACCTGACCTTTGATAGCTTTATGGTCTACATACTCAATGTCAAATTCACTTAGAATCATCACCCATTTGGCCAAGCGGCCTGTCAATGCTGCTTTGTTAAGTAAATACTTGAGTGGATCAATCTTTGCAATGAGTTGTACCTTGTGTGTTAACAGATAGTGCCTCAGTTTAGTGGCTGCTAAGATTACTGCTAGGCAAGCTCACTCAATAGGGGTGTAATTGAGTTCATAGCCTACCAGTGTGCGAGAGATGTAGTAAACAACACACTCTTTTCCTTCTGCATTATGTTGTGCTAGTAGTACACCCAATGCTGTACTTGTTGCTGAGATATAGAGTAACAATGGTCTACTTGGATCTGGTGGCATCAACAATGGTGGATTCATGAGATAGTTTTTAAGCGTCTGAAATGCTTGCTGGCATCGGACATCCCACTGAAAACGGATGTTCTTGTGTAGCAGATGTGTAAATGGGTGACACTTATCGGCCAATTGTGCAATGAATCTTCGGATGGATTGAAGTCGCCCTTGTAATGTCCTTAGCTGACTGATATTCTTTGGTGGTGGCATGTCCATGATTGCTTTTACCTTTGCTGGGTCGACCTCAATACCTTTGCTTGAGACAATGTATCCTAGAAGCTTCCCGGAGGTTACTCCAAAGACACATTTCTTTGGGTTGAGTCGAACATGGTATTGTTCCAGTCTATCAAAGATTTTATCTAAGATGTGGAGATGCCCTTCTTTGGTGAGTGATTTTGCTAGTAAGTCATCCACATAATCTTCCATCATAGTATGCATCATGTCATGGAAGATGGTGGCCATTGCTCTTTGATAGGTTGCTCCTGCATTTTTGAGACCGAAGGGCATTACATTCCAGCAATATGTGCCCCATGGACATGTGAAGGCTGTCTTATGTTGATCTTCTGGTGCGATCTTTATCTGATTGTATCCTGAAAAGCCATCCATGAGTAAAAGCATGGCATGTCCCGCTGTTAGATCCACTATGATGTCGATATTTGGTAGGGGGAAGTCATCCTTAGGACAGGCCTTATTTAGATCTCTGAAGTCAGTACAAATGCGGATGCCCCCTTTTGGTTTGCCAACAGGAACAATGTTGGAGATCCACTCTGCATAATCAATTGGTCTAATGAAACCAACGTCTAGGATTTTCTTAAGTTCTGTTTTGACTAGCACTGCAATCTGAGGATGCATCTTACGAAGTTTTTGCTTGACAGGTTTGGCTCCTTCTGCTACAGTGAGGTGATGCATGACTAAATCAGGATCAAGCCCAGGCATGTCTGCATATGACCATGCAAAGTTGATCTGACGCTTCTGGAAGAACTCTATAAATTTAGGCTATTCCTCTGGAGTGAGAAGAGATGCCAGATGTATGATATGAGGATTTTCAAGAGTCCCCACATTGTATTCTTTGGTTTCCTCGATGAGAATCATTGATCGTTCCTATTGTGTACTATCAGGGAGAATGTCAAACCCTTCATCCTCAGGCGCCTCAGAGAGGTTTTCACCGTTGAATACGCTCTTTCTTTTTACTTTTGTCGGATCAAACAGTGCCACAGTGTGGTTTTCACTGGAAGATCCATGTTTTATTGTTATATTTTTGCAGCTGAAAGGTTTGGCATCCCCCCCGAAGTATGCTGCGCTATTAAGTTCGATGGCGAATCCAGCTTTGTGATCCCCGCTTGGTAGGTTATCCCTTATTTCCAAAAAGTCAATGATAGCCTCATCGTTTTGGAAGAAGTCAAGACATGGGGGATTTGGTTGGTTCCATTCGATGAGTTCAGGGTAGATAATGGGCATTACTTGATTAGGTTAAGTGCGGTGGACGTATCAGTGAGGGTTAAGACGTTATGGTGAAGGTCGTTGATGGTACTTTCCCTGTCAGAATCAGGCGTAGGATGAGACGTAGGGTCTGTGGAAGATGTTTCCAGTTCAGGAACCCAAGTGGTCTTTATCTGTGCTTCTCCGTAAACAGGGATATCTTTGCGTGGTGGAGGTGGTGATGTGTCTTCCTCATCTGAAGTGTTAAGCTGTACAGAATCAAATTCCCACTCATGTGAGTCAGTCTCTGAATCACTTTCCAGCATCCGATTACTATACCATACTGGGATGTCCTTTGAGTTAAATACCGCAGGTGTGATTGGTTGATGTACCTTTGTAATGATCGGTGCTGCAAGGCGATTGAGGGGGATCAAGGAATCTGTTATAGGGAGTATTGGTAATATTGATTCCGTTGCTTCTGCTGGGACTGCTGGTGTTATAGATGCTGCTGCGGGTGCTGATACAGTTACTGCTGCTAATGGTGCGACTGATGAGATGACGAGTTCGTTTGATGGGATGAGTGGCATTGGTGATAGTTGTGTTGGGGTTTTGAGCCTCAGTGGGGTTGTTGGGATGGTGCTTGAGGGTGCTTTGATTATGAAAGGTGCCCGCTTTGCAGTAGGTGGACAAAATGGTTTGCTGGGTTTTCCTTTGAACTTGAGTTTAGGAAAGATCTCTTTTTCAAAGCCGAGGCCTGTATTACCTTTGGGCTTGAATTCCGGCAGCAGGGGTTCATGTCATCCTTGTTTGCAATATCCCAAAGCACTTTGACCATCATACCCCATTCTTTGCATAATGAGGAGACCTTTGCCATACTGTTCTATGGGAAGTGTAACTTGTGGTTTATCAGTGGTGATGGGATCTTTATAGATCCATTCCGCTAGGTCCTCATCTTGTGTTTCTTCCTCTTGACTCTTTCCAAGAATGAAAGGTGTCAAAGCACATGCTGGTATGTTTAGTGGTTGCTGGAGTACCTGCTGTGGTTTACCATGAGTTCTAGGAGAAGTGGGCATTTGTCCCACACAAAAGAGTTGACTCAAGTTGTATTCCCCAGGACCTTCCTCTGCTATCTTCATCTTAAGCTTTTCTTGCTTGGGTATAGTGGTGTTTGAACTAGCAAGAGAGGCGGGACTTATATATGATGTGGAGGAAATGGCTTCTCTATTATTAGGAACGGTAATCTCTGGTTGATGGTTGATATTATGGCAATATGCAAAGGGATTTGCGTCACCCAGAATTGTGATCTCTACACCGTTATGTGGGAACTTGATACATTGATGGTAGGTAGATGGAACGGCTTGCATGGCATGTATCCAAGGTCTTCCTAACAATAGATTGTATGGAAGAGGAAGGTCCAAAACCTGACAAATGATGTTCTTTACCACGGGGCCCACTCGGATTGGTAGTACCACAGCTCCTTTGGATGAACGCTCTGCATCGTCATAAGCTTTGATTGTGATCTTCTGACGAGGATTCACTGATTCGACCGCATATCCCAATGCTGTGACCAACTGCAGTGTGCAAATATTCAGGCCTGCTCCATTATCGATCAAGACTCGCTTGATCCTATGCTGGTTAATAAATCCTTCGATGTGGAGTGAGGCATTATGTGGTTGTTGGAAGGAAGAGTTGTCACTTTCAGAAAAAGTGAGACAAGGTGATGACTTTAGACTTCCAACCATGGCTTGAAATTGGTCCATATTTGGATTTGCGGGGACTGACGCTTCTTGGAGTGCTTGATCCAAGATAGTTTTATGAGATGGCGATAGACGCAAAAGCTCTAAAATGGATATAAGCGCAGGGGTTTTGTCTAATTGTTCCACAAGATTGTACTACTTTGGGATGGAGGTGGTGCCTTGTGGAGCTGCCTTTATGGTAACTTTGCCGCGGTGTGTAACAACATTGCAATTTGAGTTGGAATTTTTGAAGGTTATAGTTGCAACTTGTTCATTGGCATCATACAGATGATTTACAGTGTAATTATACGCAGCCTGTGTATAATCAGTGGTATCAGTGCCTCGCCTAGAAGTGGAAGGACCCCTTTGATCTTGTGATGGAAGTGGATTTTTGAACATCAGATGATCATTATTGGTTGTTTTTGGGTCATGTCCTTCAATTTCAATTTCTCCTCGGTCAATAAGATCCTGAATAAGATCTTTTAATCGGTGACAATTACTTGTCTTGTGCCCTCTTCCTTGATGGAATTCACAGTGTTCAGTATCTCTCCACCATGCTGGTTTGACTTGAGGCTCATAGTTTGATAGCTTAGGCAGAGTGACCAAATTTTGAGAAATGAGTTGTCGCAACACTATTTCAATGGGTTCCCCGAAGGGAGTGTATGTTCGTTTCTGTTTTTGCTGACGAGGTCTAGGTTCATCATGAGATGTGATGCGGCCTTGATTGGAAGGAACATTTGTGTTGTTTTGAGGTGGAGGATTTTGTCCTGCAAACCAAACCACAGGTTGTGCGTTTTGGATAGTCCTGGCATCCACAACCCCATCATTGACGATATTCTTGTTTTTATTCCAGAAGTTTGGTTTATCGCTGTTGAAGCGTGGGCGAGGACCATCTTTTGGTTCATAAAAGATTTTGATGAGTCCCTTCTTGATAAGTGCCCTTTCACACTTCAAACCCTTGGTGATCATATCATTAAAAGAGTCTGTGTCTTTGACATCCAGGTGAAATTCCATTTCTTCGTTTAAGTTGGAAATGAATATTTCCACTAGTTCTCGTTCAGGTAACTGAAGAGAATGTCTGCTAGACATTTGACGCCATCATTGCAGGAATACTGAGAATTGCTCACCTGGTTTTTGTTTGGTGTTGCATAGATCAGCCATGGTGACATCGCGTTCAATGTTATGAGAGTAATGAGCTAGGAACTTCTGGATGAGTTCCTCAAATGTTCTAATGCCACCTGGTAGTCGGGAAAACCATGATGTGGTTGTTCCTCCCAAGCTTTGGGGAAAAAGGTGCATTAGGTAGGTGTCTTCATATGCCACTTCAAGACAAGCGGAATGAAATTCTCTGACATGATCACGAGGATCTCCCTTTCCTCTATATTTTTCAAATTTGGGTGTTTCGAATCCTCGTGGAAATGGTGGCATGTAAAGATCCCTATCAAAAGGATAGGGACAGATGTCATTGAGTGAGAATTGGTTAGTCTTGACACCACTATGAAGTTGTTGGGTGAGATTCTCGACTTGTTGCCGCAACATCTCCATTTCATTTGGAGGAGGAGGTGGTGGGTTACCTCGAGGAATGTTATATCTGATGGGATCTCTACCTCTTTCCTCTTCATGGCGACTTTGTCTTTCTGATGCTTGTCTTAATTGGGCAAGATCAAAGTCAGAGGGGAGTTTTGCTCCTTCTTGAGCGAGTCTTAAGAAGTGAGCATCCGCATTGCTCTTGAGTATTTCGTCAAAAAGTCTGTTAAAGAGAGGGTTATGCTGAGCCCTTTCTATTGTTGTAGGAGTGGGAGTACTTGGGTTTTCGTCATCTGCATTTCCTCCAATTGCTTCTTGAAATTCATTGAGATTTTCCTCTTCTTCTTCTTCCCTTTCTATTTCTCGTTGCCTTGACTGTGATCGGGTTTGAGCCATTTTGCTTGCAAGCTGTTGTTGAAGTTGTGTGAAAATAATGATGAGTTTTTGATGAAATGAAAGGTTGATGGTTGGTGAATTGTGTTGCACGTGGATCTCTAGCACTTTTAAGGTGGATGTAACCAAAATTCCTTCTTTGAATTGCTTGTTTGTTTGATAAGTTTTGATGTGATAAGGTGTAGAGAAATCTGAGATGTGTTACAGATTGAACTACCTAGTAATGAGAGGATTCACTCATGAACTAGTTTTAACTTGCGTAGATGTGTCTCTTAGGATGAGCTTATCCTAGATGTAGAAACAATCTAAAAAGTGATGTGATGTGTTTGATTTCAAGCAATATCTAAAAGACAACTTGGGACAAGAACCTCTTAATGTTTTGAGAGTTGGGATGGATTGATGATGAAGTGATGATGTATGAGTGAGATGATGGATGAAAATGTTTTCAACTTCAATAAAAACTTTGTGTTACAAATGGGACAAACTCTATCTCTTCCCTTTCGGGTGTTGGTGGTATTTCTCGAGCTGTGTTGTATGTGATACAGACGTTTGGGAAGAAGTTGGGATTAATCTTTCCTCCTTGGTTTTTGTGATAACTCAGAGCTCTATATTGCATAAAATCTCTGCGGTTCAATGATTCGGAATCAAATTCGTTTGTTTTTTCTTGAAGGTATAGATGCATGCGATGTAGAAAGACTCTATGGGAGACAAAGATTTGTCGATTGATATAGAAGAATTTCCTCCTTTTGATCAAAGCCTTTGAGCTTAATGGTCTTCTTTTCAAGTTGATATTCTGATGACACTTCTTCTTTTGCAAGATGTGAAGAATAGTCATAAAATTTGACTCTTTGTTGTTTGTACCTTGTTTTTGATGTTTTTGGTTGTTTTGACAGATGTTTGGTTGGATGAATACTTTGTTTTTGGGAAGTGATTTTTTGATTTTTCTTTGACAAGAAAACAAAGCAAGCACACAAACACAAGAATGTTGCCCCAAAGGCACAAATGAGTATGGGTCTAGATCAACCCAATCCTTGGACTTTTATATGACCCTTCCTTTAGATGTATTTTAAGGTGTATTTCCAAAGACTGAAGTCGGCTCAATTTGCACTTGGTCTTTAAAACGAACACATTTCAAACACTTTTTATCCCTAAGGTCAAATGGCCAGTTGTGATAAATTTAGCCCACATCTTGATATTTCTTCGACTTTGGTACTACATACCTTATGAATCCCGCCGTGGCAGGTAAGGATGTGATATACTAAGTTTTGCACGAGCATAACAAATAGATGATCCCTATGATGGGGGAGTCACCACTTTTATCAAGCCACAAGTGACTTTTCAAAAAGCTATGTTTCTACTCAAGGAAATATGTATGGTGAGTATCTTGGGAGCAAAACCATCTATGCTCTTGCACTAAATTATATCGCAAATATCCTCAATCAATAGAACGGGTGGGCTACTACTAAAAGGTGTTTAGTCATGTTCAATGTTTTTGGACATAAGTTCATTCTGCAGTGACTCACTTAAGAGCCTTGTAACTGGTGGTGGGGCCCATTTGTCCTTTCGGCCAGTTACACTGTAGGAACAGCTATACCCAAGGCTACAGCTTTCGCTCTCACCTGATTTCTATAGCGGATCGAAGGATTTACCGCTCGAGGTCGTTCCCAAGAGTATCGATCCCTTGGCAGGCCTCTCTTAAAAAGATAAAATTTTGAGTGTTACTAACACTTTTCTCTTGCACCTAGGACCACGAAAGCCAAGGGAGAGGATAGTGTGTGTTAGAGGTAGGACCACTCGACTGACTTTTTGCACAAGTGTGCCAAGTACGAAAGACACTTGTTCTTTTTAATCCACCATTACAAATGTGATCTAACTATTTGGAGATGTTGCTCCAACAGCCATGGTGTTCTTTTTAACTTCAAAGGCAATGTGTTTTGTAACCTAGAATTCGGAAATCTTGGTCAACTTAAAGAAAAACACGTTTGCTTGAAGTAAAATTTGTTTTTGCAAAAATCAAAACAAGTGGATTGTTCTTTTTATTTGCCCAAAAATTGAAGTGTGGCTTGTGATTTTTAAGTTTGATGTAAGAAAGAAAATTTGTTTTGTTGATTTTAAGCACCAAAACAAAATGTATCCCTAACTTGCAATGAAAGCAAAATTTTGAAGTTTGTTGTTTTTTTTTTTTTTTTGCAATAAAGAAAGATGAATTTTCTTTTTAAGCACCAAAAGTTTTGAGGTTCATTTTATGCACTTTAAAATAAAATGTGAGGTTTATTTTAACTTGTGCAAGAAGGAAAAATGGATTCTTTTTAACCAACTTTTGTTTGAAAGAAAGTAAAAAAGAAACTTTTAAAGCATTTAAACTAACTCCTTCCCCTGCACAAAAAGATTAGAACCTGCATAAAAGACAATTAGTTAGAAAAATCTGCATGTTTTGGTGGGCTTCTACAAGCCTAATTTTTATTTTTTTTGGTTACAAGGTGATTTGTACAACATTTTGTTACAATAGCGCCAGTCTGCGTTTGAACAGAGGCGCTATTTAACACAAACACACTAAAAGAAAGGGAAAGACAGAGAAGGGAAAAGCGCTGAAACAATGTCAAACGCGCCAAAACAATGTCAAAAGTGCAACCTGTGTGACATTTTCAACATTCAAACATGTTATTGGTTAAAAAAAAAAGTTGATCTTTGTGGTGTTTGGATTCACGTCGGGTTCACCAAATGATGCTCTGCAAACAGGATTAGAAAATCTGTTTGATGGCAACACACACAAGAGCACAAGAAACAAACGTTAGTGTTAGCAACAAAAGATTATCCTAAACAGGCATATCAAGAGAGATATTAAGCATGAAATAGAAAGCATATAAACATAGAATAAAATAGCTAATCAAGATGCTCATAGTTGCTCCTCCCTTGTTCCTCTCCTCTCCAAGTCCCAAATGAGTGTAGCTATCAGCTTTTAGCACTAGCCATGGATGCCATATGGAGATTCAAGATAGTTGAATATGATAAGCAAATGCTATGCAAGTGTAGATAGTGATGCTATGAGAAAACTCTATGCTAATGCCAGTATAACAACAATACTCTAATGCTTCTCTTTTTGCTTGAGGAGAAGGGTTCTATTTATAGAAGAAATGGGGAAATGAAGGGTTAAGATTGAATGGTTTAATCAAGGGCCAAGTTTGAAAGTTGGGGATCCATGTGCATAATTGGCACCAATAAAATGGTGACAAGTGTCAACATAGGATTGGGTTGAGAGAAGAGGTTGGAGGCATTAAAGGCCTGAGAAGACCTCATGGTTATCTAGAGGCTAAGGGTCAAGTCCAAATTAAGATTACCCACTGGATTAAGAGTTAATCCAAGGATAAACCTTTGTGCAAATGTTTAAGAGATAATCATGGTCAAAGCATTAATGGCCTGATGAGACCTTTGGGTTGGGTAGAGGTTGAGTCAAAACAAATGTTTTAACCATGTGGGAGGGTTTGAGGTAACCATTAATGGTTATTGGAGACTTTGGGGATTAAGTGGTTGAAGGTTGAAAGCCTTCAATGGTTATCAAAGACTTTGAGCCATTTAGTGGTTGAAGGTTGAAAGCCTTTAATGGTTATCAAAGATTTTGAGGGTTTGAGAAGTGACTTCCCTTTTGCTTAGGAATGTGACAAAGTTTAGAGAAGGGGTTAGGTTATTTAGAAGTGATTAGAAAATTCTAGAAGGGGTTTAGGCATGCAAGTGGATTTTGTAGGAAAATGCAAGTGGGAGAAATTTTGGTATTTTCAATTAAAATAAAATCATTTATTTCAATTAAATGGTGTAATTTGCATTTGGATAAATATTCAAATAAATATTAATTTATTTAAATGAGAAAAATGAAGATAAAGCATTAAAATGCTTGAAGACTTTGAGGGAAACCATTAAAGGCTTGAAGACTTTAAGGAAAACCATTAAAGTCTTAAGAAGACTATAGAAGGAAGCCATCAAGTTTGAAGACTTTAAAACCATCAAGTTTGAATAATTTTAAGGGAAACCATTAAAGGTTTCAACTGGGTGAGGATAAATAGGATTTTAAATAAATAATTTATTTAAAATGGTTGTGCAACTTGCTTTTGTAGGAAAATACAAGTGGGTGAGGATAAATAGGATTTTAAATAAATAATTTATTTAAAATAGTTGTGCAACTTGCATTTGTAGGAAAATGCAAGTGGGTAGAGGATAAAGGTGATTTAAATAAATGTTAATTTATTTAAATGTGAGAGGTGGGATTTTGGGGGATTTAAATAAATATTAATTTATTTAAATGTGAGAGAATATTTAATTAAATAAATATGATTTATTTATTTAATTAATGGTCTGAATTTGGTTAAGTAAATTAAATCAAATAAATTGAATAATTTATTTAATTAATAGGAGAAGAGGGTTAAGATGAATTAATTAAATATTAATTTAATTAATTATTAATTGATGGTTAAATAATCAAATAAATACTAAGTATTCATTTAATTAAGTGGACAGATTTATGTGACTACAAGAGTTTTAAAACATAACTTAAAATAGGAAAGGTTTTTTTTGGGACCAATAGTTTTTGAGCAAGAAACGTAAAAATTAAATAGACTAACTAAAGAACCTCCACATCCTCATTTGTCTCTTCATCTTCTAGCTATGTCGCATCATCTATTGCCTCTTGGTCTTTTGCTATTGTATTAGTTACATTGCCCTAAGATAGTTGTGCCACCTGTAGATTTATTCTTTTCTTGTTCGCCTTGAAGTTGGAGAGAATTGGTGATAACTCTTCTGCTACAGGTTCAACTGTGGCTCCAACTCTAATCTTTCACTTGGTAACTCTTTTTCTAGCTTCAACAATATTCCTTGGAACATCTTTGACTTCATCACTAATATAATTCAACACCATGATTGCATCCTTTAGGCATTCCAGAGAGTTGGGACCAACATTAGTTGCAAAGGATAAAGTGAAAATTAATTTAATCAATTCCTTCATTCAATTTGTTAAACTCCTCCAAGTTGCCTATGACAAATATAATTATAAAATACACTGAGATATATGGAGCCATTGAATTTTTCAATTTAATAATGTATAATAAAGTGAAACGATGAAAAAATTAAACACCTCAATATATCTCGATGTATTTTATATAGATTAAATAAATTTAAGATAGATATGCTAGTAGTAGTGAGAGCTGGAAAATGTTAGAGAACAAATTTGAATCTTAAGTTAATATACACATGTTAATTAGGGTATTCTATTTATTTATTTATGCTACGAAAATTGATGCTACGAAAATTGTTCACATATTCCATGATGTGACAAATCTCAGCAATATTTAGTGCCGAACGACTTTGTAATATAAACAGGTACGCGGATAGTGTCATGTTTTCTCTGCACATTTTTAGGAACTTTGACTGGAATTGTCCACTCACAAAGAACCTCACAAACTCAGGTACTTTTGATAAAGACGTAGAAGTAATTACATGACAAGTTCATTAAACCTATAGTTTGACTCACTAGTTTATTTGTTTTTTTCTATTAAATCCTTGTTGACCGGACCAATGTCTTTCATTCCTCGCTTGATTTTTTATTTCACGTCGCAACGAAAGAAGACAATTTGGCAAATTTACACATTTCATGCGGACAATGAATCTTAACACCTACATAATCTAGCATTTGTCATGGATTGTAAAATTAACCTTTGAATGAGTTCACAAGAGTGGACTATACAACTTAACCTTTTCACAATATATAATAGGTGGGAAAATCTAACCATGTGCTACCAATTATATCAGGTGAATTATAAAATTTAATTTATGGATGACGTGTTTATATTTTTTTACAATAGAATTAGATGTATATTGAGATTGAAACTTGGTACTCTTTGCAACATTAGTTTGGGATTTTTTTTTTAGGGGCTAGTTAAACTATTTTTTGTTAGAAGGCGATTTCGTCTTTCCATTCTTGTTATGAAATTACTAGATTGATCAAACTATTTCTAACATTTAACTCTATGAGAGAAATTGCATACAAGATTACAAAATAAGCATAATACAAAGATTTCACAAGATCATACAAGATATAACTTGGGAAAGCCCTCATGACGGAAAACCCTATCTACCAAAAGTATCCACAGTCAATGTATTATCTAGCAATGGAACATTACAATACATGGTCCAAGTGAATATTTTTGGATCATCAGTGTCCTCTAATACATAATCCATGTGTCCAAGCATAATAGACAATCAATAACACATCATATGTCATGCTTCACATATGCACTCTACAAGAGAGCTCATTACAAATCTTAGCCTACCTTCATCACTAAACATGTGTGCTTTCTTTTTATAGATTCAAGATCATACAAAACCACCAAATGGTATTGGATAAACCATGTGTCTCAAAACCATAAGAGCACAAAATCATTGACCTTAATATTTAATTTTGGTACAAACATTTTGCAATATTAAATAAATTTTCAATGTGCAACCTTCTACATAAAATATCTAACCAATATTACAAGACAACTTTACACTTGTGAACCCCAAAAATACTGAATGTGGCTAAACTCACCTTGAAAGATGCATCAATGTAAATATTTATTTCACATAATTAAAATAATCTTTTTCTTGTGCAAGATGTACAACACCCTTTTTCCTAACAATTCTAGACTTTCCACTTGAAGAGACATATTTCTCTCTTGTGTTGGAAATTTTTTGCTTATTAGAACTATGTTAGCCATTGTCCCATTCTTTATGACTTCTGTTCTTAAATCCCTCTACTTTGTCTTGTCTTCTATGGGAAAAATAATGAGGGCCTTCCTTTAGAGTGTCTTAGAAGCTAAGACGAATATTTCTACTTTCATGTGATGGTTGTTAGAGGATGTGTTTAAGTTAGACATGAGGTTTTGCATGTAGAGGCTATTGTAGCCAATTTTAGTTAGAGTAACTAACTTGTGAGGCTTCCTCTTTTTAACTCTTTTCTTGGTTCTTTCATCCTACAAATTTGTATTTATTATAGTTTATTTTTTGTCTAATATTTTGTAGCAAGATAGTTTTGATTATTTCCATCAAAGGTTTGTGTCTAGGTGCCTTATGATATTGTACCTACTTTTGTTATTAGTCATATAGGCCAAGGCATGCAATATAGGGTCAATTTTATTAATTAAAAGAATTGCTCTAGTTGGTTATAGCTTAAGATGATTTAACATACATGAATCAAATCTAACAATAAATTTATAAACAACTAGCAAAACAGCTATAAGAAAAAAAGACATTATTTTAATAATTATCTACCCATCATTAAAATTAAGATGATCAAGAATATGAAATATACAAAAAAAAGTAAACCAATAAAAACAATGTTTCAATAGTTGAGCATGTTCCAATAGTTGTTATAACATTTGTTGATCCATATGCGGACCGTCCAACAACGTGTACTATAAAAGAATCTTTCTTTGATTTTTGATTTGATGCCCAATATTTTTAACAATATTGCACTTATAGTTGTGACTTTAAAGTTGTTAGTGTTGATGATGAGTACTCATAATTGACACAAAAATATTCCTTACATGTAAAAAGCAATAAATCATGTGATCGCATTAGCACATCAATAAAACATGATTTGGTGTACAATTATACAATCACTTTTATCTAACTTTTTTTTCCTTCCCTTTCAAACACCTCAACAAAAAACAAGATATATTCCTTACATGTAATATTTGTTGACCCATATATGGACTATGACATTTGTTGACCCATATACGGACTCCCCAACATTTTGGACTATAAAAGAATCTTTCTTTGATTTTTGATTTGATGCCAAATATTTTTAACAATATTGGACCCATAGCCGTGACTTTAAATTTGTTAATGTTGATGATGAGTACCCATAATTGATACAAATATATTTCTTACATGTAAAAAGCAACAAATCATGTGATCAGATTCACACATTAATAAAACATGATTTGGTGTACCTTTGATCTAACTTTTTTTTCTCCCCTTTCAAACATTTCAAAAAAAAAAAGAAAGATAATGTGACATAATATTTAACAAGAACGCAAAGCGTCAAGTTCCTGCCATTAGAAAAAGGAGAGTAATAGATAAAGAGATAGAAAGATGTAGAGGTAGAGGTAGAGGTAGAGGTAGAGGTAGAGGTAGAGGTAGAGGTAGAGATAAAAATAGAGAGATATAGATAAGAAGATAGACATATAGGGAGTAAGACGTATAGGGAGAGATAAAAGTAGAGAGATATAGAGAGAAATAGATAAAAAGAGATAATTGTATAGGGAGAGGTAGAGATAAAGAGGAAGAGATAGCTACATATAGATGGAGAAATAGAGCTACATGTGGTACTATGATAGAAGAATACAGAGAGTCAACTAGAGCGAGAGAGAAATATAGGTAGAGAGAGAGGAGAGGGGGAGAGGAGAGAAGTTATTGTTATCAAACTATGAAAATAAAAATATTTATTATAAATTTAACTATAATACAAATGGAATAGAGGTGGCTTCATTTTATAGATGAAGTACGTTTTGGTTATTAATGAGAGTTAAATCCATTTACGTAAGGTATGGAATTACCGGGTCCCACACGCAGCAATTGGAATGTAAACCGAGATTAATAATTGAAGTAAATGTCTAAAGTTTGGAAACTTATTATTATTTTTAAATAAAAGCAAATAAATATAATGTTTACACTATTGTTACTCCTATTAGCCAATAGGAAAACAGACAAATAATTTTATTTAAATCATTTAAATATACATAAATATAAAAACTATAGAATGACACTCAAATTTTTAAAACTCTGAAAAATGATTGGACAGTTTAAAAGGGAAAATGCATCGAACGGATGCATATGTATCCTACCTGTGGGCAGGAACAAATAATATGACCCCAAAACTTTAAGAAACAACAATTAAGAATGATTTGAAATTTAGACCAACTCAAGCCACAAGTTCTTATTCCAAGCCAACAACATAGATCATTTTTCTCTGCACGTTGTTTGAACCTTGACTGGATTCTTCCACCACAAAGAACCCAACAAAAGGGGTGTACTTCTGCCTCCCTATATAAAGAGCAGACTGAGCAGAAGAAAATACGCAGCAACTGAGCTCGAAACGAGAGAAAGAGCAAAGCAATGGATTTCTCAAGTTCTTTGAGCACCCTCATTTTTTATTGTGTAGTAGCCACAGTCATTAGTGTTGTATACATGCTCACAAAGCTCAGAAGCAAGCCATCTGAGAGGCTGCCACCTGGACCGCGTCCCTGGCCGTTGATTGGCAACATCCTCCAGGTGGGCAAGAATGTGAACGAGTCCTTCTCTGAGCTGGCGAAGATCCATGGCCCCCTCATGACCCTCCACCTCGGATGGCGGACAACTGTGGTGGCCTCCTCGCCCGCCATGGCCAGACAGGTTCTCCAAACGCAGGATCAATCCCTGTCAGCACGTACAATGATTGAGGCTGCCAAGTGTCTCGAGTACGGAGAAAACTCGCTGGTGTGGAGGGACTGCGTGCCACGCTGGCGCACTCTCCGACGCATCTGCACCACCCAGCTGTTCACCGTGAAGCGTCTGGAGGCACTCCACCAGCTGCGGCGGGAGCAAGTGAGAAGCATGATGAGGGCCATTTATAAGTCCACCTCAGCTCCTCTGGATATCGGCCACGCTGCCTTCCTCACCAGCTTCAATATGGTGGGCAACATGCTATTTTCCAAGGACATGTTCGACTGGGACGAGTCGGAAAAGTCTAAAGAGTTTAAGAAAGCGCTCAATGAGATGCTCTTTGTTGGTGGCAAGCCTAATTGGGCTGATTATTTTCCTTTCCTGAAGCCTTTCGACCCGCAGGGCATAAGGAAGGAGATGACTAGGATTTTTAGGATTATGTTTGCAGTCTTCGATCAATATATCGACGAGCGCCTGCAGAGCGGGACAAGAAGCGAGGAGGCAGACAAGGATTTTCTCGATATTTTGCTCGAGAGTAAGACCGAGACTGGGGAGAAGCTCGCAAAGTTTGAGATCACACGCTTCTTCTATGTAAGTATATCTATCAATCTATCCTGCAAACAAAGTATGAGATCACTAGCTGTCCGTCTTATATCTAGTTTTAGTTTTAGTTTGGAGAGAGTTTCTTAACAAGATGATTTTGATGTTTGTTATGTTTATAGGACTTGTTCACAGCAGGGAGTGAAACAACTAGTAACACAATTGAATGGGCCATGTCAGAAATCATACGAAATCCTATGGTAATGGAAAAGGTGAGGGACGAATTGGACAAGGTAGTGGGGAAAGAAAGAAGAGTGCAAGAAAGTGATATTGACAACCTACCTTATCTTCATTCAGTTGTTAAAGAAACCTTTCGTCTACACCCAGTTTCTTCCCTTCTGATCCACCATAGAGCCCTTAACTCTTGTGAAATAGAGGGATATGTTATACCTAAGGATGCCCAAGTGTTTGTCAATGTTTGGGCGATTGGAAGGGACCCTAATGTATGGCAAGAACCAGAAAGGTTCTTTCCAGAGAGGTTTATGGACTCAGATGTGGACTATAAAGGGCAAAATTTTGAATTGCTTCCATTTGGATCAGGGAGGAGAATGTGCCCAGGGATCCCTTTGGCTCATAAAATAGTTCATGTAGTAGTGGCTACTCTCCTTCAATGTTTTGATTGGCAGCTTCCCAATGGACAGAATCCAGAAAAGTTAGATATGAGCGCAAAGTTTGGAATCACATTACAAAAGGCAGAACATCTGGTTGCAATTCCCACACCTCGCCTACCACATCATATCTATAACTGATTGCTACTAGGAAAGGGGAAAATGTTGTTGCTCACTTTACGACCCTATCTATTTCTTCCTAATTAGTTACTTTGGTATTCAGCTATAAAACACATATATTGTCCCTTTATCTCACATGTTTGGGAAGTAGTAGTTTCTTTATGTAGAATTAGTATAAATAAAGGGTTTGGCATCAATGGATCATCCATGATGAGTTATATTTGTATTGAATATGTTAATCAAAGGACATTGTTTTTTTGAAAAGGTGTGTAATATTCTATAAAGTGGTTTTGAAGCAAATCAATATAATATTATTTCTATATTTATTTTTCATATTTTATGTTTTTTTGTAAATTTGTTGTAAGTCATATTCTTTCTAGCACCTTTCACAACTATCTACCATATGATCTCACCTCATCTTCTTAGGATATTTGGTGATTAAATAGTGGTTGTAGAACTAAAAACAATGTTTATTTATTTTTCAAAAATACTTAGGTTTTTTCTTTCTAATTTACTTATGTTTTTATTTCTAGGATAGAAAATTTGTCAAGATCAAAAGTGGTTATAGATGTTGTCATGCCCACTTTTTAAAAACAAGAAAACCTAATTTAAAAAAATAAAAAAATAAAAAAATTTACTCTAACTCCAAGAGTTAACCCATATTGTATTAAATATATAAAAATATAGTATTATTAACCCTTCTCATATCCATAATGCTAATACCAACTTTTCCAACAAGTGTCCAAATTTATCAATATTAGTTTAGTTTGATTTTTAATATATATATATATATATATATATATATATATATATATATATATATAAAATAATAATTTATTTAATTGTATGTCATTTTCTATATTAAAAATACCACGATCTTAACCACCAAAGTAATGCTTCTTGATACGAGTTCTATTATTGAATTTTATTTGCACCCAATTGTCATTATTAGCTGATAGGCTATTATAGGTGGGAAGCACCCTCCAAATTTTACTGATGTTTCAAGTTGCAAAATTTTTCTATACGGTTCTCATGCTAGAAACTTTATCTCTATAGTTCTCACACTAGATTTGTCATGCTAGAATTTTTTTCTAGATGAATGAGATATTCCTCATGCGTAAAATAAAATAAAATAAAACTAAGGTCTTCTCTAGTTAAAAAATTGTCACGTGGTAAAACAATTTTGCATTACCCTAATGACCGAATCGACGTCTACCATGATTGAATCAATGGCTACGCAAACTACCTTGACCAACAAATCACCCACTACATCCTATTAATGTCATTTTACCAAGGGCACAATGATATCAACATTATTTACCCTGTTCATTATGGGAGCTTTGTTCCATTGGTTCTGTTTGTGGTAGATCATTTGAGATCCAAGCAGTAGAATGAAGTTCTTCCTATAAA
The DNA here is from genome assembly GCF_030272615.1 of Cryptomeria japonica. Lineage (NCBI taxonomy): Eukaryota > Viridiplantae > Streptophyta > Pinopsida > Cupressales > Cupressaceae > Cryptomeria > Cryptomeria japonica. The sequence goes on from NC_081413.1 coordinate 553,585,041, forward strand.
TCTTAGGATCAGATAAAAGATCCACTAGGAGGTCGACACCTAGACATCTAGATATTATCGTCTAAATGTGAATTGTTATGCCATTTTAGTCAACTTCCTTTGTAGGTAGGCACCATGTGTGAGGTGGACATTTGAGCTGAACAAGATTTGTATAAGTATTTTAAGAATGTAGGTAGATTTGAGTTGCATTGAGAGTGCAGTAATAAGGAAAATTTTTTTTGTAGGAAAAGCCCTTTTTTGTTTTTAGTAGTTGTTGAAAGCCCTGAAACAATAAGTCCATGTTGGTGACAAAGCAAACTTGATTTCTAGATTATAAAATAGAATTGCTAGGTGTGCAATTTTCTTCTTCTTCTTCTTCTTCTTCTTCCTTTTGAAATTACAATAAATAGGCAACCAAAAAGATTGTCTTCTCATATACAAATTCCATTCTTTTGGCACCGTGTCATCAGGAGTAGGATAAGCAATTTGTGAATGTCAATTTTTATGTCCACCAATGATATCAGTCACTTTTTCTTTAACTCCTTGCTTACAATGAATCAAATCACTGAAGTAATTTGAGGACTAATATTATGTTGAAACTGTTTATTGAATGCATTGGCCAATTGTGGAAAAGAATAGATAGAATAAGGAGGAAAAGATAAATACCATTGCAAAGCTTTATCTCTAAAAGTGCAATATTTCTTTTTTGCCATGAGTCTATGATCATGAGAGAAATCACCACACAAGGTTTGGAATATTTTCACACAAGTGGACAGGTCACCTTTTCCATTATATAATTCCATTTGGGTCATTTCCACATTCTTAGGAGCAACCACATGAACCACATCAATAGATAGTGGGCTAACTATATCATATGTGGGGATATTGAACTTAGATTTGGTTAAAGAAGCCAATTATTTTTGTAAGGATGAGACAATTTGAGTTAGGCTATTGATAGTGGCTTAATTGGATGACTTGGAATTGAACATGCTAGATTGTGATGGAGGTATAGTGTTGTGATAGGTAGGTGGAGGTTGAGAATAAGGAGGTAGAACTTTATAGTATGTTGGTCAAGGGGATAGTTAGTAAACAAATGGAAGGCTCATGGAAGGAGGTATGTAAGAGTATTTATTAATAGGATTTCCCACATGACTAACATGTGTAGGATTAACATTTTTTGTAGAGTTATCCATGATAGAAGAAGTATATATACACACTAGGTAAGGATGTAGGTATAGGAGTAGAATTCTCAAGTTGTAGAAATAGAGTAACCAAGAGCTTTGACACAAAATTTTATAGGAATAATATTGGTATCAATAACATGAGCAATACCATGTAACACTTCCACACCTATCTTATCACTTTGAACCATTCTCTTCAACCCTTCAATCAAGGGGATTGACTCACTATTTGGGTGTTCTTGACCCATCCATTGTTGAATCTCATCCAACTCATTGTCAACATTCCACAATTGTTCACTAGTAAGCCTAGTATGTGAGTCATCCAAGCATCATGAGAAGTATGAGATGAATTGTTCTCCATAATGTTAGGTATGCCTTGTGTAAATATTGAGGCTTCACCCAAATTCCCATGGAATAGGTTATCAATGTAGGCTCACACCCCTCAATATTCATGCATAAAGAAGGAGATATTGAGTCACACTATTTTTTATAATACAAGCTATATATATGGTTAAGAAATGCAATTTATTTGTAAAATGATTAACTAACTAATTGGATATTCTAAAGAAATGAGAGATGTAATAACTAAATACTTCTAAATATGAAAATAACTTGAAATAATAATCATATGTAAGCATATAAATGAAAAATTATGCAAACACAAGTTAATTTTGTCAAAATAAATTAGGGTTTTTGTGAATTAAACCTTTAAATTTATGTTAATTAATTAGATATGCGAGTGCAAATATAGTTTTATTAAAAGCGTACAAATTAGATCTAAGAATAAAAAATTAGAATTAATACAAGTACAATGTTTGGCTCACCAAAATGTGATGGATGGGAAAATTAGGGTTTCACAAGTTAATCCTTGTAAAATAGGAAATGACCTAACTTTCCAACAAAAACATTGAAGGAAGGGAGAACTCAATTGATCTAATGCAATAGGATTGAATGCAAATTAAGTTCTTCATCCTTTTTGTTTAGTTAAAACTGATTTGAATGTATTTTAAATGCTAAGTCTAGGATTAATGATGAAGAATTGACATAAAATAACAGAGACAACAAGATACAAATACAAAATGTAGACAAGAGGCCAAATATGAGCAGAAGAAACATAAAAGCATTAGTGATAGAAAGTTCGACCTGAAAGCCTGACACCATGTGGCAATTTGCATTACAATCCTTTATGCCAAATGCAGATAGACTGGAATATTTTGGAATCAAGATGTTGCACAGAATCTGTTCCCTAAAGCTCATCGAAAACTTTTGAGACCATGGCAGAATTTTCATCCCGTTCCTTAGGTTTTTGCCTCTACAAAAGTTAGATCTAATCATTATCATCTCTTCTGTCAAAATCTTTGTTTGTGGCTCCTAAATCTATCACATGTACATAGAAAGAAGGAAAATATTGTTTTTGATGGGGGTTTGGCTTAGGTCAAACCCTGAGTTTGGAATTAAATTCTTGAATTGAATTGAAATGTAATGAAAATTCTTTTGTGAAAGCTTATCTTTTGAGAATAAGGCTAGATTTGAACTTGAAATGCTTGAATTGGAAATTGATACCTTGATGAATGTTGCATTGAAGTCTTCATGCCAAGGTTGATAATTTCATGTAGAATGTATTCATAAGTTATTGATCATGGATGCCATCACGAATGCTTAAAATTTGAACTTTAATATCTCCTTCACTACCTTGATTATTCTTGATTGCTTACTCACTTGAATTTGGAAAAGTGCAATTGAGATCTTGATAGAGAGATCATGTATATCAAAATGAATAGGTTGGGATTTATTTTATACCTTATTGTACAAAATATATTTGAAATTTTGGGGCAAGCTAACACCAAGAATGTTTTATTGCCTTTAAGGTGTGACCATTGCAAGGTCCAAATTTGGGCCCCTTTTAGGAGGACCACGACACCTAGGGTGTCTTGGTCCTTTTAATTAGGATCCAAATTTGAACATGGTCTCACTCAAGTGTATAACATATTGAATCAAGGTGGGCGTGATCATAATCAAAACAATATCAAGGCATAGGAGGTTGGAAAGTGAAAGTGAGTTCTAGGTGTAGATAAAATTGTGCAAGGCTACAATTTACAATGCTACACACATCTACCAAAAAATTTCCAATTATGGTACTTGACAAAAATCCACCCTCATCATGCTTTGATGGATGTCCATGCCTTGTTTTGGAGCTCCCATTTTATCACAAGTATGGAGGGTGCTGACAAAGGTTGTTGAATCTGATTTACACCTGCCAATTGCGTTTGTTTGAAAGTTTATAAGGCTTTTTCAATAAATCCTTGTTGTGCTTATCGTGCAATCATTGTAAGCCATGAGACCACATCTTTTTCCAAGAATACTATCGTGCTTTGTCTATTCTTTGATGGATGTTCATACCCTATTTTCAAATATTCTATTTTGACACAGGCATGGAGGATGCTAGCGAAGATTGTTAAATTTGGCTTTATGCCTGCAAATTGCATTTTCTTGAAAGTTTATAAAGCCTTTTCAATGAATCCATTATGTGCATATCATGTAATCATGAAATTTTAGGAGACCATATTTCTTTTTAGAATTTTGTCAAATAGTTTGCGTCCCTTGTCACTGCTTCCACACTTTGCATACATGTCTACAGAGAATTTCCAACTATAACATCTGACAAAAGCACCCTTCCAATATGCTTTGGTTGATGTCCATACCCTATTCCAAAGCTTCCATTTTGGTATAGGTAGGGAGTATGCTCGCAAAAGTTGTAGAATTTGGCACTACCTTGCCAAATGTATTTCCTCGATATCCTCTAATAATTGTAGTCTATGAGAACACATTTCCTTGAGGCATTCTATCAAACAAGTCATGTTCCTTGTCTATCCTTCCACATTTTGCATACATGTCTACCATGGTCGTTGCAACTACATCATCTGTTTCTATGTAAATTTTGTAAGTAGATAACTACAAAGAAGATAAAACAAAAAAATTACAAATTAGAAGAAGAAAATAAATAACATATTAAAAGTAGAAGAACATAGTAAAGAACATCTTGTTCAATAGATTAAGATGAACATATTGAAGAACATCATGTTTAAACTTGACTATTTATCTGATCATCTACCAAAAGTAAGGCTTCAAAGAATTTGATTTTTGAGAAAATAATCTAGATTGATTAAACTAACAAAAATCTTAGAATATTCATCCCCCCTCAAAAAATTGCCATCATTTTCCTACAGATGTTATATTATTTTTCTTTACCTTGAGCCGCAACAATGATTTGTTGCGAAAAAAATGGTGGGAAAGAAGGAAAAAATGGCCAATAGAATGGAAAAAAGGAAAGACGACATTAATTTCCTAGTGTGAGACATGTTTCTAGTGGGGAGCTCCCTCACAAGGAATAACCTATCAGATAATTAATTAATTAATTAAGATGACCGATTAAAAGTAAATACTTATTTTTTATTTTTTTAAAACCATTTTAAATAGATATTTATGTTTATGATTTTAAGTTGATCATAAAAAATAAAACTTAGAGCTTCAATTTTAAATACTTCATTTTTTAATTGATTTTAAATAATTGATTTTTTAATTGATTTTTTAATTGATTTTTAATATTAAAACTAAATTCATTCTATACTACAAATTATTATGTAGAACACATTAGAATAAGAAAGATTTCTCTTTCTCAGTCATGGCTTGATTTGGGTTTAAAATATCTGCATAATTTTAATTTATACATTTGAGGTGGACAATGAATCTTAACCCCTATATAAACTAGCATTTGTCATGGATTGATAAATTCACTTTTGAATGATTTCACACGAGTGGACTATACAAGTTAACATTTGCACAGTATAATAGGTGGGACATTCTTCCAAATTTAACCATGTGCAACCTAACATCTTGGGTGAACTATAGAATTTAATTCATGGATGATGTGTCTACATTGTTTTATCCTTCCTTGAGCTAAACATTAGAGACTTTACCTTTTGTAATTAGAAAAAAGTAAACTAACACTTTCGTCATAGAATTTAATGCATATTGAGATTGAAACTTCGTACTCTTCTCAACATTAACTTGAGATTCCTTTTTTCTTATGGACTAGAAGAACTATTTTTTGTTATAAGGTGATTTCATCTATCCATTCTTGTTAGGAAATTACTAGGTTGATCAAACTATTTCCAACATTTAGCTCTATGAGAGAAAAATTATATACAAGTTTACAAAATAAGAATAATACAAAGATTAAAAAAATTATCACAAGATCATACAAGATATACCTTGGGAAAGCCCCCATAAGGGAAAAACACAACTACCAAAAGTATCCACACTCAATGTCTTATCTAGCAATGAAACATTGCAATGCATGCTCCAACCATAAACCTCCTCTCATAAATCATCCATGTGTCCAAGCATAATGGACAATCAATAAAACATCATATGCCATGCTTCACATATGCACTCTACAAGAGAGATCAATTCAAATCATAGTCAACCTTAATCACTAAACATGTACTTTATTTTAATAAATTCAAACTCATACAAAACCACCAAGTGGTACTGGCTCAACCATGTGTTCCAAAATAATGAGAGTACAAAATCATTGACCCTATTATTTACATTTTGGCACTAACAATTTTTCAGTATTAAATATATTTTCAATGTACAACCCACACATAAATTATCTAACCAATGTTACAACACATCTTTACAAGTGAATCCCCAAAAATATTTAATGTGGCTAAACAAATCTCAAAAAATGCACCAAAATAAATATCTATTTCACATGATTAAAATAATTATTTTCTTATAGTACAAGGTGTGCAACACCCTTTTTCCTAACAATTCTAGACTTTCCACTTGGAAAGACACATTGCTCTCTTGTGTTGACATTTTTTTGCCTATTAAAATTATGTTAGTCATTGTCGCAGTCTTTATGATGTATTCTCTTAAATCCCTATGCTTTTTCTTGTCTTCAATGAAAAAATAATGAGGACCATCCTTTAGAGTGGCTTAGAGGCTAAGAAGAATACTTCTCTTGTAGCATGGGACTCTTTTTGTTCTTCTAAGAAGTAAGTTGACCTATCAAAATGGACTTGCTTCAACATGTGGTCTAGTTAAAATTTTGGCTAATACTTTGGTGCAAGAAGATTACATTCCTAAAGATATTAAATTTGTTACAACTTTGGAAGATTATGATAGTGAATGAGGCTCTTGGGATGTGAGAGGGGCATCTCTTTGCATGTGTTAGTGGATTTTTAAAATGAATAGATTAGGTAGTATTCATGGTTCATCGGATCGTTTTGATAGGGCTTTAATCAAGCACAATATTGACACTTGTGAATGCATTTTAGATCAAGCAAAAGAAGTTATCAATTCTACTTTATTTCATTTCATGTGACAATTGTTAGAGGATGTGTTCGAGTCAATCATGAGGTTTTGCATGTATAGGCTATTTGGACCAATTCTAGTGAGAGTAACTGACTTGGAAGGCTTCCTCCTTATAACAATTGACTTGGTTCTTTCATCCTAGTACTTTGTATAAAGACCATTGCTTTATGGATTTTGTTCATCTACTGATCAAAATTTTTATTATTATTTATAAATATTAAATATTTTCAAATTACATATCTCTCAACGTAGTTAAGTTTTTCAAAATATAGATATTCTAGTTAACACATCAACAAACACTTTTGTCTATGCAACATACAAAATGCACTTTTGACTGTGATTATTAATTAATTAAAAATTAAAATACAATACGTTTTTTATTTTTAATTAATTATACTTATGATCAAATGTACATCCTGTATACTGCATAAACATTTCCGAAAAAAACTATGTAATTGAATCCATTCTGTCAGCTAGATGGACATTGCCAATACTCAACTTGTTTATTAATTACAAATTAGAATACAATGAATTTTTCCCGTTTTGCTAACTACTCTATCGAATAGTTAGCATGCGCTGCATTTTGTTTACCAGCGGAATAACAAACAACATTATTTGATAAAATTCTTTGGTCCAAATAACATTTGGTTGAAAGTTTCTCAAGCCTTTTAAACGAATCCATTTGGTCCTTGTCTGAGATCATTTCATTTCATAACTCATTCCTTATGATGACATCTGCTCGAGGAATTCTGTGCGCTCTCCCTTCCGCTTTGATGAATGTCCATGTCTCTTGCATATACTGCAATCATTGAATTCGATGAGAGAAAATAATTTTCATAAAACCCGATCCATTATCTTTGACAAAAGTCATTTATTGCTAATTACATCTGTACTAACAAGGTCATATTGAGTTGCAAAGATTTAGTTTGTCGAAGCTTTGAGATCATATTATACGTCTTAGCATCAAGGAGGAGTATGTTGACGTGTGATGCATGAGCCTCACCGCTATGCACTGCCATGCTACAGTTGTAATTTTAAACTGTTAGATTAGAAAGATCAGTTTGTCTTAGATTAGTTTTTGATTTGTCAGTTGTAATGTTGGCCATTAATGTAGAGAACATGCAAAATACAATCTCTATTATTAACAAAGTTAATTGCAGTTATCGTGTGAGACTACGAGTTGTTTCTAAGAGATTGTGCATCAACTGTATGCATGAAATATTCTAGTATATAATAGTTGCCTCACTATTGTTTTAGGGTACACGAAGATGTACGTCTGAGAAAGACTTTTGAGATGTAATCAATTTTGAATGATTGAATAAAAGTTTCTTTTGTGTGTTTATTGATAGAGGTGGATGGATTCGATCAATATCATATATTGAAACACAAATACATAGAAAGACACAAAATATATAAACAAATAAATTCAATCAATTCTTCCATGTGCTACAACACATTTTCATTAATAACTTGAATCCATTACATCTGCCTCCTTAAATAGAGATCTTTGGACAATTCTAGAAACATCTTAGGCCTTTAGTCTGACCTTACAAAACATTAAATATTTTGCCTTTCTAGAAAATTCTATTCAAATAATCATCAGGGTGGGAAAAATTACATATCCCAACACCCCCCCTTAATTTCGACCACCAATACTGTGCCATTCTCAATTTCCTTTGGTCTTGACTGTTGTCTTCTTTTACCTCTTTCTAATGTGCACAACCAAGTTTCCTAACTTCAAATCCTTTTCCTTGCTTGATGCCTTTCTATCATTCTTCTCCCACTGTTGCGACAGTTCTTCAAAACTTGAATTTACAACTTCCTGGAAACTTGCCATCTATAGACTTCTTCCCAAATAATTTCCTTTCACTTGAAACATTTGTTATGCCTTTTGAAAACTTTGATTGATTGCTATCAACTTTCCCATGCAAAATTTTATACTTAAATGAATTCTTGGTCATACTTGTAATTTTTTGCCAACTGGATCCAAAGCTCCATCCACAATCCATTTTCATACCTGTCATATATTCATTATTTGATTCTCTATTCCAACACCTCTTTTCACAATGATTTCTCAAACCACAAATACTGCACAAAAGTAGATCCCAACATCTATCCTTTGTATGTCCTTTCCTATTACAATGTGAACACTGCATAGTCTTCATTTCTTGAATTGATTCACTTGAACCTATAGCGCATGTACTCATCTTTCCTTTACCTATAGAATATCCAAGACCTTCCTATTTTGGCCTCCTTGGTTTCTCAATCAGATTCTTCATACCTTGTTCATGCTTTCCTAGACCTTTACCTTTGTAGATCCCATTCGTTTCATGATTTTCAGACCAAGATTCATTTCATTGCCATTACATTGTATAACATTATCATTTTCTTTTTCACAATCTTTATCACAAACTTCTTCAGCAAAAACACACTTATCAAATTACGAATTCAAATCTTTTGCATTCCATGAAACATTGCATACCAATGCCTTAGACTTCAAACATTCATTCTCATCTTTCAATGTTTTGATTTCCTTCAATTGTAAATTATTTTGTTCTTCTAATCTGTTAATATTTTCTTCCAAATCTTCATTCTTTTTTTTGACCTCATCAAACAACTTTAACTTTTCTTCTAACTCTTTATTCTTCTCATCAAATTTAATTATTTCCTTCAAATGCAAAATATGATCTTCTTTCAACCAAGTTAACTTTTCCTCTAGCTCTTCAATTTTCTCTTTATAATCACTATATTTTTTTGCTTTTATCCATATTTTACTTTTCTTCACTTCTATTAATTCTTCTTCTAAATGATCTATCTCAAAAATTAAATTTGCATTTTCCTTCAACACTCTTTCACCTAATTTTCCCATTGAATCAAACAATTTCTCATAAGCTAAATTCGAAAACAACAATTCGACTTTAATAAATTCTCTTCCTTTTATTGCAAACCCTAACAATTAATCAATTACCTATGTTTAAAGAACACTTGAATGCTCCAAATCCCATATGCCTTGGACAATCTCTGATTTGATAATCTTCACAAACTGGGAACTAATAGATAATGATCTCTCTTCAAAGACGCACCAATTTCATTGACATTGGTAAATTCCTCTGACAAGAGTTATTCACTTCCTTACTAATATCAATTTAAATTAAAATTTACGTCTTCAAAATATAACATGTCTCCTGTCTTCTTGTCTCGTTGGCTTTGCTTGATTGCTTATTTATGTCTGGACAACAATCCTTGTTCATGTATCAAAGATTAACAACCATACATATGGTCTTCATCCCCAAACCACTCACTTCCATCTCGAATAAAAAATCTTACATAAGACAACTATAAATGATTTTTCAAATGCAATAATATTTCTAGCACTCACGTTGCAGATACCATTGTCTAATCAAAGCTTTGACTTCTGGAGCTTCTTCTTTTATGACACCATCAATTCCTCCAACGATCTCTTCAAACTGTAAACACAATCTGTGATACTCCTTTAGCTGTGGTTCCCTTTGTTCCTTTATGGCATCTTCTTCAACAATTTACCCTTACGCTCTTTGGCTGAGAATCCTTCAATCTGCGATTTGATCACTTTGTTTTGGCAAGGCTTTCCAATTTATATGACAATCAAACTCTACAACAGGGTTTGTAATGACTTATACCTTGTCTGATGACTTCCCTTTTCAGTTTACAATGATCTCTAAAAACTGTGGCCTTACAATGTGATTTATTTGCAATTTTTCTTTTGACCCGATGCCTCTTCAATGCTTTGTTGTGTGATTGGGCTATCTCTAGCCTCTATCAGCTCTTGGCAACAATAACAATCTCATTTTTAAAATTTCTACGAACCTTAGATAGGCTTCTTCATTTGGTGTGATTTGCAATCATCAATTAGACTTATGGGATTCACTTTCATTCGATCATCAGTATCTTCAATCATCAACGATCTTGATAATCTTTTGTCTTTTTTGCGGGCTCAATATTGGATGAACAACTTTGATATCTCCAACCAGAGATAATGGGGAGACTTCAATGTTCTCGTTAAACCCTTAACCTTGCTCTGATACCACTTTGATAGGGGTGGATGGATTGGATCAATACAATATATTGAAACACAAACACATAGAAAGACACAAAAAATATAAACAAATAAATTCAATCAATTCTTCCATGTGCTAAGGCACATTTTTCATTTATAACTTGAATCCATTACATCCATCTCACTTGATGCTAAAACCATTACATTTTCCTCCTTAAATAGAGGTCTTTGGAAAATTCTATAAACATCTTAGGCCTTTAGGCCAACCTTACAAAATATTAAATATTTTGCCCTTGTAGAAAATTTTGTTCAAATAATCATCGGGGTGAGAGAAATTACATATCTCAACATTTATTTTTTGTGTTATATTTTCTCTATTTTTCGCTTGTCTCTGCTCTGCCTAGCAGAAGGTTTCCACAACACCTTGTAAACAAGTCTATTTTGTGAAAACCCCTGTGATTATTGCACTATGAGAAGACATTTTTGTCAGGCATTCTTTTTTTAAAGTTTATATCTTCAGTGTAGAAAATGTGGGTTACCGTTTTACAAATGCCATTTCCAAAATTTATAAAAAATTTCAATGCATTTTAATGCAAAACCTACAATTATTACATTTCATTCTTTGAAACAACAATCTTTGAAGAATTTTATCAAATAATCCATGTACTTTTCTTATGTTCCTATGCGTTGCATGCATGTCTTCCCATGCAATACTACTTTTATCACTTTTCAAGACTAAGTGTGAGGAAAGTGTAGAGTTGGCTCTGCACCAGCCAATTACATTTGCTTGAAAGTTCCTAGAATCTACTCAACAAACTCATCCTATGTGATCCTGCAACTATGGCATAGCATGTGGATGCTAGTAGTCCTCTTCCAAATCCTTTTCAACAAATCATTTTAAGCATATTATGAAACTACTTTTCCTTCAACACGAGCATGAGAATAATGGTGAGTGTTGTAGAAGACTCCAACTTTCCAATGCAAAAGTTTAGAATTTGAATGCTAGGAAAATAGGGCAACTAGCTCTAACTAGAGAGAATGACTGTAAAGAACATACAATGAATCCAGAATCTCTTCAAAGATTGGCGTATTATCTAGAGTCATAAGGGGTGGAAGTCACAACATAGGGACTAAATAGAGAAAATAGGCACATACCAGAAATGAGACCAACACAATAAAATGTTCAATCTAAAATATATACATGGTAGGGGATGCCTACCTCAAAGCCAAATTTTGATGGTCAAGCAAATCCATTGATAGTTTCAGGAAAATAGATGCCATTGTGGAATATTGAAAGACAACTATGAAGCACCTGTGAAATCAATTGTAAGCTTGCTCCTTGAACATTAGTCCTGAAATTTTCTACATCTGTATCTTCCCTAGGTGAGGCGACATGTCCAAATAACCATTCTGTTGGCAATTGACACTCATTGGATTCATATGTTGTCATTAATGACAACATGGCAACATAGCTACTTGGCAACAAGATTCATAAGGAAGCTTACACCAACATTGACACTGGCACTGGCATCCAACACTTCAATGAAGCCGACATCAGGCTTGGACCCAAAGGAATTTTTATTTGTAAAATCATTTTATTGTATAAAGCCGACATTGTATATCTTTTGTAATACATTGTAAGCTGACATAAGGCTTATTGTTTGGAAGGGTATATAGGTCAGTCTGCTAGGTCATTTTGTATATGGTGACATAGGAGGATATAGCAGAATTGTATAATGCAAAGTATATGTATGTAGATCATTTGTATGCGAATGTTATATCATGCAATGATCTGTAGATAGTTTGGAAAGCCTTCTTGGAGGAGAAAAGATATCGGTAGAAGTGTTCAGGGTTTATGATTTGGTACAAAGCAGAACTATAACTGGAACTCTTTTTGGCATAGCAGATGCATTTTGTGAGTTCATTATTACTATTTCATTTTAGAAGAAGCTTGTAGTCAATGAGACTCTTTTTGTGGTGAGTAGTGTGCTCTAGGCAGTGTGCCTTCCTACATGTGCAGGCCCCCATTTTATGTAATATCCTTTCATATGACCAGTGAACTGATATTGTGGGTCACAAATCCCATCGTGGTTTTTCCTCTTTGAGGTTTTCCATGTATAAATTTTGTGTGTTATGGTGTTCATTTATGTGGATGGTTTATTTTCTTCAAGTTATATGTTTCTTCATTTACCGATTTATATGTGTATGTTATAAAAGGGCAAAATCATATCTTACTGGCAAAACACTACCTAGGAATCTCACTGCTACCTAGACTTGTAGGCTAAGACACACTACCCTAGGCAAGATACAATGAATTGAAAACTGAAGATCACTTCTCTAGGGAAAGATACAATATCACAACATTAAAAGGTTTGCATTAGGTGAACTATTGTAGAAGAAACATATCTAATTTGTTGATATTGCAGTCCTCTTTGAAGCTCAATCTGAATCTATCACACTGACTTTGCACACTTTATAAACTTTACATCAACTCTCACATCTCCAAAAGAAGATATATGTACACTTATTTTTTCAATTACAAATACACAATTCAAAAATAATTTTTTCCTTACATATATCCTTTGCAACATCCAAAAAGCATCCATTAGGTTGGCCTAATAGGACCTAATAAGAGAAACATGTGACAAGGTATAAGTCACTTCTAAACATAATTCATCATCCATTCAATAGATTGTGAATCAACCAAATTCATAGTTGGCCTTAATGAGATGATAACATACTTTCAAGACATTCTTCAACCAAAATAAAATAGGTCAGGATCAACCACAATTAGTATAACATATTGAGTCAGCTTCATACATCAACATTGCATATCAAAGATAGATCCCAACATGATCTAACATCAAATACACAATGCAAACCACCCAAAAAATAATGTGACCCATAAACAACTATTCTGCATTCACCTCCTTAATTAATTGATAACTAGAAGTTGATGCACAAGTAGTAAATCACTGATCTATCAAACACTGTCTAGATTTGATAGATTGTGCAACAATAGTAAGCAATAAATCATTCACCAATTCACCAATAGACTGGAAATTCCTATCATAGTTCGAATACTCTATCCTTACCATGTCCCCAAATCCACACTATCATATCTATCAATGCGGAGGAATGTGGAGCATTCTTCTACTTGCCTTGAGATTGTTCCTTTGTCAAATTGGGATTGAAGGATCAAAAACATATAACTTTTGTTGTAGACAATGAAATCAACTAAAACCTTGATAGTATGCACAAAAACCATCACCAGGCATAAATCCAGATCTGCATGACTAAAAGATGCAATGCAGTAGGATGCAGAGCAAAACACTAACCCACAATCATAAAGAGACTCATTGTCTCAACATAAACATTTTCTTCAAACTGTCAGTCATGAGGTTGAACTAGGACTATTGTCAAGACATATCTCAAGCATGCAAACTCTAACCAAAGTGTCTTCACTATAAACATAAGTTATGCCATGAGAAACCATACATACCATGGACTCTGAACTGATATTTTGTCAATTGATAAAGCTCTAAATCGACTTCTACATCAATGACCAATAACATCTCCAACACATTCTCCATCTATCCAAACTAAGTGACAACACATATTGTTAGACATCATTATTGACATTAATGACTACATATATTGCTAATCATTCTCTGAACAAGTCTCCAACAATCTCCCCCTTTGTCAATGATGGAAATACTATGTACATATTTGCAAAAGTCTATACAAACTCCACCTTAGCTGTTATCTCTCCCCCTTTGACATCAAGGACAAAGGACATAGAATTTACACTAGTTAAAATAAAGTTGTACATACTCCCCATTAATATGTGCACACATCTCAAAATTCTTCCCCTTGGATGGAGAATCCTCAAAAATCGATACAAATATCCTCAACAAAAATGGTAACCAAAAGTGTATCTTGTCTATACCTTAGCAACACCTTTGTAAAGTAAAATACCTTATATTATGTCTTCAACTATGCAAGAGTAGTCTTGCATGCAACTATAGTCGAAGAAATAATTTTGTTCTGACATTCAAATTGTAGGAATAAGTGTTCTGCTATACCAATTTCATCCAATACCTTCATCTTCTTCTCAATATGCACCACTTCTCTCAAAACTGCAAACAAGGACACCAACCTTAGGTCAATAGTCTCCCTTGAAAAATATAACTGTTTCTTGATCTAATTCCATTGTTCCTATAGAAAATCTAGCTACATAAGATGTTGACCAATCTACACAAGGAGGGATCCATCTTTATCTTTCTCCAAGTCATATGCATTGTTCATTTGAAAAATCTGAAACTCAATTGAGTCCATTTGTGCTTTGATAATTGTTGATGGGCCTTTTGAGATTGTTGGCATTATGTGAACCGGTATGAGGAAATAATGACATTGTATGTTGTCATTGATGTCAATATGCTGAAGAAGTGAGAACCGGCATATGAGAGAACCGGTAGAACAATATGAACGGACATTTGTGCCAAAGTGAAGCGGTGTGTTTGTTCATGATGAATTGGCATATAGTTATGGGAACCGGCACATGGAAGTGTTGTATGACTACCGGTTGGTAGTCTCAACTTCAGGGTTTCCGGTTTAAGTGCTTCAAGCCTGTGTGGCTCAACCGGTGACTTTGTGTGATGAGTTAGCATGGTAACAAAGAATAGATCGTGTTTCCACGTAAGCCTTGTGCGCGTGAAGGTTTTTGCATGAAGGATATTGTTCCTATCTACCTCGGGAATGTGAGAAGTCTGTAAAATGGTGATAACATGCGATGGGTTATCAGCCACCATAAAATTGGTGGAAATGGGCGATGGAGAATGTCTTGAGATTGGATCAAGAACTACTGCATTTAATGTAGTGTGCTCAACGGTCAGGATTGAACCGTTCGAATTCCTTAACCTAACAGGTTTAGGGTTTAGGGTTTAGGTTTTATGCTTCCGACCTATCTGTTTCCCTATAAGGTTGATATTGTGTCTCTTTCTGAGGTTGTTGGCAAAATTTGTGTGTGTGTATCCAAGAGAAGGGATACATGATTCTTGCCACACCAAAAGGAGAGAAGTGATACCTATAGAGTGTAAGTGCAGAAGGTGAAGAGGATCTTGAGCGGATCTGCATTGGCATTGAGTGCTGTTACGAGATCATTGTAATACCTGTTGATCTCTAACCACCTCAACAGTTGGAAAATCCCTTAATAGGGTAGCCTTAACTGGCTTGCTGTAAATCCTTTAACAGGGTAATTCAAAGCTATTGAGTTCGAAATCCTTTAGCTATTGAGTTTGAAATCCTTTAGCTATTGAGTTCTTGAAATCCTCTAACAAGGTAACCTTTAACAGGGTTTAACCCTTAACCGGGTATTCTAGCCATCCCTTAATCGGGTGATCCCTAACAGGATCAGTTCCTAGCAGAACCTATTGTAATGTCTCTAACCGGACAAGGTTCCTAACAGAGCGGACTTCTAAAGAGTTCAAAAATAGATTGTGGGTATTCATCCCCACCGTGGTTTTTCCCAGTTGGGTTTCCACGTGAAAAATATGTGTGTCATGTGTGATGCTTTGCTATTGTCTGTCAAGCATATGATGGTTCAGTGTTTTATGCTTGTCAATAAAACATGTTGAACTAGATGTTATTATGGTCTGATGATAGATTACCTGTTTATGCATAAGGGTGAAATGGTAGTGTAGCCTTGAGTTGAGTGAAAAGCTAAGTGAGTAACTAGTTAATGCTTGTCTCAGTCATTCTTAGCTTTACCGGTTGCACTCTATTTCAAACCAGTGTCACTGTTTGCCAGTCATTTGAAGTGTCTTCTATCAAACCAATTTAGAACTATATTTTTGTCTGTACTGATTCACCCCCCCCGCTTCCCCCCTCTCAGTACAGGGTTAGTGCTATCCGTTCATCATTGAGACAAAAGTGAATTAGGGTTTGAAGATAATAAAACCACAAACTAACGAAATTAACCCAATACATTGAAACAAAAGTGAACCTAATAGATCAAGCCATAATCCAAATAAGGAAAGGGCTAAAATTATGATTAGATTCATTGGTTGGGAATAGTTATCCTCTTTCTTAGTTGAATTTGGAAGATAATTATGAAATTAGGGTATTTAATAAGGAACAATTGAATTAAACTATTAAATAAACTGCTACAAATATCCCACAGAGCCACAAACTGAGATCTGGGCAAAATAAGATGTTTAGAACTTTAGAAACTATTCCCAAAAGTTTGGCTTGATTTTTCAAGATCAAGTAGTACAGATTTTCCCTAGTCCTTTGAATTTTCCTCTATCAAAAGATGAACTTGTTCATCGTTGTCGACTTTTCCAGAATTCTCAAATATAGATCCTGCACCTATTTTTTGTACATAGAAAGAAAGAGAAAGATGTTGGGGATAAGGTTTTCCTTAGGTCAAATCCACATTTAGGAATTAACCTTGAAATTGAAATATGAATTAAAATGAAAATTACTGCAAAGTGTTTTCCTTTTAAGAGAAAGGCCAAATCTGAAACAAAAGTTCTTATAATTGAAAATATACCTTGACAAAATTGTGTTTGATTCTCATGCAAGGGCATTAGGATATCTTGTATTATATCTTCAAAGAAGGTTGATCATGGATGCCATCTCGAATGCATAAAATTGACTTCACTTATGCTCTAATGCTTGATGAAAGCTTGATTGCTTGCTCACTTGAATTTGCTAGAGTGTTATTGAGATCTTGATTTTAGTTCTATTAGGTTTCAAATGAGAGGGGTAGACCTCCTTTTATACTTGACTGCCCAAAAATTAATTGAATTTTTGAAGTAGGTTGACATGGGATCAAATTTCCCACTCATTTGAGATGACCGTTGTGGGGATCATGATTAGGAGGACCACAAAACCTAATACCTTGGTCATTAGAATTAGGACTCCAACAAGAGGGGGAGATAGTGAAGGTGATGAAAATGTGAAAATGTTAGGTGGCGTGAGAAGAATTAGGACATGCATCAGGCATTGGACACCAAAGCACAAAAGTAAGGTCTAGGTAAGGACAAAATTGTATACAAATATAATTTATGATGCTACACCAAGTATCACTATTAAAATTCTCCTAAAAGATGTACAAATGGGAAATCCTCAACCTCCCAAGGTCTCCTTAAGTTGGGTCACAAAAATGCAGGGACAACTAAGTGTTCATGTGGATGACCTTAACAAGAGGCACATGTGCTAGTTATAGGCTGGAGGCATAACTTACCTAAGTAGATCCCAAACTTAACGATTGAAATAAAAGATAAAAGATAGATAAGAGAAATAAGAAAATGAATCACTAGCTATTTATCCCAACAAACATTATTGACAAAATTCAAGAAATTATTAAGTATGTTAATCAATTTAACATGTCAAATTTACCAATTCAAACATGTAGATGAAGATAGATTCCAGGAAACAAAATTACCCTTCTTTTCACACATTCATTACAACCTCAAACACCTTAACACACGTAGATTCATTTATGAAACAAAGATTCTTACAACAATTTAGTTCATTCTTGAATTAAGGAAGATTCTATAGCAAAGAGAAATATGAAAAATTCACAAGAAACACTCCATGAGATCGTAAATCCACACGTGTTGTTGTATTAAAATGATATTTGCAAATCAATAGTATCCAAGTTCATAATCTCCACAAAATGTATCTTAAAACAACTAGAAATTGTTTGAAAGCAAAAAAAAAAATTGTACTATGGACCTCAAAGCATCAATTCGTGGACCTTGAAAATAACAAGAAATTATATTTGTAGGAGGAGACCTCCTCAAAATTAGGAACCAATCCTATCAAAAAGTCAACACCCCCAGAACACTAATACTTGGTACCCCTAGGTCATTGAATAGATCCCTTTAGGATCAAGACTCCAAGCTAAAACATCTCTCCTACTTAAGGAGCTATGCGCTCTTACAACTAGGATATGAGAAAGCTCTTTGCAATCCTCCATTGAACCTCCTGGTGGCCACTCAACAGGGTCCTTCCACTTACAGACCTCCTATAAAGTAGCTTGATTTTATTAATTATATTTTAAGAAATAAAAAATTGAAAAAAAAATTAAAATAAAATTTTAATTTTTTAAATATAAAGAAATATAAAAATAAAATAAAAATCTATCATTCTTTAAAATTTTTTCTCCTATAACACTTAAATAGTTTTAGCCAATCATAACAAAGAAAAATCATTTTTATAAATTGAAAAGTTAAAAATTTCACATGTTAACTTAATAAAATTTAAATATTTTCTAAAAATCAAATAAACTAGTATAGACATCTTAAATACATCTATCTAAAGAAATGTCGAGAGATATCAGTTTTAGAGCTATTTTATTTACCTAAATGTTAGTTAACATTTTGCTTTTTAAATAATATTTATTACAAATAGAAACAAATTTTATTTTATCTAAATTTGTTTATTTTTTCATAATACATTTTTTTTTTCTAATTTTAAATTAATTCAAATTTAATTTTTTGTATTAACATTTTAAAATTTTATTTTTATTAAAAATTTATTAAAAATATAATCTATAAAAATATATTTATTTTAATATATAATTTTTCTATCCTTTTACTCAATTTTACTAATAATTTTATTTTAAATATTGGTAGATTAATTTAAAAAATAAAATATGTTTATGTTTATTTTATATTTATACATCTATCTATGCCTTTTCTATTTGGTATCTATTTTGAAAATATTATGTATATAATTAAATATTGGTATTTGATATGTAAATAGTTGTCAAATTTAAGCTAAAATATTGTCATTGTAAAGGCTCATTGACACTAATAACATCTTATATAATGGATGGAAAGTCAATTTATTAATAAAAAAATTGTTTAAAATCCCAAATGTCTTTAAACTCTTGTTGACTTGACCAAATAATAAATTTTTTTTTTTTTGACTTGGTCAATAAAATATGTGTTATTCTTTCCTATGTTTATTTTAATGGTTACATGACAACGAAGGAAGAAAATTTTGCAAATTATTATGCCATACTTTGTTTCTTTTCACTCAATTAAAAAGTCAATTTGGAACAACAATGATTGAATATAGAAAAAAATTTATATTAATTAAAATCTATATTCATTAGAAATGTCCCCTTTTTTTCAAAAGACCACATGATACCTTTATGAAAAAATCTAACTAGAGACAACCTTAAAGCATGACAACAAATAAAACAGAAAACAAATATTGAAATATTTTTTTTTCGAATATTTTAAAAATAAGTAGAATCATATATGTTTTACAAATGAAAAAAAAAAAAAATTATTTAATTAATGATTAATATTGGGAAATTAAAAGTAAAATATTTATTTTTCAATTTTTTAAAAATCATTTTCTATATATATTTATAGTTATGATTTTAAGTTTATAATGAGAAATTTAAACTTAGAGCTTAAATTTTAAATTAATTAAACTTTTAATTGATTTTTATTATTCAAATTAAATTCATGTAATATTATATATTATTAAGTAGAATATGTTAGATGTTGATTTTAAAATAATCACATAATTTTAATTTATATAGTTGTGAGGGAAATTAAAATTTAATCATGTGTAACCTAATATATTAGGAGTACTATAAAATTTAACTTATGGATGATGTTTGTATTGCTTTGTCCTTCGTTGAGCTAAACATTAGAGATTTAAGAAATAGAATTTTCTTTATAATATTTAATAATAAATTATCATTCAATATCTATTAGTATAAAAAATAACGATTAAAATATTAATTTAAATTTAATTTTCTTAAATAAAAAAAATAATTCAATTTAGTCTAAAGTTTAAAAATATTTTAAAATAAAAATAAAATAAAACAATAATCTAAATTTGCAAGAAATTAAAATCTTTAAAAAAAAATAAATTAAGACTTATAAGAAAACTTTTAAAATATTAAATTTTAAATTGTAAGATAAACAATTCTATTTTATGAAAATGTAATTGTTTAGAAACCAAAATTCATAAGAATAAAATTTAGTATATATAAATTAATATTTTATTTTTCTTTGTTTAAATCAATTGTTTTGCATTGAGTTTTTGTTCCTTTAAATTGTTGGTTTTTTGCTCCTTAGAATAGGAATTAAGGAATACAAATATATGGAATAATTTTGTCCACATTCAAAGCTTTGATAACACTATTTTTTCCATAGGTAATCACTTCAAAGAGTTTAAGAGGTATATTCATAATATTTCTGTTTATGATAATTTGCTTGTCGATATGTATTTAGTGTGTATTGTTTGGGGAATTAGAGAAATAACTATATTTATTCATGTTCTTGAAGAATTTCACTTTTGTAATCCAAGTAAAAAAACACAATTTTGTTCCTATAACATAGGCTTATCAATAGAATAATATATTATGCATGTCTATCAATTCAGTATTATGAAAAAAAATTATTTAAATGTTGTAAAGGATTTTTCTTTTGGTATTTATTAGCTTCGAAGTCTGATACTATTTGAATTTCATTCTTGTAATTTTATTGAGCATTTGGTTGGATGAATCAAAATCATTTTGTGTTTGAAATAAATTCAAAAGGTTGCATTTCATAGAATTATCTAAGCGTTTCAGGCATAGGTTGAGACTAAATGTTTTCAAGAATAAATACTTTGTCATCAATAATATGTACAACACAAAGCAACAAATCCTTAACATTACTACCTGAATATGTTATTTAGTATATCTTCTATAGTGTACAAAAGTGTTTATTCTATCATATTCTTAGGTAGTTGTAAAAATCAATGATCCTTGTTCCTTGGCTACCAAGTTTGAAGTTTTGATTCACAAGAAATATCAACCAACTTTATGGAAAGACTTTAATAATTGTTGTTGTGTTTCTGGATCATTGCATCAATGAAATTGAAAGAAAAAAGATTTTGCATCATATGTTTAAACATCCTTGATTAGAAATCAATGGCCAATTGGGATACGTAAGTATCGTGATGCGTGAATTCGAAAGAAATTATACCATCTAAGAAACTAAACATCGAGATAGGTATCATTAATCTACATCTAGTAACTAGATATAACCATCTTAGTCCATGTTAAATATAATTAGTAATATAGCACATTAATATATAATATTTCAGTATTGTATGCTTCTACCTAAGCTCTACTTTTACAACATAAAATCCTACAATAGGAGATATGAAACTTGAGGAGATCCTCATAATTATTTGAAACTAGGTTGAACAACATTACAAAAATTGGTAAAGATATATTGTAATAGCACCTTTGTTAATATTTAACCATCTAAGACATGTAAAAGAACTAAATTTCTTGTAACCTGTGATCAAGATTATTGCAATTTCAAGAGTTCAAGAAGGTAGTTATTTCTAAAATTATTTTTAATTGAAGAGGATATAAATATATCAGTTACATAATATTTATTTTCTCAACTATTTCATAGTTATAAATATCCAAAATTATAGCTTGTGAATCCCCAAACCTCTGCTCCCCTCTATTCCCCATTAATTTCTATGATTCAAACAATGACATTAAGAATGAAAGCCATGTATAATACATTAGCAAGGCTAAGAAAGGAGAGAAAGATTTTTAAAAGATTATAGTGTGGGGAAACATCTATTAGGGATGCATATTATAATACAACACACGATGACTTAGACAAGCTACATCATTAGTATTGTCAAAAAATCTAGGAAAGCACAAACTTTCCCTATAAACCTTTACCAAAGATGACATCAATATTTTTCTGCCCATGTATATTGCTATTTAAGTGATTTGAAATTTGGTTTTCTTATGAAATAAAGTGATTCTTTGTACTATACATAAATTGCATTTCAAAAGTGCCAAAGTTTCTATTCAAAGTATTTAGGGAGTTACTCTAAGAATTGGCTATAACAAATTGAAACAAAATGAAAAATACAATACATGATGTAAGGCGAAATCTTGTTCCAAGAAAAAATAGATATGGTTTATTAGTCAGGTTTCTCTTAAGAGAAATGCTAAAGGAAGATATAAGTTTATGTTTTGTTTTGAGATCTTGGCTAGGTTTATAAAGTTAGTTTCATAATTGCGATTTTTCATTTTTGAAGTTTGCTTGTCTTCGTCATCTATTTGTTTAGAATTTCTTTTTCTTTAATAAAATTATAAATTATTGAAATGCAGGACCATTGATTTATGGATTTGTTCATCTTATGTGCATTACATTTTTGAAATTTTCTTGAAGCAGTGTGAAGGATCTATTGAACCAATTAACTTCAAACTTGTTACAATCAAACTCTTTATTATTATTTATAAATATTAGATATTTTCCAATTTGATATCTCTCAACATATTTATATTTTTGTAAAATATTGATATGCTAGTCAACAAATAGCATTAAACACTTTTGTCTATGAAGTACACAAGAGACACCTTTGACTGTGATTAATAATTAATAAAACATTAGAATAATGAATTTTCAATTTTTAATTAATTAATAATCACGGTCAAAGGTACATCCTTATCCTGCATAGACATTTTGTCCATTTTGACGACTAAATAGACATTGACAACACTCCACACATTGATTACTTAAATTTTAAAATACAACAATTTTTTAATATTTGATTAACTGATAATCATAATCGAAGATACATCCTATATGCTATATAGACATTTCAATACAAAACTTTTTTTTTTTATATTGAAACAATGCAATTGCAAAATGAAGTTATCAGCAAGTAGTTAAATAAATAAAATAAGAAAATACAATGAACAATACAGTCAAAGAATGCACAAAAGACACAGAACTATTTAATTGAGCCCATTCTATCTAGCCGGTCCATTTTATCGGCTGGATAGACGTTGCAAACACTGACGTATTTCACGATTTTGACAAAACTCAATAATGATCAGAACCGAACGACGTGTAGTAATCAGAACCAAGCAACTTCGGAGTAGGTCGGTGGCAAAGTCGTTTACCAGGAAAATTATTTTCCCACCGTCTATCTCTTCATTTTTCTCTCCACGTTCTTTGAACCTTGACTGGTAAACGTGGGTGTACTCGACTCACCAAGAACCCAACAAAAGGGGTGTACTTTTGCATCCCTATATAAAGAGCATACACCGCAGAACAAAAGACGCAGCAACTGAAATCCTAACTGAACAAAAGAGCCCAAAGCAATGGATCATTTCTCAAGTTTATTGAGCAGCACCCTGGTTTTTTATTCTGTAGTATCCATTACTGTTATATACATGCTCACCAAGCTCAGAAGCAAGCCATGTGGGAGGCTGCCACCAGGACCACGTCCCTGGCCTTTGGTTGGGAACATCCTCCAGGTGGGCAAGAATGCGAACGAATCCTTCTTCGAGCTTGCGAAGATCCATGGCCCCCTCATGACCCTCCACCTAGGATGGCGGACAACTGTAGTAGCCTCATCGCCCGCCATGGCCAGAGAGGTTCTCAAAACGCAGGACCCATCCCTGTCAGCACGTACAATGATTGAGGCCGCCAAGTGTCTCGAGTATGGCGAAAACTCGCTGGTGTGGAGGGACTGCGTGCCACGCTGGCGCACTCTCCGCAGCATCTGCACCACCCAGCTCTTCACTGTCAAGCGTCTGGAGGCACTCCACCACCTGCGGCGGGAGCAAATGAGAAGCATGATGAGGGCTATTTATAAGTCCACGTCAGCTCCTGTGGATATCGGCCATGCTGCCTTCCTTACCAGCTTCAATTTGGTGGGCAACATGATATTTTCCAAGGACATGTTCGACTGGGATGAGTCGGAAAAGTCGAAAGAGTTTAAGAAAGCGGTCGCTGACATGCTCTTTGTTGGTGGCAAGGCTAATTGGGCTGATTATTTTCCCTTCCTCAGGCCTTTCGACCCGCAGGGCATAAGGAAGGAGATGACTAGGATTTTTAGGATTATATTTCCAGTCTTCGATCAATATATCGACGAGCGCCTGCAGAGCGGGACAAGAAGCGAGGAGGAAGACAAGGATTTTCTCGATATTTTGCTCGAGAGTAAGACCGAGACTGGGAAGAAGCTCACAAAGTTTGAGATCACTCGCTTCTTCTATGTAAGTATATCTATCCTACAAACAAAGTATGAGATCGCTAGCTGTCCATCTTATATCTAGTTTTAGTTTTAGTTTTGAGAGAGTTTCTTAACAAGATGATTTTGATGTTTGTTATGTTTATAGGACTTGTTCACAGCAGGGAGTGAAACTTCTAGTCACACAATTGAATGGGCCATGTCAGAAATCATACGAAATCCAATGGTAATGGAAAAAGCGAGGGACGAATTGGACAAGGTAGTGGGGAAAGAAAGAAGAGTAGAAGAAAGTGATATTGACAACCTCCCTTATCTTCATGCAGTTGTTAAAGAAACCTTTCGTCTACACCCTGTTGCTCCCCTTCTGATCCACCATAGAGCCCTTGACTCTTGTGAAATTGAGGGGTATGTTATACCTAAGGATGCCCAAGTGTTTGTGAATGTTTGGGCGATTGGAAGGGACCCTAATGTATGGCCAGAACCAGATAGGTTCTTTCCAGAGAGGTTTGTAGACTCAGATGTGGAATACAAAGGGCAAAATTTTGACTTGCTTCCATTTGGATCAGGGAGGAGAATATGCCCAGGGCTCCCTTTGGCTCATAAAATAGTTCATGTAATAGTGGCTACTCTCCTTCAATGTTTTGATTGGCAGCTTCCCAATGGACAGAATCCAGAAAAGTTAGATATGAGCGCAAAGATTGGAATCAATTTAACAAAGGTACAACATCTGGTCGCAATTCCCACACCTCGCTTACCACAACATATTTATAACTGATTGCTACTATGATAAGGGAAAAATGTTCTTTCTAATTAGTCACTCTTGTGTTATGCTTGGAAGTAGTACTTCCTTTAAGTAAATTAAAAGACTTAATATCTAAATGGATCATTCATGAACTATATTGAACTATATTGTATTGAACATTCTTCTCAAAGGTTGTTCTTTTGATAGAAGAAATGGAGGACCTATTACATTCCTATGGAAGAAGAGGAAAATAGAGTATCCATTGTCATTAGTATGTATGAATGATATGCAGCTATTTATGAATGTATGGATGGATGGAATGCAATATATACAAATGAGATGGAATGATGATCCATGGTGCTTTATTTTTCATCATTGAGCTTTAAAATGTTGTAAGAAAATACAAGCAACTTGACATAAAGATTCAAGATGACCAGAGTATTTCTTACAAGGATTTTGATATAGCAAGTTAATACAAGCAACTTGATATAATGGATCAAGTTGACCAGAGTATTGCTTGCAGAACAGACAAGGATTATCTCTGTTCATGCATGACTTGGATCGTCCTCCTTGATCTTAGGCTGATCATATCTTGAGACAAGTGCATACCATACTAAGAGATAAAAATCTTTATCCAGTTTGGATGAGGTAGGAAGAACCAAAGGAAGAGCATTGTACCTGCAAACAAACAGTATATACATAAAGAATAAAGAATAAGGATTCTTGGTAATGGTGCATGCCCATATGGTCGAGGTATACGCTGTAGTCAGCAAGCCGTAATGATCTATGATTGCATTTGGCATAAGATCACATAGGTTGGTGAACTTCCCACGTAGACACCATTAGTACATGCCCTAGAACTTCATCGGAAATAATGCGCAAACGATACAAAACAATGCTGCAAGATCCTGATACAGATAAACGAACGATTGTACTCACAAATCAACCAAGTATTTGATAGCTTAACATAATTTTCTTGTCAAAGAAAACGTCACTTTTGTCTTTGTTTTGGTAAGGAAGGATGCATCCTTGTTGAAGACAGTTTGATTGTTGATGTTGATTGTGTGGTTGATTGGTAAATGGTCATTGTGTGAGTAGTTTGTCAATGTTTATTTTGGTATCTGCATGGATGGGTATGTACAAGGTGTTGCCATGTTTTTGTGTGATTTTTCAATGGTTTTGTCGATGTTTTTGGATTTTGAATTGTTTTGAATGTTTTTGGTATTTTTGCGAGATATTTTTGAATGTTTTTGGATTTTTGATGATTGTTTGAATGAAGAACTTAATGAATCACAAGACAATTTAGAATCCACTTCCATCAATAGGTTAAGGGCATTGCCCCCAGTTTTTAGTCATGACTATAAAAAAGCGAGATGCAGGATGCATGGAGTACTATCATAATTGCAGATGAATAACAAGCCATGTTTTTTGGATGGATGGATGTATGTATGAAGTAGATGTGATCGCAACAAGTCTGAAAGACAATGGAGCCATAGCCTTTACGAGTGGCGCCTGTTTGCCAGGTTTTCACCACCGTACTTACCCAAGGTGCCACCGGAGTGGTTGTTCACCGTTTGGATGCATGATTTTTCTTTACTTTTTTTGAATGTTTTTGTATTTTCTTCAGGACATTTTTCTGAATGTTTTTGGTATTTTTTGGTATGCAAGGGAGCCTGATGCTCTATACAACTTAGGTATAAAACCGTTTGAGGTGCATGCTGTTAATTGGATCTGCGAGCGGTTCTCCTTCTGATGTAGCCAACTGATATGTCCCGGACCCGAACACAGCAGTGACAACATATGGGCCTAGCTAGTTTGATTCAAAGTTGCCCTGATGTTCTCTGTTTGGTTGGTTGCGAGGATTCTCTCGTAGAACAAGATCACCTACCTCAAATGTACGAGGTCTAACTCGGTGATTGTAGCTTCTGCTCATGCGCTGTTGATAGGCTTTGAGATGGTTGTATGTAGCTTGTCACTTCTCATCAAGTAACTCTAAGTCCTAAAGACGTGAGACTCTGTAAGCTTCATCATCTATCAGATTATGCAAGGAAACCCGTAATGATGATATCTCAACCTCAATAGGTAAGATAGCTTCTGCACCATAGACCAATGAATAAGGAGTTGCACCTGTAGGGGTTCGAATGCTAGTTCGATATGCCCATAGTGCCGGATTTAGTTGAACATGCCAGTCATGGCCGACATCATTGACTGTCTTCTTTAGGATCCTCAATATGTTTTTATTGGATGCTTCGGCCTGACCATTGCCTTGTGGGTAATAGGGAGTGGAAAACCGGTGTTGGATATGAAATTTCTCACAAAGTTCGCGGACATCCTGATTTTTGAAAGGAAGACCGTTATTTGTGATGATGGACATGGGTACACCATACCGGTAGAGGATGTAGTTAAGGATGAATGAGGCGATCTGCTTGCCGGTGACTTGGGTAAGTGGAACAACTTCGATCCACTTTGTGAAATATTCGGTGGCGGTAATAATGAATTTGTGGCCATTGGATGAAGATGGATGAATCTTACCCATAAGGTCAAGGCCCCATTGACAGAAAGGCCATGGTGTTGTGATTGGTTGCAGTTCCTGGGCTGGTGCATGTATCAGGTCGCCATGAACTTGACATTTCTTGCATTTTCTGACAAAGTAGTAGGAATCCTTTTCCATAGATGGCCAATAATATCCAGCTCGCATGAGTTTCTTGGCTAGTGACGGACCACTTGAATGAGTCCCGCAAATTCCTTCATGTACCTCTTCCAAAGCCTTTGTTATCTCATCTTGTTCCAGACATCGAAGGAGAGTACCATCAAGACCGCGTCGGTATAGGGTTTCGGCAATAATGGTATATTGAGCAGTTTGGCGAATGAAGGTTTTACGTTGGTTATTTGATTGGTTGGGAGGAAGGGTGTGATCGCGGAGATAGGTGTAGAACTCACCGTACCATGGGGATTCAGAACCGACAAGGTGACATATCATCTCGGATTCAGTGGTATCATAAGCGGGGATCCAAAGCTGTTCTACCAAGAACTCGTAGCGTGTTGAATTCTGTGGAAGATCTAGTAGAGATGCGATGGTAGCCATGGCGTCAGCAACTCGATTCTGATCTCTTGGTATCTGCTCAAAAGTGATAGTAGTAAATGATGTCTTTAGAGTGTCCACCATTTGCTTATATGGCATGAGTTTATCATCTTTGGTCTGATATTCATCTGTTGCTTGTCAAATGACTAGTTGGGAATCGCCATATACTTGCAGTTCTTGTAATTTCCATTGGATGGCTAACCTGAGTCCTGTGATCAAGGCCTCATACTCGGCTATATTGTTTGTGCATGGAAATGTGAGCCTGTAAGACTTCGGGATGCTATCACCTTGAGGTGTGATAAACATAATGCCTGCCCTCGAGCCGTGCCTAGTGTATGAACCATCAAAATATAGTTTCCATGGTTGTGCTGCTATGATCATGAATATCTCCTCATCTGGAAAATTGGAAATAAGAGGATGATCGCCTTTGAGTGGTGCATCAGCCAACTGATCTGCAATAACCTGACCTTTGATAGCTTTATGGTCTACATACTCAATGTCAAATTCACTTAGAATCATCACCCATTTGGCCAAGCGGCCTGTCAATGCTGCTTTGTTAAGTAAATACTTGAGTGGATCAATCTTTGCAATGAGTTGTACCTTGTGTGTTAACAGATAGTGCCTCAGTTTAGTGGCTGCTAAGATTACTGCTAGGCAAGCTCACTCAATAGGGGTGTAATTGAGTTCATAGCCTACCAGTGTGCGAGAGATGTAGTAAACAACACACTCTTTTCCTTCTGCATTATGTTGTGCCAGTAGTACACCCAATGCTGTACTTGTTGCTGAGATATAGAGTAACAATGGTCTACTTGGATCTGGTGGCATCAACAATGGTGGATTCATGAGATAGTTTTTAAGCGTCTGAAATGCTTGTTGGCATCGGGCATCCCACTGAAAGCGGATGTTCTTGTGTAGCAGATGTGTAAATGGGTGACACTTATCGGCCAATTGTGCAATGAATCTTCGGATGGATTGAAGTCGCCCTTGTAATGTCCTTAGCTGACTGATATTCTTTGGTGGTGGCATGTCCATGATTGCTTTTACCTTTGCTGGGTCGACCTCAATACCTTTGCTTGAGACAATGTATCCTAGAAGCTTCCCGGAGGTTACTCCAAAGACACATTTCTTTGGGTTGAGTCGAACATGTTATTGTTCCAGTCTATCATAGATTTTATCTAAGATGTGGAGATGCCCTTCTCTGGTGAGTGATTTTGCTAGTAAGTCATCCACATAATCTTCCATCATAGTATGCATCATGTCATGGAAGATGGTGGTCATTGCTCTTTGATAGGTTGCTCCTGCATTTTTGAGACCGAAGGGCATTACATTCCAGCAATATGTGCCCCATGGACATGTGAAGGCTGTCTTATGTTGATCTTCTGGTGCGATCTTTATCTGATTGTATCCTGAAAAGCCATCCATGAGTAAAAGCATGGCATGTCCCGCTGTTAGATCCACTATGATGTCGATATTTGGTAGGGGGAAGTCATCCTTAGGACAGGCCTTATTTAGATCTCTGAAGTCAGTACAAATGCGGATGCCCCCTTTTGGTTTGCCAACAGGAACAATGTTGGAGATCCACTCTGCATAATCAATTGGTCTAATGAAACCAACGTCTAGGATTTTCTTGAGTTCTGTTTTGACTAGCACTGCAATCTGAGGATGCATCTTACAAAGTTTTTGCTTGACAGGTTTGGCTCCTTCTGCTACAGTGAGGTGATGCATGACTAAATCAGGATCAAGCCCAGGCATGTCTGCATATGACCATGCAAAGTTGATCTGACGCTTCTGGAAGAACTCTATAAATTTAGGCTATTCCTCTAGAGTGAGAAGAGATGCCAGATGTATGATATGAGGATTTTCAGGAGTCCCCACATTGTATTCTTTGGTTTCCTCGATGAGAATCATTGATCGTTCCTGTTGTGTACTATCAGGGAGAATGTCAAACCCTTCATCCTCAGGCGCCTCAGAGAGGTTTTCACCGTTGAATACGCTCTTTCTTTTTACTTTTGTCGGATCAAACAGTGCCACAGTGTGGTTTTCACTAGAAGATCCATGTTTTATTGTTATATTTTTGCAGCTGAAAGGTTTGGCATCCGCCCCGAAGTATGCTGCGCTATTAAGTTCGATGGCGAATCCAGCTTTGTGATCCCCGCTTGGTAGGTTATCCCTTATTTCCAAAAAGTCAATGATAGCCTCATCGTTTTGGAAGAAGTCAAGACATGGGGGATTTGGTTGGTTCCATTCGATGAGTTCAGGGTAGATAATGGGCATTACTTGATTAGGTTAAGTGCGGTGGACGTATCAGTGAGGGTTAAGACGTTATGGTGAAGGTCGTTGATGGTACTTTCCCTGTCAGAATCAGGCGTAGGATGAGACGTAGGGTCTGTGGAAGATGTTTCCAGTTTAGGAACCCAAGTGGTCTTTATCTGTGCTTCTCCGTAAACAGGGATATCTTTGCGTGGTGGAGGTGGTGATGTGTCTTCCTCATCTGAAGTGTTAAGCTGTACAGAATCAAATTCCCACTCATGTGAGTCAGTCTCTGAATCACTTTCCAGCATCTGATTACTATACCATACTGGGATGTCCTTTGAGTTAAATACCGCAGGTGTGATTGGTTGATGTACCTTTGTAATGATCGGTGCTGCAAGGCGATTGAGGGGGATCAAGGAATCTGTTATAGGGAGTATTGGTAATATTGATTCCGTTGCTTCTGCTGGGACTGCTGGTGTTATAGATGCTGTTGCGGGTGCTGATACAGTTACTGCTGCTAATGGTGCGACTGATGAGATGACGAGTTTGTTTGATGGGATGAGTGGCATTGGTGATAGTTGTGTTGGGGTTTTGAGCCTCAGTGGGGTTGTTGGGATGGTGCTTGAGGGTGCTTTGATTATGAAAGGTGCCCGCTTTGCAGTAGGTGGACAAAATGGTTTACTGGGTTTTCCTTTGAACTTGAGTTTAGGAAAGATCTCTTTTTGAAAGCCGAGGCCTGTATTACCTTTGGGCTTGAATTCCAGCAGCAGGGGTTCATGTCATTCTTGTTTGCAATATCCCAAAGCACTTTGACCATCATACCCCATTCTTTGCATAATGAGGAGACCTTTGCCATACTGTTCTATGGGAAGTGTAACTTGTGGTTTATCAGTGGTGATGGGATCTTTATAGATCCATTCCGCTAGGTCCTCATCTTGTGTTTCTTCCTCTTGACTCTTTCCAAGAACGAAAGGTGTCAAAGCACATGCTGGTATGTTTAGTGGTTGCTGGAGTACCTGCTGTGGTTTACCATGAGTTCTAAGAGAAGTGGGCATTTGTCCCACACAAAAGAGTTGACTCAAGTTGTATTCCCCAGGACCTTCCTCTGCTATCTTCATCTTAAGCTTTTCTTGCTTGGGTATAGTGGTGTTTGAACTAGCAAGAGAGGCGGGACTTATATATGATGTGGAGGAAATGGCTTCTCTATTATTAGGAACGGTAATCTCTGGTTGATGGTTGATATTATGGCAATATGCAAAGGGATTTGCGTCACCCAGAATTGTGATCTCTACACCGTTATGTGGGAACTTGATACATTGATGGTAGGTAGATGGAACGGCTTGCATGGCATGTATCCAAGGTCTTCCTAACAATAGATTGTATGGCAGAGGAAGGTCCAAAACCTGACAAATGATGTTCTTTACCACGGGGCCCACTCGGATTGGTAGTACCACAGCTCCTTTGGATGAACGCTCCGCATCGTCATAAGCTTTGATTGTGATCTTCTGACGAGGATCCACTGATTCGACCACATATCCCAATGCTGTGACCAACTGCAGTGTGCAAATATTCAGGCCTGCTCAATTATCGATCAAGACTCGCTTGATCCTATGCTAGTTAATAAATCCTTCGATGTGGAGTGAGGCATTATGTGGTTGTTGGAAGGAAGAGTTGTCACTTTCAGAAAAAAGTGAGACAAGGTGATGACTTTAGACTTCCAACCATGGCTTGAAATTGGTCCATATTTAGATTTGCGGGGACTGACGCTTCTTGGAGTGCTTGATCCAAGATAGTTTTATGAGATGGCGATAGACGCAAAAGCTCTAAAATGGATATAAGCACAGGGGTTTTGTCTAATTGTTCCACAAGATTGTACTACTTTGGGATGGAGGTGGTGCCTTGTGGAGCTGCCTTTATGGTAACTTTGCCGCGGTGTGTAACAACATTGCAATTTGAGTTGGAATTTTTGAAGGTTATAGTTGCAACTTGTTCATTGGCATCATACAGATGATTTACAGTGTAATTATACGCAGCCTGTGTATAATCAGTGGTATCAGTGCCTCGCCTAGAAGTGGAAGGACCCCTTTGATCTTGTGATGGAAGTGGATTTTTGAACATCAGATGATCATTATTGGTTGTTTTTGGGTCATGTCCTTCAATTTCAATTTCTCCTCGGTCAATAAGATCCTGAATAAGATCTTTTAATCGGTGACAATTACTTGTCTTGTGCCCTCTTCCTTGATGGAATTCACAGTGTTCAGTATCTCTCCACCATGCTGGTTTGACTTGAGGCTCATAGTTTGATAGCTTAGGCAGAGTGACCAAATTTTGAGAAATGAGTTGTCGCAACACTATTTCAATGGGTTCCCCGAAGGGAGTGTATGTTCGTTTCTATTTTTGCTGACGAGGTCTAGGTTCATCATGAGATATGATGCGACCTTGATTGGAAGGAACATTTGTGTTGTTTTGAGGTGGAGGATTTTGTCCTGCAAACCAAACCACAGGTTGTGCGTTTTGGATAGTCCTGGCATCCACAACCCCATCATTGACGATATTCTTGTTTTTATTCCAGAAGTTTGGTTTATCGCTGTTGAAGCGTGGGCGAGGACCATCTTTTGGTTCATTAAAGATTTTGATGAGTCCCTTCTTGATAAGTGCCCTTTCACACTTCAAACCCTTGGTGATCATATCATTAAAAGAGTCTGTGTCTTTGACATCCAGGTGAAATTCCATTTCTTCGTTTAAGTTGGAAATGAATATTTCCACTAGTTCTCGTTCAGGTAACTGAAGAGAATGTCTGCTAGACATTTGACGCCATCGTTGCAGGAATACTGAGAATTGCTCACCTGGTTTTTGTTTGGTGTTGCATAGATCAGCCATGGTGACATCGCGTTCAATGTTATGAGAGTAATGAGCTAGGAACTTCTGGATGAGTTCCTCAAATGTTCTAATGCCACCTGGTAGTCGGGAAAACCATGATGTGGTTGTTCCTCCCAAGCTTTGGGGAAAAAGGCGCATTAGGTAGGTGTCTTCATATGCCACTTCAAGACAAGCGGAATGAAATTCTCTGACATGATCACGAGGATCTCCCTTTCCTCTATATTTTTCAAATTTGGGTGTTTCGAATCCTCGTGGAAATGGTGGCATGTAAAGATCCCTATCAAAAGGATAGGGACAGATGTCATTGAGTGAGAATTGGTTAGTCTTGACACCACTATGAAGTTGTTGGGTGAGATTCTCGACTTGTTGCCGCAACATCCCCATTTCATTTGGAGGAGGAGGTGGTGGGTTACCTCGAGGAATGTTATATCTGATGGGATCTCTACCTCTTTCCTCTTCATGGCGACTTTGTCTTTCTGATGCTTGTCTTAATTGGGCAAGATCAAAGTCAGAGGGGAGTTTTGCTCCTTCTTGAGCGAGTCTTAAGAAGTGAGCATCCGCATTGCTCCTGAGTATTTCGTCAAAAAGTCTGTTAAAAAGAGGGTTATGCTGAGCCCTTTCTATTGTTGCAGGAGTGGGAGTACTTGGGTTTTCGTCATCTGCATTTCCTCCAAGTGCTTCTTGAAATTCATTGAGATTTTCCTCTTCTTCTTCTTCCCTTTCTATTTCTCGTTGCCTTGACTGTGATCGGGTTTGAGCCATTTTGCTTGCAAGCTGTTGTTGAAGTTGTGTGAAAATAATGATGAGTTTTTGATGAAATGAAAGGTTGATGGTTGGTGAATTGTGTTGCACGTGGATCTCTAGAACTTTTAAGGTGGATGTAACCAAAATTCCTTCTTTGAATTGCTTGTTTGTTTGATAAGTTTTGATGTGATAAGGTGTAGAGAAATCTGAGATGTGTTACAGATTGAACTACCTAGTAATGAGAGGATTCACTCATGAACTAGTTTTAACTTGCGTAGATGTGTCTCTTAGGATGAGCTTATCCTAGATGTAGAAACAATCTAAAAAGTGATGTGATGTGTTTGATTTCAAGCAATATCTAAAAGACAACTTGGGACAAGAACCTCTTAATGTTTTGAGAGTTGGGATGGATTGATGATGAAGTGATGATGTATGAGTGAGATGATGGATGAAAATGTTTTCAACTTCAATAAAAACTTTGTGTTACAAATGGGACAAACTCTATCTCTTCCCTTTCGGATGTTGGTGGTATTTCTCGAGCTGTGTTGTATGTGATACAGACGTTTGGGAAGAAGTTGGGATTAATCTTTCCTCCTTGGTTTTTGTGATAACTCAGAGCTCTATATTGCATAAAAGCTCTGCGGTTCAATGATTCGGAATCAAATTCGTTTGTTTTTTCTTGAAGGTATAGACGCATGCGATGTAGAAAGACTCTATGGGAGACAAAGATTTGTCGATTGATATAGAAGAATTTCCTCCTTTTGATCAAAACCTTTGAGCTTAATGGTCTTCTTTTCAAGTTGATATTCTGATGACACTTCTTCTTTCGCAAGATGTGAAGAATGGTCATAAAATTTGACTCTTTGTTGTTTGTACCTTGTTTTTGATGTTTTTGGTTGTTTTGATAGATGTTTGGTTGGATGAATACTTTGTTTTTGGGAAGTGATTTTCTGATTTTTCTTTGACAAGAAAACAAAGCAAGCACACAAACACAAGAATGTTGCCCCAAAGGCACAAATGAGTATGGGTCTAGATCAACCCAATCCTTGGACTTTTATATGACCCTTCCTTTAGATGTATTTTAAGGTGTATTTCCAAAGACTGAAGTCGGCTCAATTTGCACTTGGTCTTTAAAACGAACACATTTCAAACACTTTTTATCCCTAAGGTCAAATGGCCAGTTGTGATAAATTTAGCCCACATCTTGATATTTCTTCGACTTTGGTACTACATACCTTATGAATCCCGCCGTGGCAGGTAAGGATGTGATATACTAAGTTTTGCACGAGCATAACAAATAGATGATCCCTATGATGGGGGAGTCACCACTTTTATCAAGCCACAAGTGACTTTTCAAAAAGCTATGTTTCTACTCAAGGAAATATGTATGGTGAGTATCTTGGGAGCAAAACCATCTATGCTCTTGCACTAAATTATATCACAAATATCCTCAATCAATAGAACGGGTGGGCTACTACTAAAAGGTGTTTAGTCATGTTCAATGTTTTTGGACATAAGTTCATTCTGCAGTGACTCACTTAAGAGCCTTGTAACTGGTGGTGGGGCCCATTTGTCCTTTCGGCCAGTTACACTGTAGGAACAGCTATACCCAAGGCTACAGCTTTCGCTCTCACCTGATTTCTATAGCGGATCGAAGGATTTACCGCTCGAGGTCGTTCCCAAGAGTATCGATCCCTTGGCAGGCCTCTCTTAAAAAGATAAAATTTTGAGTGTTACTAACACTTTTCTCTTGCACCTAGGATCACGAAAGCCAAGGGAGAGGATAGTGTGTGTTAGAGGTAGGACCACTCGACTGACTTTTTGCACAAGTGTGCCAAGTACGAAAGACACTTGTTCTTTTTAATCCACCATTACAAATGTGATCTAACTATTTGGAGATGTTGCTCCAACAGCCATGGTGTTCTTTTTAACTTCAAAGGCAATGTGTTTTGTAACCTAGAATTCGGAAATCCTGGTCAACTTAAAGAAAAACACGTTTGCTTGAAGTAAAATTTGTTTTTGCAAAAATCAAAACAAGTGGATTGTTCTTTTTATTTGCCCAAAAATTGAAGTGTGGCTTGTGATTTTTAAGTTTGATGTAAGAAAGAAAATTTGTTTTGTTGATTTTAGGCACCAAAACAAAATGTATCCCTAACTTGCAATGAAAGCAAAATTTTGAAGTTTGTTGTTTTTTTTTTTTTTTTGCAATAAAGAAAGATGAATTTTCTTTTTAAGCACCAAAAGTTTTGAGGTTCATTTTATGGACTTTAAAATAAAATGTGAGGTTTATTTTAACTTGTGCAAGAAGGAAAAATGGATTCTTTTTAACCAACTTTTGTTTGAAAGAAAGTAAAAAAGAAACTTTTAAAGCATTTAAACTAACTCCTTCCCCTGCACAAAAAGATTAGAACCTGCATAAAAGACAATTAGTTAGAAAAATCTGCATGTTTTGGTGGGCTTCTACAAGCCTAATTTTTATTTTTTTTGGTTACAAGGTGATTTGTACAACATTTGGTTACAATAGCGCTAGTCTGCGTTTGAACAGAGGCGCTATTTAACACAAACACACTAAAAGAAAGGGAAAGACAGAGAAGGGAAAAGCGCTGAAACAAGGTGAATAGCACCAAAACAATGTCAAACGCGCCAAAACAATGTCAAAAGTGCAACCTGTGTGACATTTTCAACATTCAAACATGTTATTGGTTAAAAAAAAAAAGTTGATCTTTGTGGTGTTTGGATTCACGTCGGGTTCACCAAATGATGCTCTGCAAACAGGATTAGAAAATCTGTTTGATGGCAACACACACAAGAGCACAAGAAACAAACGTTAGTGTTAGCAACAAAAGATTATCCTAAACAGGCATATCAAGAGAGATATTAAGCATGAAATAGAAAGCATATAAACATAGAATAAAATAGCTAATCAAGATGCTCATAGTTGCTCCTCCCTTGTTCCTCTCCTCTCCAAGTCCCAAATGAGTGTAGCTCTCAGCTTTTAGCACTAGCCATGGATGCCATATGGAGATTCAAGATAGTTGAATATGATAAGCAAATGGTATGCAAGTGTAGATAGTGATGCTATGAGAAAGCTCTATGTTAATGCCAGTATAACAACAATACTCTAATGCTTCTCTTTTTGCTTGAGGAGAAGGGTTCTATTTATAGAAGAAATGGGGAAATGAAGGGTTAAGATTGAATGGTTTAATCAAGGGCCAAGTTTGAAAGTTGGGGATCCATGTGCATAATTGGCACCAATAAAATGGTGACAAGTGTCAACATAGGATTGGGTTGAGAGAAGAGGTTGGAGGCATTAAAGGCCTGAGAAGACCTCATGGTTATCTAGAGGCTAAGGGTCAAGTCCAAATTAAGATTACCCACTGGATTAAGAGTTAATCCAAGGATAAACCTTTGTGCAAATGTTTAAGAGATAATCATGGTCAAAGCATTAATGGCCTGATGAGACCTTTGGGTTGGGTAGAGGTTGAGTCAAAACAAATGTTTTAACCATGTGGGAGGGTTTGAGGTAACCATTAATGGTTATTGGAGACTTTGGGGATTAAGTGGTTGAAGGTTGAAAGCCTTCAATGGTTATCAAAGACTTTGAGCCATTTAGTGGTTGAAGGTTGAAAGCCTTTAATGGTTATCAAAGACTTTGAGGGTTTGAGAAGTGACTTCCCTTTTGCTTAGGAATGTGACAAAGTTTAGAGAAGGGGTTAGGTTATTTAGAAGTGATTAGAAAATTCTAGAAGGGATTTAGGCAT
Source organism: Cryptomeria japonica (assembly GCF_030272615.1). Classification (NCBI taxonomy): domain Eukaryota; kingdom Viridiplantae; phylum Streptophyta; class Pinopsida; order Cupressales; family Cupressaceae; genus Cryptomeria; species Cryptomeria japonica. Next base: position 553,623,118 of record NC_081413.1, read on the forward strand.
GCAAGTGGATTTTGTAGGAAAATGCAAGTGGGAGAAATTTTGGTATTTTCAATTAAAATAAAATCATTTATTTCAATTAAATGGTGTAATTTGCATTTGGATAAATATTCAAATAAATATTAATTTATTTAAATGAGAAAAATGAAGATAAAGCATTAAAATGCTTGAAGACTTTGAGGGAAACCATTAAAGGCTTGAAGACTTTAAGGAAAACCATTAAAGTCTTAAGAAGACTATAGAAGGAAGCCATCAAGTTTGAAGACTTTAAAGCCATCAAGTTTGAATAATTTTAAGGGAAACCATTAAAGGTTTCAAGTGGGTGAGGATAAATAAGATTTTAAATAAATAATTTATTTAAAATGGTTGTGCAACTTGCTTTTGTAGGAAAATACAAGTGGGTGAGGATAAATAGGATTTTAAATAAATAATTTATTTAAAATAGTTGTGCAACTTGCATTTGTAGGAAAATGCAAGTGGGTAGAGGATAAAGGTGATTTAAATAAATGTTAATTTATTTAAATGTGAGAGGTGGGATTTTGGGGGATTTAAATAAATATTAATTTATTTAAATGTGAGAGAATATTTAATTAAATAAATATGATTTATTTATTTAATTAACGGTCTGAATTTGGTTAAGTAAATTAAATCAAATAAATTGAATAATTTATTTAATTAATAGGAGAAGAGGGTTAAAATGAATTAATTAAATATTAATTTAATTAATTATTAATTGATGGTTAAATAATCAAATAAATACTAAGTATTCATTTAATTAAGTGGACAGATTTATGTGACTACAAGAGTTTTAAAACATAACTTAAAATAGGAATGGTTTTTTTTGGGACCAATAGTTTTTGAGCAAGAAACGTAAAAATTAAATAGACTAACTAAAGAACCTCCACATCCTCATTTGTCTCTTCATCTTCTAGCTATGTCGCATCATCTATTGCCTCTTGGTCTTTTTCTATTGTATTAGTTACATTGCCCTAAGATAGTTGTGCCACCTGTAGATTTATTCTTTTCTTGTTCGCCTTGAAGTTGGAGAGAATTGGTGATAACTCTTCTGCTACAGGTTCAACTGTGGCTCCAACTCTAATCTTTCACTTGGTAACTCTTTTTCTAGCTTCAACAATATTCCTTGGAACATCTTTGACTTCATCACTAATATAATTCAACACCATGATTGCATCCTTTAGGCATTCCAGAGAGTTGGGACCAACATTAGTTGCAAAGGATAAAGTGAAAATTAATTTAATCAATTCCTTCATTCAATTTGTTAAACTCCTCCAAGTTGCCTATGACAAATATAATTATAAAATACACTGAGATATATGGAGCCATTGAATTTTTCAATTTAATAATGTATAATAAAGTGAAACGATGAAAAAATTAAACACCTCAATATATCTCGATGTATTTTATACAGATTAAATAAATTTAAGATAGATATGCTAGTAGTAGTGAGAGCTGGAAAATGTTAGAGAACAAATTTGAATCTTAAGTTAATATACACATGTTAATTAGGGTATTCTATTTATTTATTTATTTATTTTTTTTGGGGGGGGGGGTAATTAAATAGCTGGAAGGGCCAGCTCCCATTATATTGAAATTAAAGTTTAACAACTGTCCAAGAAATTTTAAGAGAAATCATGTGATATAAGAAAAACCCATAATATAACAGCCCCACAATGATCATAGAATAAGGCTTGCCAAGCCAAAAAGATCCAAACAAGTCAAAATTCGATCTACTAATAGCCTAAACTAGTTTAGACTTAAACCAAATGCTAAAAGAAAAGGCACATACAAAACAAATTCATCAAAAAACCTGATTCACAACTGACCGACCCAAGAAGTAGTCCCCTTATCTTGATTAGTCCCCTAATTAGGTTATTCTATCATTATTAATATTAGTATTATATAAATATTATTATCATTGCTATAGTAATATAGGATTACATTAAAAATAAAATAATGTATGTGGAACTTGAAACAATGTAACATGTACATTGGTGAGATGTAGAAAGTGAGAATACTAGTGTTCAACAAGACTGGTGGAGAGGTGACGAGGAAGCTTCACCACTGCCAAATGAAAGAGAATGCAAACAAGGATGCGATGGATGGCTAGGATAATGAAGAGGAGGATGTTGAGTTTGTTTCTTTCTCAACTCTTGATGTAGTTTGTTTTTGAGCAATCATGAAACTTGGGAAAAGCTTAAACCACACACACTAAGCTTACACTTCTAGGCTTAAAAGTATTAAACACTCAGAATTGACTAAAATTCTCTAAACTTAATATATTACTTAATGTGTGTGATTTAAAGCTGGCCATGAACTTAATGATGCCGAAGAATGGTACAGGTGTAATAGCAATCACTCCCTTTGTGGAGACGACCATTGAAATTAATGTAATTTCGGGTGGTTTGAATTTTTTAGTGCTTCACCAATTCAGTAGCAACTGAATGATAGTGAAGTTGTTTCTGTGTTTTGAGTCGCTAAAATTGGAGGAGCCCAGCCATGTGGATATTGATGCTACGAAAATTGTTCACATATTCCATGATGTGACAAATCTCAACAATATTTATTGCCGAACGACTTTGTAATATAAACAGGTACGCGGATAGTGTCATTTTTAGGAACTTTGACTGGAATTGTCCACTCACAAAGAACCCGACAAACTCGGGTACTTTTGATAAAGACGCAGAAGTAATTACTAGTTTATTTTGTTTTTTCTATTAAATCCTTGTTGACCTGACCAATCTCTTTCATTCCTCGCCTGATTTTTTATTTCACGTCGCAACGAAAGAAGACAATTTGGCAAATTTACACATTTCATGCGGACAATGAATCTTAACACCTACATAATCTAGCATTTGTCATGGATTGTAAAATTAACCTTTGAATGAGTTCACAAGAGTGGACTATACAACTTAACCTTTTCACAATATATAATAGGTGGGAAAATCTAGCCATGTGCTACCAATCATATCAGGTGAATTATAAAATTTAATTTATGGATGACGTGTTTATATTTTTTTACCTTTCTTTTGAGTTAAATATTAGAGACTTCACTTTTTTAAATTAAAAAAAGGTAAACTAACATTTTTATAATAGAATTAGATGCATATTGAGATTGAAACTTGGTACTCTTTGCAACATTAGTTTGGGATTCTTTTTTTTAGGGGCTAGTAAAACTATTTTTTGTTAGAAGGCAATTTCATCTTTCCATTCTTGTTATGAAATTACTAGATTGATCAAACTATTTCTAACATTTAACTCTATGAGTGAAATTGCATACAAGATTACAAAATAAGCATAATACAAAGATTTCACAAGATCATACAAGATATAACTTGGGAAAGCCCTCATGACGGAAAGCCCTATCTACCAAAACTATCCACACTCAATGTATTATCTAGCAATGGAACATTACAATACATGGTCCAAGTGAATATTTTTGGATCATCAGACTCCTCTAATACATAATCCATGTGTCCAAGCATAATGGACAATCAATAACACATCATATGTCATGCTTCACATATGCACTCTACAAGGGAGCTCAATACAAATCTTAGGCAACCTTTAACACTAAACATGTGTGCTTTCTTTTTATAGATTCAAGATCATACAAAACCACCAAATGGTATTGGATAAACCATGTGTCTCAAAACCATAAGAGCACAAAATCATTGACCTTAATATTTAATTTTGGTACAAACATTTTGCAATATTAAATAAATTTTCAATGTGCAACCTTCTACATAAAATATCTAACCAATATTACAAGACAACTTTACACTTGTGAACCCCAAAAATATTGAATGTGGCTAAACTCACCTTGAAAGATGCATCAATGTAAATATTTATTTCACATAATTAAAATAATCTTTTTCTTGTGCAAGATGTACAACACCCTTTTTCCTAACAATTCTAGACTTTCCACTTGAAGAGACATATTTCTCTCTTGTGTTGGAAATTTTTTGCTTATTAGAACTATGTTAGCCATTGTCCCATTCTTTATGACTTCTCTTCTTAAATCCCTCTACTTTGTCTTGTCTTCTATGGGAAAAATAATGAGGGCCTTCCTTTAGAGTGTCTTAGAAGCTAAGAAGAATATTTCTACTTTCATGTGATGGTTGTTAGAGGATGTGTTTAAGTTAGACATGAGGTTTTGCATGTAGAGGCTATTGTAGCCAATTTTAGTTAGAGTAACTAACTTGTGAGGCTTCCTCTTTTTAACTCGTTTCTTGGTTCTTTCATCCTACAAATTTGTATTTATTATAGTTTATTTTTTGTCTAATATTTTGTAGCAAGATAGTTTTGATTATTTCCATCAAAGGTTTGTGTCTAGGTGTCTTATGATATTGTACCTACTTTTGTTATTAGTCATATAGGCCAAGGCATGCAATATAGGGTCAATTTTATTAATTAAAAGAATTGCTCTAGTTGGTTATAGCTTAAGATGATTTAACATACATGAATCAAATCTAACAATAAATTTATAAACAACTAGAAAAACAGCTATAAGAAAAAAAGACATTATTTTAATAATTATCTACCCATCATTAAAATTAAGATGATCAAGAATATGAGATATACAAAAAAAAGTAAACCAATAAAAACAATGTTTCAATAGTTGAGCATGTTCCAATAGTTGTTATAACATTTGTTGATCCATATGTAGACCGTCCAACAACGTGTACTATAAAAGAATCTTTCTTTGATTTTTGATTTGATGCCCAATATTTTTAACAATATTGCACTAATAGTTGTGACTTTAAAGTTGTTAGTGTTGATGATGAGTACTCATAATTGACACAAAAATATTCCTTACATGTAAAAAGCAATAAATCATGTGATCGCATTAGCACATCAATAAAACATGATTTGGTGTACAATTATACAATCACTTTTATCTAACTTTTTTTTCCTTCCCTTTCAAACACCTCAACAAAAAACAAGATATATTCCTTACATGTAATATTTGTTGACCCATATATGGACTATGACATTTGTTGACCCATATACGGACTCCCCAACATTTTGGACTATAAAAGAATCTTTCTTTGATTTTTGATTTGATGCCAAATATTTTTAACAATATTGGACCCATAGCCGTGACTTTAAATTTGTTAATGTTGATGATGAGTACCCATAATTGATACAAATATATTTCTTACATGTAAAAAGCAACAAATCATGTGATCAGATTCACACATTAATAAAACCTGATTTGGTGTACCTTTGATCTAACTTTTTTTTCTCCCCTTTCAAACATTTCAAAAAAAAAAAGAAAGATAATGTGACATAATATTTAACAAGAACGCAAAGCGTCAAGTTCCTGCCATTAGAAAAAAGAGAGTAATAGATAAAGAGATAGAAAGATGTAGAGGTAGAGGTAGAGATAAAAATAGAGAGATATAGATAAGAAGATAGACATATAGGGAATAAGACGTATAGGGAGAGATAAAAGTAGAGAGATATAGAGAGAAATAGATAAAAAGAGATAATTGTATAGGGAGATGTAGAGATAAAGAGGAAGAGATAGCTACATATAGATGGAGAAATAGAGCTACATGTGGTACTATGATAGAAGAATACAGAGAGTCGACTAGAGCGAGAGAGAAATATAGGTAGAGAGAGAGGAGAGGGGGAGAGGAGAGAAGTTATTGTTATCAAACTTTAATTTAAGTAGTGAAATTAAATTAAAATTCCTTTTTAATATTTGAAAATAATATTACCAAAATTTAGTTAAATTATTCTCGTGGTTGAAAAGATTAATTTCTAATTATTGAAAATGAGTGCTACTAGAATATAAAAAATAATGTTTTAAAATTTTATCCATAATTCAACTAAAATTAAAAATTTATTACAAAATTTATATAATATGTTGATTGAGTTATCATGTCACTATATAAATTGGAATATTTGTAAATGGATATATAGAATAAACTTATTTATAAATTTAATCTTTCAATTGTTAAATTTTTTTTATAAAACTACAAATTGTTACTTTCTAATTATTCATTTTTAAATAATTAAAATAGATGTTAAAATTGACTATAATTATTTTTGAACCACAATTCTTAATAAAGATGAAAATTAGTCTAAGGGGTTGAGCTTAATTGGTTAAAACAATGGGTTCTCACATCCAATCAAACATAATAATAATAATAATCGGCTTTGCCCTATTACCTACCAAAAAAAAAAAAAAAGATGAAAATTAAAAATTAATAAATCAATAAAATCAATATTAACAAATTATAAAATATTATAAAATTAAACTCTACTCCAAACATAACATTTTAAAAATATACAAAATAAAATTTAAATTTAAAATTATAAGTAAAACTAAATTTTAAAAAGTAAAAAAATGAAATACAATCTATTAAAAAATTTAAAATAAATATTTTTAAAAAGAATATAATGAAAAATCAAATATTTATATTGGTTAATTTTTTTTTAAAATATAATAATTATTAAATATAATTTAATTATTAGTAAAAAATTATGAAAATAAAAATATTTATTATAAATTTAACTATAATACAAATGGAATAGAGGTGGCTTCATTTTATAGATGAAGTACGTTTTGGTTATTAATGAGAGTTAAATGCATTTACGTAAGGTATGGAATTACCGGGTCCCACACGGAGCAATTGGAATGTAAACCGAGATTAATAATTGAAGTAAATGTCTAAAGTTTGGAAACTTATTATTATTTTTAAATAAAAGCAAATAAATATAATTTTTACACTACTTTTACTCCTATTAGCCAATAGAAAAACAGACAAATAATTTTATTTAAATCATTTAAATATACATAAATATAAAAACTATAGAATGACACTCAAATTTTTAAAACTCTAGAAAATGATTGGACAGTTAAAAAGGGAAAATGCATCGAACGGATGCATATGTATCCTGCCCTGTCGGCAGGAACAAATAATATGACCCCAAAACTTTAGGAAACAACAATTAAGAATGATTTGAAATTTAGACCAACTCAAGCCACAAGTTCTTATTCCAAGCCAACAACATAGATCATTTTTCTCTGCACGTTGTTTGAACCTTGACTGGATTCTTCCACCACAAAGAACCCAACAAAAGGGGTCTACTTCTGCGTCCCTATATAAAGAGCAGACTGAGCAGAAGAAAATACGCAGCAACTGAGCTCGAAACGAGAGAAAGAGCAAAGCAATGGATTTCTCAAGTTCTTTGAGCACCCTCATTTTTTATTGTGTAGTAGCCACAGTCATTAGTGTTGTATACATGCTCACAAAGCTCAGAAGCAAGCCATCTGAGAGGCTGCCACCTGGACCGCGTCCCTGGCCGTTGATTGGCAACATCCTCCAGGTGGGCAAGAATGTGAACGAGTCCTTCTCTGAGCTGGCGAAGATCCATGGCCCCCTCATGACCCTCCACCTCGGATGGCGGACAACTGTGGTGGCCTCCTCGCCCGCCATGGCCAGACAGGTTCTCCAAACGCAGGATCAATCCCTGTCAGCACGTACAATGATTGAGGCTGCCAAGTGTCTCGAGTACGGAGAAAACTCGCTGGTGTGGAGGGACTGCGTGCCACGCTGGCGCACTCTCCGACGCATCTGCACCACCCAGCTGTTCACCGTGAAGCGTCTGGAGGCACTCCACCAGCTGCGGCGGGAGCAAGTGAGAAGCATGATGAGGGCCATTTATAAGTCCACCTCAGCTCCTCTGGATATCGGCCACGCTGCCTTCCTCACCAGCTTCAATATGGTGGGCAACATGCTATTTTCCAAGGACATGTTCGACTGGGACGAGTCGGAAAAGTCTAAAGAGTTTAAGAAAGCGCTCAATGAGATGCTCTTTGTTGGTGGCAAGCCTAATTGGGCTGATTATTTTCCTTTCCTGAAGCCTTTCGACCCGCAGGGCATAAGGAAGGAGATGACTAGGATTTTTAGGATTATGTTTGCAGTCTTCGATCAATATATCGACGAGCGCCTGCAGAGCGGGACAAGAAGCGAGGAGGCAGACAAGGATTTTCTCGATATTTTGCTCGAGAGTAAGACCGAGACTGGGGAGAAGCTCACAAAGTTTGAGATCACACGCTTCTTCTATGTAAGTATATCTATCAATCTATCCTGCAAACAAAGTATGAGATCACTAGCTGTCCATCTTATATCTAGTTTTAGTTTTAGTTTGGAGAGAGTTTCTTAACAAGATGATTTTGATGTTTGTTATGTTTATAGGACTTGTTCACAGCAGGGAGTGAAACAACTAGTAACACAATTGAATGGGCCATGTCAGAAATCATACGAAATCCTATGGTAATGGAAAAGGTGAGGGACGAATTGGACAAGGTAGTGGGGAAAGAAAGAAGAGTGCAAGAAAGTGATATTGACAACCTACCTTATCTTCATTCAGTTGTTAAAGAAACCTTTCGTCTACACCCAGTTTCTTCCCTTCTGATCCACCATAGAGCCCTTAACTCTTGTGAAATAGAGGGATATGTTATACCTAAGGATGCCCAAGTGTTTGTCAATGTTTGGGCGATTGGAAGGGACCCTAATGTATGGCAAGAACCAGAAAGGTTCTTTCCAGGGAGGTTTATGGACTCAGATGTGGAATATAAAGGGCAAAATTTTGAATTGCTTCCATTTGGATCAGGGAGGAGAATGTGCCCAGGGATCCCTTTGGCTCATAAAATAGTTCATGTAGTAGTGGCTACTCTCCTTCAATGTTTTGAATGGCAGCTTCCCAATGGACAGAATCCAGAAAAGTTAGATATGAGCGCAAAGTTTGGAATCACATTACAAAAGGCAGAACATCTGGTTGCAATTCCCACACCTCGCCTACCACATCATATCTATAACTGATTGCTACTAGGAAAGGGGAAAATGTTGTTGCTCACTTTACGACCCTATCTATTTCTTCCTAATTAGTTACTTTGGTATTCAGCTATAAAACACATATATTGTCCCTTTATCTCACATGTTTGGGAAGTAGTAGTTTCTTTTAAGTAGAATTAGTATAAATAAAGGGTTTAGCATCAATGGATCATCCATGATGAGTTATATTTGTATTGAATATGTTAATCAAAGGGCATTGTTTTTTTGAAAAGGTGTGTAATATTCTATAATGTGGTTTTGAAGCAAATCAATATAATATTATTTCTATATTTATTTTTCATATTTTATGTTTTTTCGTAAATCTGTTGTAAGTCATATTCTTTCTAGAACCTTTCACAACTATCTGCCATATGATCTCACCTCATTTTCTTAGGATATTTGGTGATTAAATAGTGGTTGTAGAACTAAAAACAATGTTTATTTATTTTTCAAAAAGACTTAGGTTTTTTCTTTCTAATTTACATATGTTTTTATTTCTAGGATAGAAAATTTGTCAAGATCAAAAGTGGTTATAGATGTTGTCATGCCCACTTTTTAAAAACAAGAAAACCTAATTTAAAAAAATAAAAAAATAAAAAAATTTACTCTAACTCCAAGAGTTAACCCATATTGTATTAAATATATAAAAATATAGCATTATTAACCCTTCTCATATCCATAATGCTAATACCAACTTTTCCAACAAGTGTCCAAATTTATCAATATTAGTTTAGTTTGATTTTTAATATATATATATATATATATATATAAAATACAATAATTTATTTAATTGTATGTCATTTTCTATATTAAAAATACCACGATCTTAACCACCAAAGTAATGCTTCTTGATACGAGTTCTATTATTGAATTTTATTTGCACCCAATTGTCATTATTAGCTGATAGGCTATTATAGGTGGGAAGCACCCTCCAAATTTTACTGATGTTTCAAGTTGCAAACTTTTTCTATACGGTTCTCATGCTAGAAACTTTATCTCTATAGTTCTCACACTAGATTTGTCATGCTAGAATTTTTTTCTAGATGAATGAGATATTCCTCATGCGTAAAATAAAATAAAATAAAACTAAGGTCTTCTCTAGTTAAAAAATTGTCACGTGGTAAAACAATTTTGCATTACCCTAATGATCGAATCGACATCTACCATGATTGAATCAATGGCTACGCAAACTACCTTGACCAACAAATCACCCACTACATCCTATTAATGTCATTTTACCAAGGGCACAATGATATCAACATTATTTACCCTGTTCATTATGGGAGCTTTGTTCCATTGGTTCCGTTTGTGGTAGATCATTTGAGATCCAAGCAGTAGAATGAAGTTCTTCCTATAAATCTTAGGATCAGAGAAAAGATCCACTAGGAGGTCGACACCTAGACATCTAGACATTATCGTCTAAATGTGAATTGTTATGCCATTTTAGTCAACTTCCTTTGCAGGTAGGCACCATGTGTGAGGTGGACATTTGAGCTGAACAAGATTTGTATAAGTATTTTAAGAATGTAGGTAGATTTGAGTTGCATTGAGAGTGCAGTAATAAGGAAAATAATTTTTGTAGGAAAAGCCCTTTTTTGTTTTTAGTAGTTGTTGAAAGCCCTGAAACAATAAGTCCATGTTGGTGACAAAGAAAACTTGATTTCTAGATTATAAAATAGAATTGCTAGGTGTGCAATTTTCTTCTTCTTCTTCTTCTTCCTTTTGAAATTACAATAAATAGGCAACCAAAAAGATTGTCTTCTCATAGACAAATTCCATTCTTTTGGCACCGTGTCATCGGGAGTAGGATAAGCAATTTGTGAATGTCAATTTTTATGTCCACCAATGATATCAGTCACTTTTTCTTTAACTCCTTGCTTACAATGAATCAAATGAATGAAGTAATTTGAGGACTAATATTATGTTGAAACTGTTTATTGAATGCATTGGCCAATTGTGGAAAAGAATAGATAGAATAAGGAGGAAAAGATAAATACCATTGCAAAGCTTTATCTCTAAAAGTGCAATATTTTTTTTTTGCCATGAGTCTATGATCATGAGAGAAATCACCACACAAGGTTTGGAATATTTTCACACAAGTGAACAGGTCACCTTTTCCATTATATAATTCCATTTGGGTCATTTCCACATTCTTAGGAGCAACCACATGAACCACATCAATAGATAGTGGGCTAACTATATCATATGTGGGGATATTGAACTTAGATTTGGTTAAAGAAGCCAATTATTTTTGTAAGGATGAGACAATTTGAGTTAGGTTATTGATAGTGGCTTAATTGGATGAGTTGGAATTGAACATGCTAGATTGTGATGGAGGTATAGTGTTGTGATAGGTAGGTGGAGGTTGAGAATAAGGAGGTAGAACTTTATAGTATGTTGGTCAAGGGGATAGTTAGTAAACAAATGGAAGGCTCATGGAAGTTGGTATGTAAGAGTATTTATTAATAGGATTTCCCACATGACTAACATGTGTAGGATTAACATTTTTTGTAGAGTTATCCATGATAGAAGAAGTATATATACACACTAGGTAAGGATGTAGGCATAGGAGTAGAATTCTCAAGTTGTAGAAATAGAGTAACCAAGAGCTTTGACACAAAATTTTATAGGAATAATATTGGTATCAATAACATGACCAATACCATGTAACACTTCCACACCTATCTTATCACTTTGAACCATTCTCTTCAACCCTTCAATCAAGGGGATTGCCTCACTATTTGGGTGTTCTTGACCCATCCATTGTTGAATCTCATCCAACTCATTGTCAAGATTCCACAATTGTTCACTAGTAAGCCTAGTATGTGAGTCATCCAAGCATCATGAGAAGTATGAGATGAATTGTTCTCCATAATGTTAGGTATGCCTTGTGTAAATATTGAGGCTTCACCCAAATTCCCATGGAATAGGTTATCAATGTAAGCTCACACCCCTCAATATTTAAGCTTTGGGAAGCCATAAGCCTATAACTTCTTCTCACCAAGATGTTGGATATAGGTGAAAGGGTATCAAAATTCATGCATAAAGAAGGAGATATTGAGTCACACTATTTTTTATAATACAAGCTATATATATGGTTAAGAAATGCAATTTATTTGTAAAATGATTAACTAACTAATTGGATATTCTAAAGAAATGAGAGATGTAATAACTAAATACTTCTAAATATGAAAATAACTTGAAATAATAATCATATGTAAGCATATAAATGAAAAATTATGCAAACAACAAGTTAATTTTGTCAAAATAAATTAGGGTTTTTGTGAATTAAACCTTTAAATTTATGTTAATTAATTAGATATGCGAGTGCAAATATAGTTTTATTAAAAGCGTACAAATTAGATCTAAGAATAAAAAATTAGAATTAATACAAGTACAATGTTTGGCTCACCAAAATGTGATGGATGGGAAAATTAGGGTTCCACAAGTTAGTCCTTGTAAAATAGGAAATGACCTAACTTTCCAACAAAAACATTGAAGGAAGGGAGAACTCAATTGATCTAATGCAATAGGATTGAATGCAAATTAAGTTCTTCATCCTTTTTGTTTAGTTAAAACTGATTTGAATGTATTTTAAATGCTAAGTCTAGGATTAATGATGAAGAATTGACATAAAATAACAGAGACAACAAGATACAAATACAAAATGTAGACAAGAGGCCAAATATGAGCAGAAGAAACATAAAAGCATCAGTGATAGAAAGTTCGACCTGAAAGCCTGACACCATGTGGCAATTTGCATTACAATCCCTTATGCCAAATGCAGATAGACTGGAATATTTTGGAATCAAGATGTTGCATAGAATCTGTTCCCTAAAGCTCATCGAAAACTTTTGAGACCATGGCAGATTTTTCATCCCGTTCCTTAGGTTTTTGCCTCTACAAAAGTTAGATCTAATCATTATCATCTCTTCTGTCAAAATCTTTGTTTGTGGCTCCTAAATCTATCACATGTACATAGAAAGAAGGAAAATATTGTTTTTGATGGGGGTTTGGCTTAGGTCAAACCCTGAGTTTGGAATTAAATTCTTGAATTGAATTGAAATGCAATGAAAATTCTTTTGTGAAAGCTTATCTTTTGAGAATAAGGCTAGATTTGAACTTGAAATGCTTGAATTGGAAATTGATACCTTGATGAATGTTGCATTGAAGTCTTCATGCCAAGGTTGATAATTTCATGTTGAATGTATTCATAAGTTATTGATCATGGATGCCATCACGAATGCTTAAAATTTGAACTTTAATATCTCCTTCACTACCTTGATTATTCTTGATTGCTTACTCACTTGAATTTGGAAAAGTGCAATTGAGATCTTGATAGAGAGATCATGTATATCAAAATGAATAGGTTGGGATTTATTTTATACCTTATTGTACAAAATATATTTGAAATTTTGGGGAAAGCTAACACCAAGAATGTTTTATTGCCTTTAAGGTGTGACCATTGCAAGGTCCAAATTTGGGCCCCTTTTAGGAGGACCACGACACCTAGGGTGTCTTGGTCCTTTTAATTAGGATCCAAATTTTAACATGGTCTCACTCAAGTGTATAACATATTGAATCAAGGTGGGTGTGAGCATAATCAAAACAATATCAAGGCATAGGGGGTTGGAAAGTGAAAGTGAGTTCTAGGTGTAGACGAAATTGTGCAAGGCTACAATTTACGATGCTACACACATCTACCAAAAAATTTCCAATTATGGTACTTGACAAAAATCCACCCTCATCATGCTTTGATGGATGTCCATGCCTTGTTTTGGAGCTCCCATTTTATCACAAGTATGGAGGGTGCTGACAAAGGTTGTTGAATATGATTTACACCTGCCAATTGCGTTTGTTTGAATGTTTATAAGGCTTTTTCAATAAATCCTTGTTGTGCTTATCGTGCAATCATTGTAAGCCATGAGACCACATCTTTTTCCAAGAATACTATCGTGCTTTGTCTATTCTTTGATGGATGTTCATACCCTATTTTCAAATATTCTATTTTGACACAGGCATGGAGGATGCTAGCGAAGATTGTTAAATTTGGCTTTATGCCTGCAAATTGCATTTTCTTGGAAGTTTATAAAGCCTTTTCAATGAATCCATTATGTGCATATCATGTAATCATGGAAGTTTAGGAGACCATATTTCTTTCTATAATTTTGTCAAATAGTTTGCTTCCCTTGTCACTGCTTCCACACTTTGCATACATGTCTACAGAGAATTTCCAACTATAACATCTGACAAAAGCCCCCTTCCAATATGCTTTGGTTGATGTCCATACCCTATTCCAAAGCTTCCATTTTGGTATAGGTAGGGAGTATGCTCGCAAAAGTTGTAGAATTTGGCATTACCTTGCCAATTGTATTTCCTTGATATCCTCTAATTATTGTAGTCTATGAGAACACATTTCCTTGAGGCATTCTATCAAACAAGTCATGTTCCTTGTCTATCCTTCCACATTTTGCATACATGTCTACCATGGTCGTTGCAACTACATCATCTGTTTCTATGTAAATTTTGTAAGTAGATAACTACAAAGAAGATAAAACAAAAAAATTACAAATTAGAAGAAGAAAATAAATAAAATATTAAAAGTAGATGAACATAGTAAAGAACATCTTGTTCAATAGATTAAGATGAACATATTGAAGAACATCATTTTTAAACTTGACTATTTATCTGATCATCTACCAAAAGTAAGGCTTCAAAGAATTTGATTTTTGAGAAAATAATCTAGATTGAACAAACTAACAAAAATCTTAGAATATTCATCCCCCCTCAAAAAATTGCCATCATTTTCCTACAGATGTTATATTATTTTTCTTTACCTTGAGCCGCAACAACGATTTGTTGCCAAAAAATGGTGGGAAAGAAGGAAAAAAATGGCCAATAGAATGGAAAAAAAGGAAAGACGACATTAATTTCCTAGCGTGAGACATGCTTCTAGTGGGGAGCTCCCTCACAAGGAATAACCTATCAGATAATTAATTAATTAATTAAGATGACCGATTAAAAGTAAATACCTATTTTTTATTTTTTTAAAACCATTTTAAATAGATATTTATGTTTATGATTTTAAGTTAATCATAAAAAATAAAACTTAGAGCTTCAATTTTAAATACTTCATTTTTTAATTGATTTTAAATAATTGATTTTTTAATTGATTTTCAATATTAAAACTAAATTCATGCTATACTACAAATTATTATGTAGAATACATTAGAATAAGAAAGATTTCTCTTTCTCAGTCATGGCTTGATTTGAGTTTAAAATATTTGCATAATTTTAATTTATACATTTGAGGTGGACAATGAATCTTAACCCCTATATAAACTAGCATTTGTCATGGATTGATAAATTCACTTTTGAATGATTTCACACGAGTGGACTATACAAGTTAACATTTGCACAGTATAATAGGTGGGACATTCTTCCAAATTTAACCATGTGCAACCTAACATCTTGGGTGAACTATAGAATTTAATTCATGGATGATGTGTCTACATTGTTTTATCCTTCCTTGAGCTAAACATTAGAGACTTTACCTTTTGTAATTAGAAAAAAGTAAACTAACACATTCGTCATAGAATTTGACGAATATTGAGATTGAAACTTCATACTCTTCTCAACATTAACTTGAGATTCCTTTTTTCTTATGGACTAGAAGAACTATTTTTTGTTATAAGGTGATTTGATCTATCCATTCTTGTTAGGAAATTACTAGGTTGATCAAACTATTTCCAACATTTAGCTCTATGAGAGAAAAATTATATACAACTTTACAAAATAAGAATAATACAAAGATTAAAAAAATTATCACAAGATCATACAAGATATACCTTGGGAAAGCCCCCATAAGGGAAAAACACAACTACCAAAAGTATCCACACTCAATGTATTATCTAGCAATGAAACATTGCAATGCATGCTCCAAACATAAACCTCCTCTCATGCATCATCCATGTGTCCAAGCATAATGGACAATCAATAAAACATCATATGCCATGCTTCACATATGCACTCTACAAGAGAGATCAATTCAAATCATAGTCAACCTTAATCACTAAACATGTACTTTATTTTTATAAATTCAAACTCATACAAAACCACCAAGTGGTATTGGCTCAACCATGTGTTCCAAAATAATGAGAGTACAAAATCATTGACCCTATTATTTACATTTTGGCACTAAAATTTTTTCAGTATTAAATATATTTTCAATGTACAACCCACACATAAATTATCTAACCAATGTTACAACACATCTTTACAAGTGAATCCCCAAAAATATTTAATGTGGCTAAACAAATCTCAAAAAATGCACCAAAATAAATATCTATTTCACATGATTAAAATAATTATTTTCTTACAGTACAAGGTGTGCAACACCCTTTTTCCTAACAATTCTAGACTTTCCACTTGGAAAGACACATTGCTCTCTTGTGTTGACATTTTTTTGCCTATTAAAATTATGTTAGTCATTGTCGCAGTCTTTATGATGTATTCTCTTAAATCCGTATGCTTTTTCTTGTCTTCAATGAAAAAATAATGAGGACCATCCTTTAGAGTGGCTTAGAGGCTAAGAAGAATACTTCTCTTGTAGCATGGGACTCTCTTTGTTCTTCTAAGAAGCAAGTTGACCTATCAAAATGGACTTGCTTCAACATGTGGTCTAGTTAAAATTTTGGCTAATACTTTGGTGCAAGAAGATCACATTCCTAAAGATATTAAACTTGTTACAACTTTGGAAGATTATGATAGTGAATGAGGCTCTTGGGATGTGAGAGGGGCATCTCTTTGCATGCGTTAGTGGATTTTTAAAATGAATAGATTAGGTAGTATTCATGGTTCATTGGATCGTTTTGATAGGGCTTTAATCAAGCACAATATTGACACTTGTGAATGCATTTTAGATCAAGCAAAAGAAGTTATCAATTCTACTTTATTTCATTTCATGTGACAATTGTTAGAGGATGTGTTCGAGTCAGTCATGAGGTTTTGCATGTATAGGCTATTTGGACCAATTCTAAAGAGAGTAACTGACTTGGAAGGCTTCCTCCTTATAACAATTGACTTGGTTCTTTCATCCTAGTACTTTGTATAAAGACCATTGCTTTATGGATTTTGTTCATCTACTAATCAAAATTTTTATTATTATTTATAAATATTAAATATTTTCAAATTACATATCTCTCAACGTAGTTAAGGATTTCAAAATATAGATATTCTAGTTAACACAACAACAAACACTTTTGTCTATGCAACATACAAAATGCACTTTTGACTATGATTATTAATTAATTAAAAATTAAAATACAATACGTTTTTTATTTTTAATTAATTATACTTATGATCAAATGTACATCCTGTATACTGCAAAAACATTTCCGAAAAAAACTATGTAATTGAATCCATTCTGTCAGCTAGATGGACATTGCCAATACTCAACTTGTTTATTAATTACAAATTAGAATACAATGAATTTTTCCCGTTTTGCTAACTACTCTATCGAATAGTTAGCATGCGCTGCATTTTGTTTACCAGCGGAATAACAACCAACATTATTTGATAAAATTCTTTGGTCCAAATAACATTTGGTTGAAAGTTTCTCAATCCTTTTAAACGAATCCATTTGGTCCTTGTCTGAGATCATTTCATTTCATAACTCATTCCTTATGATGACATCTGCTCGAGGAATTCTGTGCGCTCTCCCTTCCGCTTTGATGAATGTCCATGTCTCTTGCATATACTGCAATCATTGAATTCGATGAGAGAAAATAATTTTCATAAAACCCGATCCATTATCTTCAACAAAAGTCATTTATTGCTAATTATATTTGTACTAACAAGGTCATATTGAGTTGCAAAGATTTAGTTTGTCGAAGCTTTGAGATCATATTATACGTCTTAGCATCAAGGAGGAGTATGTTGACGTGTGATGCATGAGCCTCACCGCTATGCACTGCCATGCTACAGTTGTAATTTTAAACTGTTAGATTAGAAAGATCAGTTTGTCTTAGATTAGTTTTTGATTTGTCAATTGTAATGTTTGCCATTAATGTAGAGAACATGCAAAATAAAATCTCTATAATTAACAAAGTTAATTGCAGTTATCGTGTGAGACTACGAGTTGTTTCTAAGAGATTGTGCATCAATTGTATGCATGAAATATTCTAGTATATAATAGTTGCCTCACTATTATTTTAGGGTACACAAAGATGTACGTCCGAGAAAGACTTTTGAGATGTAATCAATTTTGAATGATTGAATAAAAGTTTCTTTTGTGTGTTTATTGATAGAGGTGGATGGATTCGATCAATATCATATATTGAAACACAAATACATAGAAAGAAACAAAATATATAAACAAATAAATTCAATCAATTCTTCCATGTGCTACAACACATTTTCATTAATAACTTGAATCCATTACATCTGCCTCCTTAAATAGAGATCTTTGGACAATTCTAGAAACATCTTAGGCCAAGTCTGACCTTACAAAACATTAAATATTTTGCCTTTCTAGAAAATTCTATTCAAATAATCATCAGGGTGGGAAAAATTACATATCCCAACACCCCCCCTTAATTTCGACCATCAATACTATGGCATTCTCAATTTCCTTTGGTCTTGACTGTTGTCTTCTTTTACCTCTTTCTAATGTCCACAACCAAGTTTCCTAACTTCAAATCCTTTTCCTTGCTTGATGCCTTTCTATAATTCTTCTCCCACTATTGCGACAGTTCTTCAAAACTTGAATTTAGAACTTCCTAGAATCTTGCCATCTATAGACTTCTTCCCAAATAATTTCCTTTCACTTGAAACATTTGTTATGCCTCTTGAAAACTTTGATTGATTGCTATCAACTTTCCCATGCAAAATTTTATACTTAAATGAATTCTTGATCATACCTGTAATTTTTTGCCAACTGGATCCAAAGCTCCATCCACAATCCATTTTCATACCTGTCATATATTCATTATTTGATTCTCTATTCCAACACCTCTTTTCACAATGATTTCTCAAACCACAAATACTACACAAAAGTAGATCCCAACATCTATCCTTTGTATGTCCTTTCCTATTACAATGTGAACACTGCATAGTCTTGATTTCTTGAATTGATTCACTTGAACCTATAGCGCATGTACTCATCTTTCCTTTACCTATAGAATATCCAAGACCTTCATATTTTGGCCTCCTTGGTTTCTCAATCAGATTCTTCATACCTTGTTCATGCTTTCCTAGACCTTTAGCTTTGTAGATCGCATTCGTTTCATGATTTTCAGACCAAGATTCATTTCATTGCCATTGCATTGTATAACATTATCATTTTCTTTTTCACAATCTTTATCACAAACTTCTTCAGCAAAAACACACTTATCAAATTACGAATTCAAATCTTTTGCATTCCATGAAACATTGCATACCAATGCCTTAGACTTCAAACATTCATTCTCATCTTTCAATGTTTTGATTTCCTTCAATTGTAAATTATTTTGTTCTTCTAATCTCTTAATATTTTCTTCCAAATCTTCATTCTTTTTTTTGACCTCATCAAACAACTTTAACTTTTCTTCTAACTCTTTATTCTTCTCATCAAATTTAATTATTTCCTTCAAATGCAAAATATGATCTTCTTTC
The DNA here is from genome assembly GCF_030272615.1 of Cryptomeria japonica. Lineage (NCBI taxonomy): Eukaryota > Viridiplantae > Streptophyta > Pinopsida > Cupressales > Cupressaceae > Cryptomeria > Cryptomeria japonica. The sequence continues at coordinate 553,642,638 of NC_081413.1, forward strand.
AACCAAGTTAACTTTTCCTCTAGCTCTTCAATTTTCTCTTTATAATCACTATATTTTTTTGCTTTTATCCATATTTTACTTTTCTTCACTTCTATTAATTCTTCTTCTAAATGATCTATCTCAAAAATTAAATTTGCATTTTCCTTCAACACTCTTTCACCTAATTTTCCCATTGAATCAAACAATTTCTCATAAGCTAAATACCAAAACAACAATTTGACTTTAATAAATTCTCTTCCTTTTATTGCAAACCCTAACAATTAATCAATTACTTATGTTTAAACAACACTTGAATTCTCCAAATCCCATATGCCTTGGACAATCTCTGATTTGATAATCTTCACAAATTGGGAACTAATAGATAATGATCTCTCTTCAAAGAGGCACCAATTTCATCGACATTAGTAAATTCCTCTGACAAGAGTTATTCACTTCCTTACTAATATCAATTTAAATTAAAATTTACGTCTTCAAAATATAACATGTCTCCTGTCTTCTTGTCTCGTTGGCTTTGCTTGATTGCTTATTTATGTCTGGACAACAATCCTTGTTCATGTATCAAAGATTAACAACCACACATATGGTCTTCATCCCCAAACCACTCACTTCCATCTCGAATAAAAAATCTTACATAAGACAACTATAAATGATTTTTCAAATGCAATAATATTTCTAGCACTCACCTTGCAGATACCATTGTCTAATCAAAGCTTTGACTTCTAGAGCTTCTTCTTTTATGACACCATCAATTCCTCCAACGATCTCTTCAAACTGTAAACACAATCTGTGATACTCCTTTAGCTGTGGTTCCCTTTGTTCCTTTATGGCATCTTCTTCAATAATTTACCCTTACGCTCTTTGGCTGAGAATCCTTCAATCTGCGATTTGATCACTTTGTTTTGGCAAGGCTTTCCAATTTATACGACAATCAAACTCTACAACAGGGTTTGTAATGACTTATACCTTGTCTGATGACTTCCCTTTTCAGTTTACAGCGATCTCTAACAACTGTGGCCTTACAATGTGATTTATTTGCAATTTTTCTTTGGACCCGATGCCTCTTCAATGCTTTGTTGTGTGATTGGGCTATCTCTAGCCTCTACCAGCTCCTGGCAACAATAACAATCTCATTTTTAAAATTGCTACAAACCTTAGATAGGCTTCTTCATTTGGTGTGATTTGCAATCATCAATTAGACTTATGGGATTCACTTTCATTCGATCATCAGTATCTTCAATCATCAACGATCTTGATAATCTTTTGTCTTTTTTGCGGGGTCAATATTGGATGAACAACTTTGATATCTCCAACCAGAGATCATGGGGAGGCTTCAATGTTCTCGTTAAACCCTTAACCTTGCTCTGATACCACTTTGATAGGGGTGGATGGATTGGATCAATACAATATATTGAAACACAAACACATAGATAGACACAAAAAATATAAACAAATAAATTCAATCAATTCTTCCATGTGCTAAGGCACATTTTTCATTTATAACTTGAATCCATTACATCCATCTCACTTGATGCTAAAACCATTACATTTTCCTCCTTAACTAGAGGTCTTTGGACAATTCTATAAACATCTTAGGCCTTTAGGCCAACCTTACAAAATATTAAATATTTTGCCCTTGTAGAAAATTTTGTTCAAATAATCATCGGGGTGAGAGAAATTACATATCTCAACATTTATTTTTTGTGTTATATTTTCTCTATTTTTCGCTTGTCTCTGCTCTGCCTAGCAGAAGGTTTCCACAACACCTTGTAAACAAGTCTATTTTGTGAAAACCCCTGTGATTATTGCACTATGAGAAGACATTTTTTTCAGGCATTCTTTTTTAAAAGTTTATATCTTTAGTGCCGAAAATGTGGGTTACCGTTTTACAAATGCCATTTCCAAAATTTATAAAAAATTTCAATGCATTTTAATGCAAAACCTACAATTATTACATTTCATTCTTTGAAACAACAATCTTTGAAGAATTTTATCAAATAATCCATGTACTTTTCTTATGTTCCTATGCATTGCATGCATGTCTTCCCATGCAATACTACTTTTATCACTTTTCAAGACTAAGTGTGAGGAAAGTGTAGAGTTGGCTCTGCACCAGCCAATTACATCTGCTTGGAAGTTCCTAGAATCTACTCAACAAACTCATCCTATGTGATCCTGCAACTATGGCATAGCATGTGGATGCTAGTAGTCCTCTTCCAAATCCTTTTCAACAAATCATTTTAAGCATATTATGAAACTACTTTTCCTTCAACACGAGCATGAGAATAATGGTGAGTGTTGTAGAATACTCCAACTTTCCAATGCAAAAGTTTAGAATTTGAATGCTAGGAAAATAGGGCAACTAGCTCTAACTAGAGAGAATGACTGTAAAGAACATACAATGAATCCAGAATCTCTTCAAAGATTGGCGTATTATCTAGAGTCATAAGGGGTGGAAGTCACACCATAGGGACTAAATAGAGAAAATAGGCACATACCAGAAATGAGACCAACACAATAAAATGTTCAATCTAAAATATATACATGGTAGGGGATGCCTACCTCAAAGCCAAATTTTGATGGTCAAGCAAATCCATTGATAGTTTCAGGAAAATAGATGCCATTGTGGAATATTGAAAGACAACTATGAAGCACCTGTGAAATCAATTGTAAGCTTGCTCCTTGAACATTAGTCCTGAAATTTTCTACATCTGTATCTTCCCTAGGTGAGGCGACATGTCCAAATAACCATTCTGTTGGCAATTGACACTCATTGGATTCATATGTTGTCATTAATGACAACATGGCAACATAGCTACTTGGCAACAAGATTCATAAGGAAGCTTACACCAGCACCGACACTGGTACTAGCATCCAACACTTCAATGAAGCCAACATCAGGCTTGGACCCGAAGGAATTTTTATTTGTAAAATCATTTTATTGTATAAAGCCGACATTGTATATCTTTTGTAATACATTGTAAGCTGACATAAGGCTTATTGTTTGGAAGGGTATATAGGTCAGTCTGCTAGGTCATTTTGTATATGGTGACATAGGAGGATATAGCAGAATTGTATAATGCAAAGTATATGTATGTAGATCATTTGTATGCGAATGTTATATCATGCAATGATCTGTAGATAGTTTGGAAAGCATTCTTGGAGGAGAAAAGATATCGGTAGAAGTGTTCAGGGTTTATGATTTGGTACAAAGCAGAACTATAACTGGAACTCTTTTTGGCATAGCAGATGCATTTTGTGAGTTCATTATTACTATTTCATTTTAGAAGAAGCTTGTAGTCAATGAGACTCTTTTTGTGGTGAGTAGTGTGCTCTAGGCAGTGTGCCTTCCTGCATGTGCAGGCCCCCATTTTATGTAATATCCTTTCATATGACCAGTGAACTGATATTGTGGGTCACAAATCCCATCGTGGTTTTTCCTCTTTGAGGTTTTCCATGTATAAATTTTGTGTGTTATGGTGTTCATTTATGTGGATGGTTTATTTTCTTCAAGTTATATGTTTCTTCATTTACCGATTTATATGTGTATGTTATAAAAGGGCAAAATCATATCTTACCGGCAAAACACTACCTAGGAATCTCACTGCTACCTAGACTTGTAGGCTAAGACACACTACCCTAGGCAAGATACAATGAATTGAAAACTGAAGATCACTTCTCTAGGGAAAGATACAATATCACAACATTAAAAAGTTTGCATTAGGTGAACTATTGTAGAAGAAACATATCTAATTTGTTGATATTGCAGTCCTCTTTGAAGCTCAATCTGAATCTGTCACACTGACTTTGCACACTTTATAAACTTTACGTCAACTCTCACATCTCCAAAAGAAGATATATGTACACTTATTTTTTCAATTACAAATACACAATTCAAAAATAATTTTTTCCTTTCATATATCCTTTGCAACATCCAAAAAGCATCCATTAGGTTGGCCTAATAGGACCTAATAAGAGAAACATGTGACAAGGTATAAGTCACTTCTAAACATAATTCATCATCCATTCAATAGATTGTGAATCAACCAAATTCATAGTTGGCCTTAATGAGATGATAACATACTTTCAAGACATTCTTCAACCAAAATAAAATAGGTCAGGATCAACCACAATTAGTATAACATATTGAGTCAGCTTCATACATCAACATTGCATATCAAAGATAGATCCCAACATGATCTAACATCAAATACACAATGCAAAATAAATAACTATTCTGCATTCACCTCCTTAATTAATTGATAACTAGAAGTTGATGCACAAGTAGTAAATCACTGATCTATCAAACACTGTCTAGATTTGATAGATTGTGCAACAATAGTAAGCAATAAATCATTCACAAATTCACCAATAGACTGGAAATTCCTATCATAGTTCGAATACTCTATCCTTACCATGTCCCCAAATCCACACTATCATTTCTATCAATGTGGAGGAATGTGGAGCATTCTTCTACTTGCCTTGAGATTGTTCCTTTGTCAAATTGGGATTGAAGGATCAAAAACATATAACTTTTGTTGTAGACAATGAAATCAACTAAAACCTTGATAGTATGCACAAAAACCATCACCAGGCATAAATCCAGATCTGCATAACTAAAAGATGCAATGCAGTAGGATGCAGAGCAAAACACTTACCCACAATCATAAAGAGACTCATTGTCTCAACACAAACATTTTCTTCAAACTTTCAGTCATGAGGTTGAACTAGGACTATTGTCAAGACATATCTCAAGCATGCAAACTCTAACCAAAGTGTCTTCACTATAAACATAAGTTATGCCATGAGAAACCATACATACCATGGACTCTGAACTGATATTTTGTCAATTGAGAAAGCTCTAAATCGACTTCTACATCAATGACCAATAACATCTCCAACACATTCTCCATCTATCCAAACTAAGTGACAACACATATTGTTAGACATCATTATTGACATTAACGACTACATATATTGCTAATCATTCTCTGAACAAGTCTCCAACAATCTCCCCCTTTGTCAATGATGGAAATACTATGTACATATTTGCAAAAGTCTATACAAACTCCACCTTAGCTATTATCTCTCCCCCTTTGACATCAAGGACAAAGGACATAGTATTTACACTAGTTAAAATAAAGTTGTACATACTCCCCATAAACATGTGCACACATCTCAAAATTCTTCCCCTTGGATGGAGAATCCTCAAAAATCGATACAAATATCCTCAACAAAAATGGTAACCAAAAATGTATCTTGTCTATACCTTAGCAACACCTTTGTAAAGTAAAATACCTTATATTATGTCTTCGACAATGCAAGAGTAGTCTTGCATTCAACTATAGTCGAAGAAATAATTTTGTTCTGACATTCAAATTGTAGGAATAAGTGTTCTGCTATACCAATTTCATCCAATACCTTCATCTTCTTCTCAATATGCACCACTTCTCTCAAAACTGCAAACAAGGACACCAACCTTAGGTCAATAGTCTCCCTTGAAAAATATAACTGTTTCTTGATCTAATTCCATTGTTCCTATAGAAAATCTAGCTACATAAGATGTTGACCAATCTACACAAGGAGGGATCCATCTTTATCTTTCTCCAAGTCATATGCATTGTTCATTTGAAAAATCTGAAACTCAATTGAGTCCATTTGTGCTTTGATAATTGTTGATGGGCCTTTTGAGATTGTTGGCATTATGTGAACCAGTATGAGGAAATAATGACATTGTATGTTGTCATTGATGTCAATATGCTGAAGAAGTGAGAACCGACATATGAGAGAACCGGTAGAACAATATGAACGGACATTTGTGCCAAAGTGAAGCGGTGTGTTTGTTCATGATGAATTGGCATATAGTTATGGGAACCGGCACATGGAAGTGTTGTATGACTACCGGTTGGTAGTCTCAACTTCAAGGTTTCCGGTTTAAGTGCTTCAAGCCTGTGTGGCTCAACCGGTGACTTTGTGTGATGAGTTAGCATGGTAACAAAGAATAGATCGTGTTTCCACGTAAGCCTTGTGCGCGTGAAGGTTTTTGCATGAAGGAGATTGTTCCTATCTACCTCGGGAATGTGAGAAGTCTGTAAAATGGTAATAACGTGCGATGGGTTATCAGCCACCATAAAATCGGTGGAAATGGGCGATGGAGAATGTCTTGAGATTGGATCAAGAACTATTGCATTTAATGTAGTGTGCTCAACGGTCAGGATTGAACCATTCGAATTCCTTAACCTAACAGGTTTAGGGTTTAGGGTTTAGGTTTTATGCTTCCGACCTATCTGTTTCCCTATAAGGTCGATATTGTGTCTCTTTCTGAGGTTGTTGGCAAAATTTGTGTGTGTGTATCCAAGAGAAGGGATACATGATTCTTGCCACACCAAAAGGAGAGAAGTGATACCTATAGAGTGTAAGTGCAGAAGGTGAAGAGGATCTTGAGTGGATCTGCATTGGCATTGAGTGCTATTACGAGATCATTGTAATACCTGTTGATCTCTAACCACCTCAACAGTTGGAAAATCCCTTAATAGGGTAGCCTTAACTGGCTTGCTGTAAATCCTTTAACAGGGTAATTCAAAGCTATTGAGTTCGAAATCCTTTAGCTATTGAGTTCTTGAAATCCTCTAACAAGGTAACCTTTAATAGGGTTTAACCCTTAACCGGGTATTCTAGCCATCCCTTAACCGGGTGATCCCTAACATGATCAGTTCCTAGCAGAACCTATTGTAATGTCTCTAACCGAACAAGGCTCCTAACAGAGCGGACTTCTAAAGAGTTCAAAAATAGCTTGTGGGTATTCATCCCCACCGTGGTTTTTCCTAGTTGGGTTTCCACGTGAAAAATATGTGTGTCATGTGTGATGCTTTGCTATTGTCTGTCAAGCATATGATGGTTCGGTGTTTTATGCTTATCAATAAAACATGTTGAACTAGATGTTATTATGGTCTGATGATAGATTACCTATTTATGCATAAGGGTGAAATGGTAGTGTAGCCTTGAGTTGAGTGAAAAGCTAAGTGAGTAACTAGTTAATGCTTGTCTCAGTCATTCTTAGCTTTACCGGTTGCACTCTATTTCAAACCGGTGTCACTGTTTGCCAGTCATTTGAAGTGTCTGCTATCAAACCGGTTTAGAACTATATTTTTGTCTGCACTGATTCACCCCCCCCCTCCCCCCTCTCAGTACAAGGTTAGTGCTATCCGTTCATCATTGAGACAAAAGTGAATTAGGGTTTGAAGATAATAAAACCACAAACTAACCAAATTAACCCAATACATTGAAACAAAAGTGAACCTAATAGATCAAGCCATAATCCAAATAAGGAAAGGGCTAAAATTATGATTAGATTCATTGGTTGGGAATAGTTATCCTCTTTCTTAGTTGAATTTGGAAGATAATTATGAAATTAGGGTATTTAACAAGGAACAATTGAATTAAACTATTAAATAAACTGCTACAAATATCCCACAGAGCCACAAACTGAGATCTGGGCAAAATAAGATGTTTAGAACTTTAGAAACTATTCCCAAAAGTTTGGCTTGATTTTTCAAGATCAAGTAGTACAGATTTGCCCTAGTCCTTTGAATTTTCCTCTATCAAAAGACGAACTTGTTCATCATTGTCGACCTTGCCAGAATTCTCGAATATAGATCCTGCACCTATTTTTTGTACATAGAAAGAAAGAGAAAGATGTTGGGGATAAGGTTTTCCTTAGGTCAAATCCACATTTAGGAATTAACCTTGAAATTGAAATATGAATTAAAATGAAAATTACTGCAAAGTGTTTTCCTTTTAAGAGAAAGGCCAAATCTGAAACAAAAGTTCTTATAATTGAAAATATACCTTAACAAAATTGTGTTTGATTCTGATGCAAGGTCATTAGGATATCTTGTATTATATCTTCAAAGAAGGTTGATCATGGATGCCATCTCGAATGCATAAAATTGACTTCACTTATGCTCTAATGCTTGATGAAAGCTTGATTGCTTGCTCACTTGAATTTGCTAGAGTGTTATTGAGATCTTGATTTTAGTTCTATTAGGTTTCAAATGAGAGGGGTAGACATCCTTTTATACTTGACTGCCCAAAAATTAATTGAATTTTTGAAGTAGGTTGACATGGGATCAAATTTCCCACTCATTTGAGATGACCGTTGTGGGGATTATGATTAGGAGGACCACAAAACCTAATACCTTGGTCATTAGAATTAGGACTCCAACAAGAGGGGGAGATAGTGAAGGTGATGAAAATGTGAAAATGTTAGGTGGCGTGAGAAGAATTAGGACATGCATCAGGCATTGGACACCAAAGCACAAAAGTAAGGTCTAGGTAAGGACAAAATTGTATACAAATATAATTTATGATGCTACACCAAGTATCACTATTAAAATTCTCCTAAAAGATGTACAAATGGGAAATCCTCAACCTCCCAAGGTCTCCTTAAGTTGGGTCACAAAAATGCAGGGACAACTAAGTGTTCATGTGGATGACCTTAACAAGAGGCACATGTGCTAGTTACAGGCTGAAGGCATAACTTACCTAAGTAGATCCCAACCTTAACGATTGAAATAAAAGATAAAAGATAGATAAGAGAAACAAGAAAATGAATCACTAGCTATTTATCCCAACAAACATTATTGACAAAATTCAAGAAATTATTAAGTATGTTAATCAATTTAACATGTCAAATTTACCAATTCAAACATGTAGATGAAGATAGATTCCAGGAAACAAAATTACCCTTCTTTTCACACATTCATTCCAACCTCAAACACCTTAACACACGTAGATTCATTTATGAAACAAAGATTCTTACAACAATTTAGTTCATTCTTGAATTATGGAAGATTCTATAGCAAAGAGAAATATGAAAAATTCACAAGAAACACTCCATGAGATCGTAAATCCACACGTGTTGTTGTATTAAAATGATATTAGCAAATTAGTAGTATCCAAGTTCATAATCTCCACAAAATGTATCTTAAAACAACTAGAAATTGTTTGAAAGCAAAAAAAAAAATTGTACTATGGACCTCAAAGCATCAATTCGTGGACCTTGAAAATAACAAGAAATTATATTTGTAGGAGGAGACCTCCTCAAAATTAGGAACTAATCCTATCAAAAAGTCAGCACCCCCAGAACACTAATACTTGGTACCCCTAGGTCATTGAATAGATCCCTTTAGGATCAAGACTCCAAGCTAAAACATCTCTCCTACTTAAGGAGCTATGCGCTCTTACAACCAGGATATGAGAAAGCTCTTTGCAATCCTCCATTGAACCTCCTGGTGGCCACTCAACAGGGTCCTTCCACTTACAGACCTCCTATAAAGTAGCTTGATTTTATTAATTATATTTTAAGAAATAAAAAATTGAAAAAAAAATTAAAATAAAATTTTCATTTTTTAAATATAAAGAAAAATAAAAATAAAATAAAAATCTATCATTCTTTAAAAAAATTTCTCCTATAACACTTAAATAGTTTTAGCCAATCATAACAAAGAAAAATCATTTTTATAAATTGAAAAGTTAAAAATTTCATATGTTAACTTAATAAAATTTAAATATTTTCTAAAAATCAAATAAACTAGTATAGACATCTTAAATACATCTATCTAAAGAAATGTCGAGAGATATCAATTTTAGAGCTATTTTATTTACCTAAATGTTAGTTAACATTTTCCTTTTTAAATAATATTTATTACAAATAGAAACAAATTTTATTTTATCTAAATTTGTTTATTTTTTCATAATACGTTTTTTTTTCTAATTTTAAATTAATTCAAATTTAATTTTTTGTATTAACATTTTAAAATTTTATTTTTATTAAAAATTTATTAAAAATATAATCTATAAAAATATATTTATTTTAATATATAATTTTTCTATCCTTTTACTCAATTTTACTAATAATTTTATTTTAAATATTGGTAGATTAATTTAAAAAATAAAATATGTTTATGTTTATTTTATATTTATACATCTATCTATGCCTTTTCTATTTGGTATCTATTTTGAAAATATTATGTATATAATTAAATATTGGTATTTGATATGTAAATAGTTGTCAAATTTAAGCTAAAATATTGTCATTGTAAAGGCTCATTGACACTAATAACATCTTATATAATGGATGGAAAGTCAATTTATTAATAAAAAAATTGTTTAAAATTTCAAATGTCTTTAAACTCTTGTTGACTTGACCAAATAATAATAAAAAAGATTGTTGACTTGGTCAATAAAATATGTGTTATTCTTTCCTATGTTTATTTTAATGGTTACATGACAATGAAGGAAGAAAATTTTGCAAATTATTTTGCCATACGTTGTTTCTTTTCGCTCAATTAAAAAGTCAATTTGGAACAACAATGATTGAATATAGAAAAAAAATTATATTAATTAAAATCTATATTCATTAGAAATGTCCCCTTTTTTTCAAAAGACCACATGATACCTTTATGAAAAAATCTAACTAGAGACAACCTTAAAGCATGACAACAAATAAAACAGAAAACAAATATTGAAATATTTTTTTTTCGAATATTTTAAAAATAAGTAGAATCATATATGTTTTACAAATGAAAAAGAAAAAAATAATTATTTAATTAATGATTAATATTGGGAAATTAAAAGTAAAATATTTATTTTTCAATTTTTTAAAAATCATTTTCTATATATATTTATAGTTATGATTTTAAGTTTATAATGAGAAATTTAAATTTAGAGCTTAAATTTTAAATTAATTAAACTTTTAATTGATTTTTATTATTCAAATTAAATTCATGTAATATTATATATTATTAAGTAGAATATGTTAGATGTTGATTTTAAAATAATCACATAATTTTAATTTATATAGTTGTGAGGGAAATTAAAATTTAATCATGTGTAACTTAATATATTAGGAGTACTATAAAATTTAACTTATGGATGATGTTTGTATTGCTTTGTCCTTCCTTGAGCTAAACATTAGAGATTTAAGAAATAGAATTTTCTTTATAATATTTAACAATAAATTATCATTTAGTATCTATTAGTATAAAAAATAACGATTAAAATATTAATTTAAATTTAATTTTCTTAAATAACAAAAATAATTCAATTTAGTCTAAAGTTTAAAACTGTTTTTAAATAAAAATAAAATAAAACAATAATCTAAATTTGCAAGAAATTAAAATCTTTAAAAAAAATAAATTTAAGACTTATAAGAAAACTTTTAAAATATTAAATTTTAAATTGTAAGATAAACAATTCTATTTTATGAAAATGTAATTGTTTAGAAACCAAAATTCATAAAAATAAAATTTACTATATATAAATTAATATTTTATTTTTCTTTGTTTAAATTAATTGTTTTGCATTGAGTTTTTGTTCCTTTAAATTGTTGGTTTTTTGCTCCTTAGAATAGGAATTAAGGAATACAAATATATGGAATAATTTTGTCCACATTCAAAGCTTTGATAACACTATTTTTTCCATAGGTAATCACTTCAAAGAGTTTAAGAGGTATATTCATAATATTTCTGTTTATGATAATTTGCTTGTCGATATGTATTTAGTGTGTATTGTTTGGGGAATTAGAGAAATAACTATATTTATTCATGTTCTTGAAGAATTTCACTTTTGTAATCCAAGTAAAAAAACACAATTTTGTTCCTATAACATAGGCTTATCAATAGAATAATATATTATGCATGTCTATCAATTCAGTATTATGAAAAAAAATTATTTAAATGTTGTAAAGGATTTTTCTTTTGGTATTTATTAGCTTCGAAGTCTGATACTATTTGAATTTCATTCTTGTAATTTTATTGAGCATTTGGTTGGATGAATCAAAATCATTTTGTGTTTGAAATAAATTCAAAAGGTTGCATTTCATAGAATTATCTAAGCGTTTCAGGCATAGGTTGAGACTAAATGTTTTCAAGAATAAATACTTTGTCATCCATAATATGTACAACACAAAGCAACAAATCCTTAACATTACTACCTGAATATGTTATTTAGTATATCTTCTATAGTGTACAAAAGTGTTTATTCTATCATTTTCTTAGGTAGTTGTAAAAAGCAATGATCCTTGTTCCTTGGCTACCAAGTTTGAAGTTTTGATTCACAAGAAATATCAACCAACTTTATGGAAAGACGTTAATAATTGTTGTTGTGTTTCTGGATCATTGCATCAATGAAATTGAAAGAAAAAAGATTTTGCATCATATGTTTAAACATCCTTGATTAGAAATCAATGGCCAATTGAGATATGTAAGTATCGTGATGCGTGAATTCGAAAGAAATTATACCATCTAAGAAACTAAACATCGAGATAGGTATCATTAATCTACATCTAGTAACTAGATATAACCATCTTAGTCCATGTTAAATATAATTAGTAATATAGCACATTAATATATAATATTTCAGTATTGTATGCTTCTACCTAAGCTCTACTTTTACAACATAAAATCCTACAATAGGAGATATGAAACATGAGGAGATCCTCATAATTATTTGAAACTAGGTTGAACAACATTACAAAAATTGGTAAAGATATATTGTAATAGCACCTTTGTTAATATTTAACCATCTAAGACATGTAAAAGAACTAAATTTCTTGTAACCTGTGATCAAGATTATTGCAATTTCAAGAGTTCAAGAAGGTAGTTATTTCTAAAATTATTTTTAATTGAAGAGGATATAAATATATCAGTTACATAATATTTATTTTCTCAACTATTTCATAGTTATAAATATCCAAAATTATAGCTTGCGAATCCCCAAACCTCTGCTCCCCTCTATTCCCCATTAATTTCTATGATTCAAACAATGACATTAAGAATGAAAGCCATGTATAATACATTAGCAAGGCTAAGAAAGGAGAGAAAGATTTTTAAAAGATTATAGTGTGGGGAAACATCTATTAGGGATGCATATTATAATACAACACACGATGACTTAGACAAGCTACATCATTAGTATTGTCAAAAAATCTAGGAAAGCACAAACTTTCCCTATAAACCTTTACCAAAGATGACATCAATATTTTTTTGCCCATGTATATTGCTATTTAAGTGATTTGAAATTTAGTTTTCTTATGAAATAAAGTGATTCTTTGTACTATACATAAATTGCATTTCAAAAGTGCCAAAGTTTCTATTCAAAGTATTTAGGGAGTTACTCTAAGAATTGGCTATAACAAATTGAAACAAAATGAAAAATGCAATACATGATGTAAGGCGAAATCTTGTTCCAAGAAAAAATAGATATGGTTTATTAGTCAGGTTTCTCTTAAGAGAAATGCTAAAGGAAGATATAAGTTTATGTTTTGTTTTGAGATCTTGGCTAGGTTTATAAAGTTAGTTTCATAATTGCGATTTTTCATTTTTGAAGTTTGCTTGTCTTCGTCATCTATTTGTTTAGAATTTCTTTTTCTTTAATAAAATTATAAATTATTGAAATGCAGGACCATTGATTTATGGATTTGTTCATCTTATGTGCATTACAGTTTTGAAATTTTCTTGAAGCAGTGTGAAGGATCTATTGAACCAATTAACTTCAAACTTGTTACAATCAAACTCTTTATTATTATTTATAAATATTAGATATTTTCCAATTTGATATCTCTCAACATATTTATATTTTTGTAAAATATTGATATGCTAGTCAACAAATAGCATTAAACACTTTTGTCTATGAAGTACACAAGAGACACCTTTGACTGTGATTAATAATTAATAAAAGATTAGAATAATGAATTTTCAATTTTTAATTAATTAATAATCATGGTCAAAGGTACATCCTTATCCTGCATAGACATTTTGTCCATTTTGACGACTAAATAGACATTGACAACACTCCACACATTGATTACTTAAATTTTAAAATACAACAATTTTTTAATATTTGATTAACTGATAATCATAATCGAAGATACATCCTATATGCTATATAGACATTTCAATACAAAACTTTTTTTTTTTATATTGAAACAATGCAATTGCAAAATGAAGTTATCAGCAAGTAGTTAAATAAATAAAATAAGAAAATACAATGAACAATACAGTCAAAGAATGCACAAAAGACACAAAACTATTTAATTGAGCCCATTCTATCTAGCCGGTCCATTTTATCGGCTGGATAGACGTTGCAAACACTGACGTATTTCACGATTTTGACAAAACTCAATAATGATCAGAACCGAACGACGTGTAGTAATCAGAACCAAACAACTTCGGAGTAGGTCGGTGGCAAAGTCGTTTACCAGGAAAATTATTTTCCCACCGTCTATCTCTTCATTTTTCTCTCCACGTTCTTTGAACCTTGACTGGTAAACGTGGGTGTACTCGACTCACCAAGAACCCAACAAAAGGGGTGTACTTTTGCATCCCTATATAAAGAGCATACAGCGCAGAACAAAAGACGCAGCAACTGAAATCCTAACTGAACAATAGAGCCCAAAGCAATGGATCATTTCTCAAGTTTATTGAGCAGCACCCTGGTTTTTTATTCTGTAGTATCCATTACTGTTATATACATTCTCACCAAGCTCAGAAGCAAGCCATCTGGGAGGCTGCCACCAGGACCACGTCCCTGGCCTTTGGTTGGGAACATCCTCCAGGTGGGCAAGAATGCGAACGAATCCTTCTTCGAGCTTGCGAAGATCCATGGCCCCCTCATGACCCTCCACCTAGGATGGCGGACAACTGTAGTAGCCTCATCGCCCGCCATGGCCAGAGAGGTTCTCAAAACGCAGGACCCATCCCTGTCAGCACGTACAATGATTGAGGCCGCCAAGTGTCTCGAGTATGGCGAAAACTCGCTGGTGTGGAGGGACTGCGTGCCACGCTGGCGCACTCTCCGCCGCATCTGCACCACCCAGCTCTTCACTGTCAAGCGTCTGGAGGCACTCCACCACCTGCGGCGGGAGCAAATGAGAAGCATGATGAGGGCTATTTATAAGTCCACGTCAGCTCCTGTGGATATCGGCCATGCTGCCTTCCTTACGAGCTTCAATTTGGTGGGCAACATGATATTTTCCAAGGACATGTTCGACTGGGATGAGTCGGAAAAGTCGAAAGAGTTTAAGAAAGCGCTCGCTGACATGCTCTTTGTTGGTGGCAAGGCTAATTGGGCTGATTATTTTCCCTTCCTCAGGCCTTTCGACCCGCAGGGCATAAGGAAGGAGATGACTAGGATTTTTAGGATTATATTTCCAGTCTTCGATCAATATATCGACGAGCGCCTGCAGAGCGGGACAAGAAGCGAGGAGGAAGACAAGGATTTTCTCGATATTTTGCTCGAGAGTAAGACCGAGACTGGGGAGAAGCTCACAAAGTTTGAGATCACTCGCTTCTTCTATGTAAGTATATCTATCCTACAAACAAAGTATGAGATCGCTAGCTGTCCATCTTATATCTAGTTTTAGTTTTAGTTTTGAGAGAGTTTCTTAACAAGATGATTTTGATGTTTGTTATGTTTATAGGACTTGTTCACAGCAGGGAGTGAAACTTCTAGTCACACAATTGAATGGGCCATGTCAGAAATCATACGAAATCCAATGGTAATGGAAAAAGCGAGGGACGAATTGGACAAGGTAGTGGGGAAAGAAAGAAGAGTAGAAGAAAGTGATATTGACAACCTCCCTTATCTTCATGCAGTTGTTAAAGAAACCTTTCGTCTACACCCTGTTGCTCCCCTTCTGATCCACCATAGAGCCCTTGACTCTTGTGAAATTGAGGGGTATGTTATACCTAAGGATGCCCAAGTGTTTGTGAATGTTTGGGCGATTGGAAGGGACCCTAATGTATGGCCAGAACCAGATAGGTTCTTTCCAGAGAGGTTTGTGGACTCAGATGTGGAATACAAAGGGCAAAATTTTGACTTGCTTCCATTTGGATCAGGGAGGAGAATATGCCCAGGGCTCCCTTTGGCTCATAAAATAGTTCATGTAATAGTGGCTACTCTCCTTCAATGTTTTGATTGGCACCTTCCCAATGGACAGAATCCAGAAAAGTTAGATATGAGCGCAAAGATTGGAATCAATTTAACAAAGGTACAACATCTGGTTGCAATTCCCACACCTCGCTTACCACAACATATTTATAACTGATTGCTACTATGATAAGGGAAAAATGTTCTTTCTAATTAGTCACTCTTGTGTTATGCTTGGAAGTAGTACTTCCTTTAAGTAAATTAAAAGGCTTAATATCTAAATGGATCATTCATGAACTATATTGAACTATATTGTATTGAACATTCTTCTCAAAGGTTGTTGTTCTTTTGAAGGGGCATGAAATATTCTGTTAAGTAAATTAGTATAAGTAAATGACTTAACATCAAAATGGATCATTCATTTTTTTATTGTATTGAATGTGTTGTTCAAAGGAGGCTGTTCTTTTGAAGGGACATGAAATATTCTGCAATGTGACTTCAGCAAATCAATATAATATTATTTCTATATTTGTTCTTCATATTTTATGTTTTTGGCATATCTATTGTGGATAGGAACATTACACCTAGTATTAGAGCTCAATTTGAAGTCATATTCTTTCAATCACCTTTTACAACTATCTACCATATGGTCTCACCTCATCCTCTTAGGATCATTGGTGATAAAAAAGTTGTTGTAGAAGTAAAAACAATATCTTTTTTTTCCCCAAAATATCACTTTTTTCTTGTTAATTAAGTTATTTTTTAATTTTTAGGGTAGAAAATTTGTTGATAAAAAATATTTGTAGAAGTTTTCATGCCCACTTTTTGACAACAAGAAAACCCAAATATTTTTTTGTTAAATCTTACTCAACTCCAAGAGTTAACCCATACATAACTAGGTACTTTGTGTTATAGTGGTAATGGTTACACAAAAAAAATTAATATAAGTTTGGTTTATAATAGTGTCTTAAATTTCGACTTAACAACAATTATTTGATGGACATCAGTCAATACTTAGCTTTAATCTATCATTTATATGAATAAACCCAAAATGTCATATATTACTTTGGCCTAAGGTTAAAGGAAGTTTCTCTTATCCACTTAAATGTCCATAATTTATACAATTTGAATACTAGCACTATTGTACTAGCATTTTATTGGCATGTCTAATACTCCACTAACTTCATTACTCATAATACCTTATTATTAAGGTTAGTAATATTATTAATAATTTATTGATAATAGTTTTGCTAATAATACCAACATTGAGGCTATATATTCTAATCCTTCATACTAATACTGTAAATAATTAATTCTATTAATGTGTTAAGGTTATGCCTTCTTCGACTATAGTTTCCCTTTAATCGTCCTATCAAAAATTTTTTGTCCCTAAACAAGAGCATTGGTTGGTTTAAGAAAATCATCATACAACAAGATAAATATGAACATCCTGAGTATTACCATAAGCCTAATTGTTACCATTATTTTTGTTGGTTAACAGATTTTGTTCTCTTCAAAATATGACAATATTGACTCCTAATCCAAGCATGAGAACAAACTATTAACAACAGTTGGAGAAGTTGCAATTATTTCTACAACTTTCCTTTGAATTTGTCAGGTACAACTCTCTCTTATGATACATTTTAAAGTTTTCAGTGTGTGCTTTTAACTAGAAAGTAGGAAAGGCAAACTTCACAAATTTTATAAAGAAAAGAGAGATGATATTATTCCCACATAATCTTCACAACAAAATATGAAGAATAACTCTCATGAAATTAAAAGTATAAATCATGTAACAATATCCACACAAAGATTGCTACTAGTATATGATCATCACATAAAAAAGAATCTAGTAACAACAACATGCACAATATCCATCTCAAATTCAACATGATATGGGAAACACTCTTCATCATAACACAAAGTTTACGATCAAAGAAAAAATATTCTAGCATTCAATGAATCATTCAAATCTAGATATAAGAGAAAAAATTGAAATTCTTGTTGAAATAGCACAAAGTTTGCTCCAAACAGAATTCAATTAAAACTTTTCTAAGCTTACAATGTTATTGCTAACTGAAAAACTCGAAAGCTTTTAAAAATTGGAACTCCATCAACTGGTTACTCATCATTTAAATAGTTCAACATCTAACTAATTAAAAATAACGGGTTCTTGAGGACAATCGACTAAAGAGAGTTGATGCTCTGCAAACAGGATTAGAAAATCTATTTGATGGCAACACACACAAGAGCACAAGAAACAAACGTTAGTGTTAGCAACAAAAGATTATCCTAAACAGGCATATCAAGAGAGATATTAAGCATGAAATAGAAAGCATATAAACATAGAATAAAATAGCTAATCAAGATGCTCATAGTTGCTCCTCCCTTGTTCCTCTCCTCTCCAAGTCCCAAATGAGTGTAGCTCTCAGCTTTTAGCACTAGCCATGGATGCCATATGGAGATTCAAGATAGTTGAATATGATAAGCAAATGCTATGCAAGTGTAGATAGTGATGCTATGAGAAAGCTCTATGCTAATGCCAGTATAACAACAATACTCTAATGCTTCTCTTTTTGCTTGAGGAGAAGGGTTCTATTTATAGAAGAAATGGGGAAATGAAGGGTTAAGATTGAATGGTTTAATCAAGGGCCAAGTTTGAAAGTTGGGGATCCATGTGCACAATTGGCACCAATAAAATGGTGACAAGTGTCAACATAGGATTGGGTTGAGAGAAGAGGTTGGAGGCATTAAAGGCCTGAGAAGACCTCATGGTTATCTAGAGGCTAAGGGTCAAGTCCAAATTAAGATTACCCACTGGATTAAGAGTTAATCCAAGGATAAACCTTTGTGCAAATGTTTAAGAGATAATCATGGTCAAAGCATTAATGGCCTGATGAGACCTTTGGGTTGGGTAGAGGTTGAGTCAAAACAAATGTTTTAACCATGTGGGAGGGTTTGAGGTAACCATTAATGGTTATTGGAGACTTTGGGGATTAAGTGGTTGAAGGTTGAAAGCCTTCAATGGTTATCAAAGACTTTGAGCCATTTAGTGGTTGAAAGTTGAAAGCCTTTAATGGTTATCAAAGACTTTGAGGGTTTGAGAAGTGACTTCCCTTTTGCTTAGGAATGTGACAAAGTTTAGAGAAGGGGTTAGGTTATTTAGAAGTGATTAGAAAATTCTAGAAGGGGTTTAGGCATGCAAGTGGATTTTGTAGGAAAATGCAAGTGGGAGAAATTTTGGTATTTTCAATTAAAATAAAATCATTTATTTCAATTAAATGGTGTAATTTGCATTTGGATAAATATGCAAATAAATATTAATTTATTTAAATGAGAAAAATGAAGATAAAGCATTAAAATGCTTGAAGACTTTGAGGGAAACCATTAAAGGCTTGAAGACTTTAAGGAAAACCATTAAAGTCTTAAGAAGACTATAGAAGGAAGCCATCAAGTTTGAAGACTTTAAAGCCATCAAGTTTGAATACTTTTAAGGGAAATCATTAAAGGTTTCAAGTGGGTGAGGATAAATAGGATTTTAAATAAATAATTTATTTAAAATGGTTGTGCAACTTGCTTTTGTAGGAAAATACAAGTGGGTGAGGATAAATAGGATTTTAAATAAATAATTTATTTAAAATAGTTGTGCAACTTGCATTTGTAGGAAAATGCAAGTGGGTAGAGGATAAAGGTGATTTAAATAAATGTTAATTTATTTAAATGTGAGAGGTGGGATTTTGGGGGATTTAAATAAATATTAATTTATTTAAATGTGAGAGAATATTTAATTAAATAAATATGATTTATTTATTTAATTAATGGTCTGAATTTGGTTAAGTGAATTAAATCAAATAAATTGAATAATTTATTTAATTAATAGGAGAAGAGGGTTAAGATGAATTAATTAAATATTAATTTAATTAATTATTAATTGATGGTTAAATAATCAAATAAATACTAAGTATTCATTTAATTAAGTGGACAGATTTATGTGACTACATTTGCCCCTCTTTGAGACGGTGCGGTTTATCGCGTCATTTCAAAGAAAGAAAAATATGTGTGAAGAAATGCCCCATAAAATGTAAATTTAATGGGTGGTATGCCCCCTCGAGAGATGGGCCGAATTTTTTTTTGAAAAATCGGGCGATCTCTCGAAAAAGAATGAAAAGTGGAGGGGAGGTAGAATAGAAGAAATTAGAACTAATGATGAAAGAATGGGAGAAAATGGAGTGAATATGAAGAAACAACAAGCCAGTGCGTACCCTGAGGTCATGCAAGAGATACATAGCAGATGTAGTGTGGGGTTTGGATTGATGCTATACAATTGATCAAAATTGGTTGGACAATCTGGTGCAATCGGTTTAATTGCCCCGGTCAAGTCAAAGCGTGACAGTTGATGTCAGTTGGTCGCTTGGACATGATAAAGTCTGAGTAAGTGAATCAAAGTGACCTGATGTGACCTAGACAATTGATGTAATTTTCCGATGAAGTCAAGGTATATGAAGCAAAATACTCGTTGAGACTTAGACAATTGATGTAATTGTCCACTGGATTGTGTTTGATTGGTTGATGAATTGATAGTGTGTGCATGGGATGGATGATTGTGGTGAATCATAGCAGCCCCGTTGAGACTAGGTCATTATGATAAATGCCTATTGTAGTCTAAGTTTGCCATAATTGATTACCTGTTGAGACCCGAAGATACTTGATCAGAGTATCTGTTGATAGTCTAGGTGTGTGGGAGTCGATGTATCTGTGCAGATAGAGTAACTTTCTTGATTTATTGGATGACTTAGGATAGGAAACACAATCCCTCCTATTTAGAGATGGATGGTGATGAACGTGGCTTGATTAGGTTGATTGGGACATAATGTAGGGTATGTGATGGTGATTATCGAGATGGGGAGGGTGGGGAGGGGTTCAATGTTAGATAGAAGAAATGGAGGACCTATTACATTCCTATGGAAGAAGAGGAAAATAGAGTATCCATTGTCATTACTATGTATGAATGATATGCAACTATTTATGAATGTATGGATGGATGGAATGCAATATATACAAATGAGATGGAATGATGATCCATGGTGCTTTATTTTTCATCATTGAGCTTTAAAATGTTGTAAGAAAATACAAGCAACTTGACATAAAGATTCAAGATGACCAGAGTATTTCTTACAAGGATTTTGATATAGCAAGTTAATACAAGCAACTTGATATAATGGATCAAGTTGACCAGAGTATTGCTTGCAGAACAGACAAGGATTATCTCTGTTCATGCATGACTTGGATGGTCCTCCTTGATCTTAGGCTGATCATATCCTGAGACAAGTGCATACCATACTAAGAGATAAAAACCTTTATCCAGTTTGGATGAAGTAGGAAGAACCAAAGGAAGAGCATTGTACCTGCAAACAAACAGTATATACATAAAGAATAAAGAATAAGGATCCTTGGTAATGGTGCATGCCCATATGGTCGAGGTATACGCTGTAGTCAGCAAGCCGTAATGATCTATGATTGCATTTGGCATATGATCACGTAGGATGGTGAACTTCCCACGTAGACACCATTAGTACATGCCCTAGAACTTCATCGGAAATAATGCGCAAACGATACAAAACAATGTTGCAAGATCCTGATACAGATAAACGAACGATTGTACTCACAAATCAACCAAGTATTTGATAGCTTAACATAATTTTCTTGTCAAAGAAAACGTCACTTTTATCTTTGTTTTGGTAAGGAAGGATGCATCCTTGTTGAAGACAGTTTGATTGTTGATGTTGATTGTGTGGTTGATTGGTAAATGGTCATTGTGTGAGTAGTTTGTCAATGTTTATTTTGGTATCTGCATGGATGGGTATGTACAAGGTGTTGCCATGTTTTTGTGTGATTTTTCAATGGTTTTGTCGATGTTTTTGGATTTTGAATTGTTTTGAATGTTTTTGGTATTTTTGCGAGATATTTTTGAATGTTTTTGGATTTTTGATGATTGTTTGAATGAAGAACTTAATGAATCACAAGACAATGTAGAATCCACTTCCATCAATAGGTTAAGGGCATTGCCCCCAGTTTTTAGTCATGACTATAAAAAAGCGAGATGCAGGATGCATGGAGTACTATCATAATTGCAGATGAATAACAAGCCATGTTTTTTGGATGGATGGATGTATGTATGAAGTAGATGTGATCGCAACAAGTCTGAAAGACAATGGAGCCATAGCCTTTACGAGTGGCGCCTGTTTGCCAGGTTTTCACCACCGTACTTACCCAAGGTGCCACCGGAGTGGTTGTTCACCGTTTGGATGCATGATTTTTCTTTACTTTTTTTGAATGTTTTTGTATTTTCTTCAGGACATTTTTCTGAATGTTTTTGGTATTTTTTGGTATGCAGGGGAGCCTGATGCTCTATACAGCTTAGGTATAAAACCGTTTGAGGTGCATGCTGTTAATTGGATCTGCGAGCGGTTCTCCTTCTGATGTAGCCAACTGATATGCCCCGGACCCGAACACAGCAGTGACAACATATGGGCCCAGCCAGTTTGATTCAAACTTGCCTTGATGTTCTCTGTTTGGTTGGTTGTGAGGATTCTCTCGTAGAACAAGATCACCTACCTCAAATGTACGAGGTCTAACTCGATGATTGTAGCTTCTGCTCATGCGTTGCTGATAGGCTTTGAGATGGTTGTATGCAGCTTGTCGCTTCTCATCAAGTAACTCTAAGTCCTGAAGACGTGAGACTCTGTAAGCTTCATCATCTATCAGATTATGCAAGGAAACCCGTAATTATGGTATCTCAACCTCAATAGGTAAGATAGCTTCTGCACCATAGACCAATGAATAAGGAGTTGCACCTGTAGGGGTTCGAATGCTAGTTCGATATGCCCATAGTGCCAGATTTAGTTGAACATGCCAGTCATGGCCGACATCATTGACTGTCTTCTTTAGGATCCTCAATATGTTTTTATTGGATGCTTCGGCCTGACCATTGCCTTGTGGGTAATAGGGAGTGGAAAAGCGGTGTTGGATATGAAATTTCTCACAAAGTTCGCGGACATCCTGATTTTTGAAAGGAAGACCGTTATCTGTGATGATGGACATGGGTACACCATACCGGTAGAGGATGTAGTTGAGGATGAATGAGGCGATCTGCTTGCCGGTGACTTGGGTAAGTGGAACAACTTCGATCCACTTTGTGAAATATTCGGTGGCAGTAATAATGAATTTGTGGCCATTGGATGAAGATGGATGAATCTTACCCACAAGGTCAAGGCCCCATTGACAGAAAGGCCATGGTGTTGTGATTGGTTGCAGTTCCTGGGCTGGTGCATGTATCAAGTCGCCATGAACTTGACATTTCTTGCATTTTCTGACAAAGTAGTAGGAATCCTTTTCCATAGATGGCCAATAATATCCAGCTTGCATGAGTTTCTTGGCTAGTGACGGACCACTTGAATGAGTCCCGCAAATTCCTTCATGTACCTCTTCCAAAGCCTTTGTTATCTCATCTTGTTCTAGACATCGAAGGAGAGTACCATCAAGACCGCGTCGGTATAGGGTTTCGGCAATAATGGTATATTGAGCAGTTTGGCGAATGAAGGTTTTACGTTGGTTATTTGATTGGTTGGGAGGAAGGGTGTGATCACGGAGATAGGTGTAGAACTCACCGTACCATGGGGATTCAAAACCGACAAGGCAACATATCATCTCAGATTCAGGGGTATCATAAGCGGGGATCCAAAGCTGTTCTACCAAGAACTCGTAGCGTGTTGAATTCTGTGGAAGATCTAGTAGAGATGCGATGGTAGCCATGGCGTCAGCAACTCGATTCTGATCTCTTGGTATCTGCTCAAAAGTGATAGTAGTAAATGATGTCTTTAGAGTGTCCACCATTTGCTTATATGGCATGAGTTTATCATCTTTGGTTTGATATTCATCTGTTGCTTGTCGAATGACTAGTTGGGAATCGCCATATACTTGCAGTTCTTGTAATTTCCATTGGATTGCTAACCTGAGTCCTGTGATCAAGGCCTCATACTCGGCTATATTGTTTGTGCATGGAAATGTGAGCCTGTAAGACTTCGGGATGCTATCACCTTGAGGTGTGATAAACAGAATGCCTGCCCCCGAGCCGTGCCTAGTGTATGAACCATCAAAATATAGTTTCCATGGTTGTGCTGCTGTGATCATGAATATCTCCTCATCTGGAAAATTGGAAATAAGAGGATGATCGCCTGTGAGTGGTGCATCGGCCAACTGATCTGCAATAACTTGACCTTTGATAGCTTTACGGTCTACATACTCAATGTCAAATTCACTTAGAATCATCACCCATTTGGCCAAGTGGCTTGTCAATGCTGCTTTGTTAAGTAAATACTTGAGTGGATCAATCTTTGCAATGAATTGTACCTTGTGTGTTAACAGATAGTGCCTCAGTTTAGTGGCTGCTAAGATTACTGCTAGGCAAGCTCGCTCAATAGGGGTGTAATTGAGTTCATAGCCTACCAGTGTGCGAGAGATGTAGTAAACAGCACACTCTTTTCCTTCTGCATTATGTTGTGCCAGTAGTACACCCAATGCTGTACTTGTTGCTGAGATATAGAGTAACAATGGTCTACTTGGATCTGGTGGCATCAACAATGGTGGATTCATGAGATAGTTTTTAAGCGTCTGAAATGCTTGCTGGCATCGGGCATCCCACTGAAAGCGGATGTTCTTGTGTAGCAGATGTGTAAATGGGTGACACTTATCGGCCAATTGTGCAATGAATCTTCGGATGGATTGAAGTCGCCCTTGTAATGTCCTTAGCTGACTGATATTCTTTGGTGGTGGCATGTCCATGATTGCTTTTACCTTTGCTAGGTCGACCTCAATACCTTTGCTTGAGACAATGTATCCTAGAAGCTTCCTGGAGGTTACTCCAAAGACACATTTCTTTGGGTTGAGTCGAACATGGTATTGTTCCAGTCTATCAAAGATTTTATCTAAGATGTGGAGATGCCCTTCTCTGGTGAGTGATTTTTCTAGTAAGTCATCCACATAATCTTCCATCATAGTATGCATCATGTCATGGAAGATGGTGGTCATTGCTCTTTGATAGGTTGCTCCTGCATTTTTGAGACCGAAGGGCATTACATTCCAGCAATATGTGCCCCATGGACATGTGAAGGCTGTCTTATGTTGATCTTCTGGTGCGATCTTTATCTGATTGTATCCTGAAAAGCCATCCATGAGTGAAAGCATGGCATGTCCCGCTGTTAGATCCACTATGATGTCGATATTTGGTAGGGGGAAGTCATCCTTAGGACAGGCCTTATTTAGATCTCTGAAGTCAGTACAAATGCGGATGCCCCCTTTTGGTTTGCCAACAGGAACAATGTTGGAGATCCACTCTGCATAATCAATTGGTCTAATGAAACCAACGTCTAGGAGTTTCTTGAGTTCTATTTTGACTAGCACTGCAATCTGAGGATGCACCTTACGTAGTTTTTGCTTGACAGGTTTGGCTCCTTCTGCTACAGTGAGGTGATGCATGACTAAATCAAGATCAAGCCCAGGCATGTTTGCATATGACCATGCAAAGTTGATCTGACGCTTCTGGAAGAACTCTATAAATTTAGGCTGTTCCTCTGGAGTGAGAAGAGATGCCAGATATATGATATGAGGATTTTCAGGAGTCCCCACATTGTATTCTTTGGTTTCCTCGATGAGAATCATTGATCGTTCCTGTTGTGTACTATCAGGGAGAATGTCAAACCCTTCATCCTCAGGCGCCTCAGAGAGGTTTTCACCATTGGATACACTCTTTCTTTTTACTTTTGTCGGATCAAACAGTGCCACAGTGTGGTTTTCACTGGAAGATCCATGTTTTATTGTTATATTTTTGCAGCTGAAAGGTTTGGCATCCGCCCCGAAGTATGCTGCGCTATTAAGTTCGATGGCGAATCTAGCTTTGTGATCCCCGCTTGGTAGGTTATCCCTTATTTCCAAAAAGTCAATGATAGCCTCATCGTTTTGGAAGAAGTCAAGACATGGGGGATTTGGTTGGTTCCATTCGATGAGTTCAGGGTAGATAATGGGCATTACTTGATTAGGTTAAGTGCGGTGGACGTATCAGTGAGGGTTAAGACATTATGGTGAAGGTTGTTGATGGTACTTTCCCTGTCAGAATCAGGCGTAGGATGAGACGTAGGGTCTGTGGAAGATATTTCCAGTTCAGGAACCCAAGTGGTCTTTATCTGTGCTTCTCCGTAAACAGGGATATCTTTGCGTGGTGGAGGTGGTGATGTGTCTTCCTCATCTAAAGTGTTAAGCTGTACAGAATCAAATTCCCACTCATGTGAGTCAGTCTCTGAATCACTTTCCAGCATCCGATTACTATACCATACTGGGATGTCCTTTGAGTTAAATACCGCAGGTGTGATTGGTTGATGTACCTTTGTAATGATCAGTGCTGCAAGGCGATTGAGGGGGATCAAGGAATCTGTTATAGGGAGTATTGGTAATATTGATTCCGTTGCTTCTGCTGGGACTGCTGGTGTTATAAATGCTGCTGCGGGTGCTGATACAGTTACTGCTGCTTATGGTGCGACTGATGAGATGACGAGTTCGTTTGATGGGATGAGTGGCATTGGTGATAGTTGTGTTGGGGTTTTGAGCCTCAGTGGGGCTGTTGGGATGGTGCTTGAGGGTGCTTTGATTATGAAAGGTACCCGCTTTGCAGTAGGTGGACAAAATGGTTTTCTGGGTTTTCCTTTGAACTTGAGTTTAGGAAAGATCTCTTTTTCAAAGCCGAGGCCTGTATTACCTTTGGGCTTGAATTCCAGCAGCAGGGGTTCATGTTGTCCTTGTTTGCAATATCCCAAAGCACTTTGACCATCATACCCCATTCTTTGCATAATGAGGAGACCTTTGCCATACTGTTCTATAGGAAGTGTAACTCGTTGTTTATCAGTGGTGATGGGATCTTTATAGATCCATTCCGGCAGATCCTCATCTTGTGTTTCTTCCTCTTGACTCTTTCCAAGAACGAAAGGTGTCAAAGCACATGCTGGTATGTTTAGTGGTTGCTGGAGTACTTGCTGTGGTTTACCATGAGTTCTAGGAGAAGTGGGCATTTGTCCCACACAAAAGAGTTGACTCAAGTTGTATTCCCCAGGACCTTCCTCTGCTATCTTCATCTTAAGCTTTTCTTGCTTGGGTATAGTGGTGTTTGAACTAGCAAGAGAGGCGGGACTTATATATGATGTGGAGGAAATGGCTTCTCTATTATTAGGAACGGTAATCTCTGGTTGATGGTTGATATTATGGCAATATGCAAAGGGATTTGCATCACCCAGAATTGTGATCTCTACACCGTTATGTGGGAACTTGATACATTGATGGTAGGTAGATGGAACGGCTTGCATGGCATGTATCCAAGGTCTTCCTAACAATAGATTGTATGGCAGAGGAAGGTCCAAAACCTGACAAATGATGTTCTTTACCACGGGGCCCACTCGGATTGGTAGTACCACAACTCCTTTGGATGAACGCTCCGCATCGTCATAAGCTTTGATTGTGATCTTCTGACGAGGATCCATTGATTCGACCGCATATCCCAATGCTGTGACCAACTGCAGTGTGCAAATATTCAGGCTTGCTCCATTATCGATCAAGACTCGCTTGATCCTATGCTGGTTAATAAATCCTTCGATGTGGAGTGAGGCATTATGTGGTTGTTGGAAGGAAGAGTTGTCACTTTCAGAAAAAGTGAGACAAGGTGATGACTTTAGACTTCCAACCATGGCTTGAAATTGGTCCGTATTTAGATTTGCGGGGACTAACGCTTCTTGGAGTGCTTGATGCAAGATAGTTTTACGAGATGGCGATAGACGCAAAAGCTCTAAAATGGATATAAGCGCAGGGGTTTTGTCTAATTGTTCCACAAGATTGTACTGCTTTGGGATGGAGGTGGTGCCTTGTGGAGCTACCTTTATGGTAACTTTGCCGCGGCGTGTAACAACATTGCAATTTGAGTTGGGATTTTTGAAGGTTATAGTTGCAACTTGTTCATTGGCATCATACAGATGATTTACAGTGTAATTATACGCAGCCTGTGTATAATCAGTGGTATCAGTGCCTTGCCTAGAAGTGGAAGGACCCCTTTGATCTTGTGATGGAAGTGGATTTTTGAACATCAGATGATTATTATTGGTTGTTTTTGGGTCATGTCCTTCAATTTCAATTTCTCCTCGGTCAATAAGATCCTGAATAAGATCTTTTAATCGGTGACAATTACTTGTCTTGTGCCCTCTTCCTTGATGGAATTCACAGTGTTCAGTATCTCTCCACCATGCTGGTTTGACTTGAGGCTCATAGTTTGATAGCTTAGGCAGAGTGACCAAATTTTGAGAAATGAGTTGTCGCAACACTATTTCAATGGGTTCCCCGAAGGGAGTGTATGTTCATTTCTGTTTTTGCTGACGAGGTCTAGGTTCATCATGAGATGTGATGCGACCTTGATTGGAAGGAACATTTGTGTTGTTTTGAGGTGGAGGATTTTGTCTTGCAAACCAAACCACAGGTTGTGCGTTTTGGATAGTCCTGGCATCCACAACCCCATCATTGACGATATTCTTGTTTTTATTCCAGAAGTTTGGTTTATCGCTGTTGAAGCGTGGGCGAGGACCATCTTTTGGTTCATTAAAGATTTTGATGAGTCCCTTCTTGATAAGTGCCCTTTCACACTTCAAACCCTTGGTGATCATATCATTAAAAGAGTCTGTGTCTTTGACATCCAGGTGAAATTCCATTTCTTCGTTTAAGTTGGAAATGAATATTTCCACTAGTTCTCGTTCAGGTAACTGAAGAGAACGTCTGCTAGACATTTGACGCCATCGTTGCAGGAATACTGAGAATTGCTCACTTGGTTTCTGTTTGGTGTTGCATAGATCAGCCATGGTGACATCGCGTTCAATGTTATGAGAGTAATGAGCTAGGAACTTTTGGATGAGTTCCTCAAATGTTCTAATGCCACTTGGTAGTCGGGAAAACCATGATGTGGTTGTTCCTCCCAATCTTTGGGGAAAAAGGCGCATTAGGTAGGTGTCTTCATATGCCACTTCAAGACAAGCGGAATGAAATTCTCTGACATGATCACGAGGATCTCCCTTTCCTCTATATTTTTCAAATTTGGGTGTTTCGAATCCTCGTGGAAATGGTGGCATGTAAAGATCCCTATCAAAAGGATAGGGACATACGTCATTGAGTGAGAATTGGTTAGTCTTGACACCACTATGAAGTTGTTGGGCGAGATTCTCGACTTGTTGCCGCAACATCTCCATTTCATTTGGAGGAGGAGGTGGTGGGTTACCTCGAGGAATGTTATATCTGATGGGATCTCTACCTCTTTCCTCTTCATGGTGACTTTGTCTTTCTGATGCTTGTCTTAATTGGGCAAGATCAAAGTCAGAGGGGAGTTTTGCTCCTTCTTGAGCGAGTCTTAAGAAGTGAGCATCCGCATTGCTCCTGAGTATTTCGTCAAAAAGTCTGTTAAAGAGAGGGTTATGCTGAGCCCTTTCTATTGTTGCAGGAGTGGGAGTACTTGGGTTTTCGTCATCTGCATTTCCTCCAAGTGCTTCTTGAAATTCATTGAGATTTTCCTCTTCTTCTTCTTCCCTTTCTATTTCTCGTTGCCTTGACTGTGATCGGGTTTGAGCCATTTTGCTTGCAAGCTGTTGTTGAAGTTGTGTGAAAATAATGATGAGTTTTTGATGAAATGAAAGGTTGATGGTTGGTGAATTGTGTTGCACGTGGATCTCTAGCACTTTTAAGGTGGATGTAACCAAAATTCCTTCTTTGAATTGCTTGTTTGTTTGATAAGTTTTGATGTGATAAGGTGTAGAGAAATTTGAGATGTGTTACAGATTGAACTACCTAGTAATGAGAGGATTCACTCATGAACTAGTTTTAACCTGCGTAGATGTGTCTCTTAGGATGAGCTTATCCTAGATGTAGAAACAATCTAAAAAGTGATGTGATGTGTTTGATTTCAAGCAATATCTAAAAGACAACTTGGGACAAGAACCTCTTAATGTTTTGAGAGTTGGGATGGATTGATGATGAAGTGATGATGTATGAGTGAGATGATGGATGAAAATGTTTTCAACTTCAATAAAAACTTTGTGTTACAAATGGGACAAACTCTATCTCTTCCCTTTCGGGTGTTGGTGGTATTTCTCGAGCTGTGTTGTATGTGATACAGACGTTTGGGAAGAAGTTGGGATTAATCTTTCCTCCTTGGTTTTTGTGATAACTCAGAGCTCTATATTGCATAAAAGCTCTGCGGTTCAATGATTCGGAATCAAATTCGTTTGTTTTTTCTTGAAGGTATAGACGCATGCGATGTAGAAAGACTCTATGGGAGACAAAGATTTGTCGATTGATATAGAAGAATTTCCTCCTTTTGATCAAAGCCTTTGAGCTTAATGGTCTTCTTTTCAAGTTGATATTCTGATGACACTTCTTCTTTCGCAAGATGTGAAGAATGGTCATAAAATTTGACTCTTTGTTGTTTGTACCTTGTTTTTGATGTTTTTGGTTGTTTTGACAGATGTTTGGTTGGATGAATACTTTGTTTTTGGGAAGTGATTTTCTGATTTTTCTTTGACAAGAAAACAAAGCAAGCACACAAACACAAGAATGTTGCCCCAAAGGCACAAATGAGTATGGGTCTAGATCAACCCAATCCTTGGACTTTTATATGACCCTTCCTTTAGATGTATTTTAAGGTGTATTTCCAAAGCCTGAAGTCGGCTCAATTTGCACTTGGTCTTTAAAACGAACACATTTCAAACACTTTTTATCCCTAAGGTCAAATGGCCAGTTGTGATAAATTTAGCCCACATCTTGATATTTCTTCGACTTTGGTACTACATACCTTATGAATCCCGCCGTGGCAGGTAAGGATGTGATATACTAAGTCTTGCACGAGCATAACAAATAGATGATCCCTATGATGGGGGAGTCACCACTTTTATCAAGCCACAAGTGACTTTTCAAAAAGCTATGTTTCTACTCAAGGAAATATGTATGGTGAGTATCTTGGGAGCAAAACCATCTATGCTCTTGCACTAAATTATATCACAAATATCCTCAATCAATAGAATGGGTGGGCTACTACTAAAAGGTGTTTAGTTATGTTCAATGTTTTTGGACATAAGTTCATTCTGCAGTGACTCACTTAAGAGCCTTGTAACTGGTGGTGGGGCCCATTTGTCCTTTCGGCCAGTTACACTGTAGGAACAGCTATACCCAAGGCTACAACTTTCGCTCTCACCTGATTTCTATAGCAGCTCGAAGGATTTACTGCTCGAGGTCGTTCCCAAGAGTATCGATCCCTTGGCAGGCCTCTCTTAAAAAGATAAAATTTTGAGTGTTACTAACACTTTTCTCTTGCACCTAGGACCACGAAAGCCAAGGGAGAGGATAGTGTGTGTTAGAGGTAGGACCACTCGACTGACTTTTTGCACAAGTGTGCCAAGTACGAAAGACACTTGTTCTTTTTAATCCACCATTACAAATGTGATCTAACTATTTGGAGATGTTGCTCCAACAACCATGGTGTTCTTTTTAACTTCAAAGGCAATGTGTTTTGTAACCTAGAATTCGGAAATCCTGGTCAACTTAAAGAAAAACACGTTTGCTTGAAGTAAAATTTGTTTTTGCAAAAATCAAAACAAGTGGATTGTTCTTTTTATTTGCCCAAAAATTGAAGTGTGGCTTGTGATTTTTAAGTTTGATGTAAGAAAGAAAATTTGTTTTTTTGATTTTAAGCACCAAAACAAAATGTATCCCTAACTTGCAATGAAAGCAAAATTTTGAAGTTTGTTGTTTTTTTTTTTTTTTTTGCAATAAAGAAAGATGAATTTTCTTTTTAAGCACCAAAAAGTTTGAGGTTCATTTTATGCACTCTAAAATAAAATGTGAGGTTTATTTTAACTTGT
This sequence comes from Cryptomeria japonica, assembly GCF_030272615.1. Classification (NCBI taxonomy): domain Eukaryota; kingdom Viridiplantae; phylum Streptophyta; class Pinopsida; order Cupressales; family Cupressaceae; genus Cryptomeria; species Cryptomeria japonica. The sequence goes on from NC_081413.1 coordinate 553,674,551, forward strand.
GCAAGAAGGAAAAATGGATTCTTTTTAACCAACTTTTGTTTGAAAGAAAGTAAAAAAGAAACTTTTAAAGCATTTAAACTAACTCCTTCCCTTGCACAAAAAGATTAGAACCTGCATAAAAGACAATTAGTTAGAAAAATCTGCATGTTTTGGTGGGCTTCTACAAGCCTAATTTTTATTTTTTTTGGTTACAAGGTGATTTGTACAACATTTTGTTACAATAGCGCTAGTCTGCGTTTGAACAGAGGCGCTATTTAACACAAACACACTAAAAGAAAGGGAAAGAAAGAGAAGGGAAAAGAGCTGAAACAAGGTGAATAGCACCAAAACAATGTCAAACGTGCCAAAACAATGTCAAAAGTGCAACCTGTGTGACATTTTCAACATTCAAACATGTTATTGGTTAAAAAAAAAAAGTTGATCTTTGTGGTGTTTGGATTCACGTCGGGTTCACCAAATGATGCTCTGCAAACAGGATTAGAAAATCTGTTTGATGGCAACACACACAAGAGCACAAGAAACAAACGTTAGTGTTAGCAACAAAAGATTATCCTAAACAGGCATATCAAGAGAGATATTAAGCATGAAATAGAAAGCATATAAACATAGAATAAAATAGCTAATCAAGATGCTCATAGTTGCTCCTCCCTTGTTCCTCTCCTCTCCAAGTCCCAAATGAGTGTAGCTCTCAGCTTTTAGCACTAGCCATGGATGCCATATGGAGATTCAAGATAGTTGAATATGATAAGCAAATGCTATGCAAGTGTAGATAGTGATGCTATGAGAAAGCTCTATGCTAATGCCAGTATAACAACAATACTCTAATGCTTCTCTTTTTGCTTGAGGAGAAGGGTTCTATTTATAGAAGAAATGGGAAAATGAAGGGTTAAGATTGAATGGTTTAATCAAGGGTCAAGTTTGAAAGTTGGGGATCCATGTGCACAATTGGCACCAATAAAATGGTGACAAGTGTCAACATAGGATTGGGTTGAGAGAAGAGGTTGGAGACATTAAAGTCCTGAGAAGACCTCATGGTTATCTAGAGGCTAAGGGTCAAGTCCAAATTAAGATTACCCACTGGATTAAGAGTTAATCCAAGGATAAACCTTTGTGCAAATGTTTAAGAGATAATCATGGTCAAAACATTAATGGCCTGATGAGACCTTTGGGTTGGGTAGAGGTTGAGTCAAAACAAATGTTTTAACCATGTGGGAGGGTTTGAGGTAACCATTAATGGTTATTGGAGACTTTGGGGATTAAGTGGTTGAAGGTTGAAAGCCTTCAATGGTTATCAAAGACTTTGAGCCATTTAGTGGTTGAAGGTTGAAAGCCTTTAATGGTTATCAAAGACTTTGAGGGTTTGAGAAGTGACTTCCCTTTTGCTTAGGAATGTGACAAAGTTTAGAGAAGGGGTTAGGTTATTTAGAAGTGATTAGAAAATTCTAGAAGGGGTTTAGGCATGCAAGTGGATTTTGTAGGAAAATGCAAGTGGGAGAAATTTTGGTATTTTCAATTAAAATAAAATCATTTATTTCAATTAAATGGTGTAATTTGCATTTGGATAAATATTCAAATAAATATTAATTTATTTAAATGAGAAAAATGAAGATAAAGCATTAAAATGCTTGAAGACTTTGAGGGAAACCATTAAAGGCTTGAAGACTTTAAGGAAAACCATTAAAGTCTTAAGAAGACTATAGAAGGAAGCCATCAAGTTTGAAGACTTTAAAGCCATCAAGTTTGAATACTTTTAAGGGAAACCATTAAAGGTTTCAAGTGGGTGAGGATAAATAGGATTTTAAATAAATAATTTATTTAAAATGGTTGTGCAACTTGCTTTTGTAGGAAAATACAAGTGGGTGAGGATAAATAGGATTTTAAATAAATAATTTATTTAAAATAGTTGTGCAACTTGCATTTGTAGGAAAATGCAAGTGGGTAGAGGATAAAGGTGATTTAAATAAATGTTAATTTATTTAAATGTGAGAGGTGGGATTTTGGGGGATTTAAATAAATATTAATTTATTTAAATGTGAGAGAATATTTAATTAAATAAATATGATTTATTTATTTAATTAATGGTCTGAATTTGGTTAAGTGATTAAAATCAAATAAATTGAATAATTTATTTAATTAATAGGAGAAGAGGGTTAAGATGAATTAATTAAATATTAATTTAATTAATTATTAATTGATGGTTAAATAATCAAATAAATACTAAGTATTCATTTAATTAAGTGGATAGATTTATGTGACTACAAGAGTTTTAAAACATAACTTAAAATAGGAAAGGTTTTTTTTGGGACCAATAGTTTTTGAGCAAGAAACGTAAAAATTAAATAGACTAACTAAAGAACATCCACATCCTCATTTGTCTCTTCATCTTCTAGCTATGTCGCATCATCTATTGCCTCTTGGTCTTTTGCTATTGTATTAGTTACATTGCCCTAAGATAGTTGTGCCACCTGTAGATTTATTCTTTTCTTGTTCGCCTTGAAGTTGGAGAGAATTGGTGATAACTCTTCTGCTACAGGTTCAACTGTGGCTCCAACTCTAATCTTTCACTTGGCAACTCTTTTTCTAGCTTCAACAATATTCCTTGGAACATCTTTGACTTCATCACTAATATAATTCAACACCATGATTGCATCCTTTAGGCATTCCAGAGAGTTGGGACCAACATTAGTTGCAAAGGATAAAGTGAAAATTAATTTAATGAATTCCTTCATTCAATTTGTTAAACTCCTCCAAGTTGCCTATGACAAATCTAATTATAAAATACACCGAGATATATGGAGCCATTGAATTTTTCAATTTAATAATGTATAATAAAGTGAAACGATGAAAAAATTAAACACCTCAATATATCTCGATGTATTTTATATAGATTAAATAAATTTAAGATAGATATGCTAGTAGTAGTGAGAGCTGGAAAATGTTAGAGAACAAATTTGAATCTTAAGTTAATATACACATGTTAATTAGGGTATTCTATTTATTTATTTATTTATTTTTTTTTTTGGGGGGGGGGTAATTAAATAGCTGGAAGGGCCAGCTCCCATTATATTGAAATTAAAGTTTAACAACTGTCCAAGAAATTTTAAGAGAAATCATGTGATATAAGAAAAACCCATAATATAACAGCCCCACAATGATCATAGAATAAGGCTTGCCAAGCCAAAAAGATCCAAACAAGTCAAAATTCGATCTACTAATAGCCTAAACTAGTTTAGACTTAAACCAAATGCTAAAAGAAAAGGCACATACAAAACAAATTCATCAAAAAACCTGATTCACAACTGACCGACCCAAGAAGTAGTCCCCTTATCTTGATTAGTCCCCTAATTAGGTTATTCTATCATTATTAATATTAGTACTATATAAATATTATTATCATTGCTATAGTAATATAGGATTACATTAAAAATAAAATAATGTATGTGGAACATGAAACAATGTAACATGTACATTGGTGAGATGTAGAAAGTGAGAATACTAGTGTTCAACAAGACTGGTGGAGAGGTGACGAGGAAGCTTCACCATTGCCAAATGAAAGAGAATGCAAACAAGGATGCGATGGATGGCTAGGATAATGAAGAGGAGGATGTTGAGTTTGTTTCTTTCTCAACTCTTGATGTAGTTTGTTTTTGAGCAATCATGAAACTTGGGAAACGCTTAAACCGCACACACTAAGCTTACACTTCTAGACTTGAAAGTGTTAAACACTTAGAATTGACTAAAATTCTCTAAACTTAATTCATTGCTTAATATGTGATTTAAAGGTGACCATGAACTTAATGATGCCGAAGAATGGTACAGGTGTAATAGCAAGCACTCCCTTTGTGGAGACGACCATTGAAATTAATGTAATTTCGGGTGGTTTGAATTTTTTAGTGCTTCACCAATTCAGTAGCAACTGAATGATAGTGAAGTTGTTTCTATGTTTTGAGTTGCTAAAATTGGAGGAGCCCAGCCATGTGGATATTGATGCTACGAAAATTGTTCACATATCTTAGCAATATTGATGTGACAAATCTTAGCAATATTTATTGCCGAACGACTTTGTAATATAAACAGGTACGCGGATAGTGTCATGTTTTCTCTGCACATTTTTAGGAACTTTGACTGGAATTGTCCACTCACAAAGAACCTCACAAACTCAGGTACTTTTGATAAAGACGTAGAAGTAATTACATGACAAGTTCATTAAACCTATAGTTTGACTCACTAGTTTATTTGTTTTTTTCTATTAAATCCTTGTTGACCTGACCAATCTCTTTCATTCCTCGCTTGATTTTTTATTTCACGTCGCAACGAAAGAAGACAATTTGGCAAATTTACACATTTCATGCGGACAATGAATCTTAACACCTACATAATCTAGCATTTGTCATGGATTGTAAAATTAACCTTTGAATGAGTTCACAAGAGTGGACTATACAACTTAACCTTTTCACAATATATAACAGGTGGGAAAATCTAACCATGTGCTACCAATTATATCAGGTGAATTATAAAATTTAATTTATGGATGACGTGTTTATATTTTTTTACCTTTCTTTGAGTTAAATATTAGAGACTTCACTTTTTTAAATTAAAAAAAGGTAAACTAACATTTTTATAATAGAATTAGATGTATATTGAGAATGAAACTTGGTACTCTTTGCAACATTAGTTTGGGATTCTTTTTTTTTAGGGGCTAGTTAAACTATTTTTTGTTAGAAGGCGATTTCGTCTTTCCATTCTTGTTATGAAATTACTAGATTGATCAAACTATTTCTAACATTTAACTCTATGAGAGAAATTGCATACAAGATTACAAAATAAGCATAATGGACAATCAATAACACATCATATGTCATGCTTCACATATGCACTCTACAAGGGAGCTCAATACAAATCTTAGGCAACCTTTAACACTAAACATGTGTGCTTTCTTTTTATAGATTCAAGATCATACAAAACCACCAAATGGTATTGGATAAACCATGTGTCTCAAAACCATAAGAGCACAAAATCATTGACCTTAATATTTAATTTTGGTACAAACATTTTGCAATATTAAATAAATTTTCAATGTGCAACCTTCTACATAAAATATCTAACCAATATTACAAGACAACTTTACACTTGTGAACCCCAAAAATATTGAATGTGGCTAAACTCACCTTGAAAGATGCATCAATGTAAATATTTATTTCACATAATTAAAATAATCTTTTTCTTGTGCAAGATGTACAACACCCTTTTTCCTAACAATTCTAGACTTTCCACTTGAAGAGACATATTTCTCTCTTGTGTTGGAAATTTTTTGCTTATTAGAACTATGTTAGCCATTGTCCCATTCTTTATGACTTCTCTTCTTAAATCCCTCTACTTTGTCTTGTCTTCTATGGGAAAAATAATGAGGGCCTTCCTTTAGAGTGTCTTAGAAGCTAAGAAGAATATTTCTACTTTCATGTGATGGTTGTTAGAGGATGTGTTTAAGTTAGACATGAGGTTTTGCATGTAGAGGCTATTGTAGCCAACTTTAGTTAGAGTAACTAACTTGTGAGGCTTCCTCTTTTTAACTCGTTTCTTGGTTCTTTCATCCTACAAATTTGTATTTATTATAGTTTATTTTTTGTCTAATATTTTGTAGCAAGATAGTTTTGATTATTTCCATCAAAGGTTTGTGTCTAGGTGTCTTATGATATTGTACCTACTTTTGTTATTAGTCATATAGGCCAAGGCATGCAATATAGGGTCAATTTTATTAATTAAAAGAATTGCTCTAGTTGGTTATAGCTTAAGATGATTTAACATACATGAATCAAATCTAACAATAAATTTATAAACAACTAGAAATACAGCTATAAGAAAAAAAGACATTATTTTAATAATTATCTACCCATCATTAAAATTAAGATGATCAAGAATATGAGATATACAAAAAAAAGTAAACCAATAAAAACAATGTTTCAATAGTTGAGCATGTTCCAATAGTTGTTATAACATTTGTTGATCCATATGCAGACCGTCCAACAACGTGTACTATAAAAGAATCTTTCTTTGATTTTTGATTTGATGCCCAATATTTTTAACAATATTGCACTAATAGTTGTGACTTTAAAGTTGTTAGTGTTGATGATGAGTACTCATAATTGACACAAAAATATTCCTTACATGTAAAAAGCAATAAATCATGTGATCGCATTAGCACATCAATAAAACATGATTTGGTGTACAATTATACAATCACTTTTATCTAACTTTTTTTTCCTTCCCTTTCAAACACCTCAACAAAAAACAAGATATATTCCTTACATGTAATATTTGTTGACCCATATATGGACTATGACATTTGTTGACCCATATACGGACTCCCCAACATTTTGGACTATAAAAGAATCTTTCTTTGATTTTTGATTTGATGCCAAATATTTTTAACAATATTGGACCCATAGCCGTGACTTTAAATTTGTTAATGTTGATGATGAGTACCCATAATTGATACAAATATATTTCTTACATGTAAAAAGCAACAAATCATGTGATCAGATTCACACATTAATAAAACCTGATTTGGTGTACCTTTGATCTAACTTTTTTTTCTCCCCTTTCAAACATTTCAAAAAAAAAAAGAAAGATAATGTGACATAATATTTAACAAGAACGCAAAGCGTCAAGTTCCTGCCATTAGAAAAAAAAGAGTAATAGATAAAGAGATAGAAAGATGTAGAGGTAGAGGTAGAGATAAAAATAGAGAGATATAGATAAGAAGATAGACATATAGGGAATAAGACGTATAGGGAGAGATAAAAGTAGAGAGATATAGAGAGAAATAGATAAAAAGAGATAATTGTATAGGGAGATGTAGAGATAAAGAGGAAGAGATAGCTACATATAGATGGAGAAATAGAGCTACATGTGGTACTATGATAGAAGAATACAGAGAGTCGACTAGAGCGAGAGAGAAATATAGGTAGAGAGAGAGGAGAGGGGGAGAGGAGAGAAGTTATTGTTATCAAACTTTAATTTAAGTAGTGAAATTAAATTAAAATTCCTTTTTAATATTTGAAAATAATATTACCAAAATTTAGTTAAATTATTCTCGTGGTTGAAAAGATTAATTTCTAATTATTGAAAATGAGTGCTACTAGAATATAAAAAATAATGTTTTAAAATTTTATCCATAATTCAACTAAAATTAAAAATTTATTACAAAATTTATATAATATGTTGATTGAGTTATCATGTCACTATATAAATTGGAATATTTGTAAATGGATATATAGAATAAACTTATTTATAAATTTAATCTTTCAATTGTTATATTTTTTTTATAAAACTACAAATTGTTACTTTCTAATTATTCATTTTTAAATAATTAAAATAGATGTTAAAATTGACTATAATTATTTTTGAACCACAATTCTTAATAAAGATGAAAATTAGTCCAAGGGGTTGAGCTTAATTGGTTAAAACAATGGGTTCTCACATCTAATCAAACATAATAATAATAATAATCGGCTTCGCCCCTATTACCTACCAAAAAAAAAAAAAAAAGATGAAAATTAAAAAATAATAAATCAATAAAATCAATATTCACAAATTATAAAATATTATAAAATTAAATTCTACTCCAAACAGAACATTTTAAAAATATACAAAATAAAATTTAAATTTAAAATTATAAGTAAAACTAAATTTTAAAAAGTAAAAAAATGAAATACAATCTGATGCCCTCCTAAATGGCACAATGTTAGTTTAAGATCAATCAACACAAAACACACAAGACGTTAGCGTTAATCAATCAAAAACCAAACACATGAAGGCATTCCAAGAGAGACACTAAAAACATGCTAATGAATCTAACTAAAGAAGTAAAGACAAATAGACATCTCCAACTATCTCTTAGCATGAGATTAGCTCCTTCTCCCTTGTTCCTCTCCTCTCCAAGTTCCAAAATAGTGTAGCTCTCAGCAGCTTTTTGCACTATGGATGCTTATGGAGGATTGAGATTTGTAGTATAGCTCCAAATATGAAATGAAAAGCTAATAGTAATGCTAAAATGATGTATTTTAACCAAAAGACAAAAGATTAGATTGTTTATGCTAAAATGCTCTCTAAAATGTCTATAGTCTAAATGCATACAAGTTTTCAGGATCTGGATTATGAAGGAATGGGCTCTATTTATAGGAAAAATGGAGCAATGGATGGCCAGGATTGAAAGGTTTAATCAAGGGTCAAGCTTGAAAGTTGGGGATCCATGTGCACAATTGGCACCAATGAAATGGTGACAAATGTCAACATAGGGTTGGGTTGAAAGAAGAGGTTGGAGGCATTAAAGGCCTGAGAAGACCTCATGGTTATCTAAAGGCTAAGGGTCAAGTCTAAATTAGGATTACCCACAGGATTAGGAGTTAATGCAAGGATAAACCTTTGTGCAAATGATTAAGAGATAATCATGGTCAAAGCATTAAAGGCCTGATGAGACCCTTGGGTTGGGTAGAGGTTGAGTCAAAACAAATGTTTTAACCATGTGAGAGGGTTGATTTAACCATTAATGGTTATTGGAGACTTTGGGGATTAAGTGGTTGAAAGTTGGAAGCCTTCAATGGTTATCAAAGACTTTGAGCCATTTAGTGGTTGAAGACTTGAAGCCTTTAATGGTTATCAAAGACTTTGAGGCTTTGAGAAGTGACTCCATTTTGCTTAGGAATGTGACAATATTTAGGGGATGGATTAGGCTAATTAGGAAGGGTTTAGAAGAATCTAGAAGGGGATTAGATTTTTGCAAGTGGATTTGGTGGGTGAGGGAAAATAGGATTTTATTAAAATAAAAATTCATTTATTTCAATAAATGTGTGCAAGTTGCATTTGTAGGAAAATGCAAGTGGGGGGGGGGGATAATGATTTAAATAAATGTTTTATTTAATTTATTTAAAAGAGGAAAAGGGAATTTTAATTAAATAAATAGATTTTATTTATTTAATTGATTGAAATTTGATTTTAATGAATTAATTAAAATAAATTGAATAATTTATTTAATTAATAGAAGAATGTTTGGGGATGATTTAATTAAATATTAATTTAATTAATTGGTGGCTAGTGGATTTTTAATCAAATAAATACGAAATATTCATTTAATTAAAATGGACAGATTTATGTGACTACATTTGCCCCTCTTTGAGATGGTGCAGTTTATCGCGTCGTTTCAAAGAAAGAAAAATAGGTGTGAAGAAATGCCCCATAAAATGTAAATTTAATGGGTGGTATGCCCCCTCGAGAGATGGGCCGAAAAATTTCGAAAAATCGGGTGATCTCTCGAAAAAGAATGAAAATTGGCAGGGTGATAGAAGAGAAGAAGTTAGGTATTCTGGTGAAAAATAGAAGAAATCGGGGGAAACAGGGAGAAATGGGAGGCTCGGGAAGTTCACGGGGACCACGGCGATGAGCAGGGCGAAGTTACGGTGACAGCGGGGGGTATAAATGGGGTGAAAGGGGTGAAAATAGGATCATTTGTGACCGCGACTAGTTGAAAACTTGAGCTCTGATAGTGACATTTGGAGGAGCAAGGAGGAGCTACGATGCCGTTTCTGATCACCGAGCACCGATTTGAGCGAGTGCGACGATTCCAGCGCCCAGCCGACTATGGACCAGCGGTACGCAAATTCGAAAACTTTCTTTTCATGCATTTTTAATATGTTTTTAGCTGAGTCCAAGTCAAGTCGGAGCAAGAGCGCTGGAACTATGTTTTTAGCGCTTTTGCTCCATGAAGTAGCGCTATTGTGTCGCAATAGCGCTTTTGTAAGCTAGTTTGAGCGCTTTTGCTATTAATTAGCGCTTTTGTAGGCAAGTTTTAGCGCTTTTGACAAATTAGCGCTATCGTAGGGTTAAGTGAGCGCTATTGATGGGTAATAGCGCTATTGTATAGCGTTTTTTAGCGCTTTTGGTGTTGTAGCGCGATTGTAGAAAGGTTTGAGCGCTATTGATGTGATTGTAGCGCTATTGTGTATAACTAGCGCTATTGTAGATAAAATAACGCTTTTGCCTTAGGATAACGAGATGCCCCAGTTTCGGACAAAATAAATCTCCGGATGACTAACGATTGATGGATGGCGAGGTGCAGTGGGAGTTGTTTTGAACCATAGCAGCCCGATGAGACTTAGGTCATTTGTTAGGATAAATGCCTGTTGAAGTCTAGGCGGCCATGATTGCTTACCTGTTGAGACCCGAAGATACTTGATCAAAGTATCTGATGATAGTCTAGGTTTAAACTTAAGAAAGTTTGATAACAAAACAACTGATGGTGGTTGGATGAATGTCTATGTGCAGGAGGATCTGCGCGTGTTGCAGTTACGCGAGCGCCACCCCGCGACACAGGGATTGCGGGATCGATTGACGCAGATAGAGATTGATTGTATTGCGGCTACTGGCCTCTACGAGGTGATGCATATGCCCATGATTCGGATGAATCACGGCCTGATCACAGCATTGGCAGAGCGATGGCACAGTGAGACGTGCACGTTCCATCTAGCCCAGGGCGAGATGACGGTGACTTTAGAGGATGTGTGGCGTATCCTTCGGATTCTGATTCGGGGGCAGCTGGTGACATATGATCGATCTTGGGGGACGGTGTCTTGCCAGAGGATATTTGATGAGGATGTATACATTGATGATGACTCGATCGCATGGGAGGATATAGCGGCACTATATGAGCCCCTTCCAGCAGTATTGTCAGGGATCGTCAGAGGACTTCTATGTCCCGACAGGCGGTCACATGGATTGGCAGTGGGATGGGGACAGGTGATAGAGATGATGGTGACTGAGGGGACCCGATATGCCTGGGGGTCGTGCGTGTTAGCGCACATGTATCAGGAGTTACACGAGGTAGTGTACCGGGGGAGAGGTTCGCTTGCAGTAGGCATGACGCTGCTGCATGTGTGGGCATGGGAGCATCTACCAGTGACTCGACCAGTGAGTCTGAGATTCCGAGCCGTGGACCAGCCCTATATGTTTATGTATAGTGGTATGATGAGCCAGCCCCACTTGGGGAAGTTAGAGTGGTGGCGGCGGGCATTGGATGACCTGGATGCAGTGATCTGGCGGCCATACTTGGAGTGTGAGCCATGGGAGGATGATGCGGAGGCACTACCGTATTGCTTCATGACCCGATTCCTCATTGGGAGGACCTCGTATCATGTAGAGAGACAGGTGCCGGGACGGGTGATGAGGCAGTTTGGACGGCAGCAGGGACTGCCGAGTGGATCAGGGCAGTATGCACGAGTGATCCGAGAGCGGTATGCATGGGGTCCAGTGCTACCGTATGATCAGGCACTGGCAGAGTTCCGGACACTGCAGGCGAGGCCATGGGACTTACGACCGAGGGTCGTGGATGTAGGTGTGACAGCAGAGTATACACAGTATCGGGCGGCGCACCCGATCCGACGGATATCAGACCCAGCTGAGCCGATCCCAGCGTTTGAGGATGAGAGGGGACGGGGACGAGGACGGAGAGCAGGAGGTCGAGGAGGAGGAGGAGGTGGAGATGGAGGTGGCGGAGGAGGTGGAGAGGGAGGTGGCGGAGGAGATGGAGGAGGAGGAGGAGGAGGATTGGGGATGCCGAGGCAGCGGAGAGGGAGAGGTGGACTACCTCTTCAGATATCACAGGGACCTTTGATGCAGGGAGGAGTGCAGCTAAGTGGGAGGGGGATGGAGAGAGAGATCCCGATGGCTACAGGTGCAGGGGAGGGTGGTGCAGGGGAGGGACCTAGTGGAGGGGGTGATACAGGTGCAGCAGCCATGGACATGGGGGAGGGAGTTACTGGGGATCTGCGGGAGCACATGATAGGTTATTTGCAGACCCGGGTAGAGAGATTAGAGGCGGAGGTAGCAGCTAGAGATGTGCAGCTATTTGCACGTGAGTCAGAGCTGACAGTGGTGCTGCGGGAGAGAGATACTGCGGTGGAGAGATTGGCGGAGCTGCAGGAGAGAGTGCGGACTGGTGCACAGGGGCCTTCAGGGGAGATTATGAGGGAGATGCGGCGAGCACAGGCGGAGATAGAGTACTGGCGGGGGTTATATGAGCAGGTGGTACCGATCAGCCAACGAGCTCTCAGTTACTCACAGATGCGGCAGGCCAGATCCGAGCGATCGCAGAGGATGCAGAGCAGTGGGGGTGTGATGGGTCCTCTACGGCAGGAGAGATCAGGGGATGCAGGAGGGAGTGGGGGTTCGATGAGGCCTCCACGGAGAGATGGATCAGGTGGTGCAGGTACCAGTGGTGGAGTAGGTAGGGGTGGTGGTGGTACAGCATCTGGCCAGAGTGGCATTTGAGAGAGCATTTTTGCATACATGTATTGTATCATTGTCTATTTTTGGACTGTATCTTGGATGGCTCTTGGTAGCCGATTTTTTGTAGACTTCATTGTACTCTGATATATGAGATGATATATATGAGGAGATCCCATATTGTGATGATTATACATGTGATTATGTATGGATGTTTATGCATGATGATGATTTATTGCTTAGATGTATATGTGTACATGTATGCATTTGATGAGATGTTTCTTTTATGCATGTTTTTATGATGATTTAGGATGTTGTATACTGACATATGAATGCAGGTTTATATGTATTTGTTGTATTTGATTTGTGATGTAATGCTTTATGTATGGAATGCCATGATGATATATGCTTATGCTTTGATGTATGAACAGGATTTTGATGGTGTTTCCTATTGCGATGCAATGATAAGATGATTTATGTGATGATGTCAATGCAATGGTTTTGAATGAATGATATATATGTATAAATATGCATCTAGATGTGTTTTTTAGATAAATGTAATATGGATAAACAAAATGTTTAAGTGCAAATGTTTATATGATGATGCCTAAATGAATGCAGATGGATAAACAAATGTAAAGTACAAATGTTTATATGATGATGTCTAAATGAATGCAGATGGATTAAACAAATGTAAAGTACAAATGTTTATATGATGATGTCTAAATGAATGCAGATGGATAAACAAATGTAAAGTACAAATGTTTATATGATAATGTGTTTTAAATGAATGCAGATGGACAAACAAATGTAAAGTACAAATGTTTATATGATAATGTGTTTTAAATGAATGCATACGTAAAATGGATATATGAAATGGTATGAACCAATGTTTTGTAAACAAATGGTCTTATGAATCTAAAATGCATTAAATATGAAAGTGGGATGATACTATAACTAATATTTGTAATAACTGTACCTTAATACAATTAAAAAGAGGATAATGAATGCGATGTGAAATGAATCCTAAAATGAGCATTATAAGATGCTTATTAATGAATGAATGAATGCACTTTGTAACTAAATGGATAAATGGATGTGTGTAATAATAAGTTGATAAGATGATAATGGATAATTTACACTGGATGAAATGTTTATTAAATGATTGAAAACAACCAAAGACAATTTGATCCCATGAATGAATCTAATTATTTATGATTGATGCGATGATGAAAATGATTTTTAATGAAAACTAATGTCAATAATGAACTATATGCAATGTTTTAAGTTTAAAAATGACATGAATGGACATAATGCAAGATGCACCTAAATGCAATGATGATATTGCCATGAGGAATGCAAGGTTTTTTAAGACTTTGCATGATGCACTGATGATGTATCAGAGTACTCGGTCGTGATTGTATCCAAGACCAGCTTAATTTTCTCATTTTTTGCATATAAAACCTCTATATGAATAAGTGAACGGATGGGTGATATGCAACGGAATGCAATATATAAACAGATGAGATGAAATGACGATCCATAGTGCTCTATTTTCATCATTGAGCTTTAAAATGTTGGAAGAGAATACAAGCATCTTGACACAATAATTCAAGATGACCTGAGTATTTCTTTCATGGATTTTAATATAGCAAGTTAATACAAACGACTTGATATAAGGGTCAAGTCGACCAGAGTATTGCTTGCGGAACAGACAAGGATTATCTCCTTTTGTGCATGACTTGGATCGTCCTCCTTGACCTTAGGCTGATCAGATCTTGAGACAAGTGCATACCGTACTAAGAGATAAAAACCTGTATCCAGTTTGGATGAGGTAGGAGGAACCAAAGGAAGAGCATTGTACCTGTAAACAAATAGTATATACATAAAGAATAAAGAATAAGGATCCTTGGTAATGGTTCATGCTCATATGGTCGAGGTATACGCTGTAGTCAGCAAGCCGTAGTGATCTATGACTGCATTTTTGCCTATGATCACATAGCTTAGTGAACTTCCCACATAGACACCATTAGTACATGCCCCAGAACTTCATCGGAAATAACGCGCAAATGATACAAAACAATGCTGCAAGATCCTGATACAGATAAACAAATGATTGTACTCACAAATCAACCAAGTATTTGATAGCTTAACATAATTTTCTTGTCAAAGAAAACGTCATCTTGTCTTTGTTTTGGTAAGGAAGGATACATCCTTGGTTAAAGACAGGTTTGGATTGTTGATGTTGATTGTGTTGGTCGAGTGATAAGTGGTCATTTGTGTGAGTATTTTGTCAATGTTTGTTTTGTATCTGATCGGATGAATATGTACAAGGTGTTGTCATGTTTTTTGGGTGATTTTCGATGGTTTTTCCGATGTTTTTGGATTTTGTGAAACATTTTTGAATGTTTTTGGATTTTGTATTGTTTTTGAATGTTTTTGATATTTTCTGGGACATTTTTGAATTTTTTTTTTGATAGTTTTGATGATTGCCTGAATGAAGAGCGTAATGACACATAAGACAATGTAGAATCCACTTCCATCAATAGGTTAAGGGAATTGCCCCCAAGTTGGACATGATTTATGAAAAAGCGGGATGCCAGACGCATGAAGTACTTTCTTGGATTACAGATCAAATAACAAGCCATGGTTAGATGGATGGATGTATGTATGTATGAATGTGATCGCAACGAGCTTGAAAGATAATGTAGCCATAGCCTTTACGAGTGGCGCCTGTTTGCCAGGTTTTCACCACCGTACTTACCCAAGGTGCCACCGGAGTGGTTGTTCACCGTTTGGATGCATGATTTTTTTTTTTTTTTTTTTTTACTTTTTTGAATGTTTTTGTATTTTCTTCAGGACATTTTCTGAATGTTTTTGATAGTTTCTGATATGCAGGGGAGCTTGATGTCTTGTACACCTTAGGTATAAAACCGTTTGAGGTGCATGCTGTTGATTGGATCTGCAAGCGGTTCTCCTTCTGATGTAGCCAATTGATATGCCCCGGACCCGAATACAGCAGTGATAACATATGGGCCCAGCCAGTTTGATTCAAACTTGCCTTGATGTTCTCTATTTGGTTGGTTGCAAGGATTCTCTCGAAGAACAAGATCACCTATCTCAAATGTACGAGATCTAACTCGGTGATTGTAACTTCTACTCATGCACTGCTGATAGGCTTTGAGGTGATTGTATGCAGCTTGTCGCTTCTCATCAAGTAACTCTAAGTCCTGAAGGCGTGAGACTCTGTATGCTTCATCATCGATGAGATTATGCAAGGAAACCCGTAGTGATGGTATCTCAACCTCAATAGGTAAGATAGCTTCTGCACCATAGACCAATGAATAAGGAGTTGCACCTGTAGGGGTCCGAATGCTAGTTCGATATGCCCATAGCACTGGATTTAGTTGAACATGCCAATCACGGCCGGCATCATTGACTGTCTTCTTTAGGATCCTCAGTATGTTTTTATTGGATGCTTCAGCCTGACCATTGCCTTGTGGGTAATAGGGAGTGGAAAAGCGGTGTTGGATATGAAATTTCTCACAAAGCTCACGGACATCCTGATTTTTGAAAGGAAGACCATTATCTGTGACAATGGACATGGGCACACCATACCGGCAGATGATGTAGTTGAGGATGAATGAGGCGATCTGCTTGCCAGTGACTTGGGTAAGTGGGACAGCTTCGATCCACTTTGTGAAATATTCGGTGGCGGTAATAATGAATATATGGCCATTGGATGAAGATGGATGAATCTTACCCACAAGGTCAAGGCCCCATTGATAGAAAGGCCATGGTGTCGTGATTGGTTGCAGTTCCTGGGCCGGTGCATGTATCAGGTCGCCATGAACTTGACATTTCTTGCATTTCCTGACAAAGTAGTAGGAATCCTTTTCCATAGATGGCCAATAGTATCCAGCTCGCATGATCTTCTTGGCTAGTGATGGACCACTTGAGTGAGTCCCGCAAATTCCTTCATGTACCTCTTCCAAAACCTTTGTTATCTCATCTTGTTCTAGACATCGAAGGAGAGTACCATCAAGACTACGTCGGTATAGGGTTTCGGCAATAATGGTATATCGAGCAGTTTGGCGAATGAAGGTTTTTCGTTGGTTATTTGATTGGTTGGGAGGAAGGGTATGATCGCGGAGATAGGTGTAGAACTCACCGTACCATGGGGATTCAGAACCAACAAGGTGACATATCGTTTCAGATTCAGGGATATCATAAGCGGGGATCCAAAGCTGTTCTACCAAGAACTCGTAGCGTGTTGAATTTTGTGGAAGATCTAGTAGAGATGCGATGGTAGCCATGGCGTCAGCAGCTCGATTCTGATCTCTTGGTATCTGCTCAAAAGTGATAGTAGTAAATGATGTCTTTAGAGTGTCCACCATTTGCTTATATGGCATGAGTTTATCATCTTTGGTCTGATATTCATCTGTTGCTTATCGAATGACTAGTTGGGAATCGCCATATACTTGTAGTTCTTGTAATTTCCATTGTACGGCTAACCGGAGTCCTGTGATCAAGGCCTCATACTCTGCTATGTTGTTTGTGCATGGAAATGTGAGCCTGTAAGACTTCGGGATGCTGTCACCTTGAGGTGTGATAAACAAAATGCCTGCCCCTGAGCCGTGCCTAGTGTATGAACCATCAAAATATAGTTTCCATGGCTGTGCTTCTGTGATCATGAATATCTCTTCATCTGGAAAATTGGAAATGAGAGGATGATCGCCTATGAGTGGTGCATCGGCCAACTGATCTGCAATGACCTGACCTTTGATAGCTTTACGGTCCACATATTCGATGTCAAATTCACTCAGAATCATCACCCACTTGGCCAAACGACCTGTCAATGCTGCTTTGCTGAGTAAGTACTTGAGTGGATCAATCTTGGCGATGAGTTGTACCTCGTGTGTTAATAGATAGTGCCGCAATTTAGTGGCTGCCAGGATTACTGCTAGGCAAGCTCGCTCAATAGGTGTGTAATTGAGTTCATAGCCAACCAGTGTACGAGAGATGTAGTATACAGCACACTCTTTGCCTTCTGCATTATGTTGTGCCAGTAGCACACCCAGTGCTGTACTTGTTGCTGAGATATAAAGTAACAACGGTCTACTTGGATCTGGTGGCATCAACAATGGTGGATTCATGAGATAGTCTTTAAGTGCCTGAAATGCTTGCTGGCATCTATCATCCCATTGAAAGCGTATGTTCTTGTGTAGCAGATGTGTGAAGGGGTGACACTTATCAGCCAATTGTGCAATGAATCTTCGAATGGATTGAAGCCGCCCTTGTAGTGTCCTTAGCTGATTGATATTCTTTGGAGGTGGCATGTCCATTATTGCCTTAACCTTTGCTGGATCGACCTCAATGCCTTTGCTTGAGACAATGTATCCTAGAAGCTTCCCGGAGGTCACTCCAAAGACACATTTCTTTGGGTTGAGTCGAACATGTTATTGTTCCAGTCTATCAAAGATTCTCTCTAATATGTCCAAATGACCTTCTCTAGTGAGTGATTTTGCTAGTAAGTCATCCACATAATCTTCCATCATAGTATGCATCATGTCATGGAAGATGGTGGTCATTGCTCTTTGATAGGTCGCTCCTGCATTCTTTAGACCGAAAGGCATTACATTCCAGCAGTATGTGCCCCATGGACATGTGAAGGCTGTCTTATGTTGGTCCTCTGGTGCGATCTTTATTTGATTGTATCCTGAAAAGCCATCCATGAGTGAAAGCATGGCATGTCCTGCTGTTAGATCCACTATGATGTCGATATTTGGTAGGGGAAAGTCATCCTTAGGACATGCCTTATTCAGATCTCTGAAGTCAGTACAAATGCGGATGCCCCCTTTTGGTTTGCCGACTGGCACAATGTTGGAGATCCATTCTGCATAATCAATTGGTCTAATGAAACCAACATCCAGGAGTTTCTTGAGTTCTGTTTTGACTAGCACGACAATCTGAGGATGCATCTTACGAAGCTTCTGCTTGACAGGTTTGGCTCCTTTTGCTACTGTGAGATGATGCATGACTAAATTAGGATCAAGCCTAGGCATGTCTGCATATGACCATGCAAAGTTGATCTGACGCTTCTGGAAGAACTCTATAAATTTAGGCTGTTCCTCTGGAGTGAGAAGGGATGCCAGATGTATAATATGAGGATTTTTAGGAGTCCCCACATTGTATTCTTTGGTTTCCTCGATAAGAATCGTTGATCGTTCCTGTTGTGTACTAGCAGGGAGAATGTCAAACCCTTCATCCTCAGGCGCCTCAGAGAGGTTTTCACCGTTGGATACGCTCTTTCTTTTTACTTTTGTCGGATCAAACAGCGCCACAGTGTGGTTTTCACTGGAAGATCCATGTTTTAATGTTATATTTTTGCAGCTGAAGGGTTTGGCATCCGCCCCGAAGTATGCGGCGCTATTAAGTTCAATGGCGAATCCAGCTTTGTGATCCCCGCTTGGTAGATTATCCCTTAATTCTAAAAAGTCAATGATAGCCTCATCGTTCTGGAAGAGGTCAAGACATGGGGGATTTGATTGGTTCCATTCGATGAGTTCAGGGTGGATAATGGGCATTACTTCATCGATTAGATTAAGTTCGTTAGAGGTATCAGTGAGGGTTAAGATAGTGTGGTGAAGGTTGTTGATGGTACTCTCCCTGTCAGAATCAGGCATAGGATGAGACGTAGGGTCTGTGGAAGATGTTTCCAGCTCAGGTACCCAAGTGGTCTTTATCTGTGCTTCTCCGTAAACAGGTATGTCTTTGCGTGGCGGAGGTGGTGATGTGTCTTCCTCATCTGAAGTGTTAAGCTGTACAGAATCAAATTCCCACTCATGTGAGTCGGTCTCTGAATCACTCTCCAGCATCCGATTGCTATACCATACTGGGATGTTGCTGGAGTTGAATATTGCAGGCGTGATTGGTTTATGTATCTTTGTAGTGATCGGTGCTGTAGGAACCATGATGGGGATTAAAGGATTTGTCACTGGAAGTATCGGCAGTGTTGATTTAGTGGCTTCTATTGGAACGACTGGTGCCATAGATGCTGCTGCGGGTTCTGAGATAGTTGCTGCTGCTAATGGTGCTGCTGATGGGATTACTGGTTCGTTTGGTGGGATGATTGGTATTGTAGATGGTTGTAGTGGGTTTGTGAGCCTCGATGGGGCAGTGGGGATAGTGTTTGATGGTGCTTTGATTATGAAAGGTGTCCTCTTTGCAGTAGGCGGGCAAAATGATTTGCTAGGTTTTCCTTTGAATCTGAGTTTAGGAAGGATCTCTTTTTCAAAACCTAGGCCTGTATTACCTTTGGGCTTGAATTCCGGCAGCAGCGGTTCGTGTCGTCCTTGTTTGCAGTATCCCAAAGCACTCTGACCATCATATCCCATTCTTTGCATAATGAGGAGGCCTTTGCCATATTGTTCTGTAGGCAGTGTAACTCGCGGTATGTCAGTGGTGATTGGATCTTTATAGATCCAGTCTGCTAGGTCCTCATCTGGTGTTTCTTCCTCTTGACTCTTTCCAAGGATGAAAGGCGTTAAGGCACATGCTGGTGTGATTAGTGATTGTTGGAGCAACTGCTGTGGTTTACCATGTGTTCTAGAGGAAGTGGGCATTTGTCCCACACAAAAGAGCTGACTCAAGTTGTATTCTCCAGGACCTTCCTCTGCGACTTTCATCTTAAGCTTTTCTTGCTTGGGTATAGGAGTGTTTGAACTGGCAAGAGAGGCAGGACTTATATATGATGTGGAGGAAATGGCTTCCCTATTATTAGGAACAGTAATCTCTGGTTGATGGCTGATATTATGGCAAAATGCAAAGGGATTTGCATCGCCCAGGATTGTGATCTCGACACCGTTATGTGGGAACTTGATACATTGATGGTAGGTAGATGGAACAACTTGCATGGCATGTATCCAAGGTCTCCCTAATAATAGATTATATGGCAGAGGAAGGTCCAGAACCTGACAAATGATATGCTTTACCACAGGGCCCACTCGGATTGGTAGTACCACAGCTCCTTTGGATGAACGCTCTGCATCATCATAGGCCTTGATGGTGATCTTCTTGCGAGGATCCACTGATTCTATTGCATATCCCAATGCTGTGACCAACTATAGTGTGCAAATGTTTAGGCCTGCTCCATTATCGATCAAGACTCGCTTGATCCTGTGTTGGTTGACAAAGCCTTCAATGTGGAGTGAGGCATTATGAGGTTGTTGGAATGAAGAGTTGTCACTTTCGGAAAAAGTGAGACAAGGTGATGACTTTAGATTTCCAACCATGGCTTGAAATTGGTCCGTATTCAAGTTTGCAGGGACTGACGCCTCTTGGAGTGCTTGATCCAAGATAGTTTTATGAGATGGTGACAGGCATAATAGCTCTAAAATGGATATAAGCGCAGGCGTTTTGTCTAATTGTTCCACAAGATTGTACTGCTTTGGGATGGAGGTGGTGCCTTGTGGAGCTGCCTTGATGGTAACTTTGCCGCGACGCGTAACAACATTGCAATTTGAGGTGGGATTTTTGAAGGTGATAGTTGCAATTTGTTCACTGGCATCATATAGGTGATTGACAGTGTAATTATACGCAGCTTGCGTATAATCAGTGGTATCAGGACCTCGTCTGGACGTGGAAGGACCCCTTTGATCTTGCGATGGAAGTGGATTTTTGAACATCTGATGATCATTATTGGTTGTTTTTGGGTCATGCCCTTCAATTTCAATTTCTCCTCGGTCAATAAGATCCTGAATGAGATCTTTCAATCGATGACAATTACTTGTCTTGTGTCCTCTTCCTTGATGGAATTCACAATGTTCAGTATCTCTCCACCATGCCGGTTTGACCTGAGGCTCATAATTTGATAACTTAGGTAGAGTGATCAAATTCTGAGAAATGAGTTGTCGCATCACTGTTTCAATGGGTTCCCCTAAGGGAGTGTATGTGCGTTTTTGTTTTTGTGGACGGGGTCTTGGTTCATCATGAGATGTGATGCGACCTTGATTAGGAAGAACATTTGTGTTATTTTGAGGTGGAGGATTTTGTCCTGCAAACCGAACCACAGGTTGTGCATTTTGGACAGTCCGAGCATCCACAACTCCATCGTTGACGATATTCTTATTCTTATTCCAGAAGTTCGGTTTATCGCTATTGAAGCGCGGGCGAGGACCATCTTTGGGTTCATTAAAGATTTTGATGAGTCCTTTTTTGATGAGTGCCCTTTCACATTTTATACCTTTGGTGATCATATCGTTAAAAGAATCTGTATCTTTGACATCCAGGTGAAATTCCATTTCTTCGTTTAAGTTGGAAATGAAAATTTCCACTAGTTCTCGTTCAGGTAACTGAAGAGAACGTCTGCTAGACATTTGGTGCCATCGTTGCAGGAATACTGAGAATAATTCACCTGGTTTTTGTTTGGTGTTGCATAGATCAGCCATGGTGATGTCGCGTTCAATATTATAAGAGTAATGAGATAGGAACTTCTGGATGAGTTCCTCAAATGTTCTTATGCCACCTGGTAGTCGGGAAAACCATGATGTGGTTGTTCCTCCCAAGATTTGGGGAAAAAGGCACATTAGGTATGTGCCCTCATAAGCCACTTCAAGACAAGCGGAATGAAATTCTCGGACATGATCGCGGGGATCTCCCTTTCCTCTATATTTTTCAAATTTGGGTGTTTCGAATCCGCGTGGAAAGGGTGGCATATAAAGATTCCTATCAAACGGATAGGGACAGATGTCGTTAAGTGAGAATTGATTGGTCTTAACACCACTATGAAGTTGTTGGGCGAGATTCTCGACTTGTTGCCGCAACATCTCCATTTCATTAGGAGGAGGAGGTGGTGGGTTACCTCGAGGGATGTTATATCTGATGGGATCTCTACGCCTTTCTTCCTCATGGTGACTTTGTCTTTCTGATGCTTGTCTTAATTGGGCAAGATCAAAGTCTGAGGGGAGTTTGGCTCCTTCTTGAGCGAGTTTTAAGAAGTGAGCATCTGCGTTGCTCCTTAGTATTTCATCAAATAATCTGTTAAAATGAGGATTATGTTGAACCCTTTCGATTGTTGAAGGAGTGGGTGTACCTGGGTTTTCATCATTCCCATTTCCTCCAAGTGCTTCTTGAAATTCATTGAGGTTGTCATCTTCTTCCTCAATTTCTATTTCTCGTTGCCTTGATCGTGATCGGGTTTGAGCCATTTTGTTTGCAAGTTTGTTTTGAAGTTGATTGAAGATGATGATGAGTGGTGATGAAATGAAAGATTGATTGGTTGGTGATTTGTGTTGTATGGGGATCTCTAGCACTTTAAGGTAGATGTAACCGAAATTCCTCCTTTGAATTGCTTGTTTGTTTTGATAAGATTTGATATGATAAGGTGCAGAGAAATCTGAGATGTGTTACAGATTTAACTACCTAGCAATGAGAGGATTCACTCATGAACTAGTTTTAACCTGCGTAGATGTGTCTCTTAGGATGAGCTTATCCTAGATGTAGAAACAATCTAAAAAGTGATGTGATGTGTTTGATTTCAAGCAATATCTAAAAAGAGAATTTGGGACAAGAACCTCTTAATGCTTTGAGAATTTTTGGGATGGATTGATGATGGAATAATGATGTATGAATGAGATGATGGATGTTTTTGTTTTCAACTTCAATCTTTCAATAAAAACTTTGTGTCACAAATGGAACAAACTCTTCTTCTCCCCTTTCAGGTGTTGGTGGCACTTCTCGAGCTGTGTTGTAGGTGATACAAATGTTTGGGAAGAATTTGGGATTAATCTTTCCTCCTTGATTTTTGTGATAACTCAGAGCTCTATATTGCATAAAAGCTCTGCTGTTCAATGATTCGGAATCAAACTCGTTTGTTTTACCTTGAAGATAGAGACGCATGCGATGTAGAAAGACTCTATGTGAGACAAAGATTTGTCTATTGAGATAGAAGAATTTCCTCCTTTTGATCAAAGCCTTTGAGCTTAATGGTCTTCTTTTCAAGGTAATATTCTGATGACACTTCTTCTTTCGCAAGATGTGAAGAATGGTCATTGTAGACACTCAAAATTGTCATGTCTAATTAAATAAATATTTTATTTATTTAATTATCTAAGCCTAATTCTTCTATTAATTAAATAAATCCTTATTTATTTAATTAAT
This sequence comes from Cryptomeria japonica, assembly GCF_030272615.1. Taxonomy (NCBI): domain Eukaryota; kingdom Viridiplantae; phylum Streptophyta; class Pinopsida; order Cupressales; family Cupressaceae; genus Cryptomeria; species Cryptomeria japonica. Next base: position 553,697,987 of record NC_081413.1, read on the forward strand.
TCATTTATCCTCTTCTAGCCTTATTTCTCATTTAAATAAATACATTTATTTATTTAAATTATCCTTTTCCTAAATTAAATAAATATTTTATTTATTTAATTGATCCCATTTCTTCTATTAATTAAATAAATCATTATTTATTTAATTAATTCATTATCCTTTTCTACACATGACACATGTCATTCATCTCTTAATTCATACACTACCTACCTCTTTCATTATTTTATTATTTCTTTTACCTACCCTCTAATCCTAGCCGACCTCTCTTTTTACACCTCTCAATCTTAACCCTCCATTTCTTATTGTGTCTTCTATTTAAGGAGATGCTTTCTTCATTGTCAAACCCTAATGACTGATTTTGGAATACTTGGCTACACTACAATTCCACTTGCAACCACATTCCGTTCTTTGTTGAGCTCTTGTGCATACAAAAATCTGAGAGCAAGCATATCAAACAAGATCAATGGAGATAGGAAGAATGGAGATCAAAACCCTATTGGACATGTGACGGTATAATCTTTGTGATTTTGAGTTATTTTGCATTGTCTTAGGTAATCTTCATATGTTATGGTGGATCTTTGTTGATTGTTAGGCTAGGGTTTGGTGGTTGAATTCATTTAGCCTTTCAATTTTGTTATTATTGTTATCCATTTTCACCATACACAGTCATAAATTTTGTCTATTTCTGTTGTTTGCACTTTGTTTTTGGTATTTTTGGTTGTGTTGACAGATGTTGGATGAGTACTTTGTTTTTGGGATTGATTTTCTGATTTTTCTTTGACAAGAAAACAAAGCAAGCACACAAACACAAAATTGTAGCCTCAAAGGCACAAATGAGTATGGGTCTAGATTAACCCAATCCTTGGACTTGTTTTTGACCCTTCCTTTAGATTTATTTTAAGATGTATTTCCAAAGCCTGAAGTCGGCTCAATTTGCTCTAGGTCTGTAAAACGAATACACTTCAAACACTTTTTATCCCTAAGGTCAAATGGCCAGTTGTGATAAATTTAGCCCACATCTTGATATTTCTTCGACTTTGGTACTACATACCTTATGAATCCCATCGTGGCAGGTAAGGATGTGATATACTAAGTCTTGCACGAGCATAACAAATAGATGATCCCTATGATGGGGGAGTCACCACTTTTATCAAGCCACAAGTGACCTTTCAAAAAGCTATGTTTCTACTCAAGGAAATATGTATGGTGAGTATCTTGGGAGCAAAACCTTCTATGCTCTTGCACTAAATTATACCTCAAATATCCTCAATCAATAGAACAGGTGGGCTACTACTTAAAGGTGTTTAGTCATGTTCGATGGCTTTGGACATAAGTTCATTCTGCAGTGACTCACTTAAGAGCCTTGTAACTGGTGGTGGGGCCCATTTGTCCTTTCGGCCAGTTACACTGTAGGAACAACTATACCCAAGGCTACAGCTTTCGCTCTCACCTGATTTCTATAGCGGCTCGAAAGATTTACCGCTCGAGGTCGTTCCCAAGAGTATCGATCCCTTGGCAGGCCTCTCTTAAAAAGATAAAATTTGAGTGTTACTAACACTTTTCTCTTGCACCTAGGACCACGAGAGCCAAGGGAGAGGATAGTGTGTGTTAGAAGTAGGTCCACTCGACTGACTTTTGTGCACAAGCGTGCCAAACACGAAATTCACTTGCTCCTTTTAATCCAACATTTGCAAAGATGATCTCACTATTTGGAGATGTTGCTCCAACAGCCATGGTGTTCTTTTTAACTTCAAAGGCAATGTGTTTTGTAATCTAGAATTTTGAAAATCCTGGTCAACTTAATGAAAAACATGTTTTGCTTTGAAGGAAAATTTGTTTGTCAAAAATAAATCAAGACAAGTGGATTGTTCTTTTTACTGCACCAAAAATTGAAGTGTGGATTGTGCTTTTTAAGTCCCAATTGATGCAAATGAAATTAAAGTTGCGTTGTTAATTTTAAGCACCAAAGAAAATGAGGCCTAACTAGAAAACAAGAAAAAAAAACTGTTTTTTTTTTTTTTGTGTTTTTAAGTTCTTTTTAAGCACTTAAATGAAAATTTTTGTGATTTTTGTTGGGTTGTTAACCTGCACAAAGAAAAGAAACAAGTTAATAAAATCAATGCTCAAAAAGGGGGGGCTTCCACAAGCCTAAATTCTGATTTTTTGGTTACAAGTCAATTTGGGCGACACTCTGTCGCAATAGCGCTATTCTGTGTTTTTGCAGAAGCGCTGATTAATACAATAGCGCTATTCTGTGTTTTTGCAGAAGCGCTGATTAATACAATAGCGCTAGTCTGCGTGAGCAGAAGCGCTAATTAAAACCGTAGCACTGAAAGAAAACAAAAACCCGAGAAGACAAACGCGCTAGAAGTGTGTCAATAGCGCTGAAACGGTGACAATAGCGCTGGAACGTTGTCAATAGCGCTGAAACATTTTCAATAGCACTATCTTAGGGTCAATAGCGCTAAAAGAAATTGTTGCAAAAGCGCTAAAACGCGTTCAATAGCGCCGAAGCACGACCTGTGTGGCAATTTCAACAAGCAAAATGTTAATTTCAAAAAAAATTATCAGAAGGTTGCGTGTTCGATTCACGTCGGGTTCACCAAATGATGCCCTCCTAAATGGCACAATGTTAGTTTAAGATCAATCAACACAAAACACACAAGACGTTAGCGTTAATCAATCAAAAACCAAACACATGAAGGCATTCCAAGAGAGACACTAAAAACATGCTAATGAATCTAACTAAAGAAGTAAAGACAAAGAGACATCTCCAACTATCTCTTAGCATGAGATTAGCTCCTTCTCCCTTGTTCCTCTCCTCTCCAAGTTCCAAAATAGTGTAGCTCTCAGCAGCTTTTTGCACTATGGATGCTTATGGAGGATTGAGATTTGTAGTATAGCTCCAAATATGAAATGAAAAGCTAATAGTAATGCTAAAATGATGTATTTTAACCAAAAGACAAAAGATTAGATTGTTTATGTTAAAATGCTCTCTAAAATGTCTATAGTCTAAATGCATACAAGTTTTCAGGATCTGGATTATGAAGGAATGGGCTCTATTTATAGGAAAAATGGAGCAATGGATGGCCAGGATTGAAAGGTTTAATCAAGGGTCAAGCTTGAAAGTTGGGGATCCATGTGCACAATTGGCACCAATGAAATGGTGACAAATGTCAACATAGGGTTGGGTTGAAAGAAGAGGTTGGAGGCATTAAAGGCCTGAGAAGACCTCATGGTTATCTAAAGGCTAAGGGTCAAGTCTAAATTAGGATTACCCACAGGATTAGGAGTTAATGCAAGGATAAACCTTTGTGCAAATGATTAAGAGATAATCATGGTCAAAGCATTAAAGGCCTGATGAGACCCTTGGGTTGGGTAGAGGTTGAGTCAAAACAAATGTTTTAACCATGTGGGAGGGTTGATTTAACCATTAATGGTTATTGGAGACTTTGGGGATTAAGTGGTTGAAAGTTGGAAGCCTTCAATGGTTATCAAAGACTTTGAGCCATTTAGTGGTTGAAGACTTGAAGCCTTTAATGGTTATCAAAGACTTTGAGGCTTTGAGAAGTGACTCCATTTTGCTTAGGAATGTGACAATATTTAGGGGATGGATTAGGCTAATTAGGAAGGGTTTAGAAGAATCTAGAAGTGGATTAGATTTTTGCAAGTGGATTTGGTGGGTGAGGGAAAATAGGATTTTATTAAAATAAAAATTCATTTATTTCAATAAATGTGTGCAAGTTGCATTTGTAGGAAAATGCAAGTGGGGGGGGGGGATAATGATTTAAATAAATGTTTTATTTAATTTATTTAAAAGAGGAAAAGGGAATTTTAATTAAATAAATAGATTTTATTTATTTAATTGATTGAAATTTGATTTTAATGAATTAATTAAAATAAATTGAATAATTTATTTAATTAATAGAAGAATGTTTGGGGATGAATTAATTAAATATTAATTTAATTAATTGGTGGCTAGTGGATTTTTAATCAAATAAATACGAAATATTCATTTAATTAAAATGGACAGATTTATGTGACTACATTTGCCCCTCTTTGAGACGGTGCAGTTTATCGCGTCGTTTCACCTCAATATATCTCGATGTATTTTATATAGATTAAATAAATTTAAGATAGATATGCTAGTAGTAGTGAGAGCTGGAAAATGTTAGAGAACAAATTTGAATCTTAAGTTAATATATACATGTTAATTAGGGTATTCTATTTATTTATTTATTTATTTTTTTTTGGGGGGGGGGGTAATTAAATAGCTGGAAGGGCCAGCTCCCATTATATTGAAATTAAAGTTTAACAACTGTCCAAGAAATTTTAAGAGAAATCATGTGATATAAGAAAAACCCATAATATAACAGCCCCACAATGATCATAGAATAAGGCTTGCCAAGCCAAAAAGATCCAAACAAGTCAAAATTCGATCTACTAATAGCCTAAACTAGTTTAGACTTAAACCAAATGCTAAAAGAAAAGGCACATACAAAACAAATTCATCAAAAAACCTGATTCACAACTGACCGACCCAAGAAGTAGTCCCCTTATCTTGATTAGTCCCCTAATTAGGTTATTCTATCATTATTAATATTAGTATTATATAAATATTATTATCATTGCTATAGTAATATAGGATTACATTAAAAATAAAATAATGTATGTGGAACTTGAAACAATGTAACATGTACATTGGTGAGATGTAGAAAGTGAGAATACTAGTGTTCAACAAGACTGGTGGAGAGGTGACGAGGAAGCTTCACCACTGCCAAATGAAAGAGAATGCAAACAAGGATGCGATGGATGACTAGGATAATGAAGAGGAGGATGTTGAGTTTGTTTCTTTCTCAACTCTTGATGTAGTTTGTTTTTGAGCAATCATGAAACTTGGGAAAAGCTTAAACCACACACACTAAGCTTACACTTCTAGGCTTAAAAGTATTAAACACTCAGAATTGACTAAAATTCTCTAACTACTTTGTAATATAAACAGGTACGCGGATAGTGTCATGTTTTCTCTGCACATTTTTAGGAACTTTGACTGGAATTGTCCACTCACAAAGAACCTCACAAACTCAGGTACTTTTGATAAAGACGTAGAAGTAATTACATGACAAGTTCATTAAACCTATAGTTTGACTCACTAGTTTATTTGTTTTTTTCTATTAAATCCTTGTTGACCTGACCAATCTCTTTCATTCCTCGCTTGATTTTTTATTTCACGTCGCAACGAAAGAAGACAATTTGGCAAATTTACACATTTCATGCGGACAATGAATCTTAACACCTACATAATCTAGCATTTGTCATGGATTGTAAAATTAACCTTTGAATGAGTTCACAAGAGTGGACTATACAACTTAACCTTTTCACAATATATAATAGGTGGGAAAATCTAACCATGTGCTACCAATTATATCAGGTGAATTATAAAATTTAATTTATGGATGACGTGTTTATATTTTTTTACCTTTCTTTGAGTTAAATATTAGAGACTTCACTTTTTTAAATTAAAAAAAGGTAAACTAACATTTTTATAATAGAATTAGATGTATATTGAGAATGAAACTTGGTACTCTTTGCAACATTAGTTTGGGATTCTTTTTTTTTAGGGGCTAGTTAAACTATTTTTTGTTAGAAGGCGATTTCGTCTTTCCATTCTTGTTATGAAATTATTAGATTGATCAAACTATTTCTAACATTTAACTCTATGAGAGAAATTGCATACAAGATTACAAAATAAGCATAATGGACAATCAATAACACATCATATGTCATGCTTCACATATGCACTCTACAAGGGAGCTCAATACAAATCTTAGGCAACCTTTAACACTAAACATGTGTGCTTTCTTTTTATAGATTCAAGATCATACAAAACCACCAAATGGTATTGGATAAACCATGTGTCTCAAAACCATAAGAGCACAAAATCATTGACCTGAATATTTAATTTTGGTACAAACATTTTGCAATATTAAATAAATTTTCAATGTGCAACCTTCTACATAAAATATCTAACCAATATTACAAAACAACTTTACACTTGTGAACCCCAAAAATACTGAATGTGGCTAAAATCACCTTGAAAGATGCATCAATGTAAATATTTATTTCACATAATTAAAATAATCTTTTTCTTGTGCAAGATGTACAACACCCTTTTTCCTAACAATTCTAGACTTTCCACTTGAAGAGACTTGTGTTGGAAATTTTTTGCTTATTAGAACTATGTTAGCCGTTGTCCCATTCTTTATGACTTCTCTTCTTAAATCCCTCTACTTTGTCTTGTCTTCTATGGGAAAAATAATGAGGGCCTTCCTTTAGAGTGTCTTAGAAACTAAGAAGAATATTTCTACTTTCATGTGATGGTTGTTAGAGGATGTGTTTAAGTTAGACATGAGGTTTTTCATGTAGAGGCTATTGTAGCCAATTTTAGTTAGAGTAACTAACTTGTGAGGCTTCCTCTTTTTAACTCTTTTCTTGGTTCTTTCATCCTACAAATTTGTATTTATTATAGTTTATTTTTTGTCTAATATTTTGTAGAAAGATAGTTTTGATTATTTCCATCAAAGGTTTGTGTCTAGGTGTCTTATGATATTGTACCTACTTTTGTTATTAGTCATATAGGCCAAGGCATGCAATATAGGGTCAATTTTATTAATTAAAAGAATTGCTCTTGTTGGTTATAGCTTAAGATGATTTAACATACATGAATCAAATCTAACAATAAATTTATAAACAACTAGAAAAATAGCTATAAGAAAAAAAGACATTATTTTAATAATTATCTACCCATCATTAAAATTAAGATGATCAAGAATATGAAATATACAAAAAAAAGTAAACCAATAAAAACAATGTTTCAATAGTTGAGCATGTTCCAATAGTTGTTATAACATTTGTTGATCCATATGTGGACCATCCAACAACGTGTACTATAAAAGAATCTTTCTTTGATTTTTGATTTGATGCCCAATATTTTTAACAATATTGCACTAATAGTCCAAGGGGTTGAGCTTAATTGGTTAAAACAATGGGTTCTCACATCCAATCAAACATAATAATAATAATAATCGGCTTCGCCCCTATTACCTACCAAAAAAAAGAAAAAAAGATGAAAATTAAAAAATAATAAATCAATAAAATCAATATTAACAAATTATAAAATATTATAAAATTAAACTCTACTCCAAACAGAACATTTTAAAAATATAGAAAATAAAATTTAAATTTAAAATTATAAGTAAAACTAAATTTTAAAAAGTAAAAAAATGAAATACAATCTATTAAAAAATTTAAAATAAATATTTTTAAAAAGAATATAATGAAAAATCAAATATTTATATTGGTTAATTTTTTTTTAAAATATAATAATTATTAAATATAATTTAATTATTAGTAAAAAATTATGAAAATAAAAATATTTATTATAAATTTAACTATAATACAAATGGAATAGAGGTGGCTTCATTTTATAGATGAAGTACGTTTTGGTTATTAATGAGAGTTAAATGCATTTACGTAAGGTATGGAATTACCGGGTCCCATACGGAGCAATTGGAATGTAAACCGAGATTAATAATTGAAATAAATGTCTAAAGTTTGGAAACTTATTATTATTTTTAAATAAAAGCAAATAAATATAATTTTTACACTACTGTTACTCCTATTAGCCAATAGAAAAACAGACAAATAATTTTATTTAAATCATTTAAATATACATAAATATAAAAACTATAGAATGACACTCAAATTTTTAAAACTCTAGAAAATGATTGGACAGTTAAAAAGGGAAAATGCATCGAACGGATGCATATGTATCCTGCCCTGTCCGCAGGAACAAATAATATGACCCCAAAACTTTAAGAAACAACAATTAAGAATGATTTGAAATTTAGACCAACTCAAGCCACAAGTTCTTATTCCAAGCCAACAACATAGATCATTTTTCTCTGCACGTTGTTTGAACCTTGACTGGATTCTTCCACCACAAAGAACCCAACAAAAGGGATGTACTTCTGCGTCCCTATATAAAGAGCAGACTGAGCAGAAGAAAATACGCAGCAACTGAGCTCGAAACGAGAGAAAGAGCAAAGAGGGTTCTTTGAGCACCCTCATTTTTTATTGTGTACTAGCCACAGTCATTAGTGTTGTATACATGCTCACAAAGCTCAGAAGCAAGCCATCTGAGAGGCTGCCACCTGGACCGCGTCCCTGGCCGTTGATTGGCAACATCCTCCAGGTGGGCAAGAATGTGAACGAGTCCTTCTCTGAGCTGGCGAAGATCCATGGCCCCCTCATGACCCTCCACCTCGGATGGCGGACAACTGTGGTGGCCTCCTCGCCCGCCATGGCCAGACAGGTTCTCCAAACGCAGGATCAATCCCTGTCAGCACGTACAATGATTGAGGCTGCCAAGTGTCTCGAGTACGGAGAAAACTCGCTGGTGTGGAGGGACTGCGTGCCACGCTGGCGCACTCTCCGACGCATCTGCACCACCCAGCTGTTCACCGTGAAGCGTCTGGAGGCACTCCACCAGCTGCGGCGGGAGCAAGTGAGAAGCATGATGAGGGCCATTTATAAGTCCACCTCAGCTCCTCTGGATATCGGCCACGCTGCCTTCCTCACCAGCTTCAATATGGTGGGCAACATGCTATTTTCCAAGGACATGTTCGACTGGGACGAGTCGGAAAAGTCTAAAGAGTTTAAGAAAGCGCTCAATGAGATGCTCTTTGTTGGTGGCAAGCCTAATTGGGCTGATTATTTTCCTTTCCTGAAGCCTTTCGACCCGCAGGGCATAAGGAAGGAGATGACTAGGATTTTTAGGATTATGTTTGCAGTCTTCGATCAATATATCGACGAGCGCCTGCAGAGCGGGACAAGAAGCGAGGAGGCAGACAAGGATTTTCTCGATATTTTGCTCGAGAGTAAGACCGAGACTGGGGAGAAGCTCACAAAGTTTGAGATCACACGCTTCTTCTATGTAAGTATATCTATCAATCTATCCTGCAAACAAAGTGTGAGATCACTAGCTGTCCATCTTATATCTAGTTTTAGTTTTAGTTTGGAGAGAGTTTCTTAACAAGATGATTTTGATGTTTGTTATGTTTATAGGACTTGTTCACAGCAGGGAGTGAAACAACTAGTAACACAATTGAATGGGCCATGTCAGAAATCATACGAAATCCTATGGTAATGGAAAAGGTGAGGGACGAATTGGACAAGGTAGTGGGGAAAGAAAGAAGAGTGCAAGAAAGTGATATTGACAACCTACCTTATCTTCATTCAGTTGTTAAAGAAACCTTTCGTCTACACCCAGTTTCTTCCCTTCTGATCCACCATAGAGCCCTTAACTCTTGTGAAATAGAGGGATATGTTATACCTAAGGATGCCCAAGTGTTTGTGAATGTTTGGGCGATTGGAAGGGACCCTAATGTATGGCAAGAACCAGAAAGGTTCTTTCCAGAGAGGTTTATGGACTCAGATGTGGAATATAAAGGGCAAAATTTTGAATTGCTTCCATTTGGATCAGGGAGGAGAATGTGCCCAGGGATCCCTTTGGCTCATAAAATAGTTCATGTAGCAGTGGCTACTCTCCTTCAATGTTTTGATTGGCAGCTTCCCAATGGACAGAATCCAGAAAAGTTAGATATGAGCGCAAAGTTTGGAATCACATTACAAAAGGCAGAACATCTGGTTGCAATTCCCACACCTCGCCTACCACATCATATCTATAACTGATCGCTACTAGGAAAGGGGAAAATGTTGTTGCTCACTTTACGACCCTATCTATGTCTTCCTAATTAGTTACTTTGGTATTCAGCTATAAAACACATATATTGTCCCTTTATCTCACATGTTTGGGAAGTAGTAGTTTCTTTAAGTAGAATTAGTATAAATAAAGGGTTGAGCATCAATGGATCATCCATGATGAGTTATATTGTATTGAATATGTTAATTAAAGGACATTGTTTTTTTGAAAAGGCATGTAATATTCTATAATGTGGTTTTGAAGCAAATCAATATAATATTATTTCTATATTTATTTTTCATATTTTATGTTTTTTCGTAAATCTGTTGTGAGCAGGAATATAACACCTAGTATCAAAGCTAAATCTGAAGTCATATTCTTTCTAGCACATTTCACAACTATCTACCATATGATCTCACCTCATCTTCTTAGGATATTTGGTGATTAAATAGTGGTTGTAGAACTAAAAACAATGTTTATTTATTTTTCAAAAATACTCAGGTTTTTTCTTTCTAATTTGCTTATGCTTTTATTTCTATGGTAGAAAATTTGTCAAGATCAAAAGTGGTTATAGATGTTGTCATGCCCACTTTTTAACAACAAGAAAACCTAATTTAAAAAAAATAAAAATAAAAATTTACTCTAACTCCAAGAGTCAACCCATATTGTATTAAATATATAAAAATATAGTATTATTAACCCTACTCATATCCATAATGCTGATACCAACTTTTCCAACAAGTGTCCAAATTTATCAATATTATTTGTTTGATTTTTAATATATATATATAATACAATAATTTATTTAATTGTATGTCATTTTCTATAGTAAAAATACCACGATCTTAACCACCAAAGTAATGCTTCTTGATACGAGTTCCATTATTGAATTTTATTTGCACCCAATTGTCATTATTAGCTGATAGGCTATTATAGGTGGGAAGCACCCTCCAAATTTGTCTGATGTTTCAAGTTGCAAACTTTTTCTATATGGTTCTCAGGCTAGAAACTTTATCTCTATAGTTCTCACACTAGATTTGTCATGCTAGAACTTTTTTCTAGATGAATGAGATATTCCTCATGCTTAAAATAAAATAAAATAAAACTAAGGTCTTCTCTGGTTAAAAAATTGTCACGCGGTAAAACAATTTTGCATAACCCTAATGATCAAATCGACGTCTACCATGATTGAATCAATGGCTACGCAATCTACCTTGACCAACAAATCACCCCCTACATCCTATTAATGTCATTTTAATAGGGGCACAATGATATCAACATTATTTACCCTGTTCTTTATGGGAGCTTTGTTCCATTGGTTCTATTTGTGGTAGATCATTTGAGATCCAAGCAGTAGAATGGAGTTCTTACTATAAATCTTAGGATCAGAGAAAAGATCCACTAGAAGGTTGACACCTAGACATCTAGACATTATCGTCTAAATGTGAATTGTTATGCCATTTTAGTCAACTTCCTTTGCAGGTAGGCACCATGTGTGAGGTGGACGTTTGAGCTGAACAAGATTTGTATAAGTATTTTTAAGAATGTAGGTAAATTTGAGTTGCATTGAGAGTGCAGTAATAAGGAAAATATTTTTTTTAGGAAAAGCCCTTTTTTGTTTTTAGTAGTTGTTGAAAGCCCTGAAACAATAAGTCCATGTTGGTGACAAAGCAAACTTGATTTCTAGATTATAAAATAGAATTTCTAGGTGTGCAATTTTCTTCTTCTTTTTCTTCCTTTTGAAATTACAATAAATAGACAACCAAAAAGATTGTCTTCTCATATACAAATTTCATTTTTTTGGCACCATGTCATCAGGCGCAGGATAAGCAAGTTGTGAATGTAAATTTTTATGTCCACCAATGATATTAGTCACTTTTTCTTTAACTCCTTGCTTACGATGAATCAAAACAATAAAGTAATTTGAGGACTAATATTATGTTGAAATTGTTTATTGAATGCATTGGTGAATTGTGGAAAAGAATAGATAGAATAAGGAGTTAAAGAGTAATACCATTGCAAAGCTTTATCTCTAAAAGTGCAAGATTTTTTTTTGCCACGAGTCTATGATCATGAGAGAAATCACCACACAAGGTTTGGAATATTTTCACACGAGTGAACGGGTCACCTTTTCCATTATATAACTCCAATTAGGCCATTTCCACATTCTTAGGAGCAACCACACGAACCACATCAATAGATAGTGGGCTAGCTACATCATATGTGGGGATATTGAGATATGGTTAAAGAAGCCAATTGTTGTTGTAAGGATGAGACAATTTGAGTTAGGTTATTGATAGTGGATTCATTGGATGAGTTGGAATTGAACATGCTAGATTGTGATGGAGGTATAGTGTTGTGATAGGTAGGTGGATGTTGAGAATAAGGAGGTAGAACATTGTAGTATGTTGGTCAAGGGGATAGTTAGTAAACAAATGGAAGGCTCATGGAAGGAGGTATGTAAGAGTATTGATTAATAGGATTTACCACATGACTAACATGTGTAGGATTAACATTTTTTGTAGAGGTATCCATGATAGAAGATGTATATATAGACACACTAGGTAAGGATGTAGGCACGGGAGTAGAATTCTCAAGTTGTAGAAATAGAGTAACCAAGAGCTTTGATACAAACTTTTATAAGAATAATATTGGTATCAATAACATGAGCAATACCATGTAACACTTCCACACCTATCCTATCACTTTGAACCATTCTCTTCAACCCTTCAATCAAGGGGATTGCCTCACTATTTGGGTGTTCTTGACCCATCCATTGCTGAATCTCATCCAACTCATTGTCAAGATTCCACAATTGTTCACTAGTAAGCCTAGTATGTGAGTCATATAAACATCATGAGAAGTATGAGATGAATTGCTCTCCATAATGTTAGGTATGCCTTTTGTAAATATTGAGGATTCATCCAAATTCCCATGGAATAGGTTATCAATGTAGGCTCACACCCCTCAATATTTAAACTTTGGGAAGCCATAAGCCTATAACTTCTTCTCACCAAGATGTTGGATATGGGTGAAAGGGTATCAAAATTCATGCATACAGAAGGAGATATTGAGTCACAATATTTTTTATAATACAAGCTATATATATGGTTAAGAAATCAATTTATTTGTAAAATGATTAACTAACCAATTGGATGTTCTAAAGAAATGAGAGATGTGATAACTAAATACTTCTAAATCTGAAAATAACTTGACATAATAATCATATCTAAGCATATAAATGAAAAATTATGCAACCAACAAGTTAATTTTGTCAAAATAAATTAGGGTTTTTGTGAGTTAAACGTCTAAATTTATGTTAATTAATTAGATATGCGAGTGCAAATATAGTTTTATTAAAAGCGTACAAATTAAATCTAAGAATAAAAAATTAGAATTAATACAAGTACAATGTCTGGTTCACCAAAATGTAATGGATGGGAAAATTAGGGTTTCACAAGTTAATGCTTGTAAAATAGGAAATGACCTAACTTTCCAACAAAAACATTGAAGGAAGGGATAACTCAATTGATCTAATGCAATAGGATTGAATGCAAATTAAGTTCTTCTTCCTTTTTGTTTAGTTAAAATTGAATTGAATGTATTTTAAATGCTAAGTCTAGGATTAATGATGAAGAATTGACATAAAATAATAAAAAAAACAAGATACAAATACAAAATGTATACACAAGGCCAAATATGAGCAGAAGAAACATAAAAGCATCCGTCATAGCAAGTTTGACCTGAAAGTCTAACACCATGTGGCAATTTGCATTACAATCCCTTATGTCAAATGCAGATAGGTTGGAATATTTTGGGATCAGGATGTTGCATAGAATCTGTTCCCTAAAGCTCATCAAATTTTTTTGAGACCATGGCAGATTTTTCATCCCATTCCTTAGGTTTTTGCCTCTACAAAAGTTAGATCTAATCGTTATCATCTCCTCTGTCAAAATCTTTGTTTGTGGCTCCTAAATCTATCACATGTACATAGAAAGAAGGAAAATACTATTTTTTACGGGGGTTTGGCTTAGGTCAAACCCTAAGTTTGAAATTAAATTCTTGAATTGAATTGAAATGTAATGGAAATGCTTTTGTGAAAGCTTATCTTTTGAGAATAAGGCTAGATTTGAACTTGAAATTGTTGAATTGGAACTTGATACCTTGATGAATCTTGCATTGAAGTCTTCATGCCAAGGTTGATAATGTCATGTAGAATGTCTTCATAAATTATCGATCATGGATTCCATCACAAATGCTTAAAATTTGAACTTTAATCTCTCCTTCACTACCTTGATTATTCTTGATTGCTTACTCACTTGAATTTAAAAAAGTGCAATTGAGATCTTGATAGAGAGATCATGTATATCAAAATGAAGAGGTTGGGAATTATTTTATACCTAATTGCACAAAATATATTTGAAATTTTGGGGCAAGCTAACACCGAGAATGTTTTCTTGCCTCTAAGGTGTGACCATTGGAGGTCCAAATTTGGGCCCCTTTTAGGAGGACCATGACACCTAGGGTGTCTTGGTCCTTTTAATTAGGATCCAAATTTGAACATGGTCTCACTCAAGTGTATAACATGTTGAATCAAGGTGGGTGTGAGAATAATCAAAACAATATCAAGGCATAGGAGGTTGGAACGTGAAAGTGAGTTCTAGGTGTAGATGAAATTGTGCAAGGCTACAATTTACGATGCTACACACATCTACCAAAAATTTCCATTGATGGTACTTGAAAAAAATCCACCCTCATCATGCTTTGATGGATGTCCATGCCTTGTTTTGGATCTCCCATTTTATCACAAGTATGGAGGGTGCTGACAAAGGTTGTTGAATATGGATTTACACTTGCCAACTGCGTTTGTTTGAAAGTTTATAAGGCTTTTTCAATAAATCCTTTTTGTGCTTATCGTGCAATAATTGCAAGCCATGAGACCACATATTTTTCTAAGAATACTACCGTGCTTTGTCTATTCTTTGATGGATGTTCATACCCTATTTTCAAATATTCCATTTTGACATAGGCATGGAGGATGCTAGCGAAGATTGTTAAATTTGGCTTTATGCCTGCAAATTGCATTTTCTTGAAAGTTTATAAAGCCTTTTCAATGAATCCATTATGTGCATATCATGTGATCATGGAATTTTAGGAGACCATATTTCTTTCTAGAATTTTGTCAAACAGTTTGCGTCCCTTGTCACTGCTTCCACATTTTGCATACATATCTATAGAGAATTTCCAACTATAACATCTGACAAAAGCTCCCTTCCAATATGCTTTGGTTGATGTCCATACCGTATTCCAAAGCTTCCATTTTGGTACAGGTAGGGAGTATGCTGGCAAAAGTTGTGGAATTTGGCATTACCTTGCCAATTGTATTTCCTTGATATCCTCAGATTATTGTAGTCTATGAGAACACATTTCCTTGAGGCATTCTATCAAACAAGTCACGTTCCTTGTCTATCCTTCCATATTTTGCATACATGTCTACCATAGTTGTTGCAACTACATCATCTGTTTGTATGTAAATTTTGTAAGTAGATAACTACAAAGAAGATACAATAAAAAATTTACAAATTAGAAGAAGAAAATAAATAACGTATTAAAAGTAGATGAACATAGTAAAGAACATCTTGTTCAACAGATTAAGATGAACATACTGAAGAACATCATGTTTAAACTTGACTGTTTATTTGATCATCTACCAAAAGTAAGGCTTTAAAGCATTTGATTTTTGAGCAAATAATCCAGATTGAACAAACTAAAAAAAATCTTAGATTATTCATCCCCCCTCAAAAAATTGCCATCATTTTCCTACAAATGTTATATTATTTTTGTTTACCTTGAGCTGCAACAACGATTTGTTGCCAAAAAAACTGGTCGGAAAGAAGGAAAAAAATGGCCAATAGAATGGAAAAAAAGGAAAGACGACATTAATTTCCTAGCACGAGACATGTTTCTAGTGGGGAGCTCCCTCGCAAGGAATAACCAATCAGATAATTATTTAATTAATTAAGATGACCGATTAAAAGTAAATATTTATTTTTATTTTTTTAAAACCATTTTAAATAGATATTTATGTTTATGATTTTAAGTTGATCATAAAAAATAAAACTTAGAGCTTCAATTTTAAATACTTCATTTTTTAATTATTTTTAAATATTAAAAGTAAATTCATGTTATACTATAAATTATTATGTAGAATACATTAGAATAAGAAAGTGTTCTCTTTCTTAGTCATGGCTTGATTTGAGTTTAAAATATTTGCATAATTTCAATTTATACATTTGAGGTGGACAATGAATCTTAACCCCTATATAACCTAGCATTTGTCATGGATTGATAAATTAATTTTTGAATGATTTCACACGGGTGGACTCTACAAGTTAACCTTTGCACAATATAATAGGTGGGACATTCTTCCAAATTTAACCATGTGCAACCGAACATCTTGGGTGAACTATAAAATTTAATTCATGGATGATGTGTCTACATTGTTTTATCCTTCCTTGAGCTAAATATTAGAGACTTCACCTTTTGTAATTAGAAAAAAGTAAACTAACACGTTCGTCATAGAATTTGACGCATATTGAGATTGAAACTTCGTACTCTTCTCAACATTAACTCGAGATTCCTTTTTTCTTATGGACTAGAAGAACTATTTTTTGTTATAAGGTGATTTCATCTATCCATTCTTGTTAGGAAATTACTAGGTTGATCAAACTATTTCCAACATTTAGCACTATGAGAGAAAAATTATATACAAGTTTATAAAATAAGAATAATACAAAGATTAAAAAAATTATCACAAGGTCATACAAGATATACCTTGGGAAAGCCCCCATAAGGGAAAAACACAACTACCAAAAGTATCCACACTCAATGTATTATCTAGCAATGAAACATTGCAATGCATGCTCCAAACATAAACCTCCTCTCATGCATCATCCATGTGTCCAAGCATAATGGACAATCAATAAAACATCATATGCCATGCTTCACATATGCACTCTACAAGAGAGCTCAATTCAAATCATAGCTAGCCTTAATCACTAAACGTGTACTTTATTTTTATAAATTCAAACTCATACCAAACCACCAAGTGGTATTGGCTCAACCATGAGTTCCAAAATAATGAGAGTACAAAATCATTGACCCTATTATTTATATTTTGGTATTAACAATTTTTCAGTATTAAATATATTTTCAATGTACAACCCACACATAAATTATCTAACCAATGTTACAACACATCTTTACAAGTGAATCCCAAAAAAATTTAATGTGGCTAAACAAATCTCAAAAAATGCACCAAAATAAATATCTATTTCACATTATTAAAATAATTATTTTCTTGTACAAGGTGTGCAACACCTTTTTTCCTAACAATTCTAGACTTTCCACTTGGAAAGACACATTGCTCTCTTGTGTTGACATATTTTTGCCTATTAAAATTATGTTAGTCATTGTCACAGTCTTTATGATGTATTCTCTTAAATCCCTATGCTTTTTCTTGTCTTCAATGAAAAAATAATGAGGACTATCCTTTAGAGTGGCTTAGAGGCTAAGAAGAATACTTCCATTGTAGCATGGGAATATTTTTGATCTTCTAAGAAGCAAGTTGACCTACCAAAATGAAATTGCTTCAACATGTGGTCTAGTTAAAATTTTGGCTAATACTTTGGTGCAAGAAGATCACATTCCTAAAGATATTAAACTTGTTACAACTTTGGAAGATTATGATAGTGAATGAGGCTCTTGGGATGTGAGAGGGGCATCTCTTTGCATGTGTTAGTGGATTTTTAAAATGAATAGATTAGGTAGTATTCATGGTTCATTGGATTGTTTTGATAGGGCTTTAATCAAGCACGATATTGACACTTGTGAATGCATTTTAGATCAAGCAAAAGAAGTTATCAATTCTACTTTATTTCATTTCATGTGACAATTGTTAGAGGATGTGTTAGAGTCAGTCATGAGGTTTTGCATGTATAGGCTATTTGGACCAATTCTAGTGAGAGTAACTGACTTGGAAGGCTTCCTCCTTTTAACAATTGACTTGGTTCTTTCATCCTAGTACTTTGTATAAAGACCATTGCTTTATGGATTTTGTTCATCTACTGTGCATTAAACTTTTGAAATTTCTTTGAAGTAGTGTGAAGGATCTATTGAACCATTTGGCTTCAAACTTGTTCCACTCAAAATTTTTATTATTATTTATAAATATTAAATATTTTCAAATTACATATCTCTCAACGTAGTTAAGTTTTTCAAAATATAGATATTCTAGTTAACACAGCAACAAACACTTTTGTCTATGCAACATACAAAATGCACTTTTGACTGTGATTATTAATTAATTAAAAATTAAAATACAATAAGTTTTTTATTTTTAATTAATTATACTTACGATCAAATGTACATCCTGTATACTGCATAAACATTTCCGAAAAAAACTATGTAATTGAATCCATTATGTCAGCTAGATGGACATTGCCAATACTCAACTTGTTTATTAATTACAAATTAGAATACAATGAATTTTTCCTGTTTTGCTAACTACTCTATCGAATAGTTAGCATGCGCTGCATTTTGTTTACCAGCGGAATAACAAACAACATTATTTGATAAAATTCTTTGGTCCAAATAACATTTGGTTGAAAGTTTCTCAAGCCTTTTAAACGAATCCATTTGGTCCTTGTCTGAGATCATTTCATTTCATAACTCATTCCTTATGATGACATCTGCTCGAGGAATTCTGTGCGCTCTCCCTTCCGCTTTGATGAATGTCCATGTCTCTCGCATATACTGCAATCATTGAATTCGATGAGAGAAAATAATTTTCATAAAACCCGATCCATTATCTTCGGCAAAAGTCATTTATTGCTAATTACATTTGTACTAACAAGGTCATATTGAGTTGCAAAGATTTAGTTTGTCGAAACTTTGAGATCATATTATACGTCTTAGCATCAAGGAGGAGTATGTTGACGTGTGATGCATGAGCCTCACCGCTATGCACTGCCATGCTACAGTTGTAATTTTAAACTGTTAGATTAGAAAGATCAGTTTGTCTTAGATTAGTTTTTGATTTGTCAGTTGTAATGTTGGCCATTAATGTAAAGAACATGCAAAATACAATCTCTATTATTAACAAAGTTAATTGCAGTTATCGTGTGAGACTACGAGTTGTTTCTAAGAGATTGTGCATCAACTGTATGCATGAAATATTCTAGTATATAATAGTTGCCTCACTATTGTTTTAGGGTACACGAAGATGTACATCCGAGAAAGACTTTTGAGATGTAATCAATTTTGAATGATTGAATAAAAGTTTCTTTTGTGTGTTTATTGATAGGGGTGGATGGATTCGATCAATATCATATATTGAAATACAAATACATAGAAAGACACAAAATATATAAACAAATAAATTCAATCAATTCTTCCATGTGCTACAACAAATTTTCATTAATAACTTGAATCCATTACATCTGCCTCCTTAAATAGAGATCTTTGGACAATTCTAGAAACATCTTAGGCCTTTAGTCCGACCTTACAAAACATTAAATATTTTGCCTTTCGAGAAAATTCTATTCAAATAATCACCAGGGTGGGAAAAATTACATATCCCAACACCCCCGCTTAAATTCGACCACCAATACTGTGGCATTCTCAATTTCCTTTGGTCTTGACTGTTGTCTTCTTTTACCTCTTTCTAATGTCCACAACCAAGTTTCCTAACTTCAAATCCTTTTCCTTGCTTGATGCCTTTCTATCATTCTTCTCCCACTGTTGCGATAGTTCTTCAAAACTTGAATTTACAACTTCCTGGAAACTTGCCATCTATAGACTTCTTCCCAAATAATTTCCTTTCACTTGAAACATTTGTTATGCCTTTTGAAAACTTTGATTGATTGCTATCAACTTTCCATGCAAAATTTTATACTTAAATGAATTCTTGATCATACCTGTAATTTTTTGCCAACTGGATCCAAAGCTCCATCCACAATCCATTTTCATACCTGTCATATATTCATTATTTGATTCTCTATTCCATCACCTCTTTTCACAATGATTTCTCAAACCACAAATACTGCACAGAAGTAGATCCCAACATCTATCCTTTGTATGTCCTTTCCTATTACAATGTGAACACTGCATAGTCTTCATTTCTTGAATTGATTCAATTGAACCTATAGCGCATGTACTCATCTTTCCTTTACCTATAGAATATCCAAGACCTTCATATTTTGGCCTCCTTGGTTTCTCAATCAGATTCTTCATACCTTGTTCATGCTTTCCTAGACCTTTACCTTTGTAGATCCCATTCGTTTCATGATTTTCAGACCAAGATTCATTTCATTGCCATTACATTGTATAACATTATCATTTTCTTTTTCACAATCTTTATCACAAACTTCTTCAGCAAAAACACACTAATCAAATTACGAATTCAAATCTTTTGCAATCCATGAAACATTGCACACCAATGCCTTAGACTTCAAACATTCATTCTCATCTTTCTATGTTTTGAATTCCTTCAATTGTAAATTATTTTGTTCTTCTAATCTCTTAATATTTTCTTCCAAATCTTCATTCTTTTTTTGGACCTCATCAAACAACTTTAACTTTTCTTCTAACTCTTTATTCTTCTCATCAAATTTAATTATTTCCTTCAAATGCAAAATATGATCTTCTTTCAACCAAGTTAACTTTTCCTCTAGCTCTTCAATTTTCTCTTTATAATCACTATATTTTTGTGCTTTTATCCATATTTTACTTTTCTTCACTTCTATTAATTCTTCTTCTAAATGATCTATCGCAAAAATTAAATTTGCATTTTCCTTCAACACTCTTTCACCTAATTTTCCCATTGAATCAAACAATTTCTCATAAGCTAAATACCAAAACAACAATTCAACTTTAATAAATTATCTTCCTTTTATTGCAAACCCTAACAATTAATCAATTACCTATGTTTAAACAACACTTGAATGCTCCAAATCCCATATGCCTTGGACAATCTCTAATTTGATAATCTTCACAAACTGGGAACTAATAGATAATGATCTCTCTTCAAAGACACACCAATTTCATTGACATTGGTAAATTTCTCTAACAAGAGTTATTCACTTCCTTACTAATATCAATTTAAATTAAAATTTACATCTTCAAAATATAACATGTCTCCTATCATCTTGTCTCATTGGCTTTTCTTGATTGCTTTTTTATGTCTGGAAAACAATCCTTGTTCATGTATCAAAGATTAACAGCCACACATATGGTCTTCATCCCCAAACCACTCACTTCCATCTCAAATAAAAAATCTTACATAAGACAACTATAAATGATTTTTCAAATGCAATAATATTTCTAGCACTCACGTTGCAGATACCATTGTCTAATCAAAGCTTTGACTTCTGGAGCTTCTTCTTTTATGACACCATCAATTCCTCCAACGATCTCTTCAAACTGTAAACACAATCTATGATACTCCTTTAGCTGTGGTTCCCTTTGTTCCTTTATGGCATCTTCTTCAACAATTTACCCTTACGCTTTTTGGCTGAGAATCCTTCAATCTGTGATTTGATCACTTTGTTTTGGCAAGGCTTTCTAATTTATATGACAATCAAACTCTACAATAGGGTTTGTAATGACTTATACCTTGTCTGATGACTTCCTTTTTCAGTTTACAGCGATCTCTAACAACTGCGGCCTTACAATGTGATTTATTTGAAATTTTTCTTTTAACCCGATGCCTCTTCAACGCTTTGTTGTGTGATTGGGCTATCTCTAGCCTCTATCGGCTCCTGGCAACAATAACAATCTCATTTTTAAAATTGCTATGAACCTTAGATAGGCTTCTTCATTTGGTGTGATTTGCAATCATCAATTAGACTTATGGGATTCACTTTCATTCGATCATCAGTATCTTCAATCATCAACGATCTTGATAATCTTTTGTCTTTTCTGCGGGCTCAATATTGGATGAACAACTTTGATATCTCCAACCAGAGATCATGGGGAGACTTCAATGTTCTCATTAAACCCCTAACCTTGCTCTGATACCACTTTGATAGGGGTGGATGGATTGGATCAATACAATATATTGAAATACAAACACATAGAAAGACACAAAAAATATAAACAAATAAATTCAATCAATTCTTCCATGTGCTAAGGCACATTTTTCATTTATAACTTGAATCCATTACATCCATCTCACTTGATGCTAAAACCATTACATTTTCCTCCTTAAATAGAGGTCTTTGGACAATTCTATAAACATCTCAGGCCTTTAGGCCAACCTTACAAAATATTAAATATTTTGCCCTTGTAGAAAATTTTGTTCAAATAATCATCGGGGTGATAGAAATTACATATCTCAACATTGATTTTTTGTGTTATATTTTCTCTATTTTTCGCTTGTCATTGCTCTGCCTAGCAAAAGGTTTCCACAACACCTTTTAAACAAGTCCATTTTGTGAAAACCCCTGTGATTATTGCACTATGAGAAGACATTTTTGTCAGGCATTCTTTTTTTAAAGTTTATATCTTCAGTGCAGAAAATGTGGGTTACCGTTTTACAAATGCCATTTCGAAAATTTATAAAAAATTTCAATGCATTTTAATGCAAAACCTACAATTATTACATTTCATTCTTTGAAACAACAATCTTTGAAGAATTTTATCAAATAATCCATGTACTTTTCTTATGTTCCTATGCATTGCATGCATGTCTTCCCATGCAATACTACTTTTATCACTTTTCAAGACTAAGTGTGAGGAAAGCGTAGAGTTGGCTCTGCACCAGCCAATTACATCTGCTTGAAAGTTCCTAGAATCTGCTCAACAAACTCATCCTATGTGATCCTGCAACTATTGCATAGCATGTGGATGCTGGTAGTCCTCTTCCAAATCCTTTTCAACAAATCATTTTAAGCATATTATGAAACTACTTTTCATTCAACACGAGCATGAGAATAATGGTGAGAGTTGTAGAAGACTCCAACTTTCCAATGCAAAAGTTTAGAATTTGAATGCTAGGAAAATAGGGCAACTAGCTCTAACTAGAGAGAATGACTGTAAAGAACATACAATGAATCCAAAATCTCTTCAAAGATTGGCGTATTATCTAGAGTCATAAGGGGTGGAAGTCACAACACAGGGACTAAATAGAGAAAATAGGCACATACCAGAAATGAGACCAACACAATAAAATGTTCAATCTAAAATATATACATGGTAGGGGATGCCTACCTCAAAGCCAAATTTTGATGGTCAAGCAAATCCATTGATAGTTTCAGGAAAATAGATGCCATCGTGGAATATTGAAAGACAACTATGAAGTACCTGTGAAATCAATTGTAAGCTTGCTCCTTGAACATTAGTCCTGAAATTTTCTACATCTGTATCTTCCCTAGGTGAGGCGACATGTCCAAATAACCATTCTGTTGGCAATTGACACTCATTGGATTCATATGTTGTCATTAATGACAACATGGCAACATAGCTACTTGGCAACAAGATTCATAAGGAAGCTTACACCAACATTGACACTGGCACTGGCATCCAACACTTCAATGAAGCCGACATCAGGCTTGGACCCAAAGGAATTTTTATTTGTAAAATCATTTTATTGTATAAAGCCGACATTGTATATCTTTTGTAATACATTGTAAGCTGACATAAGGCTTATTGTTTGGAAGGGTATATAGGTCAGTCTGCTAGGTCATTTTGTATATGGTGACATAGGAGGATATAGCAGAATTGTATAATGCAAAGTATATGTATGTAGATCATTTGTATGCGAATGTTATATCATGCAATGATCTGTAGATAGTTTGGAAAGCATTCTTGGAGGAGAAAAGATATCGGTAGAAGTGTTCAGGGTTTATGATTTGGTACAAAGCAGAACTATAACTGGAACTCTTTTTGGCATAGCAGATACATTTTGTGAGTTCATTATTACTGTTTCATTTTAGAAGAAGCTTGTAGTCAATGAGACTCTTTTTGTGGTGAGCAGTGTGCTCTAGGCAGTGTGCCTTCCTGCATGTGCATGCCCCCATTTTATGTAATATCCTTTCATATGACCAGTGAACTGATATTGTGGGTCACAAATCCCATTGTGGTTTTTCCTCTTTGAGGTTTTCCATGTATAAATTTTGTGTGTTATGGTGTTCATTTATGTGGATGGTTTTTTCTTCTTCAACTTATATGTTTCTTCATTTACCGGTTTGTATGTGTATGTTATAAAAGGGCAAAATCATATCTTACCGGCAAAACACTACCTAGGAATCTCACTGCTACCTAGACTTGCAGGCTAAGACACACTACCCTAGGCAAGATACAATGAATTAAAAACTAAAGATCACTTCTCTAGGGAAAGATACAATATCACAACATTAAAAGGTTTGCATTAGGTGAACTATTGTAGAAGAAACATATCTAATTTGTTGATATTGCAGTCCTCTTTGAAGCTCAATCTGAATCTATCACACTGACTTTGCACACTTTATAAACTTTACATCAACTCTGACATCTCCAAAAGAATATATATGTACACTTATTTTTTCAATTACAAATACACAATTCAAAAATAATTTTTTCCTTACATATATCCTTTGCAACATCCAAAAAGCATCCATTAGGTTGGCCTAATAGGACCTAATAAGAGAAACATGTGACAAGGTATAAGTCACTTCTAAACATAATTCATCATCCATTCAATAGATTGTGAATCAACCAAATTCATAGTTGGCCTTAATGAGATGATAACATACTTTCAAGACATTCTTCAACCAAAATAAAATAGGTCAGGATCAACCACAATTAATATAACATATTTAGTCAGCTTCATACATCAACATTGCATATCAAAGATAGATCCCAACATGATCTAACATCAAATACACAATGCAAACCACCCAAAAAATAATGTGACCCATAAACAACTATTCTGCATTCACCTCCTTAATTAATTGATAACTAGAAGTTGATGCACAAGTAATAAATCACTGATCTATCAAACACTGTCTAGATTTGATAGATTGTGCAACAATAGTAAGCAATAAATCATTCACCAATTCACCAATAGACTGGAAATTCCTATCATAGTTCGAATACTCTATCCTTACCATGTCCCCAAATCCACACTATCATATCTATCAATGCAGAGGAATGTGGAGCATTCTTCTACTTGCCTTGAGATTGTTCCTTTGTTAAATTGGGATTGAAGGATCAAAAACATATAACTTTTGTTGTAGACAATGAAATCAACTAAAACCTTGATAGTATGCACAAAAACCATCACCAGGCATAAATCCAGATCTGCATAACTAAAAGATGCAATGCAGTAGGATGTAGAGAAAAACACTAACCCACAATCATAAAGAGACTCATTGTCTCAACACAAACATTTTCTTCAAACTTTCAGTCATGAGGTTGAACTAGACTATTGTCAAGACATATCTCAAGCATGCAAACTCTAACCAAAGTGTCTTTACTATTAACATAAGTTATGCCATGAGAAACCATACATACCATGGACTCCGAACTGATATTTTGTCAATTGATAAAGCTTTGAATTGACTTCTACATCAATGACCAATAACATCTCCAACACATTCTCCATCTATCCAAACTAAGTGACAACACATATTGTTAGACATCATTGTTGACATTAACGACTACATATATTGCTAATCATTCTCTGAACAAGTCTCCAACAATCTCCCCCTTTGTCAATGATGGAAATACTATGTACATATTTGCAAAAGTCTATACAAACTCTGCATTAGCTGTCATCTCTCCCCCTTTGACATCAAGGACAAAGGACATAGTATTTACACTAGTTAAAATAAAGTTGTACATACTCCCCATAAATATGTGCACACATCTCAAAATTCTTCCCCTTGGATGGAGAATCCTCAAAAATCGATACAAATATCCTCAACAAAAATGGTAACCAAAAATGTATCTTGTCTATACCTTAGCAACACCTTTGTAAAGTAAAATACCTTATATTATGTCTTCAACTATGCAAGAGTAGTCTTGCATGCAACTATAGTCAAAGAAATAATTTTGTTTTGACATTCAAATTGTAGGAATAAGTGTTCTACTATGCCAATTTCATCCAATACCTTCATCTTCTTCTCAATATGCACCACTTCTCTCAAAACTGCAAACAAGGACACCAACCTTAGGTCAATAGTGTCCCTTGAAAAATATAATTGTTTCTTGATCTAATTCCATTGTTCCTATAGAAAATCTAGCTGCATAAGATGTTGACCAATCTACACAAGCAGGGATCCATCTTTATCTTTCTCCAAGTCATATGCATTGTTCATTTGAAAAATCTGAAACTCAATTGAGTCCATTTGTGCTTTGATAATTGTTGATGGGCCTTTTGAGATTGTTGGCATCATGTGAACCGGTATGAGGAAATAATGACATTGTATGTTGTCATTGATGTCAATACGCTGAAGAAGTGAGAACCGGCATATGAGAGAACCGGCAGAACAATATGAATCGACGTTTGTGCCAAAGTGAAGCGGTGTGTTTGTTCATGATGAATTGGCATATAGTTATGGGAACCGGCACATGGAAGTGTTGTATGACTATCGGTTGGTAGTCTCAACTTCAGGGTTTCCGGTTTAAGTGCTTCAAGCCTGTGTGGCTCAACCGGTGACTTTGTGTGATGAGTTAGCATGGTAACAAAGAATAGATCGTGTTGCCGCATAAGCCTTGTGCACGTGAAGGTTTTTGCATGAAGGAGATTGTTCCTATCTACCTCAGGAATGTGAGAAGTCTGTAAAATGGTGATAATGTGCGATGGGTTATCAGCCACCATAAAATTGGTGGAAATGGGCGATGGAGAATGTCTTGAAATTGGATCAAGAACTGCTGCATTTAATGTAGTGTGCTCAACGGTCAGGATTGAACTGTTTGAATTCCTTAACCTAACAGGTTTAGGGTTTAGGGTTTAGGTTTTATGCTTCCGACCTATCTGTTTCCCTATAAGGTCGATATTGTGTCTCTTTCTGAGGTTGTTGGCAAAATTTGTGTGTGTGTATCCAAGAGAAGGGATACGTGATTCTTGCCACACCAAAAGGAGAGAAGTGATACCTGTAGAGTGTAAGTGCAGAAGGTGAAGAGGAGCTTGAGCGGATCTGCATTGGCATTGAGTGCTGTTACGAGATCATTGTAATACCTATTGATCTCTAACCACCTCAATAGTTGGAAAATCCCTTAATAGGGTATCCTTAACCGTCTTGCTGTAAATCCTTTAACAGGGTAATTCAAAGCTATTGAGTTTGAAATCCTTTAGCTATTGAGTTCTTGAAATCCTCTAACAAGGTAACCTTTAACAGGTCAGGATTGAACCGTTCGAATTCATTAACTTCAAATCCATTTCCTTGCTTGATGCCTTTCTATCATTCTTCTCCCACTGTTGCGACAGTTCTTCAAAACTTGAATTTACAACTTCCTGGAAACTTGCCATCTATAGACTTCTTCCCAAATAATTTCCTTTCACTTGAAACATTTGTTATGCCTTTTGAAAACTTTGATTGATTGCTATCAACTTTCCCATGCAAAATTTTATACTTAAATGAATTCTTGGTCATACTTGTAATTTTTTGCCAACTGGATCCAAAGCTCCATCCACAATCCATTTTCATACCTGTCATATATTCATTATTTGATTCTCTATTCCAACACCTCTTTTCACAATGATTTCTCAAACCACAAATACTGCACAAAAGTAGATCCCAACATCTATCCTTTGTATGTCCTTTCCTATTACAATGTGAACACTGCATAGTCTTCATTTCTTGAATTGATTCACCTGAACCTATAGCGCATGTACTCATCTTTCCTTTACCTATAGAATATCCAAGACCTTCCTATTTTGGCCTCCTTGGTTTCTCAATCAGATTCTTCATACCTTGTTCATGCTTTCCTAGACCTTTACCTTTGTAGATCCCATTCGTTTCATGATTTTCAGACCAAGATTCATTTCATTGCCATTACATTGTATAACATTATCATTTTCTTTTTCACAATCTTTATCACAAACTTCTTCAGCAAAAACACACTTATCAAATTATGAATTCAAATCTTTTGCATTCCATGAAACATTGCATACCAATGCCTTAGACTTCAAACATTCATTCTCATCTTTCAATGTTTTGATTTCCTTCAATTGTAAATTATTTTGTTCTTCTAATCTGTTAATATTTTCTTCCAAATCTTCATTCTTTTTTTTGACCTCATCAAACAACTTTAACTTTTCTTCTAACTCTTTATTCTTCTCATCAAATTTAATTATTTCCTTCAAATGCAAAATATGATCTTCTTTCAACCAAGTTAACTTTTCCTCTAGCTCTTCAATTTTCTCTTTATAATCACTATATTTTTTTGCTTTTATCCATATTTCACTTTTCTTCACTTCTATTAATTCTTCTTCTAAATGATCTATCTCAAAAATTAAATTTGCATTTTCCTTCAACACTCTTTCACCTAATTTTCCCATTGAATCAAACAATTTCTCATAAGCTAAATTCGAAAACAACAATTTGACTTTAATAAATTCTCTTCCTTTTATTGCAAACCCTAACAATTAATCAATTACCTATGTTTAAAGAACACTTGAATGCTCCAAATCCCATATGCCTTGGACAATCTCTGATTTGATAATCTTCACAAACTGGGAACTAATAGATAATGATCTCTCTTCAAAGACGCACCAATTTCATTGACATTGGTAAATTCCTCCGACAAGAGTTATTCACTTCCTCACTAATATCAATTTAAATTAAAATTTACGTCTTCAAAATATAACACGTCTCCTGTCTTCTTGTCTCGTTGGCTTTGCTTGATTGCTTATTTATGTCTGGACAACAATCCTTGTTCATGTATCAAAGATTAACAACCATACATATGGTCTTCATCCCCAAACCACTCACTTCCATCTCGAATAAAAAATCTTACATAAGACAACTATAAATGATTTTTCAAATGCAATAATATTTCTAGCACTCACGTTGCAGATACCATTGTCTAATCAAAGCTTTGACTTCTGGAGCTTCTTCTTTTATGACACCATCAATTCCTCCAACGATCTCTTCAAACTGTAAACACAATCTGTGATACTCCTTTAGCTGTGGTTCCCTTTGTTCCTTTATGGCATCTTCTTCAACAATTTACCCTTACGCTCTTTGGCTGAGAATCCTTCAATCTGCGATTTGATCACTTTGTTTTGGCAAGGCTTTCCAATTTATACGACAATCAAACTCTACAACAGGGTTTGTAATGACTTATACCTTGTCTGATGACTTCCCTTTTCAGTTTACAATGATCTCTAAAAACTGTGGCCTTACAATGTGATTTATTTGCAATTTTTCTTTTGACCCGATGCCTCTTCAATGCTTTGTTGTGTGATTGGGCTATCTCTAGCCTCTATCAGCTCCTGGCAACAATAACAATCTCATTTTTAAAATTTCTACGAACCTTAGATAGGCTTCTTCATTTGGTGTGATTTGCAATCATCAATTAGACTTATGGGATTCACTTTCATTCGATCATCAGTATCTTCAATCATCAACGATCTTGATAATCTTTTGTCTTTTTTGCGGGCTCAATATTGGATGAACAACTTTGATATCTCCAACCAGAGATCATGGGGAGACTTCAATGTTCTCGTTAAACCCTTAACCTTGCTCTGATACCACTTTGATAGGGGTGGATGGATTGGATCAATACAATATATTGAAACACAAACACATAGAAAGACACAAAAAATATAAACAAATAAATTCAATCAATTCTTCCATGTGCTAAGGCACATTTTTCATTTATAACTTGAATCCATTACATCCATCTCACTTGATGCTAAAACCATTACATTTTCCTCCTTAAATAGAGGTCTTTGGACAATTCTATAAACATCTTAGGCCTTTAGGCCAACCTTACAAAATATTAAATATTTTGCCCTTGTAGAAAATTTTGTTCAAATAATCATCGGGGTGAGAGAAATTACATATCTCAACATTTATCTTTTGTGTTATATTTTCTCTATTTTTCGCTTGTCTCTGCTCTGCCTAGCAGAAGGTTTCCACAACACCTTGTAAACAAGTCTATTTTGTGAAAACCCCTTTGATTATTGCACTATGAGAAGACATTTTTGTCAGGCATTCTTTTTTTAAAGTTTATATCTTCAGTGCAGAAAATGTGGGTTACCGTTTTACAAATGCCATTTCGAAAATTTATAAAAAATTTCAATGCATTTTAATGCAAAACCTACAATTATTACATTTCATTCTTTGAAACAACAATCTTTGAAGAATTTTATCAAATAATCCATGTACTTTTCTTATGTTCCTATGCATTGCATGCATGTCTTCCCATGCAATACTACTTTTATCACTTTTCAAGACTAAGTGTGAGGAAAGCGTAGAGTTGGCTTTGCACCAGCCAATTACATTTGCTTGAAAGTTCCTAGATCAAGAAACATTATCAAAGCGGAAGGGAGGCAGTGTGCGCTCTCCCTTCCGCTTTGATGAATTGGTATAGCAGAACACTTATTCCTACAATTTGAATGTCAAAACAAAATTATTTCTTCGACTATAGTTGCATGCAAGACTACTCTTGCATAGTTGAAGACATAATATAAGGTATTTTACTTTACAAAGGTGTTGCTAAGGTATAGACAAGATACACTTTTGGTTACCATTTTTGTTGAGGATATTTGTATCGATTTTTGAGGATTCTCCATCCAAGGGGAAGAATTTTGAGATGTGTGCACATATTAATGTGGAGTATGTACAACTTTATTTTAACTAGTGTAAATACTATGTCCTTTGTCCTTGATGTCAAAGGGGGAGAGATAATAGCTAAGGGGGAGTTTGTATAGACTTTTGCAAATATGTACATAGTATTTCCATCATTGAAAAAGGGGGAGATTGTTGGAGACTTGTTCAGAGAATGATTAGCAATATATGTAGTCGTTAATGTCAATAATGATGTCTAACAATATGTGTTGTCACTTAGTTTGGATAGATGGAGAATGTGTTGGAGATGTTATTGGTCATTGATGTAGAAGTCGATTTAGAGCTTTATCAATTGACAAAATATCAGTTCAGAGTCCATGGTATGTATGGTTTCTCATGGCATAACTTATGTTTATAGTGAAGACACTTTGGTTAGAGTTTGCATGCTTGAGATATGTCTTGACAATAGTCCTAGTTCAACCTCATGACTGACAGTTTGAAGAAAATGTTTGTGTTGAGACAATGAGTCTCTTTATGATTGTGGGTTAGTGTTTTGCTCTGCATCCTACTGCATTGCATCTTTTAGTCATGCAGATCTGGATTTATGCCTGGTGATGGTTTTTGTGCATACTATCAAGGTTTTAGTTGATTTCATTGTCTACAACAAAAGTTATATGTTTCTTTATCTAATTCCATTGTTCCTATAGAAAATCTAGCTGCATAAGATGTTGACCAATCTACACAAGGAGGGATCCATCTTTATCTTTCTCCAAGTCATATGCATTGTTCATTTGAAAAATCTGAAACTCAATTGAGTCCATTTGTGCTTTGATAATTGTTGATGGGATTTTGAGATTGTTGGCATCATGTGAACCGGTATGAGGAAATAATGACATTGTATGTTGTCATTGATGTCAATACGCTGAAGAAGTGAGAACCGGCATATGAGAGAATCGGCAGAACAATATGAATCGACATTTGTGCCAAAGTGAAGCGGTGTGTTTGTTCATGATGAATTGGCATATAGTTATGGGAACCGGCACATGGAAGTGTTGTATGACTATCGGTTGGTAGTCTCAACTTCAGGGTTTCCGGTTTAAGTGCTTCAAGCCTGTGTGGCTCAACCGGTGACTTTGTGTGATGAGTTACCATGGTAACAAAGAATAGATCGTGTTGCCGCATAAGCCTTGTGCGCGTGAAGGTTTTTGCATGAAGGAGATTGTTCCTATCTACCTCGGGAATGTGAGAAGTCTGTAAAATGGTGATAATTTGCGATGGGTTATCAGCCACCATAAAATTGGTGGAAATGGGCGATGGAGAATGTCTTGAAATTGGATCAAGAACTGCTGCATTTAATGTAGTGTGCTCAACGGTCAGGATTGAACTGTTTGAATTCCTTAACCTAACAGGTTTAGGGTTTAGGGTTTAGGTTTTATGCTTCCGACCTATCTGTTTCCCTATAAGGTTGATATTGTGTCTCTTTCTGAGGTTGTTGGCAAAATTTGTGTGTGTGTATCCAAGAGAAGGGATACATGATTCTTGCCACACCAAAAGGAGAGAAGTGATACCTATAGAGTGTAAGTGCAGAAGGTGAAGAGGATCTTGAGCGGATCTGCATTGGCATTGAGTGCTGTTACAAGATCATTGTAATACCTGTTGATCTCTAACCACCTCAACAGTTGGAAAATCCCTTAATAGGGTAGCCTTAACTGGCTTGCTGTAAATCCTTTAACAGGGTAATTCAAAGCTATTGAGTTCGAAATCCTTTAGCTATTGAGTTCTTGAAATCCTCTAACAAGGTAACCTTTAACAGGGTTTAACCCTTAACCGGGTATTCTAGCCATCCCTTAATCGGGTGATCCCTAACAGGATCAGTTCCTAGCAGAACCTATTGTAATGTCTCTAACCGGACAAGGTTCCTAACAGAGCGGACTTCTAAAGAGTTCAAAAATAGCTTGTGGGTATTCATCCCCACCGTGGTTTTTCCCAGTTGGGTTTCCACGTGAAAAATATGTGTGTCATGTGTGATGCTTTGCTATTGTCTGTCAAGCATATGATGGTTCAGTGTTTTATGCTTGTCAATAAAACATGTTGAACTAGATGTTATTATGGTCTGATGATAGATTACCTGTTTATGCATAAGGGTGAAATGGTAGTGTAGCCTTGAGTTGAGTGAAAAGCTAAGTGAGTAACTAGTTAATGCTTGTCTCAGTCATTCTTAGCTTTACCGGTTGCACTCTATTTCAAACCAGTGTCACTGTTTGCCAGTCATTTGAAGTGTCTGCTATCAAACCAGTTTAGAACTATATTTTTGTCTGTACTGATTCACCCCCCCCCCCCCCCTTCCCCCCTCTCAGTACAGGGTTAGTGCTATCCGTTCATCATTGAGACAAAAGTGAATTAGGGTTTGAAGATAATAAAACCACAAACTAACCAAATTAACCCAATACATTGAAACAAAAGTGAACCTAATAGATCAAGCCATAATCCAAATAAGGAAAGGGCTAAAATTATGATTAGATTCATTGGTTGGGAATAGTTATCCTCTTTCTTAGTTGAATTTGGAAGATAATTATGAAATTAGGGTATTTAATAAGGAACAATTGAATTAAACTATTAAATAAACTGCTACAAATATCCCACAGAGCCACAAACTGAGATCTGGGCAAAATAAGATGTTTAGAACTTTAGAAACTATTCCCAAAAGTTTGGCTTGATTTTTCAAGATCAAGTAGTACAGATTTTCCCTAGTCCTTTGAATTTTCCTCTATCAAAAGATGAACTTGTTCATCGTTGTCGACTTTGCCAGAATTCTCGAATATAGATCCTGCACCTATTTTTTGTACATAGAAAGAAAGAGAAAGATGTTGGGGATAAGGTTTTCCTTAGGTCAAATCCACATTTAGGAATTAACCTTGAAATTGAAATATGAATTAAAATGACAATTACTGCAAAGTGTTTTCCTTTTAAGAGAAAGGCCAAATCTGAAACAAAAGTTCTTATAATTGAAAATATACCTTGACAAAATTGTGTTTGATTCTCATGCAAGGGCATTAGGATATCTTGTATTATATCTTCAAAGAAGGTTGATCATGGATGCCATCTTGAATGCATAAAATTGACTTCACTTATGCTCTAATGCTTGATGAAAGCTTGATTGCTTGCTCACTTGAATTTGCTAGAGTGTTATTGAGATCTTGATTTTAGTTCTATTAGGTTTCAAATGAGAGGGGTAGACCTCCTTTTATACTTGACTGCCCAAAAATTAATTGAATTTTTGAAGTAGGTTGACATGGGATCAAATTTCCCACTCATTTGAGATGACCGTTGTGGGGATCATGATTAGGAGGACCACAAAACCTAATACCTTGGTCATTAGAATTAGGACTCCAACAAGAGGGGGAGATAGTGAAGGTGATGAAAATGTGAAAATGTTAGGTGGCATGAGAAGAATTAGGACATGCATCAGGCATTGGACACCAAAGCACAAAAGTAAGGTCTAGGTAAGGACAAAATTGTATACAAATATAATTTATGATGCTACACCAAGTATCACTATTAAAATTCTCCTAAAAGATGTACAAATGGGAAATCCTCAACCTCCCAAGGTCTCCTTAAGTTGGGTCACAAAAATGCAGGGACAACTAAGTGTTCATGTGGATGACCTTAACAAGAGGCACATGTGCTAGTTATAGGCTGGAGGCATAACTTACCTAAGTAGATCCCAACCTTAACGATTGAAATAAAAGATAAAAGATAGATAAGAGAAACAAGAAAATGAATCACTAGCTATTTATCCCAACAAACATTATTGACAAAATTCAAGAAATTATTAAGTATGTTAATCAATTTAACATGTCAAATTTACCAATTCAAACATGTAGATGAAGATAGATTCCAGGAAACAAAATTACCCTTCTTTTCACACATTCATTACAACCTCAAACACCTTAACACACGTAGATTCATTTATGAAACAAAGATTCTTACAACAATTTAGTTCATTCTTGAATTAAGGAAGATTCTATAGCAAAGAGAAATATGAAAAATTCACAAGAAACACTCCATGAGATCGTAAATCCACACATGTTGTTGTATTAAAATGATATTAGCAAATCAGTAGTATCCAAGTTCATAATCTCCACAAAATGTATCTTAAAACAACTAGAAACTGTTTGAAAGCAAAAAAAAAAATTGTACTATGGACCTCAAAGCATCAATTCGTGGACCTTGAAAATAACAAGAAATTATATTTGTAGGAGGAGACCTCCTCAAAATTAGGAACCAATCCTATCAAAAAGTCAACACCCCTAGAACACTAATACTTGGTACCCCTAGGTCATTGAATAGATCCCTTTAGGATCAAGACTCCAAGCTAAAACATCTCTCCTACTTAAGGAGCTATGCGCTCTTACAACTAGGATATGAGAAAGCTCTTTGCAATCCTCCATTGAACCTCCTGGTGGCCACTCAACAGGGTCCTTCCACTTACAGACCTCCTATAAAGTAGCTTGATTTTATTAATTATATTTTAAGAAATAAAAAATTGAAAAAAAAATTAAAATAAAATTTTAATTTTTTAAATATAAAGAAATATAAAAATAAAATAAAAATCTATCATTCTTTAAAAAATTTTCTCCTATAACACTTAAATAGTTTTAGCCAATCATAACAAAGAAAAATCATTTTTATAAATTGAAAAGTTAAAAATTTCACATGTTAACTTAATAAAATTTAAATATTTTCTAAAAATCAAATAAACTAGTATAGACATCTTAAATACATCTATCTAAAGAAATGTCGAGAGATATCAATTTTAGAGCTATTTTATTTACCTAAATGTTAGTTAACATTTTTCTTTTTAAATAATATTTATTACAAATAGAAACAAATTTTATTTTATCTAAATTTGTTTATTTTTTCATAATACATTTTTTTTTTCTAATTTTAAATTAATTCAAATTTAATTTTTTGTATTAACATTTTAAAATTTTTTTTTTATTAAAAATTTATTAAAAATATAATCTATAAAAATATATTTATTTTAATATATAATTTTTCTATCCTTTTACTCAATTTTACTAATAATTTTATTTTAAATATTGGTAGATTAATTTAAAAAATAAAATATGTTTATGTTTATTTTATATTTATACATCTATCTATGCCTTTTCTATTTGGTATCTATTTTGAAAATATTATGTATATAATTAAATATTGGTATTTGATATGTAAATAGTTGTCAAATTTAAGCTAAAATATTGTCATTGTAAAGGCTCATTGACACTAATAACATCTTATATAATGGATGGAAAGTCAATTTATTAATAAAAAAATTGTTTAAAATCCCAAATGTCTTTAAACTCTTGTTGACTTGACCAAATAATAATTTTTTTTTTTTGACTTGGTCAATAAAATATGTGTTCTTCTTTCCTATGTTTATTTTAATGGTTACATGACAACGAAGGAAGAAAATTTTGCAAATTATTATGCCATACTTTGTTTCTTTTCACTCAATTAAAAAGTCAATTTGGAACAACAATGATTGAATATAGAAAAAAAATTATATTAATTAAAATCTATATTCATTAGAAATGTCCCCTTTTTTTCAAAAGACCACATGATACCTTTATGAAAAAATCTAACTAGAGACAACCTTAAAGCATGACAACAAATAAAATAGAAAACAAATATTGAAATATTTTTTTTTCGAATATTTTAAAAATAAGTAGAATCATATATGTTTTACAAATGAAAAAGAAAAAAATAATTATTTAATTAATGATTAATATTGGGAAATTAAAAGTAAAATATTTATTTTTCAATTTTTTAAAAATCATTTTCTATATATATTTATAGTTATGATTTTAAGTTTATAATGAGAAATTTAAACTTAGAGCTTAAATTTTAAATTAATTAAACTTTTAATTGATTTTTATTATTCAAATTAAATTCATGTAATATTATATATTATTAAGTAGAATATGTTAGATGTTGATTTTAAAATAATCACATAATTTTAATTTATATAGTTGTGAGGGAAATTAAAATTTAATCATGTGTAACCTAATATATTAGGAGTACTATAAAATTTAACTTATGGATGATGTTTGTATTGCTTTGTCCTTCGTTGAGCTAAACATTAGAGATTTAAGAAATAGAATTTTCTTTATAATATTTAATAATAAATTATCATTCAATATCTATTAGTATAAAAAATAGCGATTAAAATATTAATTTAAATTTAATTTTCTTAAATAACAAAAATAATTCAATTTAGTCTAAAGTTTAAAACTATTTTAAAATAAAAATAAAATAAAACAATAATCTAAATTTGCAAGAAATTAAAATCTTTAAAAAAAAAAATTTAAGACTTATAAGAAAACTTTTAAAATATTAAATTTTAAATTGTAAGATAAACAATTCTATTTTATGAAAATGTAATTGTTTAGAAACCAAAATTCATAAAAATAAAATTTACTATATATAAATTAATATTTTATTTTTCTTTGTTTAAATCAATTGTTTTGCATTGAGTTTTTGTTCCTTTAAATTGTTGGTTTTTTGCTCCTTAGAATAGGAATTAAGGAATACAAATATATGGAATAATTTTGTCCACATTCAAAGCTTTGATAACACTATTTTTTCCATAGGTAATCACTTCAAAGAGTTTAAGAGGTATATTCATAATATTTCTGTTTATGATAATTTGCTTGTCGATATGTATTTAGTGTGTATTGTTTGGGGAATTAGAGAAATAACTATATTTATTCATGTTCTTGAAGAATTTCACTTTTGTAATCCAAGTAAAAAAACACAATTTTGTTCCTATAACATAGGCTTATCAATAGAATAATATATTATGCATGTCTATCAATTCAGTATTATGAAAAAAAATTATTTAAATGTTGTAAAGGATTTTTCTTTTGGTATTTATTAGCTTCGAAGTCTGATACTATTTGAATTTCATTCTTGTAATTTTATTGAGCATTTGGTTGGATGAATCAAAATCATTTTGTGTTTGAAATAAATTCAAAAGGTTGCATTTCATAGAATTATCTAAGCGTTTCAGGCATAGGTTGAGACTAAATGTTTTCAAGAATAAATACTTTGTCATCCATAATATGTACAACACAAAGCAACAAATCCTTAACATTACTACCTGAATATGTTATTTAGTATATCTTCTATAGTGTACAAAAGTGTTTATTCTATCATATTCTTAGGTAGTTGTAAAAAGCAATGATCCTTGTTCCTTAGCTACCAAGTTTGAAGTTTTGATTCACAAGAAATATCAACCAACTTTATGGAAAGACTTTAATAATTGTTGTTGTGTTTCTGGATCATTGCATCAATGAAATTGAAAGAAAAAAGATTTTGCATCATATGTTTAAACATCCTTGATTAGAAATCAATGGCCAATTGGGATACGTAAGTATCGTGATGCGTGAATTCGAAAGAAATTATACCATCTAAGAAACTAAACATCGAGATAGGTATCATTAATCTACATCTAGTAACTAGATATAACCATCTTAGTCCATGTTAAATATAATTAGTAATATAGCACATTAATATATAATATTTCAGTATTGTATGCTTCTACCTAAGCTCTACTTTTACAACATAAAATCCTACAATAGGAGATATGAAACTTGAGGAGATCCTCATAATTATTTGAAACTAGGTTGAACAACATTACAAAAATTGGTAAAGATATATTGTAATAGCACCTTTGTTAATATTTAACCATCTAAGACATGTAAAAGAACTAAATTTCTTGTAACCTGTGATCAAGATTATTGCAATTTCAAGAGTTCAAGAAGGTAGTTATTTCTAAAATTATTTTTAATTGAAGAGGATATAAATATATCAGTTACATAATATTTATTTTCTCAACTATTTCATAGTTATAAATATCCAAAATTATAGCTTGTGAATCCCCAAACCTCTGCTCCCCTCTATTCCCCATTAATTTCTATGATTCAAACAATGACATTAAGAATGAAAGCCATGTATAATACATTAGCAAGGCTAAGAAAGGAGAGAAAGATTTTTAAAAGATTATAGTGTGGGGAAACATCTATTAGGGATGCATATTATAATACAACACACGATGACTTAGACAAGCTACATCATTAGTATTGTCAAAAAATCTAGGAAAGCACAAACTTTCCCTATAAACCTTTACCAAAGATGACATCAATATTTTTCTGCCCATGTATATTGCTATTTAAGTGATTTGAAATTTGGTTTTCTTATGAAATAAAGTGATTCTTTGTACTATACATAAATTGCATTTCAAAAGTGCCAAAGTTTCTATTCAAAGTATTTAGGGAGTTACTCTAAGAATTGGCTATAACAAATTGAAACAAAATGAAAAATGCAATACATGATGTAAGGCGAAATCTTGTTCCAAGAAAAAATAGATATGGTTTATTAGTCAGGTTTCTCTTAAGAGAAATGCTAAAGGAAGATATAAGTTTATGTTTTGTTTTGAGATCTTGGCTAGGTTTATAAAGTTAGTTTCATAATTACGATTTTTCATTTTTGAAGTTTGCTTGTCTTCGTCATCTATTTGTTTAGAA
The DNA here is from genome assembly GCF_030272615.1 of Cryptomeria japonica. Lineage (NCBI taxonomy): Eukaryota > Viridiplantae > Streptophyta > Pinopsida > Cupressales > Cupressaceae > Cryptomeria > Cryptomeria japonica. Next base: position 553,737,118 of record NC_081413.1, read on the forward strand.
TTTCTTTTTCTTTAATAAAATTATAAATTATTGAAATGCAGGACCATTGATTTATGGATTTGTTCATCTTATGTGCATTACATTTTTGAAATTTTCTTGAAGCAGTGTGAAGGATCTATTGAACCAATTAACTTCAAACTTGTTACAATCAAACTCTTTATTATTATTTATAAATATTAGATATTTTCCAATTTGATATCTCTCAACATATTTATATTTTTGTAAAATATTGATATGCTAGTCAACAAATAGCATTAAACACTTTTGTCTATGAAGTACACAAGAGACACCTTTGACTGTGATTAATAATTAATAAAACATTAGAATAATGAATTTTCAATTTTTAATTAATTAATAATCATGGTCAAAGGTACATCCTTATCCTGCATAGACATTTTGTCCATTTTGACGACTAAATAGACATTGACAACACTCCACACATTGATTACTTAAATTTTAAAATACAACAATTTTTTAATATTTGATTAACTGATAATCATAATCGAAGATACATCCTATATGCTATATAGACATTTCAATACAAAACTTTTTTTTTTTATATTGAAACAATGCAATTGCAAAATGAAGTTATCAGCAAGTAGTTAAATAAATAAAATAAGAAAATACAATGAACAATACAGTCAAAGAATGCACAGAAGACACAGAACTATTTAATTGAGCCCATTCTATCTAGCCGGTCCATTTTATCGGTTGGATAGACGTTGCAAACACTGACGTATTTCACGATTTTGACAAAACTCAATAATGATCAGAACCGAACGACGTGTAGTAATCAGAACCAAGCAACTTCGGAGTAGGTCGGTGGCAAAGTCGTTTACCAGGAAAATTATTTTCCCACCGTCTATCTCTTCATTTTTCTCTCCACGTTCTTTGAACCTTGACTGGTAAACGTGGGTGTACTCGACTCACCAAGAACCCAACAAAAGGGGTGTACTTTTGCATCCCTATATAAAGAGCATACAGCGCAGAACAAAAGACGCAGCAACTGAAATCCTAACTGAACAAAAGAGCCCAAAGCAATGGATCATTTCTCAAGTTTATTGAGCAGCACCCTGGTTTTTTATTCTGTAGTATCCATTACTGTTATATACATGCTCACCAAGCTCAGAAGCAAGCCATCTGGGAGGCTGCCACCAGGACCACGTCCCTGGCCTTTGGTTGGGAACATCCTCCAGGTGGGCAAGAATGCGAACGAATCCTTCTTCGAGCTTGCGAAGATCCATGGCCCCCTCATGACCCTCCACCTAGGATGGCGGACAACTGTAGTAGCCTCATCGCCCGCCATGGCCAGAGAGGTTCTCAAAACGCAGGACCCATCCCTGTCAGCACGTACAATGATTGAGGCCGCCAAGTGTCTCGAGTATGGCGAAAACTCGCTGGTGTGGAGGGACTGCGTGCCACGCTGGCGCACTCTCCGCCGCATCTGCACCACCCAGCTCTTCACTGTCAAGCGTCTGGAGGCACTCCACCACCTGCGGCGGGAGCAAATGAGAAGCATGATGAGGGCTATTTATAAGTCCACGTGAGCTCCTGTGGATATCGGCCATGCTGCCTTCCTTACGAGCTTCAATTTGGTGGGCAACATGATATTTTCCAAGGACATGTTCGACTGGGATGAGTCGGAAAAGTCGAAAGAGTTTAAGAAAGCGCTCGCTGACATGCTCTTTGTTGGTGGCAAGGCTAATTGGGCTGATTATTTTCCCTTCCTCAGGCCTTTCGACCCGCAGGGCATAAGGAAGGAGATGACTAGGATTTTTAGGATTATATTTCCAGTCTTCGATCAATATATCGACGAGCGCCTGCAGAGCGGGACAAGAAGCGAGGAGGAAGACAAGGATTTTCTCGATATTTTGCTCGAGAGTAAGACCGAGACTGGGGAGAAGCTCACAAAGTTTGAGATCACTCGCTTCTTCTATGTAAGTATATCTATCCTACAAACAAAGTATGAGATCGCTAGCTGTCCATCTTATATCTAGTTTTAGTTTTAGTTTTGAGAGAGTTTCTTAACAAGATGATTTTGATGTTTGTTATGTTTATAGGACTTGTTCACAGCAGGGAGTGAAACTTCTAGTCACACAATTGAATGGGCCATGTCAGAAATCATACGAAATCCAATGGTAATGGAAAAAGCGAGGGACGAATTGGACAAGGTAGTGGGGAAAGAAAGAAGAGTAGAAGAAAGTGATATTGACAACCTCCCTTATCTTCATGCAGTTGTTAAAGAAACCTTTCGTCTACACCCTGTTGCTCCCCTTCTGATCCACCATAGAGCCCTTGACTCTTGTGAAATTGAGGGGTATGTTATACCTAAGGATGCCCAAGTGTTTGTGAATGTTTGGGCGATTGGAAGGGACCCTAATGTATGGCCAGAACCAGATAGGTTCTTTCCAGAGAGGTTTGTGGACTCAGATGTGGAATACAAAGGGCAAAATTTTGACTTGCTTCCATTTGGATCAGGGAGGAGAATATGCCCAGGGCTCCCTTTGGCTCATAAAATAGTTCATGTAATAGTGGCTACTCTCCTTCAATGTTTTGATTGGCACCTTCCCAATGGACAGAATCCAGAAAAGTTAGATATGAGCGCAAAGATTGGTATCAATTTAACAAAGGTACAACATCTGGTTGCAATTCCCACACCTCGCTTACCACAACATATTTATAACTGATTGCTACTATGATAAGGGAAAAATGTTCTTTCTAATTAGTCACTCTTGTGTTATGCTTGGATGTAGTACTTCCTTTAAGTAAATTAAAAGGCTTAATATCTAAATGGATCATTCATGAACTATATTGAACTATATTGTATTGAACATTCTTCTCAAAGGTTGTTGTTCTTTTGAAGGGGCATGAAATATTCTGTTAAGTAAATTAGTATAAGTAAATGACTTAACATCAAAATGGATCATTCATTTTTTTATTGTATTGAATGTGTTGTTCAAAGGAGGCTGTTCTTTTGAAGGGACATGAAATATTCTGCAATGTGACTTCAGCAAATCAATATAATATTATTTCTATATTTGTTCTTCATATTTTATGTTTTTGGCATATCTATTGTGGATAGGAACATTACACCTAGTATTAGAGCTCAATTTGAAGTCATATTCTTTCTATCACCTTTTACAACTATCTACCATATGGTCTCACCTCATCCTCTTAGGATCATTGGTGATAAAAAAGTTGTTGTAGAAGTAAAAACAATATCTTTTTTTTCCCCAAAATATCACTTTTTTCTTGTTAATTAAGTTATTTTTTAATTTTTAGGGTAGAAAATTTGTTGATAAAAAATATTTGTAGAAGTTTTCATGCCCACTTTTTGACAACAAGAAAACCCAAATATTTTTTTGTTAAATCTTACTCAACTCCAAGAGTTAACCCATACATAACTAGGTACTTTGTGTTATAGTGGTAATGGTTACACAAAAAAAATTAATATAAGTTTGGTTTATAATAGTGTCTTAAATTTTGACTTAACAACAATTATTTGATGGACATCAGTCAATACTTAGCTTTAATCTATCATTTATATGAATAAACCCAAAATGTCATATATTATTTTTGCCTAAGGTTAAAGGAAGTTTCTCTTATCCACTTAAATGTCCATAATTTATACAATTTGAATACTAGCACTATTGTACTAGCATTTTATTGGCATGTCTAATACTCCACTAACTTCATTACTCATAATACCTTATTATTAAGGTTAGTAATATTATTAATAATTTATTGATAATAGTTTTGCTAATAATACCAACATTGAGGCTATATATTCTAAGCCTTCATACTAATACTGTAAATAATTAATTCTATTAATGTGTTAAGGTTATGCCTTCTTCGACTATACTTTCCCTTTAATCGTCCTATCAAATTTTTTTTGTCCCTAAACAAGAGCATTGGTTGATTTAAGAAAATCATCATACAACAAGATAAATATGAACATCCTGAGTATTACCATAAGCCTAATTGTTACCATTATTTTTGTTGGTTAACAAATTTTGTTCTCTTCAAAATATGACAATATTGACTCCTAATCCAAGCATGAGAACAAACTATTAACAACAGTTGGAGAAGTTGCAATTATTTCTACAACTTTCCTTTGAATTTGTGAGGTACAACTCTCTCTTATGATACATTTTAAAGTTTTCAGTGTGTGCTTTTAACTAGAAAGCAGGAAAGGCAAACTTCACAAATTTTATAAAGAAAAGAGAGATGATATTATTCCCACATAATCTTCACAACAAAATATGAAGAATAACTCTCATGAAATTAAAAGTATAAATCATGTAACAATAGCCACACAAAGATTGCTACTAGTATATGATCATCACATAAAAAAGAATCTAGTAACAACAACATGCACAATATCCATCTCAAATTCAACATGATATGGGAAACACTCTTCATCATAACACAAAGTTTACGATCAAAGAAAAAATATTCTAGCATTCAATGAATCATTCAAATCTAGATATAAGAGAAAAAATTGAAATTCTTGTTGAAATAGCACAAAGTTTGCTCCAAACAGAATTCAATTAAAACTTTTCTAAGCTTACAATGTTATTGCTAACTGAAAAACTCGAAAGCTTTTAAAAATTGGAACTCCATCAACTGGTTACTCATCATTTAAATAGTTCAACATCTAACTAATTAAAAATAACGGGTTCTTGAGGACAATCGACTAAAGAGAGTTGATGCTCTGCAAACAGGATTAGAAAATCTGTTTGATGGCAACACACACAAGAGCACAAGAAACAAACGTTAGTGTTAGCAACAAAAGATTATCCTAAACAGGCATATCAAGAGAGATATTAAGCATGAAATAGAAAGCATATAAACATAGAATAAAATAGCTAATCAAGATGCTCATAGTTGCTCCTCCCTTGTTCCTCTCCTCTCCAAGTCCCAAATGAGTGTAGCTCTCAGCTTTTAGCACTAGCCATGGACACCATATGGAGATTCAAGATAGTTGAATATGATAAGCAAATGCTATGCAAGTGTAGATAGTGATGCTATGAGAAAGCTCTATGCTAATGCCAGTATAACAACAATACTCTAATGCTTCTCTTTTTGCTTGAGGAGAAGGGTTCTATTTATAGAAGAAATGGGGAAATGAAGGGTTAAGATTGAATGGTTTAATCAAGGGCCAAGTTTGAAAGTTGGGGATCCATGTGCACAATTGGCACCAATAAAATGGTGACAAGTGTCAACATAGGATTGGGTTGAGAGAAGAGGTTGGAGGCATTAAAGGCCTGAGAAGACCTCATGGTTATCTAGAGGCTAAGGGTCAAGTCCAAATTAAAATTACCCACTGGATTAAGAGTTAATCCAAGGATAAACCTTTGTGCAAATGTTTAAGAGATAATCATGGTCAAAGCATTAATGGCCTGATGAGACCTTTGGGTTGGGTAGAGGTTGAGTCAAAACAAATGTTTTAACCATGTGGGAGGGTTTGAGGTAACCATTAATGGTTATTGGAGACTTTGGGGATTAAGTGGTTGAAGGTTGAAAGCCTTCAATGGTTATCAAAGACTTTGAGCCATTTAGTGGTTGAAGGTTGAAAGCCTTTAATGGTTATCAAAGACTTTGAGGGTTTGAGAAGTGACTTCCCTTTTGCTTAGGAATGTGACAAAGTTTAGAGAAGGGGTTAGGTTATTTAGAAGTGATTAGAAAAATCTAGAAGGGGTTTAGGCATGCAAGTGGATTTTGTAGGAAAATGCAAGTGGGAGAAATTTTGGTATTTTCAATTAAAATAAAATCATTTATTTCAATTAAATGGTGTAATTTGCATTTGGATAAATATTCAAATAAATATTAATTTATTTAAATGAGAAAAATGAAGATAAAGCATTAAAATGCTTGAAGACTTTGAGGGAAACCATTAAAGGCTTGAAGACTTTAAGGAAAACCATTAAAGTCTTAAGAAGACTATAGAAGGAAGCCATCAAGTTTGAAGACTTTAAAGCCATCAAGTTTGAATACTTTTAAGGGAAATCATTAAAGGTTTCAAGTGGGTGAGGATAAATAGGATTTTAAATAAATAATTTATTTAAAATGGTTGTGCAACTTGCTTTTGTAGGAAAATACAAGTGGGTGAGGATAAATAGGATTTTAAATAAATAATTTATTTAAAATAGTTGTGCAACTTGCATTTGTAGGAAAATGCAAGTGGGTAGAGGATAAAGGTGATTTAAATAAATGTTAATTTATTTAAATGTGAGAGGTGGGATTTTGGGGGATTTAAATAAATATTAATTATTTAAATGTGAGAGAATATTTAATTAAATAAATATGATTTATTTATTTAATTAATGGTCTGAATTTGGTTAAGTGAATTAAATCAAATAAATTGAATAATTTATTTAATTAATAGGAGAAGAGGGTTAAGATGAATTAATTAAATATTAATTTAATTAATTATTAATTGATGGTTAAATAATCAAATAAATACTAAGTATTCGTTTAATTAAGTGGACAGATTTATGTGACTACATTTGCCCCTCTTCGAGACGGTGCGGTTTATCGCGTCATTTCAAAGAAAGAAAAATATGTGTGAAGAAATGCCCCATAAAATGTAAATTTAATGGGTGGTATGCCCCCTCGAGAGATGGCCCGAATTTTTTTTTGAAAAATCGGGCGATCTCTCGAAAAAGAATGAAAAGTGGAGGGGAGGTAGAATAGAAGAAATTAGAACTAATGATGAAAGAATGGGAGAAAATGGAGTGAATATGAAGAAACAACAAGCCAGTGGGTACCCTGAGGTCATGCAAGAGATACATAGCAGATGTAGTGTGGGGTTTGGATTGATGCTATACAATTGATCAAAATTGGTTGGACAATCTGGTGCAATCGGTTTAATTGCCCCGGTCAAGTCAAAGCGTGACAGTTGATGTCAGTTGGTCGCTTGGACATGATAAAGTCTGAGTAAGTGAATCAAAGTGACCTGATGTGACTTAGACAATTGATGTAATTTTTCGATGAAGTCAAGGTATATGAAGCAAAATACTTGTTGAGACTTAGACAATTGATGTAATTGTCCATTGGATTGTGTTTGATTGGTTGATGAATTGATAGTGTGTGCGTGGGATGGATGATTGTGGTGAATCATAGCAGCCCCGTTGAGACTAGGTCATTATGATAAATGCCTATTGTAGTCTAAGTTTGCCATAATCGATTACCTGTTGAGACCCGAAGATACTTGATCAGAGTATCTGTTGATAGTCTAGGTGTGTGGGAGTCGATGTATCTATGCAGATAGAGTAACTTTCTTGACTTATTGGATGACTTAGGATAGGAAACACAATCCCTCCTATTTAGAGATGGATGGTGATGAACGTGGCTTGATTAGGTTGATTGGGACATAATGTAGGGTATGTGATGGTGATTATCGAGATGGGGAGGGTGGGGAGGGGTTCAATGTTAGATAGAAGAAATGGAGGACCTATTACATTCTTATGGAAGAAGAGGAAAATAGAGTATCCATTGTCATTACTATGTATGAATGATATGCAGCTATTTATGAATGTATGGATGGATGGAATGCAATATATACAAATGAGATGGAATGATGATCCATGGTGCTTTATTTTTCATCATTGAGATTTAAAATGTTGTAAGAAAATACAAGCAACTTGACATAAAGATTCAAGATGACCAGAGTATTTCTTACAAGGATTTTGATATAGCAAGTTAATACAAGCAACTTGATATAATGGATCAAGTTGACCAGAGTATTGCTTGCAGAACAGACAAGGATTATCTCTATTCATGCATGACTTGGATCGTCCTCCTTGATCTTAGGCTGATCATATCCTGAGACAAGTGCATACCATACTAAGAGATAAAAACCTTTATCCAGTTTGGATGAAGTAGGAAGAACCAAAGGAAGAGCATTGTACCTGCAAACAAACAGTATATACATAAAGAATAAAGAATAAGGATCCTTGGTAATGGTGCATGCCCATATGGTCGAGGTATATGCTGTAGTCAGCAAGCCGTAATGATCTATGATTGCATTTGGCATAAGATCACGTAGGTTGGTGAACTTCCCACGTAGACACCATTAGTACATGCCCTAGAACTTCATCAGAAATAATGCGCAAATGATACAAAACAATGCTGCAAGATCCTGATACAGATAAACGAACAATTGTACTCACAAATCAACCAAGTATTTGATAGCTTAACATAATTTTCTTGTCAAAGAAAACGTCACTTTTATCTTTGTTTTGGTAAGGAAGGATGCATCCTTGTTGAAGACAGTTTGATTGTTGATGTTGATTGTGTGGTTGATTGGTAAATGGTCATTGTGTGAGTAGTTTGTCAATGTTTATTTTGGTATCTGCATGGATGGGTATGTACAAGGTGTTGCCATGTTTTTGTGTGATTTTTCAATGGTTTTGTCGATGTTTTTGGATTTTGAATTGTTTTGAATGTTTTTGGTATTTTTGCGAGATATTTTTGAATGTTTTTGGATTTTTGATGATTGTTTGAATGAAGAACTTAATGAATCACAAGACAATGTAGAATCCACTTCCATCAATAGGTTAAGGGCATTGCCCCTAGTTTTTAGTCATGACTATAAAAAAGCGAGATGCAGGATGCATGGAGTACTATCATAATTGCAGATGAATAACAAGCCATGTTTTTTGGATGGATGGATGTATGTATGAAGTAGATGTGATCGCAACAAGTCTGAAAGACAATGGAGCCATAGCCTTTACGAGTGGCGCCTGTTTGCCAGGTTTTCACCACCATACTTACCCAAGGTGCCACCGGAGTGGTTGTTCACCGTTTGGATGCATGATTTTTCTTTACTTTTTTTGAATGTTTTTGTATTTTCTTCAGGACATTTTTCTAAATCTTTTTGGTATTTTTTGGTATGCAGGGGAGCCTGATGCTCTATACAGCTTAGGTATAAAACTGTTTGAGGTGCATGCTGTTAATTGGATCTGCGAGCGGTTCTCCTTCTGATGTAGCCAACTGATATGCCCTGGACCCGAACACAACAGTGACAACATATGGGCCCAGCCAGTTTGATTCAAACTTGCCCTGATGTTCTCTGTTTGGTTGGTTGCGAGGATTCTCTCGTAGAACAAGATCACCTACCTCAAATGTACGAGGTCTAACTCGGTGATTGTAGCTTCTGCTCATGCGCTGCTGATAGGCTTTGAGATGGTTGTATGCAGCTTGTCGCTTCTCATCAAGTAACTCTAAGTCTTGAAGACGTGAGACTCTGTAAGCTTCATCATCTATCAGATTATGCAAGGAAACCCGTAATGATGGTATCTCAACCTCAATAGGTAAGATAGCTTCTGCACCATAGACCAATGAATAAGGAGTTGCACCTGTAGGGGTTCGAATGCTAGTTCGATATGCCCATAGTGCCAGATTTAGTTGAACATGCCAGTCATGGCCGACATCATTGACTGTCTTCTTTAGGATCCTCAATATGTTTTTATTGGATGCTTCGGCCTGACCATTGCCGTGTGGGTAATAGGGAGTGGAAAAGCGGTGTTGGATATGAAATTTCTCACAAAGTTCGCGGACATCCTGATTTTTGAAAGGAAGACCGTTATCTATGATGATGGACATGGGTACACCATACCGGTAGAGGATGTAGTTGAGGATGAATGAGGCGATCTGCTTGCCGGTGACTTGGGTAAGTGGAACAACTTCGATCCAATCCACTTTGTGAAATATTCGGTGGTGGTAATAATGAATTTGTGGCCATTGGATGAAGATGGATGAATCTTACCCACAAGGTCCAGGCCCCATTGACAGAAAGGCCATGGTGTTGTGATTGGTTGCAGTTCCTGGGCTGGTGCATGTATCAGGTCGCCATGAACTTGACATTTCTTGCATTTTCTGACAAAGTAGTAGGAATCCTTTTCCATAGATGGCCAATAATATCCAGCTCGCATGAGTTTCTTGGCTAGTGACGGACCACTTGAATGAGTCCCGCAAATTCCTTCATGTACCTCTTCCAAAGCCTTTGTTATCTCATCTTGTTCCAGACATCGAAGGAGAGTACCATCAAGACCGCGTCGATATAGGGTTTCGGCAATAATGGTATATTGAGCAGTTTGGCGAATGAAGGTTTTACGTTGGTTATTTGATTGGTTGGGAGGAAGGGTGTGATCGCAGAGATAGGTGTAGAACTCACCGTACCATGGGGATTCAGAACCAACAAGGCGACATATCATCTCAGATTCAGGGGTATCATAAGCGGGGATCCAAAGCTGTTCTACCAAGAACTCATAGCGTGTTGAATTCTGTGGAAGATCTAGTAGAGATGCGATGGTAGCCATGGCGTCAGCAACTCGATTCTGATCTCTTGGTATCTGCTCAAAAGTGATAGTAGTAAATGATGTCTTTAGAGTGTCCACCATTTGCTTATATGGCATGAGTTTATCATCTTTGGTCTGATATTCATCTATTGCTTGTCGAATGACTAGTTGGGAATCGCCATATACTTGCAGTTCTTGTAATTTCCATTGGATGGCTAACCTGAGTCCTGTGATCAAGGCCTCATACTCGGCTATATTGTTTGTGCATGGAAATGTGAGCCTGTAAGACTTCGGGATGCTATCACCTTGAGGTGTGATAAACAGAATGCCTGCCCTCGAGCCGTGCCTAGTGTATGAACCATCAAAATATAGTTTCCATGGTTGTGCTGCTGTGATCATGAATATCTCCTCATTTGGAAAATTGGAAATAAGAGGATGATCGCCTGTGAGTGGTGCATCGGCCAACTGATCTGCAATAACCTGACCTTTGATAGCTTTACGGTCTACATACTCAATGTCAAATTCACTTAGAATCATCACCCATTTGGCCAAGCGGCCTATCAATGCTGCTTTGTTAAGTAAATACTTGAGTGGATCAATCTTTGCAATGAGTTGTACCTTGTGTGTTAACAGATAGTGCCTCAGTTTAGTGGCTGCTAAGATTACTGCTAGGCAAGCTCGCTCAATAGGGGTGTAATTGAGTTCATAGCCTACCAGTGTGCGAGAGATGTAGTAAACAGCACACTCTTTTCCTTCTGCATTATGTTGTGCCAGTAGTACACCCAATGCTGTACTTGTTGCTAAGATATAGAGTAACAATGGTCTACTTGGATCTGGTGGCATCAACAATGGTGGATTCATGAGATAGTTTTTAAGCATCTGAAATGCTTGCTGGCATCGGGCATCCCACTGAAAGCGGATGTTCTTATGTAGCAGATGTGTAAATGGGTGACACTTATCGGCCAATTGTGCAATGAATCTTCGGATGGATTGAAGTTGCCCTTGTAATGTCCTTAGCTGACTGATATTCTTTGGTGGTGGCATGTCCATGATTGCTTTTACCTTTGTTGGGTCGACCTCAATACCTTTGCTTGAGACAATGTATCCTAGAAGCTTCCCGGAGGTTACTCCAAAGACACATTTCTTTGGGTTGAGTCGAACATGGTATTGTTCCAGTCTATCAAAGATTTTATCTAAGATGTGGAGATGCCCTTCTCTGGTGAGTGATTTTGCTAGTAAGTCATCCACATAATCTTCCATCATAGTATGCATCATGTCATGGAAGATGGTGGTCATTGCTCTTTGATAGGTTGCTCCTGCATTTTTGAGACTGAAGGGCATTACATTCCAGCAATATGTGCCCCATGGACATGTGAAGGCTGTCTTATGTTGATCTTCTGGTGCGATCTTTATCTGATTGTATCCTAAAAAGCCATCCATGAGTGAAAGCATGGCATGTCCCGCTGTTAGATCCACTATGATGCCGATATTTGGTAGGGGGAAGTCATCCTTAGGATAGGCCTTATTTAGATCTCTGAAGTCAGTACAAATGCGGATGCCCCCTTTTGGTTTGCCAACAGGAACAATGTTGGAGATCCACTCTGCATAATCAATTGGTCTAATGAAACCAACGTCTAGGAGTTTCTTGAGTTCTGTTTTGACTAGCACTGCAATCTGAGGATGCATCTTACGAAGTTTTTGCTTGACAGGTTTGGCTCCTTCTGCTACAGTGAGGTGATGCATGACTAAATCAGGATCAAGCCCAGGCATATCTACATATGACCATGCAAAGTTGATCTGACGCTTCTGGAAGAACTCTATAAATTTAGGCTGTTCCTCTGGAGTGAGAAGAGATGCCAGATGTATGATATGAGGATTTTCAGGAGTCCCCACATTGTATTCTTTGGTTTCCTCGATGAGAATCATTGATCATTCCTGTTGTGTACTATCAGGGAGAATGTCAAACCCTTCATCCTCAGGCGCCTCAGAGAGGTTTTCACCGTTGGATACGCTCTTTCTTTTTACTTTTGTCGGATCAAACAGTGCCACAGTGTGGTTTTCACTGGAAGACCCATGTTTTATTGTTATATTTTTGCAGCTGAAAGGTTTGGCATCCGCCCCGAAGTATGTTGCGCTATTAAGTTCGATGGCGAATCCAGCTTTGTGATCCCCGCTTGGTAGGTTATCCCTTATTTCCAAAAAGTCAATGATAGCCTCATCGTTTTGGAAGAAGTCAAGACATGGGGGATTTGGTTGGTTCCATTTGATGAGTTCAGGGTAGATAATGGGCATTACTTGATTAGGTTAAGTGCGGTGGACGTATCAGTGAGGGTTAAGACGTTATGGTGAAGGTTGTTGATGGTACTTTCCCTGTCAGAATCAGGCGTAGGATGAGACGTAGGGTCTGTGGAAGATGTTTCCAGTTCAGGAACCCAAGTGGTCTTTATCTGTGCTTCTTCGTAAATAGGGATATCTTTGCGTGGTGGAGGTGGTGATGTGTCTTCCTCATCTGAAGTGTTAAGCTGTACAGAATCAAATTCCCACTCATGTGAGTCAGTCTCTGAATCACTTTCCAGCATCCGATTACTATACCATACTGGGATGTCCTTTGAGTTAAATACCGCAGGTGTGATTGGTTGATGTACCTTTGTAATGATCGGTGCTGCAAGGCGATTGAGGGGGATCAAGGAATCTGTTATAGGGAGTATTGGTAATATTGATTCCGTTGCTTCTGCTGGGACTGCTGGTGTTATAAATGTTGTTGCGGGTGCTGATACAGTTACTGCTGCTAATGGTGCGACTGATGAGATGACGAGTTCGTTTGATGGGATGAGTGGCATTGGTGATAGTTGTGTTGGGGTTTTGAGCCTCAGTGGGGCTGTTGGGATGGTGCTTGAGGGTGCTTTGATTATGAAAGGTGCCCGCTTTGCAGTAGGTGGACAAAATGGTTTGCTGGGTTTTCCTTTGAACTTGAGTTTAGGAAAGATCTCTTTTTCAAAGCCGAGGCCTGTATTACCTTTGGGCTTGAATTCCGGCAGTAGGGGTTCATGTCGTCCTTGTTTGCAATATCCCAAAGCACTTTGACCATCATACCCCATTCTTTGCATAATGAGGAGACCTTTGCCATACTGTTCTATAGGAAGTGTAACTCGTGGTTTATCAGTGGTGATGTGATCTTTATAGATCCATTCCGCCAGGTCCTCATCTTGTGTTTCTTCCTCTTGACTCTTTCCAAGAACGAAAGGTGTCAAAGCACATGCTGGTATGTTTAGTGGTTGCTGGAGTACCTGTTGTGGTTTACCATGAGTTCTAGGAGAAGTGGGCATTTGTCCCACACAAAAGAGTTGACTCAAGTTGTATTCCCCAGGACCTTCCTCTGCTATCTTCATCTTAAGCTTTTCTTGCTTGGGTATAGTGGTGTTTGAACTAGCAAGAGAGGCGGGACTTATATATGATGTGGAGGAAATGGCTTCTCTATTATTAGGAATGGTAATCTCTGGTTGATGGTTGATATTATGGCAATATGCAAAGGGATTTGCGTCACCCAGAATTGTGATCTCTACACCGTTATGTGGGAACTTGATACATTGATGGTAGGTAGATGGAACGGCTTGCATGGCATGTATCCAAGGTCTTCCTAACAATAGATTGTATGGCAGAGGAAGGTCCAAAACCTGACAAATGATGTTCTTTACCACGGGGCCCACTCGGATTGGTAGTACCATAGCTCCTTTGGATGAACGCTCCGCATCGTCATAAGCTTTGATTGTGATCTTCTGACGAGGATCCATTGATTCGACCACATATCCCAATGCTGTGACCAACTGCAGTGTGCAAATATTCAGGCCTGCTCCATTATCGATCAAGACTCGCTTGATCCTATGCTGGTTAATAAATCCTTCGATGTGGAGTGAGGCATTATGTGGTTGTTGGAAGGAGGAGTTGTCACTTTCAGAAAAAGTGAGACAAGGTGATGACTTTAGACTTCCAACCATGGCTTGAAATTGGTCCGTATTTAGATTTGTGGGGACTGACGCTTCTTGGAGTGCTTGATCCAAGATAGTTTTATGAGATGGCGATAGACGCAAAAGCTCTAAAATGGATATAAGCGCAAGGGTTTTGTCTAATTGTTCCACAAGATTGTACTGCTTTGGGATGGAGGTGGTGCCTTGTGGAGCTACCTTTATGGTAACTTTGCCGCGGCGTGTAACAACATTGCAATTTGAGTTGGGATTTTTGAAGGTTATAGTTGCAACTTGTTCATTGGCATCATACAGATGATTTACAGTGTAATTATACGCAGCCTATGTATAATCTGTGGTATCAGTGCCTCGCCTAGAAGTGGAAGGACCCCTTTGATCTTGTGATGGAAGTGGATTTTTGAACATCAGATGATCATTATTGGTTGTTTTTGGGTCATGTCCTTCAATTTCAATTTCTCCTCGGTCAATAAGATCCTGAATAAGATCTTTTAATCGGTGACAATTACTTGTCTTGTGCCCTCTTCCTTGATGGAATTCACAGTGTTCAGTATCTCTCCATCATGCTGGTTTGACTTGAGGCTCATAGTTTGATAGCTTAGGTAGAGTGACCAAATTTTGAGAAATGAGTTGTCGCAACACTATTTCAATGGGTTCCCCGAAGGGAGTGTATGTTCGTTTCTGTTTTTGTTGACGAGGTCTAGGTTCATCATGAGATGTGATGCGACCTTGATTGGAAGGAACATTTGTGTTGTTTTGAGGTGGAGGATTTTGTCCTGCAAACCAAACCACAGGTTGTGCGTTTTGGATAGTCCTGGCATCCACAACCCCATCATTGACGATATTCTTGTTTTTATTCCAGAAGTTTGGTTTATCGCTGTTGAAGCGTGGGCGAGGACCATCTTTTGGTTCATTAAAGATTTTGATGAGTCCCTTCTTGATAAGTGCCCTTTCACACTTCAAACCCTTGGTGATCATATCATTAAAAGAGTCTGTGTCTTTGACATCCAGGTGAAATTCCATTTCTTCGTTTAAGTTGGAAATGAATATTTCCACTAGTTCTCGTTCAGGTAACTGAAGAGAACGTCTGCTAGACATTTGACGCCATCGTTGCAGGAATACTGAGAATTGCTCACCTGGTTTTTGTTTGGTGTTGCATAGATCAGCCATGGTGACATCGCGTTCAATGTTATGAGAGTAATGAGCTAGGAACTTCTGGATGAGTTCCTCAAATGTTCTAATGCCACCTGGTAGTCGGGAAAACCATGATGTGGTTGTTCCTCCCAAGCTTTGGGGAAAAAGGTGCATTAGGTAGGTGTCTTCATATGCCACTTCAAGACAAGCGGAATGAAATTCTCTGACATGATCACGAGGATCTCCCTTTCCTCTATATTTTTCAAATTTGGGTGTTTCAAATCCTCGTGGAAATGGTGGCATGTAAAGATCCCTATCAAAAGGATAGTGACAGATGTCATTGAGTGAGAATTGGTTAGTCTTGACACCACTATGAAGTTGTTGGGCGAGATTCTTGACTTGTTGCCGCAACATCTCCATTTCATTTGGAGGAGGAGGTGGTGGGTTACCTCGAGGAATGTTATATCTGATGGGATCTCTACCTCTTTCCTCTTCATGGTGACTTTGTCTTTCTGATGCTTGTCTTAATTGGGCAAGATCAAAGTCAGAGGGGAGTTTTGCTCCTTCTTGAGCGAGTCTTAAGAAGTGAGCATCCGCATTGCTCCTGAGTATTTCATCAAAAAGTCTGTTAAAGAGAGGGTTATGCTGAGCCCTTTCTATTGTTGCAAGAGTGGGAGTACTTGGGTTTTCGTCATCTGCATTTCCTCCAAGTGCTTCTTGAAATTCATTGAGATTTTCCTCTTCTTCTTCTTCCCTTTCTATTTCTCGTTGCCTTGACTGTCATCGGGTTTGAGCCATTTTGCTTGCAAGCTGTTGTTGAAGTTGTGTGAAAATAATGATGAGTTTTTGATGAAATGAAAGGTTGATGGTTGGTGAATTGTGTTGCACGTGGATCTCTAGCACTTTTAAGGTGGATGTAACCAAAATTCCTTCTTTGAATTGCTTGTTTGTTTGATAAGTTTTGATGTGATAAGGTGTAGAGAAATTTGAGATGTGTTACAGATTGAACTACCTAGTAATGAGAGGATTCACTCATGAACTAGTTTTAACCTACGTAGATGTGTCTCTTAGGATGAGCTTATCCTAGATGTAGAAACAATCTAAAAAGTGATGTGATGTGTTTGATTTCAAGCAATATCTAAAAGACAACTTGGGACAAGAACCTCTTAATGTTTTGAGAGTTGGGATGGATTGATGATGAAGTGATGATGTATGAGTGAGATGATGGATGAAAATGTTTTCAACTTCAATAAAAACTTTGTGTTACAAATGGGACAAACTCTATCTCTTCCCTTTCGGGTGTTGGTGGTATTTCTCGAGCTGTGTTGTATGTGATACAGACGTTTGGGAAGAAGTTGGGATTAATCTTTCCTCCTTGGTTTTTGTGATAACTCAGAGCTCTATATTGCATAAAAGCTCTGCGGTTCAATGATTCGGAATCAAATTCGTTTGTTTTTTCTTGAAGGTATAGACGCATGCGATGTAGAAAGACTCTATGGGAGACAAAGATTTGTCGATTGATATAGAAGAATTTCCTCCTTTTGATCAAAGCCTTTGAGCTTAATGGTCTTCTTTTCAAGTTGATATTCTGATGACACTTCTTCTTTCGCAAGATGTGAAGAATGGTCATAAAATTTGACTCTTTGTTGTTTGTACCTTGTTTTTGATGTTTTTGGTTGTTTTGACAGATGTTTGGTTGGATGAATACTTTGTTTTTGGGAAGTGATTTTCTGATTTTTCTTTGACAAGAAAACAAAGCAAGCACACAAACACAAGAATGTTGCCCCAAAGGCACAAATGAGTATGGGTCTAGATCAACCCAATCCTTGGACTTTTATATGACCCTTCCTTTAGATGTATTTTAAGGTGTATTTCCAAAGCCTGAAGTCGGCTCAATTTGCACTTGGTCTTTAAAACGAACACATTTCAAACACTTTTTATCCCTAAGGTCAAATGGCCAGTTGTGATAAATTTAGCCCACATCTTGATATTTCTTCAACTTTGGTACTACATACCTTATGAATCCCGCCGTGGCAGGTAAGGATGTGATATACTAAGTCTTGCACGAGCATAACAAATAGATGATCCCTATGATGGGGGAGTCACCACTTTTATCAAGCCACAAGTGACTTTTCAAAAGGCTATGTTTCTACTCAAGGAAATATGTATGGTGAGTATCTTGGGAGCAAAACCATCTATGCTCTTGCACTAAATTATATCGCAAATATCCTCAATCAATAGAACGGGTGGGCTACTACTAAAAGGTGTTTAGTCATGTTCAATGTTTTTGGACATAAGTTCATTCTGCAGTGACTCACTTAAGAGCCTTGTAACTGGTGGTGGGGCCCATTTGTCCTTTCGGCCAGTTACACTGTAGGAACAGCTATACCCAAGGCTACAGCTTTCGCTCTCACCTGATTTCTATAGTGGCTCGAAGGATTTACCGCTCGAGGTCGTTCCCAAGAGTATCGATCCCTTGGCAGGCCTCTCTTAAAAAGATAAAATTTTGAGTGTTACTAACACTTTTCTCTTGCACCTAGGACCACGAAAGCCAAGGGAGAGGATAGTGTGTGTTAGAGGTAGGACCACTCGACTGACTTTTTGCACAAGTGTGCCAAGTACGAAAGACACTTGTTCTTTTTAATCCACCATTACAAATGTGATCTAACTATTTGGAGATGTTGCTCCAACAGCCATGGTGTTCTTTTTAACTTCAAAGGCTATGTGTTTTGTAACCTAGAATTCGGAAATCCTGGTCAACTTAAAGAAAAACACGTTTGCTTGAAGTAAAATTTGTTTTTGCAAAAATCAAAACAAGTGGATTGTTCTTTTTATTTGCCCAAAAATTGAAGTGTGGCTTGTGATTTTTAAGTTTGATGTAAGAAAGAAAATTTGTTTTATTGATTTTAAGCATCAAAACAAAATGTATCCCTAACTTGCAATGAAAGCAAAATTTTGAAGTTTGTTGGTTTTTTTTTTTTTTTTTGCAATAAAGAAAGATGAATTTTCTTTTTAAGCACCAAAAAGTTTGAGGTTCATTTTATGCACTCTAAAATAAAATGTGAGGTTTATTTTAACTTGTGCAAGAAGGAAAAATGGATTCTTTTTAACCAACTTTTGTTTGAAAGAAAGTAAAAAGGAAACTTTTAAAGCATTTAAACTAACTCCTTCCCCTGCACAAAAAGATTAGAACCTGCATAAAAGACAATTAGTTAGAAAAATCTGCATGTTTTGGTGGGCTTCTACAAGCCTAATTTTTTTTTTTTTTGGTTACAAGGTGATTTGTACAACATTTTGTTACAATAGCGCTAGTCTGCGTTTGAACAGAGGCGCTATTTAACACAAACACACTAAAAGAAAGGGAAAGAAAGAGAAGGGAAAAGTGCTGAAACAAGGTGAATAGCACCAAAACAATGTCAAACGCGCCAAAACAATGTCAAAAGTGCAACCTGTGTGACATTTTCAACATTCAAACATGTTATTGGTTAAAAAAAAAAGTTGATCTTTGTGGTGTTTGGATTCACGCCGGGTTCACCAAATGATGCTCTGCAAACAGGATTAGAAAATCTGTTTGATGGCAACACACACAAGAGCACAAGAAACAAACGTTAGTGTTAGCAACAAAAGATTATCCTAAACAGGCATATCAAGAGAGATATTAAGCATGAAATAGAAAGCATATAAACATAGAATAAAATAGCTAATCAAGATGCTCATAGTTGCTCCTCCCTTGTTCCTCTCCTCTCCAAGTCCCAAATGAGTGTAGTTCTCAGCTTTTAGCACTAGCCATGGATGCCATATGGAGATTCAAGATAGTTGAATATGATAAGCAAATGCTATGCAAGTGTAGATAGTGATGCTATGAGAAAGCTCTATGCTAATGCCAGTATAACAACAATACTCTAATGCTTCTCTTTTTGCTTGAGGAGAAGGGTTCTATTTATAGAAGAAATGGGGAAATGAAGGGTTAAGATTGAATGGTTTAATCAAGGGCCAAGTTTGAAAGTTGGGGATCCATGTGCACAATTGGCACCAATAAAATGGTGACAAGTGTCAACATAGGATTGGGTTGAGAGAAGAGGTTGGAGGCATTAAAGGCCTGAGAAGACCTCATGGTTATCTAGAGGCTAAGGGTCAAGTCCAAATTAAAATTACCCACTGGATTAAGAGTTAATCCAAGGATAAACCTTTGTGCAAATGTTTAAGAGATAATCATGGTCAAAGCATTAATGGCCTGATGAGACCTTTGGGTTGGGTAGAGGTTGAGTCAAAACAAATGTTTTAACCATGTGGGAGGGTTTGAGGTAACCATTAATGGTTATTGGAGACTTTGGGGATTAAGTGGTTGAAGGTTGAAAGCCTTCAATGGTTATCAAAGACTTTGAGCCATTTAGTGGTTGAAGGTTGAAAGCCTTTAATGGTTATCAAAGACTTTGAGGGTTTGAGAAGTGACTTCCCTTTTGCTTAGGAATGTGACAAAGTTTAGAGAAGGGGTTAGGTTATTTAGAAGTGATTAGAAAATTCTAGAAGGGGTTTAGGCATGCAAGTGGATTTTGTAGGAAAATGCAAGTGGGAGAAATTTTGATATTTTCAATTAAAATAAAATCATTTATTTCAATTAAATGGTGTAATTTGCATTTGGATAAATATTCAAATAAATATTAATTTATTTAAATGAGAAAAATGAAGATAAAGCATTAAAATGCTTGAAGACTTTGAGGGAAACCATTAAAGGCTTGAAGACTTTAAGGAAAACCATTAAAGTCTTAAGAAGACTATAGAAGGAAGCCATCAAGTTTGAAGACTTTAAAGCCATCAAGTTTGAATACTTTTAAGGGAAACCATTAAAGGTTTCAAGTGGGTGAGGATAAATAGGATTTTAAATAAATAATTTATTTAAAATGGTTGTGCAACTTGCTTTTGTAGGAAAATACAAGTGGGTGAGGATAAATAGGATTTTAAATAAATAATTTATTTAAAATAGTTGTGCAACTTACATTTGTAGGAAAATGCAAGTGGGTAGAGGATAAAGGTGATTTAAATAAATCTTAATTTATTTAAATGTGAGAGGTGGGATTTTGGGGGATTTAAATAAATATTAATTTATTTAAATGTGAGAGAATATTTAATTAAATAAATATGATTTATTTATTTAATTAATGGTCTGAATTTGGTTAAGTGAATTAAATCAAATAAATTGAATAATTTATTTAATTAATAGGAGAAGAGGGTTAAGATGAATTAATTAAATATTAATTTAATTAATTATTAATTGATGGTTAAATAATCAAATAAATACTAAGTATTCATTTAATTAAGTGGACAGATTTATGTGACTACAAGAGTTTTAAAACATAACTTAAAATAGGAAAGGTTTTTTTTGGGACCAATAGTTTTTGAGCAAGAAACGTAAAAATTAAATAGACTAACTAAAGAACCTCCACATCCTCATTTGTCTCTTCATCTTCTAGCTATGTCGCATCATCTATTGCCTCTTGGTCTTTTGCTATTGTATTAGTTACATTGCCCTAAGATAGTTGTGCCACCTGTAGATTTATTCTTTTCTTGTTCGCCTTGAAGTTGGAGAGAATTGGTGATAAATCTTCTGCTACAGGTTCAACTGTGGCTCCAACTCTAATCTTTCACTTGGCAACTCTTTTTCTAGCTTCAACAATATTCCTTGGAACATCTTTGACTTCATCACTAATATAATTCAACACCATGATTGCATCCTTTAGGCATTCCAGAGAGTTGGGATAGTGTCATGTTTTCTCTGCACATTTTTAGGAACTTTGACTGGAATTGTCCACTCACAAAGAACCTCACAAACTCAGGTACTTTTGATAAAGACGTAGAAGTAATTACATGACAAGTTCATTAAACCTATAGTTTGACTCACTAGTTTATTTGTTTTTTTCTATTAAATCCTTGTTGACCTGACCAATCTCTTTCATTCCTCGCTTGATTTTTTATTTCACGTCGCAACGAAAGAAGACAATTTGGCAAATTTACACATTTCATGCGGACAATGAATCTTAACACCTACATAATCTAGCATTTGTCATGGATTGTAAAATTAACCTTTGAATGAGTTCACAAGAGTGGACTATACAACTTAACCTTTTCACAATATATAATAGGTGGGAAAATCTAACCATGTGCTACCAATTATATCAGGTGAATTATAAAATTTAATTTATGGATGACGTGTTTATATTTTTTTACCTTTCTTTGAGTTAAATATTAGAGACTTCACTTTTTTAAATTAAAAAAAGGTAAACTAACATTTTTATAATAGAATTAGATGTATATTGAGAATGAAACTTGGTACTCTTTGCAACATTAGTTTGGGATTCTTTTTTTTTAGGGGCTAGTTAAACTATTTTTTGTTAGAAGGCGATTTCGTCTTTCCATTCTTGTTATGAAATTACTAGATTGATCAAACTATTTCTAACATTTAACTCTATGAGAGAAATTGCATACAAGATTACAAAATAAGCATAATGGACAATCAATAACACATCATATGTCATGCTTCACATATGCACTCTACAAGGGAGCTCAATACAAATCTTAGGCAACCTTTAACACTAAACATGTGTGCTTTCTTTTTATAGATTCAAGATCATACAAAACCACCAAATGGTATTGGATAAACCATGTGTCTCAAAACCATAAGAGCACAAAATCATTGACCTTAATATTTAATTTTGGTACAAACATTTTGCAATATTAAATAAATTTTCAATGTGCAACCTTCTACATAAAATATCTAACCAATATTACAAAACAACTTTACACTTGTGAACCCCAAAAATACTGAATGTCACTAAAATCACCTTGAAAGATGCATCAATGTAAATATTTATTTCACATAATTAAAATAATCTTTTTCTTGTGCAAGATGTACAACACCCTTTTTCCTAACAATTCTAGACTTTCCACTTGAAGAGACTTGTGTTGGAAATTTTTTGCTTATTAGAACTATGTTAGCCGTTGTCCCATTCTTTATGACTTCTCTTCTTAAATCCCTCTACTTTGTCTTGTCTTCTATGGGAAAAATAATGAGGGCCTTCCTTTAGAGTGTCTTAGAAACTAAGAAGAATATTTCTACTTTCATGTGATGGTTGTTAGAGGATGTGTTTAAGTTAGACATGAGGTTTTTCATGTAGAGGCTATTGTAGCCAATTTTAGTTAGAGTAACTAACTTGTGAGGCTTCCTCTTTTTAACTCTTTTCTTGGTTCTTTCATCCTACAAATTTGTATTTATTATAGTTTATTTTTTGTCTAATATTTTGTAGAAAGATAGTTTTGATTATTTCCATCAAAGGTTTGTGTCTAGGTGTCTTATGATATTGTACCTACTTTTGTTATTAGTCATATAGGCCAAGGCATGCAATATAGGGTCAATTTTATTAATTAAAAGAATTGCTCTAGTTGGTTATAGCTTAAGATGATTTAACATACATGAATCAAATCTAACAATAAATTTATAAACAACTAGAAAAATAGCTATAAGAAAAAAAGACATTATTTTAATAATTATCTACCCATCATTAAAATTAAGATGATCAAGAATATGAAATATACAAAAAAAAGTAAACCAATAAAAACAATGTTTCAATAGTTGAGCATGTTCCAATAGTTGTTATAACATTTGTTGATCCATATGCGGACCATCCAACAACGTGTACTATAAAAGAATCTTTCTTTGATTTTTGATTTGATGCCCAATATTTTTAACAATATTGCACTAATAGTCCAAGGGGTTGAGCTTAATTGGTTAAAACAATGGGTTCTCACATCCAATCAAACATAATAATAATAATAATCGGCTTCGCCCCTATTACCTACCAAAAAAAAGAAAAAAAGATGAAAATTAAAAAATAATAAATCAATAAAATCAATATTAACAAATTATAAAATATTATAAAATTAAACTCTACTCCAAACAGAACATTTTAAAAATATAGAAAATAAAATTTAAATTTAAAATTATAAGTAAAACTAAATTTTAAAAAGTAAAAAAATGAAATACAATCTATTAAAAAATTTAAAATAAATATTTTTAAAAAGAATATAATGAAAAATCAAATATTTATATTGGTTAATTTTTTTTTAAAATATAATAATTATTAAATATAATTTAATTATTAGTAAAAAATTATGAAAATAAAAATATTTATTATAAATTTAACTATAATACAAATGGAATAGAGGTGGCTTCATTTTATAGATGAAGTACGTTTTGGTTATTAATGAGAGTTAAATGCATTTACGTAAGGTATGGAATTACCGGGTCCCATACGGAGCAATTGGAATGTAAACCGAGATTAATAATTGAAATAAATGTCTAAAGTTTGGAAACTTATTATTATTTTTAAATAAAAGCAAATAAATATAATTTTTACACTACTGTTACTCCTATTAGTCAATAGAAAAACAGACAAATAATTTTATTTAAATCATTTAAATATACATAAATATAAAAATTATAGAATGACACTCAAATTTTTAAAACTCTAGGATTTGAAATTTAGACCAACTCAAGCCACAAGTTCTTATTCCAAGCCAACAACATAGATCATTTTTCTCTGCACGTTGTTTGAACCTTGACTGGATTCTTCCACCACAAAGAACCCAACAAAAGGGATGTACTTCTGCGTCCCTATATAAAGAGCAGACTGAGCAGAAGAAAATACGCAGCAACTGAGCTCGAAACGAGAGAAAGAGCAAAGCAATGGATTTCTCAAGTTCTTTGAGCACCCTCATTTTTTATTGTGTAGTAGCCACAGTCATTAGTGTTGTATACATGCTCACAAAGCTCAGAAGCAAGCCATCTGAGAGGCTGCCACCTGGACCGCGTCCCTGGCCGTTGATTGGCAACATCCTCCAGGTGGGCAAGAATGTGAACGAGTCCTTCTCTGAGCTGGCGAAGATCCATGGCCCCCTCATGACCCTCCACCTCGGATGGCGGACAACTGTGGTGGCCTCCTCGCCCGCCATGGCCAGACAGGTTCTCCAAACGCAGGATCAATCCCTGTCAGCACGTACAATGATTGAGGCTGCCAAGTGTCTCGAGTACGGAGAAAACTCGCTGGTGTGGAGGGACTGCGTGCCACGCTGGCGCACTCTCCGACGCATCTGCACCACCCAGCTGTTCACCGTGAAGCGTCTGGAGGCACTCCACCAGCTGCGGCGGGAGCAAGTGAGAAGCATGATGAGGGCCATTTATAAGTCCACCTCAGCTCCTCTGGATATCGGCCACGCTGCCTTCCTCACCAGCTTCAATATGGTGGGCAACATGCTATTTTCCAAGGACATGTTCGACTGGGACGAGTCGGAAAAGTCTAAAGAGTTTAAGAAAGCGCTCAATGAGATGCTCTTTGTTGGTGGCAAGCCTAATTGGGCTGATTATTTTCCTTTCCTGAAGCCTTTCGACCCGCAGGGCATAAGGAAGGAGATGACTAGGATTTTTAGGATTATGTTTGCAGTCTTCGATCAATATATCGACGAGCGCCTGCAGAGCGGGACAAGAAGCGAGGAGGCAGACAAGGATTTTCTCGATATTTTGCTCGAGAGTAAGACCGAGACTGGGGAGAAGCTCACAAAGTTTGAGATCACACGCTTCTTCTATGTAAGTATATCTATCAATCTATCCTGCAAACAAAGTATGAGATCACTAGCTGTCCGTCTTATATCTAGTTTTAGTTTTAGTTTGGAGAGAGTTTCTTAACAAGATGATTTTGATGTTTGTTATGTTTATAGGACTTGTTCACAGCAGGGAGTGAAACAACTAGTAACACAATTGAATGGGCCATGTCAGAAATCATACGAAATCCTATGGTAATGGAAAAGGTGAGGGACGAATTGGACAAGGTAGTGGGGAAAGAAAGAAGAGTGCAAGAAAGTGATATTGACAACCTACCTTATCTTCATTCAGTTGTTAAAGAAACCTTTCGTCTACACCCAGTTTCTTCCCTTCTGATCCACCATAGAGCCCTTAACTCTTGTGAAATAGAGGGATATGTTATACCTAAGGATGCCCAAGTGTTTGTCAATGTTTGGGCGATTGGAAGGGACCCTAATGTATGGCAAGAACCAGAAAGGTTCTTTCCAGAGAGGTTTATGGACTCAGATGTGGACTATAAAGGGCAAAATTTTGAATTGCTTCCATTTGGATCAGGGAGGAGAATGTGCCCAGGGATCCCTTTGGCTCATAAAATAGTTCATGTAGTAGTGGCTACTCTCCTTCAATGTTTTGATTGGCAGCTTCCCAATGGACAGAATCCAGAAAAGTTAGATATGAGCGCAAAGTTTGGAATCACATTACAAAAGGCAGAACATCTGGTTGCAATTCCCACACCTCGCCTACCACATCATATCTATAACTGATTGCTACTAGGAAAGGGGAAAATGTTGTTGCTCACTTTACGACCCTATCTATTTCTTCCTAATTAGTTACTTTGGTATTCAGCTATAAAACACATATATTGTCCCTTTATCTCACATGTTTGGGAAGTAGTAGTTTCTTTAAGTAGAATTAGTATAAATAAAGGGTTTAGCATCAATGGATCATCCATGATGAGTTATATTTGTATTGAATATGTTAATCAAAGGGCATTGTTTTTTTGAAAAGGCATGTAATATTCTATAATGTGGTTTTGAAGCAAATCAATATAATATTATTTCTATATTTATTTTTCATATTTTATGTTTTTTCGTAAATCTGTTGTAAGTCATATTCTTTCTAGAACCTTTCACAACTATCTGCCATATGATCTCACCTCATTTTCTTAGGATATTTGGTGATTAAATAGTGGTTGTAGAACTAAAAACAATGTTTATTTATTTTTTCAAAAATACTCAGGTTTTTTCTTTCTAATTTACTTATGTTTTTATTTCTAGGGTAGAAAATTTGTCAAGATCAAAAGTGGTTATAGATGTTGTCATGCCCACTTTTTAAAAACAAGAAAACCTAATTTTAAAAAAAAAAAAAAAAATTTACTCTAACTCCAAGAGTTAACCCATATTGTATTAAATATATAAAAATATAGTATTATTAACCCTTCTCATATCCATAATGCTAATACCAACTTTTCCAACAAGTGTCCAAATTTATCAATATTAGTTTAGTTTGATTTTTAATATATATATATATATATATAAAATTCAATAATTTATTTAATTGTATGTCATTTTCTATATTAAAAATACCACGATCTTAACCACCAAAGTAATGCTTCTTGATACGAGTTCTATTATTGAATTTTATTTGCACCCAATTGTCATTATTAGCTGATAGGCTATTATAGGTGGGAAGCACCCTCCAAATTTTACTGATGTTTCAAGTTGCAAACTTTTTCTATACGGTTCTCATGCTAGAAACTTTATCTCTATAGTTCTCACACTAGATTTGTCATGCTAGAATTTTTTTCTAGATGAATGAGATATTCCTCATGCGTAAAATAAAATAAAATAAAACTAAGGTCTTCTCTGGTTAAAAAATTGTCACGCGGTAAAACAATTTTGCATTACCCTAATGACCGAATCGACGTCTACCATGATTGAATCAATGGCTATGCAAACTACCTTGACCAACAAATCACCCACTACATCCTATTAATGTCATTTTACCAGGGGCACAATGATATCAACATTATTTACCTTGTTCATTATGGGAGCTTTGTTCCATTGGTTCCGTTTGTGGTATATCATTTGAGATCCAAGCAGTAGAATGAAGTTCTTCCTATAAATCTTAGGATTAGAGAAAAGATCCACTAGGAGGTCGACACCTAGACATCTAGACATTATTGTCTAAATGTGAATTGTTATGCCATTTTAGTCAACTTCCTTTGCAGGTAGGCACCATGTGTGAGGTGGACGTTTGAGCTGAACAAGATTTGTATAAGTATTTTAAGAATGTAGGTAGATTTGAGTTGCATTGAGAGTGTAGTAATAAGGAAAATAATTTTTGTAGGAAAAGCCCTTTTTTGTTTTTAGTAGTTGTTGAAAGCCCTGAAACAATAAGTCCATGTTGGTGACAAAGCAAACTTGATTTCTAGATTATAAAATAGAATTGCTAGGTGTGCAATTTTCTTCTTCTTCTTCTTCTTCCTTATGAAATTACAATAAATAGGCAACCAAAAAGATTGTCTTCTCATATACAAATTCCATTCTTTTGGCACCGTGTCATCGGGTGTAGGATAAGCAATTTGTGAATGTCAATTTTTATGTCCACCAATGATATTAGTCACTTTTTCTTTAACTCCTTGCTTACAATGAATCAAATCAATGAAGTAATTTGAGGACTAATATTATGTTGAAACTGTTTATTGACTGCATTGGCCAATTGTGGAAAAGAATAGATAGAATAAGGAGGAAAAGATAAATACCATTGCAAAGCTTTATCTCTAAAAGTGCAATATTTTTTTTTTGCCATGAGTCTATGATCATGAGAGAAATCACCACACAAGGTTTGGAATATTTTCACACAACTGAACAGGTCACTTTTTCCATTATATAATTCCATTTGGGTCATTTCCACATTCTTAGGAGCAACCACATGAACCACATCAATAGATAGTGGGCTAACTATATCATATGTGGGGATATTGAACTTAGATTTGGTTAAAGAAGCCAATTGTTTTTGTAAGGATGAGACAATTTGAGTTAGGTTATTGATAGTGGCTTAATTGGATGAGTTGGAATTGAACATGCTAGATTGTGATGGAGGTATAGTGTTGTGATAGGTAGGTGGAGGTTGAGAATAAGGAGGTAGAACTTTATAGTATGTTGGTCAAGGGGATAGTTAGTAAACAAATGGAAGGCTCATGGAAGGAGGTATGTAAGAGTATTTATTAATAGGATTTCCCACATGACTAACATGTGTAGGATTAACATTTTTTGTAGAGTTATCCATGATAGAAGAAGTATATATACACACTAGGTAAGGATGTAGGCATAGGAGTAGAATTCTCAAGTTGTAGAAATAGAGTAACCAAGAGCTTTGACACAAAATTTTATAGGAATAATATTGGTATCAATAACATGAGCAATACCATGTAACACTTCCACACCTATCTTATCACTTTGAACCATTCTCTTCAACCCTTCAATCAAGGGGATTGCCTCACTATTTGGGTGTTCTTGACCCATCCATTGTTGAATCTCATCCAACTCATTGTGAAGATTCCACAATTGTACACTAGTAAGCCTAGTATGTGAGTCATCCAAGCATCATGAGAAGTATGAGATGAATTGTTCTCCATAATGTTAGGTATGCCTTGTGTAAATATTGAGGCTTCACCCAAATTCCCATGGAATAGGTTATCAATGTAGGCTCACACCCCTCAATATTTAAGCTTTGGGAAGCCATAAGCCTATAAATTCTTCTCACCAAGATGTTGGATATAGGTGAAAGGGTATCAAAATTCATGCATAAAGAAGGAGATATTGAGTCACACTATTTTTTTTTATAATACAAGCTATATATATGGTTAAGAAATGCAATTTATTTGTAAAATGATTAACTAACTAATTGGATATTCTAAAGAAATGAGAGATGTAATAACTAAATACTTCTAAATATGAAAATAACTTGACATAATAATCATATCTAAGCATATAAATGAAAAATTATGCAAACAACAAGTTAATTTTGTCAAAATAAATTAGGGTTTTTGTGAGTTAAACCTTTAAATTTATGTTAATTAATTAGATATGCGAGTGCAAATATAGTTTTATTAAAAGCATACAAATTAGATCTAAGAATAAAAAATTAGAATTAATACAAGTACAATGTTTGGTTCACCAAAATGTGATGGATGGGAAAATTAGGGTTTCACAAGTTAATCCTTGTAAAATAGGAAATGACCTAACTTTCCAACAAAAACATTGAAGGAAGGGAGAACTCAATTGATCTAATGCAATAGGATTGAATGCAAATTAAGTTCTTCTTCCTTTTTGTTTAGTTAAAACTAATTTGAATGTATTTTAAATGCTAAGTCTAAGATTAATGATGAAGAATCGACATAAAATAACAGAGACAACAAGATACAAATACAAAATGTATACACGAGGACAAATATGAGCAGAAGAAACATAAAAGCATCCATGATAGCAAGTTCGACCTGAAAGCCCGACACCATGTGGCAATTTGCATTACAATCCCTTATGCCAAATGCAGATAGACTAGAATATTTTGGAATCAAGATGTTGCACAGAATCTGTTCCCTAAAGCTCATCGAAAACTTTTGAGACCATGGCAGATTTTTCATCCCGTTCCTTAGGTTTTTGCCTCTACAAAAATTAGATCTAATCATTATCATCTCTTTTGTCAAAATCTTTGTTTGTGGCTCCTAAATCTATCACATGTACATAGAAAGAAGGAAAATATTGTTTTTGATGGGGGTTTGGCTTAGGTCAAACCCTGAGTTTGGAATTAAATTCTTGAATTGAATTGAAATGTAATGAAAATTCTTTTGTGAAATCTTATCTTTTGAGAATAAGGCTAGATTTGAACTTGAAATGCTTGAATTGGAAATTGATACCTTGATGAATTTTGCATTGAAGTCTTCATGCCAAGGTTGATAATTTCATGTAGAATGTCTTCATAAGTTATTGATCATGGATGCCATCACGAATGCTTAAAATTTGAACTTTAATATCTCCTTCACTACCTTGATTATTCTTGATTGCTTACTCACTTGAATTTGAAAAAGTGCAATTGAGATCTTGTTAGAGAGATCATGTATATGAAAATGAATAGGTTGGGATTTATTTTATACCTAATTGTACAAAATATATTTGAAATTTTGGGGCAAGCTAACACCAAGAATGTTTTATTGCCTTTAAGGTGTGACCATTGCAAGGTCCAAATTTGGGCCCCTTTTAGGAGGACCACGACACCTAGGGTGTCTTGGTCCTTTCAATTAGGATCCAAATTTGAACATGGTCTCACTCAAGTGTATAGAATATTGAATCAAATTGGGTGTGAGCATAATCAAAACAATATCAAGGCATAGGAGGTTGGAAAGTGAAAGTGAGTTCTAGGTGTAGACGAAATTGTGCAAGGCTACAATTTACGATGCTACACACATCTACCAAAAAATTTCCAATTATGGTACTTGACAAAAATCCACCCTCATCATGCTTTGATGGATGTCCATGCCTTGTTTTGGAGCTCCCATTTTATCACAAGTATGGAGGGTGCTGACAAAGGTTGTTGAATCTGATTTACACCTGCCAATTGCGTTTGTTTGA
Source organism: Cryptomeria japonica (assembly GCF_030272615.1). NCBI lineage: Eukaryota > Viridiplantae > Streptophyta > Pinopsida > Cupressales > Cupressaceae > Cryptomeria > Cryptomeria japonica. The sequence continues at coordinate 553,767,800 of NC_081413.1, forward strand.
AAGTTTATAAGGCTTTTTCAATAAATCCTTGTTGTGCTTATCGTGCAATCATTGTAAGCCATGAGACCACATCTTTTTCCAAGAATACTATCGTGCTTTGTCTATTCTTTGATGGATGCTCATACCCTATTTTCAAATATTCTATTTTGACACAAGCATGGAGGATGCTAGCGAAGATTGTTAAATTTGGCTTTATGCCTGCAAATTGCATTTTCTTGAAAGTTTATAAAGCCTTTTCAATGAATCCATTATGTGCATATCATGTAATCATGAAATTTTAGGAGACCATATTTCTTTCTATAATTTTGTCAAATAGTTTGCGTCCCTTCTCACTGCTTCCACACTTTGCATACATGTCTACAGAGAATTTCCAACTATAACATCTGACAAAAGCCCCCTTCCAATATGCTTTGGTTGATGTCCATACCCTATTCCAAAGCTTCCATTTTGGTATAGGTAGGGAGTATGCTCGCAAAAGTTGTAGAATTTGGCATTACCTTGCCAATTGTATTTCCTTGATATCCTCTAATTATTGTAGTCTATGAGAACACATTTCCTTGAGGCATTCTATCAAACAAGTCATGTTCCTCGTCTATCCTTCCACATTTTGCATACATGTCTACCATGGTCGTTGCAACTACATCATCTGTTTCTATGTAAATTTTGTAAGTAGATAACTACAAAGAAGATAAAACAAAAAAATTACAAATTAGAAGAAGAAAATAAATAACATATTAAAAGTAGATGAACATAGTAAAGAACATCTTGTTCAATAGATTAAGATGAAAATATTGAAGAACATCATGTTTAAACTTGACTATTTATCTGATCATCTACCAAAAGTAAGGCTTCAAAGAATTTGATTTTTGAGAAAATAATCTAGATTGAACAAACTAACAAAAATCTTAGAATATTCATCCCCCCTCAAAAAATTGCCATCATTTTCCTACAGATGTTATATTATTTTTCTTTACCTTGAGCCGCAACAATGATTTGTTGCCAAAAAAATGGTGGGAAAGAAGGAAAAAAATGGCCAATAGAATGGAAAAAAGGAAAGACGACATTAATTCCCTAGCGCGAGACATGTTTCTAGTGGGGAGCTCCCTCACAAGGAATAACCTATCAGATAATTAATTAATTAATTAAGATGACCGATTAAAAGTAAATACTTATTTTTTATTTTTTTAAAACCATTTTAAATAGATATTTATGTTTATGATTTTAAGTTGATCATAAAAAATAAAACTTAGAGCTTCAATTTTAAATACTTCATTTTTTAATTGATTTTAAATAATTGATTTTTTAATTGATTTTTAATATTAAAACTAAATTCATGCTATACTTACGATCAAATTTACATCCTGTATACTGCATAAACATTTCCAAAAAAAACTATGTAATTGAATCCATTCTGTCAGCTAGATGGACATTTCCAATACTCAACTTGTTTATTAATTACAAATTAGAATACAATGAATTTTTCCCGTTTTGCTAACTACTCTATCGAATAGTTAGCATGCGCTGCATTTTGTTTATAGTGGAATAACAAACAACATTATTTGATAAAATTCTTTGGTCCAAATAACATTTGGTTGAAAGTTTCTCAAGCCTTTTAAACGAATCCATTTGGTCCTTGTCTGAGATCATTTCATTTCATAACTCATTCCTTATGATGACATCTACTCGAGGAATTTTGTGCGCTCTCCCTTCCGCTTTGATGAATGTCCATGTCTCTCGCATATACTGCAATCATTGAATTCGATGAGAGAAAATAATTTTCATAAAACCGGATCCATTATCTTTGATGAAAGTCATTTATTCTAATTACATTTGTACTAACAAGGTCATATTGAGTTACAAAGATTTAGTTTGTCGAAGCTTTGAGATCATATTATACGTCTTAGCATCAAGGAGGAGTATGTTGACGTGTGATGCATGAGCCTCACTGCTATGCACTGCCATGCTACAGTTGTAATTTTAAATTGTTAGATTAGAAAGATCAGTTTGTCTTAGATTAGTTTTTGATTTTTCAGTTGTAATGTTGGCCATTAATGTAGAGAACATGCAAAATACAATCTCTATTATTAACAAAGTTAATTGCAGTTATTGTGTGATACTACGAGTTGTTTCTAAGAGATTGTGCATCAACTGTATGCATGAAATATTCTAGTATACTCACTATTGTTTTAGGGTACACGAAGATGTACGTCCGAGAAAGACTTTTGAGATGTAATCAATTTTGAATGATTGAATAAAAGTTTCTTTTGTGTGTTTATTGATAGAGGTGGATGGATTCGATCAATATCATATATTGAAACACAAATACATAGAAAGACACAAAATATATAAACAAATAAATTCAATCAATTCTTCCATGTGCTACAACACATTTTCATTAATAACTTGAATCCATTAAATCTGCCTCCTTAAATAGAGATCTTTGGACAATTCTAGAAACATCTTAGGCCTTTAGTCCGACCTTACAAAACATTAAATATTTTGCCTTTCTAGAAAATTCTATTCAAATAATCATCAGGGTGGGAAAAATTACATATCCCAACACCCCCCCTTAATTTCGACCACCAATACTGTGGCATTCTCAATTTCCTTTGGTCTTGACTGTTGTCTTCTTTTACCTCTTTCTAATGTCCACAATCAAGTTTCCTAACTTCAAATCCTTTTCCTTGCTTGATGCCTTTCTATCATTCTTCTCCCACTGTTGCGACAGTTCTTCAAAACTTGAATTTACAACTTCTTGGAAACTTGCCATCTATAGACTTCTTCCCAAATAATTTCCTTTCACTTGAAACATTTGTTATGCCTTTTGAAAACTTTGATTGATTGCTATCAACTTTCCCATGCAAAATTTTATACTTAAATGAATTCTTGATCATACCTGTAATTTTTTTGCCAACTGGATCCAAAGCTCCATCCACAATCCATTTTCATACCTGTCATATATTCATTATTTGATTCTCTATTCCAACACCTCTTTTCACAATGATTTCTCAAACCACAAATACTGCACAGAAGTAGATCCCAACATCTATCCTTTGTATGTCCTTTCCTATTACAATGTGAACACTGCATAGTCTTCATTTCTTGAATTGATTCACTTGAACCTATAGCGCATGTACTCCTCTTTCCTTTACCTATAGAATATCCAAGACCTTCATATTTTGGCCTCCTTGGTTTCTCAATCATATTCTTCATACCTTGTTCATGCTTTCCTAGACCTTTACCTTTCGTTTCATGATTTTCAGACCAAGATTCATTTCATTGCCATTACATTGTATAACATTATCATTTTCTTTTTCACAATCTTTATCACAAACTTCTTCAGCAAAAACACACTTATCAAATTACGAATTCAAATCTTTTGCATTCCATGAAACATTGCATACCAATGCCTTAGACATCAAACATTCATTCTCATCTTTCAATGTTTTGATTTCCTTCAATTGTAAATTATTTTGTTCTTCCAAATCTTCATTCTTTTGTTTGACCTCATCAAACAACTTTAACTTTTCTTCTAACTCTTTATTTTTCTCATCAAATTTAATTATTTCCTTCAAATGCAAAATATGATCTTCTTTCAACCAAGTTAACTTTTCCTCTAGCTCTTCAATTTTCTCTTTATAATCACTAATTTCATTTGAAAGTTTATATTTTTTTGCTTTTATCCATATTTTACTTTTCTTCACTTCTATTAATTCTTCTTCTAAATGATCTATCTCAAAAATTAAATTTGCATTTTCCTTCAACACTCTTTCACCTAATTTTCCCATTGAATCAAACAATTTCTCATAAGCTAAATACCAAAACAACAATTCAACTTTAATAAATTCTCTTCCTTTTATTGCAAACCCTAACAATTAATCAATTACCTATGTTTAAACAACACTTGAATGCTCCAAATCCCATATGCCTTGGACAATCTCTGATTTGATAATATTCACAAATTGGGAACTAATAGATAATGATCTCTCTTCAAAGACACACCAAGTTCATTGACATTGGTAAATTCCTCTAACAAGAGTTATTCACTTCCTTACTAATATCAATTTAAATTAAAATTTACGTCTTCAAAATATAACATGTCTCCTATCTTCTTGTCTCGTTGGCTTTGCTTGATTGCTTATTTATGTCTGGACAACAATCCTTGTTCATGTAACAAAGATTAACAGCCACACATATGGTCTTCATCCCCAAACCACTCACTTCCATCTTGAATAAAAAATCTTACATAAGACAACTATAAATGATTTTTCAAATGCAATAATATTTCTAGCACTCACCTTGCAGATACCATTGTCTAATCAAATCTTTGACTTCTGGAGCTTCTTCTTTTATGACACCATCAATTCCTCCAACGATCTCTTCAAACTGTAAACACAATCTGTGATACTCCTTTAGCTGTGGTTCCCTTTGTTCCTTTATGGCATCTTCTTCAACAATTTACCCTTACGCTCTTTGGCTAAGAATCCTTCAATCTGTGATTTGATCACTTTGTTCTGGCAAGGCTTTCCAATTTATACGACAATCAAACTCTACAACAGGGTTTGTAATGACTTATACCTTGTCTGATGAATTCCCTTTTCAATTTACAACGATCTCTAACAACTGTGGCCTTACAATGTGATTTATTTGCAATTTTTCTTTTGACCCGATGCCTCTTCAATGCTTTGTTGTGTGATTGGGCTATCTCTAGCCTCTATCAGCTCCTGGCAACAATAACAATCTCATTTTTAAAATTGCTACGAACCTTAGATAGGCTTCTTCATTTGGTGTGATTTGCAATCATCAATTAGACTTATGGGATTCACTTTCATTCAATCATCAGTATCTTCAATCATCAACGATCTTGATAATCTTTTGTCTTTTCTGCGGGCTCAATATTGGATGAACAACTTTGATATCTCCAACCAGAGATCATGGGGAGACTTCAATGTTCTCGTTAAACCCTTAACCTTGCTCTGATACCACTTTGATAGGGGTGGATGGATTGGATCAATACAATATATTGAAACACAAACACATAGAAAGACACAAAAAATATAAACAAATAAATTCAATCAATTCTTCCATGTGCTAAGGCACATTTTTCATTTATAACTTGAATCCATTACATCCATCTCACTTGATGCTAAAACCATTACATTTTCCTCCTTAAATAGAGGTCTTTGGACAATTCTATAAACATCTTAGGCCTTTAGGCCAACCTTACAAAATATTAAATATTTTGCCCTTGTAGAAAATTTTGTTCAAATAATCATCAGGGTGAGAGAAATTACATATCTCAACATTTATTTTTTGTGTTATATTTTCTCTATTTTTTGCTTGTCTCTGCTCTGCCTAGTAGAAGGTTTCCACAACACCTTTTAAACAAGTCTATTTTGTGAAAACCCCTGTGATTATTGCACTATGAGAAGACATTTTTGTCAGGCATTCTTTTTTTAAAGTTTATATCTTCAGTGCAGAAAATGTGGGTTACCATTTTACAAATGCCATTTCCAAAATTTATAAAAAAATTCAATGCATTTTAATGTAGATGCTACAATTATTACATTTCATTCTTTGAAACAACAATCTTTGAAGAATTTTATCAAATAATCCATGTACTTTTCTTATGTTCCTATGCGTTGCATGCATGTCTTCCCATGCAATACTAATTTTATCACTTTTCAAGACTAAGTGTGAGGAAAGTGTAGAGTTGGCTTTGCACCAGCCAATTACATCTGCTTGAAAGTTCCTAGAATCTGCTCAACAAACTCATCCTATGTGATCCTACAACTATGGCATAGCATGTGGATGCTGGTAGTCCTCTTCCAAATCCTTTTCAACAAATCATTTTAAGCATATTATGAAACTACTTTTCATTCAACACGAGCATGAAAATAATGGTGAGTGTTGTAGAAGACTCCAACTTTCCAATGCAGAAGTTTAGAATTTGAATGCTAGGAAAATAGGGCAACTAGCTCTAACTAGAGAGAATGACTGTAAAGAACATACAATGAATCCAGAATCTCTTCAAAGATTGGCGTATTATCTAGAGTCATAAGGGGTGGAAGTCACAACATAGGGACTAAATAGAGAAAATAGGCACATACCAGAAATGAGACCAACACAATAAAATGTTCAATCTAAAATATATACATGGTAGGGGATGCCTACCTCAAAGCCAAATTTTGATGGTCAAGAAAATCCATTGATAGTTTGAGGAAAATAGATGCCATTGTGGAATATTGAAAGACAATTATGAAGCACATGTGAAATCAATTGTAAGCTTGCTCCTTGAAAATTAGTCCTGAAATTTTCTACATCTGTATCTTCCCTAGGTGAGGCGACATGTCCAAATAGCCATTCTGTTGGCAATTGACACTCATTGGATTCATATGTTGTCATTAATGACAACATGGCAACATAGCTACTTGGCAACAAGATTCATAAGGAAGCTTACACCAGCACCGACACTGGCACTGGCATCCAACACTTCAATGAAGCCGACATCAAGCTTGGACCCGAAGGAATTTTTATTTGTAAAATCATTTTATTGTATAAAGCCAACATTGTATATCTTTTGTAATACATTGTAAGCTGAAATAAGGCTTATTGTTTGGAAGGGTATATAGGTCAGTCTGCTAGGTCATTTTGTATATGGTGACATAGGAGGATATAGTAGAATTGTATAATGCAAAGTATATGTATGTAGATCATTTGTATGCGAATGTTATATCATGCAATGATCTGTAGATAGTTTGGAAAGCATTCTTGGAGGAGAAAAGATATCGGTAGAAGTGTTCAGGGTTTATGATTTGGTACAAAGCAGAACTATAACTTGAACTCTTTTTGGCATAGCAGATGCATTTTGTGAGTGCATTATTACTATTTCATTTTAGAAGAAGCTTGTAGTTAATGAGACTCTTTTTGTGGTGAGCAGTGTGCCTTCCTGCATGTCAAGGCCCCCATTTTATGTAATATCCTTTCATATGACCAGTGAACTGATATTGTGGGTCACAAATCCCATCGTTGTTTTTCCTCTTTGAGGTTTTCCATGTATAAATTTTGTGTGTTATGGTTTTCATTTATGTGGATGGTTTATTTTCTTCAAGTTATATGTTTCTTCATTTACCGGTTTATATGTGTATGTTATAAAAGGGCAAAATCATATCTTACCAGCAAAACACTGATTCACCCCCCCTCTCAGTGTTCTTGGATCCCAACAATTGGCATCAAAGCCTAGTTCCTTGGAAGAAGTTTAACAGCTTGAGGAAGATCCTGAAACCGGAATCATTGAACATTGCTATGGAGAAACAACTTGAGATGGCTCTTGATGATTATGATGTTGAAAGGATGAAGAATTTAAAATTGCAAGATGAATTGAATTTTGCTAATGAATTCATCCTTGTCCTGCAAGAAAGGTTATCATCAGCTCAAGCCAAGAGAAAGGAACTTTTGCAAAACCCAGATGATGAGGAGAAAAATGCACTTAAGGAACAATGTCAGAAACTAAGTCAAGAAAACACCTCATGAAGAATGAAATGCAAGACCTGACTATGAGGTTATCAATAGATATTGAGGATAGAAAGAAGAAGGAAGATAATCTTGTTATAGCTTTGAAGAACATATTTGATGAATGTGGTAGATTGATCATGAGAATAATCTGTTGAGAACTGATTTGGAACACTCCCAGAATAATGAACAAGAGATTGAAAGACAAATAACTACTCTGAGAGATGATCTGACAATTGCAAGTGAGTATAAAGAAAAATTCAAGATTAGTGTTGCATAGTTGGATGACTTACTAAAAAGACGAAGGCAGAATGATGATTCTAGAGGACTTGGATTTGTATAAGGTGAAAGCTCTGGTACTGCAAATGAAGATCAGACAACTGGTATGCATAACTCACCAGACAAGACAAAACCAGTAAGGCAATCTAATGCTTATAAATTCAATGGTAGATGCATTGTTTGTAATAAATTTGGGCATATGGCTAAAAAATGTAGAAATAGAGCAAATCAAAACTACAATTTTGTTCCCGGTCAATGAACAAATTGCAAGAAATATGGTCATAGATCAGAAGATTGCAGAATGAATGTCAAATGTCATACATGTGGAAAGTTTGGTCATTTGGCTAATCAATGTAGGTCAAGGAATGACACCAGATATGTTAAAGCAATTCAAAAGAACAATGTCACATGTTATGCATGCAACAAAATAGGTCATATTGCTAAGTACTGCAGAAGCAAGAATCAACCAATTAGTAATGATAAAGCAAATGAGAAAGGAAAGTAGAAGGTAGATGAAATTCAACAAGATCACACCAAGAGATGGGTTATAAAGTCTGAAGAACCAACTGGAGATGGATCTACACCGGTAACTACACCAATAGAACAGAGCATTCTTGCATCGGTAAAAAATTCCACCGGCAACTGAGGCATACGCCTTAGGTGTTGGCAAATCTATTGCAAATCTTGCATATTCCCCAAAAGAGATTTGGAGAGTTGTCGTAATCATTGATGAAGGTTTACTTGACATAAGATTGTGAAACCAACATGCGGTAGGGTACATCGCGAAGCATTTATGACAATGAAGGATTAGTGTTTACTTGATGATAAAAGGAGAAAGTGAATTCATTTTCACTCACCCAACATTTAACCAATCTAGAGCGAAGCAAAGGCAAATTTCAAGCGATTAAGAACGAGCAAAGGCATTCTGAAAGGATTTCCAACAATCATCAGAGAAATAATCAAATCTTCACATCAGCGATCATTTTTCAAGTAGTTCTTCAAAATGGCATCCCAATCATCTACTCCTAATTTCATTGAAAATCCCACCATTGTTGAAATTAAGGATAGGCTGAGACCCGTTTTCAAGGAAGTTCCCTAGATAGCTAAGAAAGAAGACTTTGCAGGCACATTCTCTAGGGTTCCCGGTGGTGTGATGTATGTTAAAGATGTAAGGGCATATATTCACTGCACCTTAGAGGATCTAGGTACAAAAGAGATTAAGGGAATGTATCAATCTGTGATACTAGGAGACTCTGGAACAATCAAACCGGAATATAAGATCATCAAGGATCTAGGGTTAATCGATATTCTGTACATACCGAAATTCAAAGATGAGGTGATCAAATATGTTCTGAGCAGGGTTCACAATGAGTTCATCTGGCTGGATAGGCCCCACATGATCACAAAGGAAGCAATTCAAGTAGTCACCGGCTTACCCAAAGTCAAACAAGAACCTGGCAAGAATATTTCCGCTACTATGGTTGAAAAGCTCACCGACACAATCCATGATGGAAGATCTATGAGGGTCAACACCATTAAGGACTTAGATGTGAAATTTGTTAGCATGATAATCGGCTGTAAGGTAACTCAATCTAGTCGATTGAACTCTGTTGGTAGTTCTGCCATCCATGCTGCATATCAAATGTTAACGAATAATGAGAAGTGAGTTAATGATAAATCTTGGAAAGATTAAGAGTGTTAAGAAAGGAACTTTTAGGTTTGGAAATCTAATTGTTTGTTTAATGCTTTAATTCATGAATGAGCTACCCGGTCTAGGGAAGAAGAATTGGGCTCATGACATATCTGTAGGTATACAAATCAAGGAAGAAATCACTGGTCTTGGTACCGATAGGGATGAAAATCTTTGGGGCTATTTCAAAAAATTCAGAAAAACATGAGACAGAGGGAAAGAATATCAAAGCACATTGTGGAGAAGTACTCCACTGATATCTATTTTATGGTGAAAGCTGATGAAATTCTTATGGAGGCAGTAGAATCTAGGATTATATGGATCACTGAGCTTGGATATGAAGTGGATGATAGCATTTTTGAACTCTATGCAAAAGTGCTACTTGAAGCTCCTTTGGATGATAAAACAAAACACTTTGGTACTGCTGAAGAAAAGGCTCTTGAAGTCAAAATTGGCTTTGACAAGAAAAGAAGAGAGAAGAAAATAGACAAGCTGTCTACATACATATAAGATGTAATTCATGAGATAGACACTCAACTGGGTTCTGGATCCAAATCGGTAAAGGAACCGAAAATGGTTAGTGCTCATGAGGCAAAGAGGCCCGAAACTTTCATTTCTTCTATCACTTCTGACTCTGATCTAGAGGATAATGAACCTCTAGCATTCAGAAGAGTACAAAGAAAGAAAGTTGACCAACCTTTGGTAGAGGAGAAAAAGGTGGAGCCAAGGAGGAAGCTTGTGAGAAAAGAAAAAAAACCTACTGCACCCCTACCTCCGGCAAGGAAGCCTATTCAAAAGAGGAAACCAGTCACATCCACTCTGGTAAACCACAAGAAGAAGAAGAAGAATGATAATGATACTAAATCTGGTAAGGATACAATGACCTATACTGAATTGATTGATGAAATAACCAAGGATGAAAGTTTGAAAATGTAATGCCCCGCCAGGAAACTCCGAAGGGATTAAGCCATAACACAAGAATAGAGTGCAATAATTTTTTTAAAAAAAAGTTACACCACATAAGATACAACAAGATATCAAAGATTCAGATTACATAGCGGAAGACATCAACTAACACCTAAAGAGTTTCCCAACGAGATTACTTAAATTTCACAATTCACTTAACTCACACAATTAATCCAATAAGCTGATTATCTTAATAACGAGATAATTCTTAATCAGGATAACTTCTTTCAAAAGATGGAAATATAAACCACACGCAAAGATTCAACCATAAGATCTATTCATAATCTTCATTCAAGCTTTTCATTTAAAATTACAAGCCATACATCTAATATCCTAACACACTAGAATTCCATCATAAACATAAGAGATCTTTTCAAGCATACTTAATTTCCTTAACAACAACTGAATATAATCCATAACTCTAAGTTACATTCTTTCATATTCCAACTTATTGCATTTAAAAGACGATTGCATACATGCATCTACGATAAATCTCATCTAAACCACTTATGCATTCGATCAAAATGGCATTCAAGAAGGAACCGCATATAAACATTTAAAGTTAATTCAATTCATCCACTAATCCATTCTAACATAAGCTAATCATACATGATAAAGCTGAATAAAGGAAACATAAGAGAATACACCACATAACACCATAATGATCTCGGAGTTCACCCCTAAAGGGCTAAATCTCCGGGTCTGCTCAACTGCAAGACCCCTCTGATAATTAATAAAGTTAAAAATACAAGAGGCTACACCATTACAATCCGACTGTCAAGGCGAAACATATACAATATACACACGACCGCATTGGTCAATAATACATAAACGATCCCTGAAAAGAACAGGATCCAGCTGAACATAATCAAGCTAATACAAAGGTCCAGGAGAGCATCCATAAACTGAGCCATCACCACCCAAGGTCTAACATGAAACCAACACTCACAAGGGCAGAGACAAAAGGATGACCCACCAAGGTACTCCTAACAGGACAAAATGACAACACACTAGCGAACGTAGGGACAAGTGTCATCACACAACCTGGTATGGTGACCATGGCAAGTCTTCATAGGTCCCGTCCCCATACACTGGGTCACCTTGGCAACCTAATCCAAGCTTTCGGCCCATCCAAGCCTCATGTGGACCCACACTTCCTCTCGTGAAGACAAGGATGATGGTTTGCCATTTCAGGCCTTCTCACAGCATGTCGGGTCTATTTTAGCACTCGTCCCATGTGTGAGGCACAATTATCTTACTTAGAGATTACATTCTAATCTACTGTTAGGTTATCACTTATTAGACTCACTTTCGACGGGTTACCCAGCAGCCACTTTGGGCGCGGCCCCCAATCGAAAGCCACTTTCCCATACGACACTAGACTATACTCAGACGAACTCAAAACCAAGGAATAGGCATGGTCAGACGAACGGAGTTCAAGAAGGAGAGGATGACCATCTGGTCAAACATGACTCAAAAGATGAACACTTACTAACGGTACTCTAACTAGAGACCTGACCAACTATGGTCAACCACAAATCATCATACGACTCACACATAGAGGATATGACCAAATACGACACTACCACAAAACCACAGTCAACTCAGAACCGAGGACTGAAACAGGTACCCCAAGTCAAGCCATACGACAGGGTCCTAACAAACAAAGCATGACTTGCCATTACATAAGCAAAAGCGAATACATAAATTAAACTCGCATAGGAATATTCAACAGATACAATCTTTCCGAATTGATCTAATCATTAAAAGTTGATCAAGTTTTCTACCAGATCTATATCAAATTACAGTTATCTACCTCATCTAGGAATAGGTTGTTCTTGGTTTTCTAACTCTCTAAGGTTCAAAGCATCGAACAGACATATAAAGCCATAATGAGTTTTTAAACCAAATTCATATTAATAAAATTCAGACAACCATTAATCAATTAAATAAGATATTTAATCTCCAATCAAAACGTCGTTGACATACTGGTTCAAAACCGACCTCTACAGTTTCATATTCATTTTTATTATTATTTTTTTTTCAAGCCAGATGCACTATACGGATCACGGAAATATAAATATAAAAAGAGAATCTACTGAAGATAATCATTTCCAAAAGCACATTGTTTAAATTCAAATATCCAACGATAAATATTTCACTTACTTCTCAATTACTCAAATGATATGTTCTGGAATAATATTTAACATCATCAATTAGTAATTATGTCATATTTCAACAGTTTTCCAATAACATAAAATTCTATTTTGTTTTAACAATACTTCCTCCATTAGCCAAATACTCTAATCAGCTAGAAGGTAAGATATAAATTTATTAATCCAAGATTGGTCCAAAATATGACCAATTATTATTCGATGACGAAATTATCAATTTTAGAACTTAATTAGAAAAAGTGCATAAGTCATAAAATGAAATTGAATAATAATTAACTTATAAATTCCATTATAAAATTAATTAATATCCAAGTAACATTAATCATGATGATGCAACCTTAATCATAATTACAATTCTGATTACAACTTAACATTAAAATAACTTACATTAAAATAATATTAAATATTATATGCATTTTTTTTTGATACTAAAAAAAATACATAAAAAAAAACATCTTAAAAACTAATTTAAAAAAAAAAAAACATTTTAAAAAGGGCGAAGGTGGGGCCCACCTCCCAACGGGGACGACTGGGCGCCCAAACCCTAGCCGAGGGCAATTCCCGTGCGGGCGGCGCCACTGCGGTGCCCGCAGGTTCCGCGGCGCCCTGCGGCCACCGCAGTGTGCCGCGACCACATGCGGACTGCGAGCAAGAGGAAGGGGGACGAGAGGGGGAGGGGAGGAGGAGCGGGTGGAGCTCCGCTCCCCGCCCTCCAACCCCAAACCAAGGGTTTCGTTAAGAATAAACAACGCACAAATCGGTATAAAAATAAATGTTTTCTTTTTCTTTTTAAACACAGTTCGTTTCTTTTCCATAAAAACGGAATAACAAAAGAAAACTTTCGAAGTTTAATATTTCGATTTAATCATGCAAGAGATCCATTTTCTATAATGAAATCTGGGTTTTTTGATCACTTCTTTTCTACACAGCAAAACCCCATTAAAAAAAATAAAGGAAACACAGCCTCATAAGAGACTTATAATACAATCTTTTCCAATCTCAAGCCATTTTCAACAAGACCCATATTGAGCCAACAGGAGCCATTTAACACAATGATACAACCATATAATCTTCTTGAAGAACACAAGCTAAAAGCATGGATCTAAACCCACAAATCCAAATTTAAATTTGATAACAATTAAAAGATTGGAATTTGACAACAATCAATTTCATTCACCCCACATACCATTTCCATAACAACAAGGAAGAATAGTTAAGGTAAATCCTACCTTCATACGCATTCCTGGAATAGCTGAAGGAGAGCCCAATCCTGCCAGATCTAGAAGCACTTCCTCCTCCAAAACCCCCAATTTCATCCCAAAAATATTTTCCAACCAAAAATTTTCCAAAAATATCCATCCTCCAAAATTTCCCCAAATTTTAGGTTATATGGAAGAGTTGACCAAAAATTCCATTTTTTTGGAATTAAAATTTTTATTTAAAATAATTCTCCAAATTAATTCTTTTCTATCTATATCAACAATTTAAACTGTTTTTCAATTTCCAAATTGATTTCCTCATTTAATTAAATTTAACCTTTCTAATTTAAAAAGGCCAACAGAATACAATTAAATCTATAGCCATTTAAATACAAAACTTTCTTTTCAACAACATATCCAAAATGCATTTAATATTCAAAATCAGTCATTTAATCGAACTTACTCCCAATTTAAAATGAGCAATCCAATATCAACGAAAATCGCATAACGAAATCCCGATTAATTTAGTCCATTAAACTCTAATGCACAAATACATATTTAATCAAAATAATTACTATGGACTAATTAATCAATTTAACCATTCACACCATGCACACAAATCGAGAAGGTCAACCAAACAGATGACTCACAAATCCAAACAAAGAAAGGAACACTGACGACGACTGACGATGCTCACTTGAGCACGACTATGGTCAACTAGGGTCTTACGACCACCTAATCCAACTCTAAGGATAAAAGAGGTACACTCAAACCTGCAATTCCAGGTGAAGACGAACCTCGCACTCAAGCGACATTGTACCTGAAATTTCCTGCAACCAAAGCCATACATGTATACATATAGAAACTTAATGAAAGCGTTAGCCCGATATTAATACCACGAAATAGGAACACCGAATAACTTGCATACAACTAGTGTGAAAACCACATCAACAGCTATGCGTTAAATCAACATCGGACTATAACATTATATTAAGATAAACTAACCAAGATTAAACCAAGATTAGAGATTGATTAGGGTAGGGGTACTACATTCTCCCCCCCTAGGTTCCGACTTACTCCTGGAAGTCGTAAGGCTAGATGGAGACCATGTCGTATGCATCAGCCCTAAAACTCATTCAACAAAGATCAAATTGCACATAGAAATATTTCCATAAATAAATGAAATGTTTATTGCAAAATCCTTTACAAACGCCATTATCCATTGGCAAGATACATCTAAAACCATACATTCCTTAAAATATTCTAGGAATTATCCACAATCATAGCAGAGAAACAAGAATTTTCTCCCTTTCATTACACCAAATTAAAGCATTACAAAGAGGTAAACAACACTTACCATAATCATCTATCAACATGACAAGAAAACATGCCATCATGATCAATTTCCTTTACCAGTCCATCTTTATCGTAAAATTTTATTGACTAGAACTAGCTTCAAATATCAATTTCTACAACCAAATTAACTTTCAATAAATAAGAGCAACAAAAATAACTCAATTGATTACACTTGCCAGGTATAAGAAAACCTTTCCAAAGACTATGTCCCATAACATAGTGACAAGTTAACACAATTTACTCCATGATACAATAATAACCATCCACATAACTGGAATGCATAACAGAAAAGGCCACATGTGAGGATGTCTAATGCTCGGTCAAAGATAACATGCATGATTAGCATCTCTATGCCTGATCTCAGAACAACAATATGATCATAAATATCCAATATCTCACTCAAAGGCTTGATGGTGCTAGGCACACCATGGTGGTGCTACCTTCCATACAAGACCTTTGTGAATATCCCTTGTTGAGCAAGGTGGTTAGCCTCCAAGAGATAGTCACCACACATAGGTAGGTAGTGGATACTAGCTGCATCACAGCCTCACATACCCCCATCCTCAAGGTTCCCTACAACAACTTCCTCACACACACTCTACCAATTCCGTATCATACATCCTTGGAGAGGAATTTCACGTCTCGACACAAGACCAGCATCCGAAAACAATAAGGATAAACCAGTTTAGCCACCAAAGTACAGATGAATAAAGATAATAAATCATTAATTCCAACAGTAAGGTAAGAAAATAATCCGGAATTGCAACACCAAATTGAAAGTGCAAAAGATCACAAGATCGTGGCAAAACCTTCGAAGTCAAAGTAAAATAAATTGCTGATCCCCAAAGAAGTATAAAGAATATCACAACTGCACATAACATCACTGTGTGACTAACATCTAGCCACCAATGAGGAAGGAAGGAACAACTGACTAGCTATTGCAGTAGCTCATCATGTGGTGCAACATAGTCACACTACCCACATGGCATGGCAGTGTGCACCTCGACATCACCTCACATCACGTCGTCATGTGGCATGGCAATACCCCAAGCAGAGAAAACACGCAATGGGCGTATCCCACATGGTAGTGTACCTCACGGAAAAAAACACGCGCAGGTCACATCCTGCATAGGGACGTATCTAGAAGGATACTCGCCGTAAGTCAGAGGTATACATGACTAGGGTCCACCCACATGCCTACCAACACATACTAACTGGAAACACATGTGAATAAACCTACCTTTCATGAAGACAAGGCAAAGGATCCTCCAAATTATACCATCACTATACACAAGAATCACCATCCAAAATGCTCAAATAAGGGAGAGGAATAGGCTATCACATATAAACCTATAAATAGATTCATCAAAGGGAAAGTATTGAGTACACCTTGATACAGTTTAGTAGTACAACTATATCATTCCTCGAAGTAGAGAAGCTAACGTCGCTTCGCGCCGACATTACTCGTACGCCAATCCATACTATTCAAGGAACGGTTACTTCGAATACTACTCCTTAACATACTGAGTTACCCACAACCCGAGGTTTGGTACTCAGCAGGGAAACAAATAAGCAACATCACATAAACAGTATGGTTTCCCATACTCATAAGCAACATATCCTCCACGGTTGATTACTTCACCAATCCATGGGCACATATAATAAGCACTGGTTTCTTACAATACACACAAATACACCAGTACTGGTTTAGTCACATTTACGAGGAGTACTTTTCAGTACGCTAACATCTATTCAAGGAAGATTTCAATTATGCTTTCTACATAAATAGCTGAATCAAGTTTACTCTAGATACAAGTACTGAAGTATTAACAATTCACAATTACATAAGGGAAATAACATCATTCCTATGTCTTTCTTAATTTTCACTAAGCATTCGAAACTAGATTACTAGCGAAGCAAATTCTTTTCCAAAGAGGGCTTTCATCTATCACTACGAAGCCAAAATGCAATAGTACAATTTCACATGTTTTCTAAACATTCTATTTAAATCAATGCATTCTTTAATACCATTTCTAAAAAATCTTATGATTAGGCAAAGAGAAGGGAAAAAGAGTTTGATAACCAAACTATCTCCTACAAAAACGCAAGATTAACAGATCACACTATATTATAAAATTTCCTCACTATAAGCCTATCATTTCAATTACACGGTTTTCATTTCGCTACCGTTAGAAGGATGACAATCAGCCTAACAAAAACATTTCCAATAATTATGGTTGCAACAGGAGGTTCTAGTTTTCCAAACAAAACAGAGATCAAGAGAAGCAATCTTTTCGATACTGCAAGACCTCTTAAGAACACTCACTTATAATAATACAATATAGACACATGCCATAATTTGCAACCTATTAGAGAAGATCACATCACGATCAAAGATAAGCAAGGAGCTATTACCCAAATAAATCATATTAATGCATGCACATCAAACAAGCTTTTCCTTCGCACTTTCTAAACACATTAAGGTAATTACACATACCCAAAAGCGAGTTCAATGGAGCATTTGCTAAAATAAATCTTCAATCAAACTGGTTTAATGAAACACATAAAGCAATCTTTCGGAAAACACATTAATACTCTCTCGAAGCTACCATAACATGCTCCTTTTAATACTTTTTCTACAATCCAAGCAGTTTCACATAATTCAACTATTCGCATATTAATGCACCTTACTAAGATAGAATTTAATCATGCTACTCCTACAAAACACATGGAGAATTCTTTAAACATACACACAGTTTTCTCCCGATAACCAAAATAAATTTTTAATCCCATAGCCCTTTAATAATCTAAAAACATAAGCGACATAAGGCTCACACAAGGGTTCAAGAAGTCACACCCTTTTCTCTTGCAAACAAGAAACTCAAATCAAAGATAATTACACATATCCTAATCACTTTAATTTCCAGAAAGAGAGAGAGAGAGGAATGGTGATAATCATTTAATTTTCTACAAAATAAGCATACAATAATTTCCCTACTAGTCCTTCAAGTGGACAACATTAAGCTAGATCATAATCTTTAAACAAACACAATTCGCAATTTCAGATTCAAGACAAGCACGGACCAACCCAAATGGGTTAGTCTAAAGAGTACAACACTCAATAAGGGAAGGTACATACGACTCTCTTTTAGAATAAGAGTAATCATAGACCAAGACATCAATAAGCACACAATGCACAAATAAACACTCAAACACCAACATCAAGAAGGCGAAAACAAGGTGTGAACACACACGTTACACACAAGTTAAGGTCTGCTCAATCACTCACATGCAAAAGGAGGACAAGCATACACATAAGGTCGATACACCTCACCCCAATAGAGGGCACACGCGACACCAGAGATCCCAATGTTTGCAACATGGGCTCTGATACCAAATGTAATGCCCCGCCAGGAAACCCCGAAGGGATTAAGCCATAACACAAGAATAGAGTGCAATAATTTTTTTTAAAAAAAGTTACACCACATAAGATACAACAAGATATCAAAGATTCAGATTACATAGCGGAAGACATCAACTAACACCTAAAGAGTTTCCCAACGAGATTACTTAAATTTCACAATTCACTTAACTCACACAATTAATCCAATAAGCTGATTATCTTAATAACGAGATAATTCTTAATCAGGATAACTTCTTTCAAAAGATGGAAATATAAACCACACGCAAAGATTCAACCATAAGATCTATTCATAATCTTCATTCAAGCTTTTCATTTAAAATTACAAGCCATACATCTAATATCCTAACACACTAGAATTCCATCATAAACATAAGAGATCTTTTCAAGCATACTTAATTTCCTTAACAACAACTGAATATAATCCATAACTCTAAGTTACATTCTTTCATATTCCAACTTATTGCATTTAAAAGACGATTGCATACATGCATCTACGATAAATCTCATCTAAACCACTTATGCATTCGATCAAAATGGCATTCAAGAAGGAACCGCATATAAACATTTAAAGTTAATTCAATTCATCCACTAATCCATTCTAACATAAGCTAATCATACATGATAAAGCTGAATAAAGGAAACATAAGAGAATACACCACATAACACCATAACACCGCATATAAATATTTAGAGGATAATGAGCAGAATGAGATTGAAGAGACAATTTTGTTACATATAGATATATATAAGAAAGCCTTAGTAGAAATTTTAAAGGAAATTCCTCTATCACTATACAATAAATTAGATGCTAGAAGACTTGATGCAGTCAAGAGGGATATAGAAATTAAGGAAGTAGAACTTTTGGGTATGTGTGGTTCAATAAACAATGAGGAAATGAAATGATGCATTGATGTTGCAAACAAAACAATTTTTAGTAGCAAACCACAACAAATAAGCCTAATGAAGGGTAGAGTAAATGAGGTAGTAAATAAGACTAAAAATGATTGGACCAAATTCTTCCAAAAGAATCTTGATTTTCTCACCTCCCAAGAAGAATTTTTAAAAGCAACAACTTCCACCATCCCGGATAGATCTAAAGGGAAAGGTATTTTGGATAGTTTAGCTCCAATTTTGAATAAACTGGCAGTAACTATAAGTATACAGACACCACCGGTAGTGAAGGAGAGTGTACACTCAATATTGGTAGAAACAACTTTTGAACAAGGCAATGTACATGGTACTGACAATATTGTGGATAATACTCCATCGACAGTAATAGATACTGCACCAAGTGGTGAAGCCACCGATGCTAAGGAGTATAAGGCAAAGAGAACTAAGACTATAGCAGTAGTTAATATTGATTCCATGCCAAAGGTTTTGGCAATTGACACTTCTCAAGTTGAGAAGAAATCAATCATTGAGATGAGTCCCACTAAGTTAATGATGATGGCTACTCAGAAACTAAAAAAGGAGGGATCGACAGATAAAGGAATAATAGATCACTCAATCATAGTTTTGCACAGACTAATTCCTTATTGTAAGATTGAAAATGAAGCAATCCCTTCCGGCAAGCTTAAGGCATTAAGTTAGCATATATCTAACAACTTTCAATCTTTGCAGCAAATTTCAAACCGATAGGCACTTGAGAGATTTACTGTGGCTAAGGGAGCTGCTTTTGATCAAATTATTGAAACAGAGAAGAAGAAAATTGAAGGAAAATTGATTCTTATTGAGAATTGTTTAAAACAATGTACAAATATCTATAGGGTCTATTGTAACATAGAAACTCTTACAACAAATTTAGATAGCAGATTAAAGGAGTTACATGATAAGGTTGCCAAAATTGCAAACTCTTTTGATGGATTAACCTCTCTAACAACATTTGTTGATGGACAAACTTTATCCTTGGAGAACCAAATTTTTCCTTTTGAAAAGGAAAGAGACAAGATCATTCAAAGAGCAAGAAGTCTTAGAGGATTGGTGAGTCCAAGATTGGATTCACTTGGTGTACATAAGAGGGAATGCATGGATATGATTGCTAAGCCCACACCAACAGAAGTCAAGGAGAAGGAAAAAATTGCACACTTACTGATTGGACTTGTATCCATATCTGAAACCTTCATAACCGACTGGGATACATATTTATAGTTGCTAAACAAGGCTTACCAGGGAATTTTGAAATTGGTCGAGCTCCGGTAAAGTAATATGTATTTATTATTTCTTTCAAGTCTTTCACCGGTCTTTGGTATTGATGCTAAAGGAGGAGTGTATATAATGTGAAAAATATCAGAAAAAAATATGGGAAGGATATCAAGAAGGAGTGTATTGCTCAAAGGGAGCATACTTCAGGTTGAACCGATAGGGAATCCATTTTTCACATGAGTGTTACCATCAATGCCAAAGGGGGAGATTGTTGGAAATTGACAGTCATTGGATTCATATGTTGTCATTGATGGAAACATGGCAACATGGCTACTTGGAAACAAGATTTATAAGGAATCTTACACTGGCACCGACACTAGCACTGACATCTAGCACTTCAGTGAAGCTGACATCAGGCTTGGACCCGAAGGAAGTTTTATTTGTAAAATCATTTTATTGTATAAAGCCAACATTGTATATATTTTGTAATACATTGTAAGCCGACATAAGGCTTATTATTTGTAAGGGTTTATAGGTCAGTTTTCTAGGCCATTTTGTATATGGTGACATGGGAGGATATAGCAGAATTGTATAATGTGAAGTATATGTATGTAGATCATTTTTATGCAAATGTTATATCATGCAATGATCTGTAGATAGTTTGGAAAGCATTCTTGGAGGAGAAAAGATACTGGTAGAAGTGTTCAGGGTTTATGAATCGGTACAGAGAAGAACTATAAGTTTTGGAACTCTTTTTAGCATAGAAACTGCATTTTGTGAGTTTATTATTATTGTTTCATTTCTGTATGTGGGAAGTGGCTCAATGAAATGAATATTACGAATTCAGGACTAGTGCACACACCAATGGGACTCTTGGTGCAAGTTATGGAGCTGTATGGAATAGCTCAACTTCCCAAGGGATGTTCCATTGTTCTCTATCTCACAAAACCCCTTAAGCCAATGCCTTTGCTCTCAGATCACTGAGCAAAG
This sequence comes from Cryptomeria japonica, assembly GCF_030272615.1. Lineage (NCBI taxonomy): Eukaryota > Viridiplantae > Streptophyta > Pinopsida > Cupressales > Cupressaceae > Cryptomeria > Cryptomeria japonica. The sequence continues at coordinate 553,789,532 of NC_081413.1, forward strand.
TGACTTAGGGATGACAATCATGAGAATGAGGGATGCTTGATCAATCTAATATGAATGCAATCCTAATGTGCATGATATTAACGAAAGATGAACTAAACTAGCATGCATATGATGATAAGATGAAAGGATTAGTAACAAAACTATCCTAGCATGCTATACTAGTTTGAGATGATTATTATGTGATAATACAAATGCCTATTTTAAGATGCTATGAAGATTATCAAAGAGAGGCTAAATGCTTGATTAAAATGATTTAGATTAGATGCTTAGTAAAATGTCTATAAGTTTGATACTAAAGACTTGGATGATAAATGGAGGAAAGATAGATCTCTATTTATAGGAAAAGTAGGGCAATGAAGGGTCAAGATTGGATGATCCTACCAAGGGTTAGGATTAAAAGTTATCAATCCATGTTTACAATTCTCACCAATGAAATGGTGAAAATTGTCAACATAAGACTACTTGAGAGGAGATGCAAAAAGCATTAAATGCTTGAGCATACCTCATGGTTACCTTAGAAAGTAAGGGTTAAGGTTAGGTTAAAATTACCCATTGGATAAAGCTTTTACCCAAAGGATAAACTCTTGTGCAAGGGTTAAGGGAATAACCATGGTCAAAGAAATGAATGCTTGATGAGACCCTAGGGTTAGATGAGGGTTGAGTTAGGCAAAAAGAGTCCAACCATGTAAAAATGTTGAGTTAACCATTAATGGTTATGTAAGAGACTTAAATGGTTAAGTTGTTGAGGACATAAAGCCTTTAATGGTTATTGAAGACTTTAAGGGTTTGAGAAGTGACTTCCCTTTGTTTAGGGATTTGACAATATTTAGTAGATGGGTTAGGCTAATTTAGAAGGGATTAGAAGAATTTAGAAGGGTTTTAGAGAGACAAGTGGAAGATGTAAGAAAATGCAAGTGGATCGAGGGTAATTTTAAAATAAATTTCTTTATTTCAACAAAATAGATGCAAGTGGAGGATTTAAATAAATTAGATTTATTTATTTGAAGTGAACAATTTAATTAAATGTAAATTTAATTAAAAAGAGTATAAGGGGGATTTAATTAAATAAATTGATTTATTCAATTAAATGATATGAGGCCTAGGTGAATTTAATTAAATAAATTGAATAACTTATTTAATCAAATAGATGAGTGCGGATGATTTAATTAAATTAGATTTAATTAAATAGAGGAATGAGAATAAAATGAACATTAAATATTCATTTATGAAAGTGGTCATTTTTATACATCAACATTTTGCCCCTCTTTGAAGTGACGTGTGTGCACATGTTGATTTAAAGAAAATTGTTGTGTCGCCAAAATTTTATTGATGTGATGTTGTGTATCGAAATGTCGATGTCGTGCCCCAGATTTGATAAATGGTGTTGATAATGCCCCCTCGGGAGATGAATAAAAAAAATGAAAAATCGATTGATTTGATAATTGTTTGTAGATTTGATCGCATTTTGAAATTTTCTTTTGTGTTTAATGCACGCTAGTTGATTCATCTCTTGAATGATGTTTTCTAGGGTTACAAGCGAGAGTACGAGCAAAATACATGCCCCACCTACTAACCCTAATTTACTTTTACCCTATAAAAAGGTGAAAAGTGATTTCATTTGTATCATTTATGCCTTTTGAATTTTGGTGAGAGTGACATTTGGAGAGTGGCAAAATGTTGGCTCCCTATGCTTCGTACTGATTTGAGCGCGTTTGTTGATACCAGAGACTCGCCATTGATACCGGAGACTCGCCACGTATGGTCCACCTATAAGTCATCTAAATTTTTCCCCTTTTGCTTTTTTTTTTTGTCGATTTTGATCATGTTTTTAATTTTTTGTGTCAAATTCTCGCGGTTTAGCACATTGGGTCATTTGTGTAGTGCATACAATAAAACAATTAGCACGTAGGGTTAGTAAACTAGGGTAGTGTCTAGGTGTCGTCAGATAGTGTGTCATAGGTATAGGGTAGTGCATAGGTTAGGATAGTGCATAGGACCCACAAGGTAGCACATGCAAGGAACAGGGTAGCGCATAGGGTAACCTAGCGCATAGGGTAAAGTTTTTAGCACGTTCGGGGAACAGGGTAGCGCATAGGTGGTAGCTTAGCGCATGGGGAAGATTGCTTAGCATGTGGCTCAAAAATCTAGCTAGAAAAGAAAGGAAAGGTGATGCTATGGGGGAAAAATAGATGAAGGAAGATGGGTTGGGATGGGTAGGTGTCTGCCAAGTGTTCCTGGATGGGTGTTGTAGCCAATTTTGTGTCTGTTGTTTGGAGTTCCAAGCTGATTGATTGAATGATGATCCTGATTTTTTGTTGATTTGGATCGTTGATTTTTGTTGTTAATGTGATGTCCGATATGAGTTTCGATCTATGATTTTTGATATGGTTCTTGATATGAGTCATGCAATATGGATTTTTTGAGTTGTTGTTTTTGATATTCGATATGAAACTTGATTTGATATGGATTTGTTTTCAAGTTGATATGGAATTTTGACTTCGATGTGGATTTGATTTGCGATATGAAACTTGATTTGATATGGATTTGTTTTCAAGTTGATATGGAAGTTTGACTTCGATATGGATTTGATTTTCGATATGAAACTTGATTTGATATGGATTTGTTTCAAGTTGATATGGAATTTTGACTTCAATATGGATTTGTGTCAAGTTGATATGGAATTTTGACTTTGATCTGGATTTGATTTTCGATATGAAACTTGATTTGATATGGATTTGTTTCAAGTTGATATGGAATTTTGACTTCGATATGGATTTGATTTTTGATATGAAACTTGATTTGATATGGATTTGTTTCAAGTTGATATGGAATCTGATTGGATATATGGATTTGATTTTTGATATAAAACTTGATTTGATATGGATTTGTGTCAAGTTGATATGGAATTTTGACTTCAATATGGATTTGATTTTCAATATGAAACTTGATTTGATATGAATTTGTTTCAAGTTGATATGGAATTTGATTGGATATATCGGATAGATGCGGGAACTGATATTTGGACCTGTTTTGCTTGTTATAGGAACGGCTTGGTGTTCTTCAGTCACGAGAGCGATTTCTGAGGCCATGGTCTTTGATTCCAAGATTCACACAAGCAGATAGAGATATCATTGAGAGATGTGGGCTGTCCTCTTTGTTGGACATGCCTCAATATATCATTAACCGAGGTTTATTGACAACATTGGCAGAGAGGTGGCACTATGACACCAACACCTTTCACCTAGCTACGGGTGAGATCACAGTCACTCCAGAGGACTGTTATCAGATTCTACAGATCCCTGTGGTAGGGGCACTATTTCCTTATGAGCAGACTGAGGAGGATGGGATAGAGGTGCTTCGTCGGATTTTCCATGATGAGTATTGTAGACATCTAAAAATGGTCAACGCTTGCGGTTTTTTGCATCGCATTAACATTTATTCCATGTTGTGCACTTGGTCTTTATCATTTGCAAACATCGAGTCCTTTTGCATTCTTCTTTTTTATCACTTTCGAATTTGGTCTTGTCGATAACAATCTTCACTCATGATTTTGTTCGATCTTATCCTGTTGCATCAATGTGCATGCTCATTTATCATCATTTTGGACATCGTCAATCCTAATCGATGATGGAATTAGGGTTATGTCCTCTTGTCAATCTTGTCATCTTGCGATCGATTTGTCATAGATCCTTGTCCTCTTGACAATCTTGTCATTTTGCAATCGATTCGTCATCGATCCTTGTCCTCTTGTCAATCTCGTCAATTTTGCGATCGATTTGTCATCGATCGTTGTCCTTTTCAATCGTGTCAATTTGGATCAATTTAGTCATTGTTCCTCGTCAATTGGCGCTTATCAATTTGGTCTCTTTATCAATCTTGGTCAATTTGTCAACCAATCTCAATCGTTGGTCTCTTTATCAATCTTGGTCAATTTGTCAACCAATCTCAATCGTTTATCAGCATTGATCCTTTGTCAATTAAAATCATGATTGAATCGACATCAATTATCTTTTGTCAAGACCTAATTGTCATCCTTGCATTTCTAATTCATCTTCTAGGGTTTTATGATTTATTCATTTAATCTTGTTTGTCATTTTCCCTCTAGGTTAAATAATTTATTTATTTATCCTAAGTCTTCTTGTCACAATTAAATATTTATTTAATTGGCTAATTAATTCCTCCTCTTTTTGTAAATTAATTAATGAATGAAAAAAATTATTAATTAATTTACCTAATTTTCATCAATTTCTAATTTCCTAATTTCCAATTCATCATTTCTAACCTAAATTTCTAATTTCTTCTAATTTCTATTTCTATTTTCAAATTTTTGTCATAACATCTTGCATAGCAATTTGTCATAAATTGTCATAAATTGTCATAACACCTTGCATAGCAATTTGTCATACACTTGTCATAATTTTGCTATTCTTGATTTGAATTTCCATTCGAATCAATTTCATGCTAATCTTGTCTTTTCTCCAATTTATCTATAAATTGGATGAATTTCTTAAATCAAAGGATCCTGATCCGATCGATCACGCTTCTAGTATCCTTACGCTATCATCTCATCTTTTCAATTTTGCTTTCATATTATGCTTATGCACTTGTAGGTGAGATCCACAAAACAAAGCAATTTGAAGGAGAAAGATGGACAATGGAGAATTCTTGAGGAGACATTCGTGTTTGCGATGGTTTGCATTTGAATTGAATGTCTTGTTTTTCATATATCTCTATTGAATGTAATTAGGATTTGTCAAATAATGTCCTGAAAAAAATCCCTAAAAAGTCAAATAATGTTCTGAAAAAAACCAAAAAAATCAAATAACGTCCTGAAAAAAATCCCTAAAAAATCAAATAATGTCCTAAAAAAAAATCCAAACAAAAAAATCAAATAAAGTCCAAAAATAATCCAAAAAAATCAAATAAAGTCCTGAAAAAAATGACAATTTTTTTTTCAAAACATCAAAATCCAAAAACAATTTCTTTGGCATTTTGCATTTTGTCAATAAATGTCCCCTTTGTGCATAGACAGATCGCTGAGCATACATCCAATGACACTCAATCAAACATTGTGCTTTAATGAAATCATGCATTAATAGATGAACTTTTCAATCAAACCGGACATTCAACCTGATCAAAATTGTCATGTCCATCAATCAACATCCATATCATTTGTCCTTGTCACTATTATCATGGGTCTTATACAAGGTGTGGTATACTCAAAACTAGACTGTCTCCTGTCTTAGACGGGGTACCGCATTCCTTGAAACCAGACAGCATGATTGTTCCTGTTTTCCACCTTTGACAATGACGATCAGACTATTTGTTTGACTTGGTCGAATTTGTGAGTCTTATCTTTTTACTAATTTATCTTTGGCTTCGATCATGTTCCTATGTTGCTCAATGATGTCACTGAGTGATTTAGAGTGACCGAGATGGATCATGGTCCCTTTTTCTTTTCTTTGTTGTGTTTGCTATTTGTGGAATGTTTGTCACAAACTGGGGCAACTATATCATTGGGTGTCTGTGATAAGTACGTTCACTTTGTGAACACCGCACATACCTCGACCCTTGATGTATGCAGCCTAGGATGCTTCACTCATTCCTTGTGTGCGATGTGTCTGTCTTTTGCAAAAGGGGTTGCGTTCCAGCTCTGGCCTTCAATGCCATGATGCTCTGCATCCGCTTTGCTACATTAAATAAAGGTTTTCACCTACTTATGTGCATTTGTGAAAGCAAGTTTTCTTTCATCTCTAACTGTCCTCTGTCTAATTTCTTCTTACTAACATTTCTTCCGTCAGTCTTGGCAGTCCATTTGATCCGTTCGAACCTATCATCTTCTATCATTCTTATCGATCACTTGGCCTCTTTTCTGGATTTTTCCGGCCAATTCCTCGAGGGGGCATAAATATGTCATTGTCATTGTCTGGGGCATTTTCATTATTGTTCTTTGAAACAACACTTAGAATCACATTGTCTCAAAGAGGGGCAAAATGTAGACATCTAAAAATGGTCAACACTTGCAGAGTCATACTTTAACATTGGCGCATTGCCTTATTTTAGGGTTTTTTGCGTCGCATTAACATTTCTTCCATGTTGCGCACTTGGTCTTTATCATCTGCGAACATCGAGTCCTTCTTCTGCATTCTTCATTTTTATCGCTTTCGAATTTGGTCTTGTCGATAACAATCTTCAGTTATGATTTTGGTCGATCTTATCCTGTCGCATCAATGTGCATGCTCATTTATCATCATTTTGGACATCTTCAATCCTAATCGATGATGGAATTAGGGTTTTGTCCTCTTTTCAATCTTGTCATCTTGTGATCAATTTGTCATCAATCCTTGTCCTCTTGACAATCTTGTCATTTTGCGATCGATTCGTCATCGATCCTTGTCCTCTTGTCGATCTCGTCAATCTCGTCAATTTTGCGATTGATTTGTCATCGATCATTGTCCTTTTCAATCATGTCAATTTGGATCAATTTAGTCATTGTTCCTCATCAATTGGCACTTATCAATTTGGTCTCTTTATCAATCTTGGTCAATTTGTCAACCAATTTCAATCGTTGGTCTCTTTATCAATCTTGGTCAATTTGTCAACCAATCTCAATCGTTTATCAGCATTGATCCTCTATCAATTAAAATCATGATTGAATCGACATCAATTATCTTTTTTCAAGAGCTAATTGTCATCCTTGCATTTCTAATTCATCTTCTAGGGTTTTATGATTTATTCATTTAATCTTGTTTGTCATTTTCCCTCTAGGTTAAATAATTTATTTATTTATCCTAAGTCTTCTTGTCACAATTAAATATTTATTTAATTGGCTAATTAATTCCTCCTCTTTTTGTAAATTAATTAATGAATGAAAAAATTATTAATTAATTTACCTAATTTTCATCAATTTCTAATTTCCTAATTTCCAATTCATCATTTCTAACCTAAATTTCTAATTTCTTCTAATTTCTATTTCTATTTTCAAATTTTTGTCATAACATCTTGCATAGCAATTTGTCATAATCTGTCATAAATTGTCATAAATTGTCATAACACCTTGCATAGCAATTTGTCATACACTTGTCATAATTTTGCTATTCTTGATTTGAATTTCCATTCGAATCAATTTCATGCTAATCTTGTCTTTTCTCCAATTTATCTATAAATTGGATGAATTTCTTAAATCAAAAGATCTCGATCCCGATCCTGATCCAAATCAATCGCGCTTCTAGTATCCTTATGCTGTCATCTCATCTTGTCAATTTTGCTTTCATATTATGCTTATGCACTTGTAGGTGAGATCCACAAAACAAAGCAATTTGAAGGAGAAAGAAGGACAATGGAGAATTCTTGAGGAGACATTCGCGTTTGTGATGGTTTGCATTTGAATTGAATGTCTTGTTTTTCATATATCTCTATTGAATGTAACTAGGATTTGTCATTGCAATTTAGTTTTCGTGATTGAGCTAGTCTAATTTGCTATTTGCTTTGATGATTTCAAAATTCCTATCTACAAGCATATTTGCGGATATGAGATCCCGTGGCAAGAGTTCATTGATTTTGATTATGCCCCACTACCATTGGTACTGGCAGGTTTTGTAGGTGGCTTTCTGTGTCCCGACTATAGGTCGAAGGGACTGGCAGTGGAATGGGGATTGGTTCTGGAGGATATGGTGACACAGGGTCGCAGGTTTGATTGGGGGTCTTGCATGTTGCCCATCTGTATAGAGATTTGCATCAGGTGGTGTACTTAGGATACAACAGTTTATCAGTCGGGGTCACATTATTATAGGTGTGGGCTTGGGAGAAAATTCTTGTAGCGAGGTCGTTTGTAGATAGGGATAGGCCAGTTGGTCGGGCTTATGTATATGGATACACAGGGATAGTTGTCTAGTGTAAGTTGGGCAAGCTAGAGCATTGGAGGAGGGTGTTGGATGACATTGATACGGTTATCTCGAGACCATATATGGAGTGTGAGGTGTGGGTTGAGGATGGGCTAGAGATGCCCTATGTATATATGTCACGATTCTTGATAGGGAAGATGCCTTTTGTTTTTGAGAAGTTCTTGCATAGCCGAGTTCAGCGACAGTATGGTCGACAATAGGATATACCGTAGGGAGCATGCTTATATGCTTGTTAGAGGTAGGATGTGCCAGAGTGGGGTCCGACTATTGATAGTGCAGCGGTGGTGGAGGAGTACATGTATTTGGCCAGACAGATATGGGACTATGGGTTCGTGGTGGTAGATGCAGGGATGACAGAGGAGTTTGCAACACTCTTCATGGCCCATGTTGTAGCATGAATATCAAATCCAGTGGAGATGATTCCCGCTTTTGATGATGATGAGGATGAGCAGCTCGAGAGGCTAGGGAGACAGAGAGATGAGGGAGAGGAGCTTGAGGAGGGATATGGGGATGGTGGAGGAGATGACGGGGGAGATGGGAAGGGAGGTGGTAGAGGGAGATGAGGTGATGGAGGAGATAGAGGGAGGAGAGGAGGTGGAGATGGAGGGAGGGTTGGAGTAGTCAAACGAGCAGTTGGTGAGGGAGGGAGGGGAGATTTGGTGGTCAGAGTTGGTGGAGCTGGTCGGGCAGGCGAGGTTATAGAATCTATGGGTGGGATGGATGAGGAGATGCAGGTACCCACCCACCGAGAGGACACACAGATTAGGTCCCTACAGTTGTTAGTGCAGCAACTTCAGGCATAGTTACTAGCTCAGTATCATCAGATTATGTAGATTAGTGTACAACGGGATACAATGATAGAGCGCTTAGGTCGAGTAGAGGCTCATGCGGATAGCCTAGAGAGAGTGGCGATTGGTGGTTTTGTGAGAGACACATTGAGAGAGATGTAGTATGCAGCCAAGGAGGTTGAATACTATAGGTGTTTATATGAGGAGGTGGTTCCTAGAGATCATAGAGATCCTAGCTATACGGCAGTGAGATCCAGTCGATCCATGCAGACTCATTCGAGGATGAAGAGAAGAGGTGTGACCGGGTCGTCTTGACATGATCCACCCGAAGATCCAGGTGTCAGGACATCTACTATGAGACCATCAACCCAGGAGATAGTCATACCTGAGAGACTTGTCTCCATTTGTATTTTGATCATTGTATTGTATTTTGACAGACATAACATCTTTTGTATATTTTACCATTTTTGAGATATATATATATACGACACCGATTTTTTGATCCACATGTGATGTGTTTTTATGGATGATGATTTATGCATTGATATGATGGTTCTATGATGATGATGCAATGCTTAGATAAATGCGTTTAATTTGATGTTGACTGATATGATTGTATGATTCATAATGCAATGATGTGATTTGTAAGATGTATTTTGAAAATGAGATGTATGATAATGATATGTTGTGAGATGTATCTTGAAAATGAGATGTATGATAATGGTATGCTGTGAGATGTATCTTGCAAATGAGATGTATGATAATGATATGTTGTGAGATGTATCTTGAAAATGAGATGTATGATAATGATATGCTGTGAGATGTATCTTGAAAATGAGATGTATGATAATGATATGTTGTGACTAAATGCAAATTTACATGATATGCAACTAATTTGTAAAATGATATGCAACTAATTGATCATCCTCATTCTGTCGTTTATCATTCCTGAATAGTCACATGTTTTTGCTTTCTTTGGGTTTATCATCATTGAGCAGTTGATATGTTGAAAATTTATACAAGCATAATGGTATAATTGAACCATAATGTCTAAGAAAAATTTACATGAATTGTGATATTGCAAAATGGCACAAGCATCGAGATATAACTGAACCAAGATGTCCTGAGTGTTGCTTACGTATAAACAGACAAGATTTAACCATTTGTATGCACAAAGTGGAACAATGTCTTCAGTGATATGTTTTGAATCACTTCTCGAGACAAGTGTTTGAATAGTACAAGTGATCGCCAGACAAAAAACTAAAAAATATTGGAGTCTCCAATCACTTTCTTTAGCTTGATGTATCGTTGAGAAAATTTAGGGGATCCAATAGTGCAAAAAAAAGTTCAAGTGCAAAAAAAGTCAAAATTTCATGCAAGATGTAAACAAATTATACTTCAGAAAATCACCCATCATGTGTTTTTTGAAGTTGTTTAAGTGGATCAGTGTTTTGTTTTCTTGGCTATTGGAGTTTTTCTTGACATAATTTGCTTGGCATGCTGTGATTTTTGTTTGCTTGTTTGTTGAAATTTACTTGAAGTCAAAAGAATGTTGCCCCTAGGTATAGATACTGATTGATGTGGATATGTACAGTGATTACCAAGCCATGGTGGGATATGATGAACTAATACTCAGATAAGCCAGGACAATGACTACGCTAAGTATGTCCTAGATAATGTTATTTTGATAAAGTGTTGGGTGATGGCCAGGGGTTTTTGACTTCAGACAAAAAGATGTTAGGATTCCCAAAGATACTGAGAGTGAGGGGTGAATTAGTATCTAACTGATATATAAAATTACTTGATTTAAAACATGAAAAACATATTAAAACTGAGTATCGGTAAACCAAATATAATGCAGTAAATAAGAACAATAACAACAACATGAGAAGCACACCATAACACAGTATTTTAATGAGGAAACCTGGTGTGGGAAAAACCTCGGTGGGATTTGTGACCCACAATATTCGCTTACTAGCCAATAAGGGAATATTACTCTTACAATAGGGGCCTGCACATGCAGGAAGGCCAAGTGCCTAGAGCTCACTGCTCAATTACAAAAGAAGTCACACTGACTTACAAAATGGATTATACTAATCCAATGTCTTGTACTGCTTTAGATTAGCATCTGCTATGCCAGATTCAGTATCAGTTTAAGCTCTGCTACAACATAAACCCTTGACCAATAGTTCGCATATTAGGTCTGCTATTACTTTTCCATATTTCGCATCCTATCTCTTGTCTACAAAATGATCTACAATGATCTCATACATATATGAGTCATATTACAATCCGCCATGTCGGCTTACAAAATATTTTATAATTAATTACAAAATACATTAATACAAAATTGTTGTCGGCCATGATGCCGGTATTCTTCCTTTTCACTGCCGGTGTTCTGTGTGTCGGTGTAGAGTCTACCGATGTCGGTGCCTATGTCTGCCTGCCGGTATCACATGATTGCAAGGTTGCCATCAATGAAAATACCTTCAATCACCTACAATTTCTGATTGGAGTGTGCATTTGCCAACAATCTCCCCTTTAGCATTGATGGCAACACTCATGAGAAAAATTCAAGAGTGCATCCGAAAACTGAAGTCCAAAAATATTTTTTTGCCAAAAAAACTGTATGTTCAAAAATGTGTGCTCCCCCTGAGCAGATAATCTCTACTTCCTTCTGACCATTTTTCTCATCACACTACTCCCCCTTTGACATCAATGACAAAGGTTGTCATTAGCTGTCAGTGGAGTCCTGCCTGGATTCTTGTAACCAGTGGGTTACAATCTGAAAGATATCTGTCAAAAAGAAATTTATACCATTACTGAATGTTTTGTTGTCTTTTATTGCCTCTTGTGTTCTCTGCACTGTACCGATGAGTATGTGCATTTTCTCTTCCGGTGTCTTCAGTCTGGGAACCAGAGCCTCAGATATTTATTTTCTCAAAGAAATAAGGTATTCTAGTCTTGGACCAAGTCTGCATTTTAAGTCCTTTGCTTTATCCTTTATTCTCTATTTGTCATTCTCTAACTTCTTGATTTTCTCTTCTAGCTCTGCAATCTTCTTTTCTATCTCCAAAAATGAATCCAATGATCCTATCAGATTGTCAACAATATTGTTAATCTTGTCTTGTGCTTTGCTAATTTCCTTGTCAAGGTCTTCTGTTAAGATATTTATCTTACAAGTGTCCCTGCACAGTTTCTTGAAGTCAAAAATTATTTCTTCAAGTTTCGGTAATAGGGTATCCATTTTCTCCTTGTTCTTCTTCACAATTTTATCAAAGAATTTCTCTTTTTCTTTAATCATTCTTTCCTTAAATGTATCCTCATTTATTTGATCAACAATGAATATGTTGCCAGTGATGAACTTAGACAATGTGTCTAGTTGACCTAAAGAATCCTTATTATCAACAATGCATTTTGGTGCTATCAATTTAAGAATTGGAATTGTATCATCAATAGCCTTATAGGCTTGTGCATTACATTATGTGATCTTCTTTATTGAATCCAACAAGACCTCTATTACATTTGTAGGTCTGAATTCTGCCGTAGATGTACCAGATATTTGTCCAATAGTCTTTACAATAGCCATGCTATCGGTTGTGGTAATCACCTTACTTGATTTGACCTCTAGTAGGTTAGTATGTGTTTGCATTTCTACAAACAAAGGTTTTTGCTTTTTAGTTTGGGTCGGTGGCACTGTCTCTGTTTGAACCAGTGCTTCAACCTGTACCTATTTTGGTTTTTCTATCTGTATCTCAGAGGTTTTCTCTAAGATTTCAACTATCGGTTTCTCAGATGTAGTCTCAGTTTGTACCTCTGAACTCTCTTTTTCTAGTTCTTAAGATGGTTTTTCAGTTGTTTCTACCGATTTCTTAGTGGTATCCTCAGCCAGTTGTTCTGCTTGTGTAGGTTTTTCTAAGCTTATCTTAACCTCTGCAGCTGGTGACTCAGTAGTCACATCTTCCTCCTTACCTTCAGTGGTTTCTCTGTCAACCACAACATTTACTTCCTGGGTGTCTACATTCACAGTATACAAAATTTCAGACTCGGGATTTGTATCCTCTAGTGGAGTCTTCATACTCTCTGTGGCCGATTGACTGTCAGTAGTATCTACCGGTGGAGTTTCTGAAAGAGGTGGGGGCACATTGTCAGTTATTTTAAGGCTTGGAGGTCCACCTACCTTACCTTTCCCCTTATCTCTGTCCTTTTGATATACTTTAATAGTCTTTGGTCTGAGTAATGCTTCCTATTTTTCTTTTTCCACAAAGAATATATCCCATGCATTTGTTGTTTCCTTAGAGACTTCCTTTACTCTACCTGCCATCAGTGCTACATGTCGGTGAGCAGTAGAGAATACTGTCTGGTTTGCTTCATTGACTAGTTTATCAATTTCATCAGTTGAGTTGACTAGATGTATTGCAAGTAGTTTTTCAATCTTAATTTTCTTGTCCAGCTCAACGATGGCTAACCTTCTAGCTTCAAGTCTCCTATACAGATCATTTGGAATTTCATAAACAACTTCCATCAAAAATTTCTTATATATATCTAAGTGTAAAATTACACTATTCTCTATGCTTTCCTTATCATCAGCTGATAGTGTATTGTATATTTTGTTGATGTTCTTCAACTTACCATCCTCTATAATTTTACTAAGAAGTTTGTCTATTGGAGCAATATCTTGTTTTACCTTCTTTTTCTTAGGAGTCATTTTCTTTGCTGGAGGCCTTACTGCCTGTTGTTTTTGTCTGGTTCTTTTTGGTGTAGGAGAGTGTACCAGTGTGGGTTTTCTTTTCCTTTCTACCCTTTTAAATACTATCGATATATCACTTTTAGAAGAAGTTCCAACCGGTGAAAGATGAGTTTCCGGTTGAGGTGCTTCCAACTCACTTTCACTTATACCAGTTTGTCTCAAAACATCTTCCTTGATTGCTTTAGCCTGTCGAGTTCCTTTCCTTACGGTTGCTTCAACTTTCTTAACCCTTTTCCTTGATTGAATTTCACTTTCTATTGTTTTAGCATGTCCAAAAACTTCCTCAGTAGGTTCATTGGGTGCTTCAAGAAGGGCTTTTACATAAGTTTCAATGATATTGTCATCTGTTTCATAGCCCATTTCAGTTACCCAAATAGTTCTAGGGACAACTGCCTCCATCCAGATTTCATCTTTCTTGATCACAAAACAAATTTCCTTCTGATATTTATCCACAATAGCTTGTGATAGTCTTACTCTAGTTTTCATTCGAGTCTTCAATGCTTGAAAATGTTCATTTAGGTTTTTCTCTCAGTTTTCTCCCATATTGTTCAATAGATCCAACAGTTGTTTTCCTACTAGAATGTCATAACCAAAATCTCTTGGACCAATACTGGGTACTTGTTTTGTTATGTACAACATCAGAAAAATAAGTAAATTTCCAAATTTGAATGTTCCTTTCTTATCTCTTTTAATCTTTGTTAGATTGTGTATCAACTCATCTTTGAGCTATTCACATACATCTATCCTTGCATTATCATTAACCATATCATAGGCACTTTTGATACATAGGCTAGAAACTGAGTTCAACCTATTTGCATGAGTAGCCTTATAACCTAAGATCATACTGATAAATCTAACATTTATGTCTTTTATATTGTTCACCCTTAGAGACCTTTTATCAAATGTTGCACCGGTTAGGTTTATCACTGTGTCATTTGAGACCTTCTTTGTTTTGTTAGGTCTGTTACCAGTGGAAGGTAACCCTATTATAGCTTTTACCACTTCTTTTGTGATTTTATGAATTGAATCCAACCAGAAAAATTCACCATGTACTCTGCTTAACACAATCCTTATGATATCCTTGGGAAAATCTGGGATACTAAGAATTTCAGTAAAACCTAGGGTTTTCACTATTTTGTGTTCCGGCTTGACATTTCCAGACTCATCACAAATCATAGTCTTATACATATTCTTAATCTCATCATCACCTAATTCCTCAATATGACAATGTATATACATCCTAGGGTCTTCAACATATACTGCTCCCTTAGGAATTTGAGAAAATGCACCTATGCTATCATCTTTCTTTGCAATTTCGAGAACCAGTTGGAATATGGGTCTAGGGCTCTTAACAACTTCAACAACAGTAGGGTTTGCAATAAATTCAGGAGTGGATGAAGATGCCATAGCTATAAATACCTCAATCTACCTTAAGGATGAATGTTTTGATGGATTGCTTCACTTCTTCGCTTAGAATGCCTTCGCTTGGGAATTTTCGCGCTCTTGAAGATTTGAATGCTCGGTGAATGAAAAAGGAGCCAAAACATTTGCTTTATGTTATTTTCTCCAACTACCAAATTTAATGCTCGCCGGTTAACTCACAACTTAACTCAAATGTCGGTATAGAAGTAATTTCAACTTCTCATCATCAACCGAGGGAATAATAGCATGTTTTTCATTTTGTTGCTAAACCCCCAAAGGATTTTCCTTTAGTTAGATGAAGAGTCTCCTGCCAGTGGAGTGATACTCTGTTCTACCAATGGAGGAGTATTCCCATCAACATTCCGATCTGACTTTCTGATCCATTGTTTTGAGAATTCTTGCTTTACCTCTTCAACCTTTTCTTTACCTTCCAAACTAGGACCTTTGGTATTTGCCGGTGATGCCTTACTTCTACAAAATTTTGCAATATGTCCAATTTTGTTATAGGCATAACAAGTCACATTGTTCTTCTGAATATATTTCCCATATCCCATGCCAGTATGTGTTCTACATTGATTAGATAAGTGTCCAAATCTTCCACAAATATAACATCTTACATTCATTCTACAATTTTCTGAATTATGACCAACTTTGTTGCATTTAGAACATTGACTGGTGGGTGTATTAGTATTCTGATGATTTTTAGATCTACACTGATTTGCTCTATGACCATACTTGTTACAGTTAAAGCATTTGCCATTAAATTTGTAAGCAGTAGGTTGTCTTACCAGTTTGCTATGATCATGATTGTTTGCAGTACCAGAGCTTTCACCAACTTCAAAGCCAAGGCCATTTGTATCACCATTAGGTTTCTGATTCTTCAGCATGTCACCAAGTTCTTCTGAACTTTTCTTGAATTTCTCCTTGTGTTGATTTGCAGCAGTCAGTTCATTCTCCAAGATTCCTTTCTGTCTCATCAGTTTAGTTCTATCATTTTGTGTATGCATCAGATCTGTCTTCAACATATCATTTTCATGACTGAGTCTTGTGTTTTCATTTCTAGCATCATTTAGTCTTCTAACCAAGTCTTGTTCATTCTTCTTTCTGTCTTCAATTTCTTTACAGAATCTCATAGTCATATCCTGCATCTCATTCTTTGTTGTACTGATTTCTTGTCTTAGCTTGTTTACCAAATTATTAAGAGTTTCCTTTTCATTTTCCTCATTCTGCATCTTTTCACAAAGTTCTCTGCTCTTGTTCCTTGCAATAGTAAAATTCTCTTGAAGTGCTTGAATAATATCCCGAGCAGCCTTCAGATCATCCTCAAGTTTGATATTCTTCACTTTTTCTGCGTCATAGTCTATAAGAGTTGTTTCCAATTGCTTTCTCAAGTTTTCCATCTCTACCGATGACAAGATCTTCCTCAAGCTGTTAGACTTTTGAAAATAGAGGACCAAGCTCTGATACCAATTGTTAGGATTCCCAAAGATACTGAGAGGGGGGGTGAATCAGTATCTAACCAATATATCAAATTACTTGATTTAAAACATGAAAAGCATATTAAAACTAAGTACCGGTAAATAAAAAATAATGTAGTAAATAAGAACAATAACAACAACATGAGAAGAACACCATAACACGGTATTTTAATGAGGAAATCCAGTGTGGGAAAAACCTTAGTGGGATTTGTGACCCACAATATTCGCTTACTGGCCAATAAGGGAATATTACTCTTACAATAGGGGCTTGCACATGCAGGAAGGCCAAGTGCCTAGAGCTCACTACTCAATTACAAAAGAAGTCACACTGACTTACAAAATGGATTATACTAATCCAATGTCTTGTACTGCTTCAGATTAGCATCTGCTATGCCAGATTCAGTACCGGTTTAAGCTCTTCTATAACATAAACCCTTAACCAATAATTCACATATTAGGTCTGCTATTACTTTTTCATACTTCGCATCCTATCTCTTGTCTACAAAATGATCTACAATGATCTCATACATATATGAGTCATATTACAATCTGCAATGTTGGCTTACAAAAGATTTTACAATTAATTACAAAATACATTAATACAAAATTGTTGTCGGCTAGGATGCCGATATTATTTCTTTTCACTACCTGTGTTCTGTGTGTCGGTGTAGAGTCTATCGGTGCCGGTGCCCGTGTCTGCCTACCTGTATCACATGATTGCAAGGTTGCCATCAATGACAATACCTTCAATCACCTATAATTTCTCATTGGAGTGTGCATTTTCCAACAAAAGATATGAGCAAAGATAGATAGAGGATTTGTTCCCTCACAAGTAGTGCATGTTGCCAGGTTTTCACCATTTGTTTTTATTGCACCTTTTTGTTGTTTTGATTTTTTTTTTGTATTTTTTGTATTTTTTTGTATTTTTCAACTTTTCCGTGCATTAGACCACTCAAGTATAGTATTTCTTCAGATGGATGTTGTTGGTTGGTTCATCGAGCACATCACCTTCTGAAGTTGTTAGCTGATAGGCACTTGATCCATAAGCTGAGATGATGACATAGGGGCCCAACTAGTTAGGTTCAAACTTCCCCTTCTTTTCTTGATCCTATTGATTTCTAGGATTTTCTTTGAGTACGAGATCATAGACTTTAAAATGCCGAGGGATGAATTTGTGGTTGTAGTTTCTACACATGCACTGCTAGTATGCTTTGAGGTGATTATAGGCATGTTTTCATTTTTCATCTAGAAGCTCTAGTTCTTGTAATCTGTTTACACGATACTCCTCATCTAGAATGAGGCCTTTCAAAGATACTCTGAGTGATGGAATTTCTACCTCAAGAGGTAAAATTGCTTCTAATCCATACACAAATGAATATGGCATAGCTCTTGTAGGTGTCCTGATGCTAGTTTTGTATGCCCAAAGTGCCAGATTGAGTTGTACATGCCAATCCTTTCCTACATCATTTACTATTTTCTTTAGGATTTTCAATATTGTATTATTTGATGCCTCTGCTTGACCATTCTCCTGCGGGTAGTAAGGTGTAGAGAAACGATGTTGTATTTTGAATCATTCACATAGTTCTCGTACATCTTGGTTTTTGAAGGGACGTCCATTATTTGTGATGATAGAACTGGGAATGTCGTATCTGTAGATGAGATAATTGAGAATAAAAGAGGCAATTTGTTTACCAGTTATTGTGGTCATTGGGACTGCTTCAATCCCTTTTGTAAAATACTTCGTTGCAGTGATAATGAACTTGTATCCATTTGAAGATGAAGGGTGTATTTTGCCTACTAAGTCAAGTCCCCACTAACAGAAAGGCCAAGATATTATAAATGGTTGCAACTCCTGTGCTAGTGCATGTATAAGATTGCCATGGATTTGGCACTTAGGACATTTCTTTGCAAATTGATAAGAGTCCTTTTCCATCGTCGGCCAGTAATATCCCATTCTCAGAAGTTTTTTAACAAGAGTAGGACCACTTGAATGTGTGCCACAGATACCTTCGTGAAGCTCGTTTAAAGAAGAGTCAGTTTCATTACGATCAAGGAAACAAAGAAGAGTACCATCTAGACCTCGACAGTAAAGAGTATCAACAGTTAGGGTATAACAGGTGGCTTGCCGAATAAAGTTGTGTTTTTGGTTTTGAGATAGGTCAATGGGTAGGGTATTGGTTTTAAGATAATCATATATTGTTTCCTATAAAGGAGAGTCTGAACCAGTTAAAGCATAGATAACATGGGATGTGGAATTGTCATAAGCTGGGGAAAACAGTTGCTCTACTAGAAACTCATAATGGCTTTGTTGCTCTAGAATTTGTAGTAGTGAAGCGATAGTAGACATTGCATCGACTGCTCTATTGTCCAACCTTGGTATTTTCTCAAAGGTGATTTGTACAAAATATTGTTTGAAGTTGTCATGCCCAAAATTTAAATTTAGGCAAAAACGAAACGATTTTTTTTTTTTAAATACAAATAAATTAACAAGTTCGCTTACACGACAAGCGTTAATGGATTTGCCATATCTATATTCGAGCTAATTCTGAAATGAACCAAGCATCGATTTTTGTTAATCATATTTGCGGGAATCTAACTGGTTTAATTTTATCTTCACGAGAAACCTAGCCATTAAATTTTATTAAATCAATCACGTTAAAGAAATATAGGAGAGGGGGATTAATTCAATCTCCAATAAGACTATATAGTCTAAACATCCATTTTTATTTAGAAAATAATAATAATCGTTTTCAGTGACATTTAATTTTGATAATTAAATCCACAAGGGTAAAATTAATTACGAGTAGCTATTACTCGTCTCTAGAATGTCAATTAAAATTTAACCATTCTAACCTCAAATGGAAAGTGTTTAAATTTCTCCTTTTATATTCCATTTTAAAATTTAATGCCCAATTAAATTAACTAGGGCATAAATAAGTATTTATTACCCTTAATACATTTAAAAATTATAGGACTAGGCTTTATTTTTAAATTTATATTCATATATTTTTTTTTCTTCCTATTAGTAAATCATATAAAGGTATTTAAATAATCAAACTCCTTTAAATACATACTCCAAAACATATAACCTATATATATATTATTCCTTTAAAATATTTTTCCAACATCAAGATCAATTTTGTTCCCCAACCCTAATTAGGGATTTCATTTTTTTATTTAAATCTAAACTTATTTACCTTTCCTCTTACCCTAGCTCTAACCGAGCTAGGGTTTTCTCTTCTTAAAATTTTATTATATATATATTTTTTAAAACTAACTGCATTACCCCGCAGGGCGGCCATGGCAGTGGTCGGATTTGGGCACACTCAGGAGGAAATGACGACGGGAGGAGGTCGGCGCCGCCGGAGACACCACTATGCAAGACACAGTGGGCTCGGCCGCCGGCCACTGTGCACCGCACAGTGAGCATGGCCGCCCGCCACTGTGCATTGCACAGTGAGCTCGGCTCGTCGGCCACTGTGTAATACATAGTGCGCTCGGCCCACTGGCCACTGTGCCTTGCACAGTGTGCTTGGCCGCCGACCACTGTGCGTTTCACAGTGTGCTCGATCCGACCGATACCCACCGCAAGCAAGTTTTTTTTGTTTTAAATAAAAAAAAAAAATTATATATATATATATATATATGTTTATATTTATATATATATATATATATATATATATATATGTTGGTTATTACAAATTAATTAAAAAAAATACTGAAAGAAGTTATATAATGTTTCTTTTTTTTTTTCTTTCTTTAATTTATCTAATACAGAGATAAATAATGCATAAATATCAACATTCTGATTTTATTTTAATCTGTTTAATATCAAAGGTATAAATTGACATTTTTTTTTTTTCTCTGCTAAAATTTGAAGCAAATAAATGTAAAATAAAATCACAGCAAAGTAAATAGATGTAGATTTATTTTCTGAATTAAAGTAAACATTGATATCAATGAATTTAATAGCAATTTAACAATCTATAGTTTAATAACTCAAGTTAAGGAATTAGTAGAGAGGGATGCTTAAGATTTTTATTCCTAAAATTAATTGAGTAATTTCTTTTTTTGCAACTATCATTTTCGAAGACCCAAAAACACAAAAATCTTACAATAGAAAATTTATACTACAATATATGCCTTAAAACAATATGCATACAATCATTTAAATATTAACAATAACTATTATTCATATTTCTTTTTCTGCAAATAGAATGAAGATATGATTAATTTAAAAGCTCATTTTTCCACATTTCAAATAAAGCAACTTTTGCATGCAAATCAAGCAATCTTTTTTTTTTAAAATAGAAAATAGAAGCAAAACTGGTTTTTTTACAACTTTTTCAATATTCTGCAACTTTACAAGATGTTTCTTTATTTAACTATAATGCTAAATCTCATGTCCTATTTCAAAATTACAACTTGCCTCTCATTCATCGAATGAGGTATATTTCTACTAACAAATTTAAACAAAAATCTGCAAATGGATTTAAGTATCTTCAACAATAATCTTCTGCATCTTATCACTGTTCCTATTCTCTTCTCCTGACTTTCCTGCATAATAAAACACAATATGACCACAGAGTGCTCACCTCCCAGCCTAGGCTAACTGGTAGCCACCCCGAGCTCGGAGAATCAAGTCCTAGACGGGTAACAAACAGGCAAACACATAGAAGGCAAAATACATACAGATTTTCAGACACACTCCCAACTTGGCTTCACAACACCACACTTTGGTGGTGACTTTTTTTTCAAGGGTGGTAGTGGACCAATACCCTGAGGAGAACTGCAAGTATGAAATAAACAAGTAGCCACCTCATGGCACAATAAATATATCAAGAATCTCAACCCCTTATTCCTTATGCCCCCCAAAG
This sequence comes from Cryptomeria japonica, assembly GCF_030272615.1. Taxonomy (NCBI): domain Eukaryota; kingdom Viridiplantae; phylum Streptophyta; class Pinopsida; order Cupressales; family Cupressaceae; genus Cryptomeria; species Cryptomeria japonica. Next base: position 553,810,751 of record NC_081413.1, read on the forward strand.
GCATTCTAGCCTTATATCCCTCCTTATGACCCCCATTGCACAAACAGGCCATGCAGCAAGGGTCACACAAAGATCCCTTGTGATCACTCTCAAACGAGAGTCTCTCACTCGAGGGTTGTCACTGCTACCACCCACAAGATCCTCTTCTCTCCCAAGAGTAAGAGGTCTTGAGAAAACTCCCAAAACACAACAAGCATAATGAAGGATTTTCAAATGAAATTCTAAAACAAGACATACACAAAAACACAGATTTCTTTCACCATTCATACACTCAAACACATGCAAGAAAATAACCATTTTAAGGAATGATCAAACGAACCTTAATCTGCCCAATGGCAGTTTTGAAATTTGAGGAAGAGCTGCCCAATCCACGAATCTTTTTCCTTCTACCCTTAGTCAATTTTTCTATTCCAAACTAATATTTTCTTTTCAAAATTTCTCTCGTCTCCAAAAATGGAGAGTGGGTGATTACCCTCAAAATCTCAAAATCTTTCTTAAGAAGCTCATTCTTTGAGTTCTCACAAGTTTCTAAAAACCAAAAAGGAAGGAAAAACAAAATGTAAAAAGACTCTCATTCGAATAGGAAAAATCTAAATTAGATTTAACTTCTAATTTTCAATTTTCGCACAACTCAAAAAAATAATTTTTAAAGCGTCAAAAAGATCATTTAAAAGTAGAAACTTGCCTAAAATTACCCCTAACCCCTAGGTATACCTTATGGGCTTTAGGAAACCCTATTAAACTACCCCTAGGTGTTCATTTAACCCATTTTAAACCCCTCTGAAGTTTATTTTCGGGTCAAACATATGTTGACCACTCCAAAGATTATATTCCCAAAGTATTTATGACAACACATTATTTTATTTAAGAAAAACTATAATTAAACATTTTCCCACCAAGAGACAAAATAAAACATTTAAATTTTAAATCCACGCATGTGTCAAGTGACACAAATAAAACACTTCTTCAAAATAAAACATGAAGTTGTCTCTTGTGGTTTTTACACATTAAATTTAAATAACACTAAACACTCATGCAACATATACTGTTACGAATAAAATACAACACAAACGGGGTGTTGTCTCTCCAAATAGACAACCCCTGGCTCACGAACATACATAAGTCTAGGTTTGATTCTTCGTAATTTTCCATGGTCACATGGTAAATTTCCTGCACATCTCAATTTACACATTAGTACTTCCAAATATCCATATATAATATAATTCAATAATATAACAATACACATCATTACTTGCATACAATTTTCATCTGCACAGATTAAATACATCTTTTATCAAGCAAATTCACATAAGCATTTTCATCCCAATTCACATAAACTAACCATACATCATAGTTCTATATTCATAGTAAAGTCCTGCAAATTCAATAACGACATCTATCATTGCAATATCATCCTATCTAAAAATCATGTTGTGTTCTATCTCATAAAGCATGTAAGTAAATCACCAAATCATAGCAATGTTATCCAAATCCTGAAATCACATAAGTTCTAAGTCTCAAAATGCATCAAAATAAAGTATCCATAATAGTCTAAATATAAAATCCACTGAATGTCAGATTGAGTCGAGGTGAGGCCTCACATCCTCCCCCTCTAGGCATGAACTTCCTCCTGGAGTTCATCAAAGAGGTGGGGGTACTCTGATCTCATATGTGCTACGTCCTCCCATGAAGTCGTAACCTCATCATAACAATCCCACTGGACCCTAACCTGGTCCAGCTCTCGACCTCGAAGGGACAACGTCTGACGTGCCAAAATGCGAATGGGCTCCAAAGCTAGCTACCCGTCCGACTCCACCTACAAGGCATCCCAATCTAAAATGTGAGACTCATCATAGATATATTTTCTCAAAACTGAAACATGAAACACATCGTGGATGTGTGACAGGCTAGGTGGCAATGCTAAACGGTAGGCAACTGGGCCTATCCTCTCAAGAATCTCAAAAGGTCCAACAAAGCGAGGTGCGAGCTTAGAACCCTTTCCGTAATGGATTGGACTCTTATGCTATCCCACTCTCAAGAAAACTCTGTCTCCAACCAAGTAGCTACGAGCTATCCTCTTTGCATCAGCATATCTCTTCTGTCTATCCTAAGCCTCTCTGAGACGCTACCTAATAAAATCCACCTGCTGTTCCATATCCCGAACTATCTCAGGACCAATAGCAACTCTATCCTCTATGCGATCCCAACTCAAGGCCGTCCTGCAAGGCCTGCCGTATAAAGCCTGATAGGGTGGCATCCCCAAAGAAGTATGATGCCCATTGTTATAGGCAAACTCCACTAAGGGAAGATACTCCTCCCACCGGGTCTGATGATCCATGACGTACATGCGAAGCATATCCTCTAACACCTGATTGACCCTCTCTGTCTGACTATCTATCTCTGGGTGATAGGCTGTATTGAAATTGAGCTTAGTACCCATAGCTACCTGTAATGACTTCCAAAAGGATGAAGTGAAAAGAGAATCCCTGTTCGAAATAATCTTGCGGGGCACGCCATGTAGCCTAACAATGTCTCGCAAGAACACCTGTGCTATTGCTAGAGCTGTGAATGTAGTACGAACTGGTGAAAAGTGAGCTACTTTGGTCAACTTGTCAACTGTCACCAAGATAGCATCATGGCGACGAGAAGACATAGAAAGACCAATGATGAAATCCATGGATATAGTATCCCACTTCCACTCTGGTATAGCATAAGACTGAAGCAACCCACCTGGATGGCGGTGCTCCGCCTTTACCCTCTGACACTTGAGACATCGAGCTACTATCTCAGCAATGAGCTGCCACATTCCCGGCCAATGATACAACTGTCTCAAGTCAGCATGCAACTTCTTAACCCTGGGATGCGCTGCATAAGGAGCTCTATGAGCCTCCGTGACAATGAACTCTCGCAACCCTCCGGAGGAAGGTACATAAATGTGTCCTCTGTGGTGTAACAGTCCATCGGACTCCAAAGAATAATCCACATATTTCCCTTCTAGAGTAACCTGAGAACGTAATACCTGACAAACCTCTGCATACCATCCATCCTCTGACAAGTGCCGAAGTATATGGTCTCTCAAGTCCGTACCCATGGATATGGTGTAAACCTCGTGACGTCTCCTACTCAAGGCATCTGCAACTACATTTTCCTTTCCTTTGATGTAGTGAATGTCAAAATCATACTCGCATAAGAACTCCATCCATCTCCTCTGACGTGCATTAAGGTTCGGCTAAGTGAAGATGTATTGAAGACTCTGATGATCTGAATGCAACTCGATGTGATGACCTAAAAGGAAGTGTCTCCACCTCACAAGGGCATGCACTACTGCTGCGAGCTCAAGGTCGTGAGTGGGATAATTAAGTTCATGAGTCTTAAGCTTCCTAGACTCGAAAGCTATGGCCCTACCATCCTGCATAAGAACTGCCCCTAAACCCTCTAGGGAAGCATCTGTACAAACCATGAAGTCAGCTGAAGGATCTGGTACAACAAGGATAGGAGCGCTAGTAAGTGCCTTCTTGAGTTCCTGAAAGGCCTTCTCGCACTTCTCTGTCCACTCAAATTTCTTCCCCTTACGCTGGAGAGAAGTAATAGGGTGTGCAACTCTGGAGAATCCCTCAACAAAACGTCGGTAATATCCTGCTAAGCCCATGAAACTCCTGACCTTTGTCACACTGGTAGGCGCTGGCCAATCTATAATAGCCCTAATCTTTGATGGGTTAACTTTAGGGCGAAAACGGAATGATTTTTTTTTTTTAAAATACAAATAAATTAACAAGTTCGCTCACACGACAAGCGTTAATGAATTTTCCATAATTATATTCGAGCTAATTCTGAAACGAACCAAGCATCGATTATTGTTTAATTATATTTGTGGAAATCTAACTGGTCTAATTTTATCTCCACGAGACACCTAGTCATTAAATTTTATTAAATCAATCACGATAAAGAAATTAGGAGAGGAAAATTAATTCAATCTCCAATATGACTATATAGTCTAAACGTCCATTTTTAAATTTTAATGCTCTAATTAAATTAACTAGGGCATAATCACATTAAATACATTTAAAATTATAAGGCTAGGCTTAAAATCTTAGATTTATATAATTCACTTTCCTTTTACTTTCTATTTGGTATTCAAACGGAGGTATTTAAATATTAAAAACCTCTATTAAATATTTACTCCAAAATACAACTAGTATATATATATATATATAATAATCCTTTAAAAATAATAACTTTCCAATATAATAGTCAATATTTTTCCAACCCTAATTAGGGATTTTTATTTTATATAAAATGACTCTAAAACCAAATCAACTAAACTGGTTATTATAATTTATCACCCCAGCCCTACCTGAGCTAGGGTTTATCCCCTTTTTTTTGTCTCTTATTTTTTTACAGGGCCGAACAACGGCGGCGGCCCTTTTTTTTGATGTAGGTTCGAAGAAGGGCGACGGGGAAGGGCACCACTGTGTGAACGCACAGTGGCGGCGCGGTACCACTGTGTGTCCACACAGTGGGAGCCGCTGGCGGCTCTCACCACTATGTGTCCACACAGTGGCGGCCGCGGCCGACACTGTGTGTCCACACAGTGGGAGCCGAAGCGGCCCACACTGTGTGTTTGCACAGTGGAAGCCGCGCGGCCCACACTGTGTGCACACATAGTGGGTCCGCGAGCAACCAAAAGCCCTCTTTTTTTAAAAAAAATTATTTAAAAAAAAAATATATTTTATATAAATATATATATATATATATATATATTTATAAATATAAAAATTATAAGTGTGGAAATATATATATATTTTTTTTCAATAAGATTTACATGCAAATTTTTTTGAAACAAAAATAACAAAGGAATAACATTGTGTAAAATCAAATTACATGCGCACATCTATATATATATATATATATATATATATATATATATATATATATATATATTATTTTTATTTTATATATATATATAATTTATAAATAAGCTTAGGCTCTATTTTTATTTATTTATTTTAATTGCTGGTAAAAACAAAGAAGTAAATCTATTGCTATGCTATTTATCAACACTATTTTGAAATACAATTTAGAAATACAATTTAGGAAATACTATTTAGAATTACAATATACTTTCCTATACATTCATTGATTTCACAATTAATAAAACAACTAATTTATTTACTTGTTAACAGCAAATACAAATCATGATTTTTCTGCAATTAAAATGGAGATAAATTCTCAGCTAAAAAGAAGAACTCAGATTTAAATAAAACTGATTTTTTTTATATTACAAAAGAAGCTTTTGCATGCAAATCAAAGCAATCCCTTTACTTTTCAAATAGAAATAGAAACATATCTGGCTTTTTACAACTCTTTCAATATTCTGCAAATATTACAAGATGTTTCTTTATTTAACTACAATATTAAATCACATGTCCTATCTCAAAATTGCAACTTGCCTCTCATTCAACGAATGAGGTAAATTTCTACTAACAAATTTAAACAAATAACTGCATATAGATTTAAGTATCTTCAACAATAATCTTCTGCATCTTTCCACTTTTCCTATTCTCTTCTCCTGACTTTCCTGCATAATAAATCACAAAATGACCACGGAGTGCTCACCTCCCAGCCTAGGCTAACTGGTAGCCACCCCCGAGCTCGGAGAACCAATTCCTAGACGGGTAACAAACAGGCAAACACATAGAAGGCAAAATACATACAGATTTTCAGACACACTCCCAACTTGGCTTCACAGCACCACACTTTGGTGGTGCCCTTTTTTTTCAAGGGTGGCAGTGGACCAATACCCTGAGGAGAACTGCAAGTATGAAATAAACAAGTAGCCACCTCATGGAAAAATAAATATATCAAGAATCTCAACCCCTTATTCCTTATGCCCCCCAAAGGCATTCTAGCCTTATATCCCTCCTTATGACCCCCATTGCACAAACAGGCCATGCAACAAGGGTCACACAAAGATCCCTTGTGATCGCTCTCAAACGAGAGTCTCTCACTCGAGGGTTGTCACTGCTACCACCCACAAGATTCTCTTCTTTCCCAAGAGTAAGAGGTCTTGAGAAAACTCCCAAAACACAACAAGCATAATGAAGGATTTTCAAATGAAATTCTAAAACAAGACATACACAAAAACACAGATTTCTTTCACCATTCATACACTCAAACACATGCAAGAAAATAACCATTTTAAGGAATGATCAAACGAACCTTAATCTGCCCAATGGTAGTTTTGAAATTTGAGGAAGAGCTGCCCAATCCACGAATCTTTTTCCTTCTACCCTTAGTCAATTTTTCTATTCCAAACTATTATTTTCTTTTCCAAAATTTCTCTCGTCTCCAAAAATGGAGAGTGGGTGATTACCCTCCAATTCTCAAAAATCTTGCTTAAGAAGCTCATTCTCTGAGTTCTCACAAGTTTCTAAAAACCAAAAAGGAAAGAAAAGCAGAATGCAAAAAGACTCTCATTCCAAAAGGAAAAATCTCAACTAGATTAAACTTTTAATTTTCAATTTTCGCACAACTCAAAAAAGCCAATTTTTAAAGCGTTAAAAAGATCATTTAAAAGTAGAAACTTGCCTAAAATTACCCCTAACCCCTAGGTATACCTTATGGGCTTTAGGAAACCCTAATAAACTACCCCTAGGTGTTCATTTAACCCATTTTAAACCCCTCTGAAGTTTATTTTCGGGTCAAACATATGTTTACCACCCCAAATATTATATTCCCAAAGTATTTATGACAACACATTATTTTATTTAAGAAAAACTATAATTAAACATTTTCCCACCAAGAGACAAAAATAAAACATTTAAATTTAAATCCACACATGTGTCAAGTGACACAATTAAAACACTTTTACAAAATAAAACATGAAATTGTCTCTTGTGGTTTTTTACACATTAAATCTAAATAACACTTAACACTCATGCAGCATATACTGTTACGAAAAATACAACACAAATGGGGTGTTGTCTCTCCAAATAGACAACCCCTGGCTTACGAACATACATAAGTCTAGGTTTGGTTCTCCGTAATTTCCATGGTCACATGGTAAATTCCCTGCGCATCTCAATTTACACATTAGTACTTTCAAATATTCACATATAATATAATTCAAGGGAATAACAATGTACATCATCACTTGCATACAACTTTCATCCGCACAGATTAAATACATCTTTTATCAAGCAAAGTTCTCATAAACAATTTCATCCCAATTCACATAAACTTAACCATACATCATAGTTCTATCATCATAGCAAAGTCCTGCAAATTAAATAACGACATCTATCATTGCAATATCATCCTATCTAACAATCAAGTAGTGTTCTTTCTCATAAAGCATATAAGTAAAATCATCAAATCATAGCAATGTTATCCAAATCCTGGAATCATGTAAGTTCTAAGTCTCAAAATGCATCAAAATAAAGTATCCATAATAGTCTAAATATAAAATCCACTGAATGACAGACTGAGTCGAGGTGAGGCCTCATAGAAGTCATCCACCATTCATTTGTATGGCATCAGTTTGTCATCTTTTGTCTGATAGTCATTGTTGATCTGATTTATGACAAGTTGGGAATCTCCATAGACTTTCAGTTCCATGATTCTCCATTCCACAACCATTTTGATTCCTGTGATCATTGCCTCATACTTAGCAATGTTATTTGTGCATGGAAACATGAGTGTATATGATCTTGGTATGGTGTGTCCTTCAGGGGTGACGATCAAGATACCGACACATGAGCCATGTTGAGTCTAGGAACCAGCAAAGTATAGGGTCCATTGCTTGGTGGTAACAGTAAGGACATCCCTATCTGGAAATTTGACCTCCATTGGTTGTTTATCTGGTAGTGGTGCTTCAACTAATTGATCTGCAATTACCTATCCTTTGATAGCCCGAAGCTCTGTGTAGTGGATATCAAATTCACCGAGAATCATGACCCATTTAGCTAGTCTTCCTGTGAGAGCTGCTTTGCTGAGTAAATACTTGAGAGGATCAATTTTGGCTACTAGCTTGATTGTGTGAGATAGCATGTAATGTGAGAACTTTTGAGAAGTGAATACCACCGCTAAACAAGCCTTCTCAATGAATGTGTAATTCAGCCCATATCCATTTAAAGTTCTATTGATGTAATAGATAGCTCGTTCATTGCCGTCTTGATCTTCTTGTGCTAATAGTGCCCCCAATGATATGTAGAGAATAAGCAGATTTCCTGCCATTGGTGGTACCAGAACTAGTAGGTTCATTAGATATTGCTTGATTTGATAGAATGATTCTGCACATTTGGCTTCCCATCTAAATGGTACATTCTTATGTAGCAAATGATTGAATGGTAGACTTTTATCTGCTAATTGGGTGATGAATCGCCTGATTGACTGGAATTGTCCTTGTAGATATATGAGTTGGCTAATGTTCTTAGGAGGTGGCATCTCCATGATGGTTTGTACCTTTGCTAGATCTACTTCAATACCTTTTGCTGAAATGATGTAGCCTCATAATTTGTCTGATGTTACCCCAAAGACACACTTCTTAGGGTTTAGCCTGACTTGGAATTTCTCCAATATTTCAAATATTCTCTCCAATATGCCCAAATGTTATGCTTGGGTAAATGACTTAGCTAGCAAATCATCCACATAGTCCTCCATGAAGGTATGCATCATATCATGAAATATCATTGTCATTGCTCTTTGATAAGTTGCCCCAGCATTCTTTAAGCCAAAAGGCATGACATTCCAACAATACATTTCTGAAGGATAGGTGAATGATGTTTTATCTTGATCCTTTGGAGCTATCTTGATTTGATTATAGCTAGAAAAACCGTCCATTAATGATAGCATTGCATGGCCTGTTGTGAGGTCTACAATAATATCGATGTTGGGAAAAGGAAAGTCATCCTTTGGACAGGCTTTGTTAACATCCCTAAAATCTGTGTATATCCTGATGCTGCCATCTAGTTTTGAAACTGGCAAAATGTTTGAAATCCATTCAGCATAGTCTATAGGTCAAATAAATCCGACGCCTAATAGTTTCTTTAGTTCAGCTTTGACCATTAGTGCTACATGCAGATTCATCTTTCTCAATTTTTTCTTGACTGGCTTAGCTCTTGGAGCAATAGATAAATGATGCATGATTAAGTGTGGATCAATCCCAGGCATATCTGCATAGGACCAAGCAAAATTGATTTGCTTTTCTTTGAAGAATTTGATAAACTCTGATTTTTCTTCATCTGCCAAAGATTCTGCTAGGTGTATGTTTTTGGCTGCTTCTCTTGTACCAATGTTGATTGATTGAGTGGGCTCAATAAATATGGGTGATCGCTCCTGATAGTGTTCAGGAAGAGTGTCAAGTCTCCCATCCTTAAGTGCCTTAAAAATGTTTTCACCCTCATATGCATCCTTTATTTTTACTTTTATGTGATCTAGTGCTGCCATTGACTGGTTTTTAGTAGTAGATCCTTTATTTCTTTCATTTTTGCAACTGAGAGACTTGGCACTCTCCTGATTGCAGATGACATTACTTTGTTTTTTGGTAGAGTCTCTTTCCGGGTTGACAGTACATAGGTAATGGATAATGGAGTCATCATCTGGGAAAATAGTTACATTATGGTTTTTCAGGTTCATCCCAGTTTATGAGATCAGGAAAGACGAGTGGTAAAGAGTCATTGGGTGGGTCAAGTTTAGTTGCGGTAAGTGTCATGATAGAGGTATGAACAAGGTTGGCTAGGATATTGAATAAGGTAATGATATTTTCGAGGTCTTCAATGGTATCATATTCCATGTAGACTTGCTCATAATGCCGCTTCTCATTTTCTTTGGCTTCGTAGATATTTTGTGGACTAAATTCAAGTAGTCTAAACTTTGTGCCTTGTCCTTCTTGAGAAAGGGGTGTATGAATAGTACTCTCAGGAACATCTTTAGTAATATTTGAACAACTGCCCCATTCATAGTCATTAGAATCAGTCTCAGAAGTGTTGTCCCAGAGTCTTTCAGTGTTGTGGACAGGTATGTTGTAGGGTGAAAAGAGGTCCCTGATGATTGATACCAGTCTGATAGTTTTCTCTTATTCTGTATCAGATCCCGCTTGTACTCTTTGCATCTGTTCATATACTGTTTCTCCTTGGGGAGTAGTGATTTCCTCGGGGGGTGATTCTGTCTTGTTTGGAATAGGTTCCTAAACATGATGTACTTTTGCATAAGATGCTTCTTCTCTTTGAATCGCCAACTCTTGTTGTTTCTCTTTTTCCTAGTGTTCTCGTTCCTTCCTTATTGTTTCTATTGATTCATGCAGTGCCTCCTACCATGAGTCCTCCTTGTATTTCTTCTTTGCTTTCCACTGAGGTTTTTGATATTTATTTGGTTTCTTCTTTGGTGGTAGCTAGAGTGTGTCCATAGCCCAATCCTGTTTTGTCTCTAGAAAACTATGAAGGAGGATCCAATGGCTCTGTGATGCCTTCTTGATGCTTGTCGATAGGTCCTTTGCCATTGTACCCCATTTGTTGCATGATCAGGTATCCCTTCCCATACTATTGTGTTGGTATAGCTACTTCCATAGTAGCAGCTCTGACTTCTTCATCCATGTATAGCCAACTAAGGATTTCCTTTTCTTCTGATTCATGTGCTAGTGTACCCAATTGGATAAATTTGCCATCAAACTTGGTGATGGGCTATGTTGTTTAATGTGTTGATGCAGAAGGTTGCCCATGAGATTTTGGTGATGCTGGTAAGTTGGTTAGACACATGGGTTTAAAAGAGTATTCTCCCATGCCTTTCTCTTTGATTTTCATCTTCTATTTGAAATCCATGGATAAAGATTTGAGCTTTTCTTAATGATGATCTGGCAGTGAGGAATTTTGTTTTTCCCTATTATGTGGAACCAAGCTGTCTTGGGCTGCCCCCATAGCATTGCAATGTTGAAAGGGGTTATTATCTGTTGATATAGAAATCTCCTTCCCATTATAAGGGAATTTAACACACTAGTGGTAAGTTGAGGGTATCGCTTGCATTTCATGTATCCAAGGATGACCCAATAAAATATTATATGTGAGGTCTATGTCTAAGACTTGGCACATAGTGTCCCTTTGTATCAGTCCTACCTAAATAGGTAATATTATTGTTCACTTGGATGATCCTTTTTCATCATCATATGCTTTGATGGTGATTTTTTTGTGTGGATCAATAGACTACTCAGAGAAGCCTAATGCACAAATAAGTTTTAAGGTACATATATTGAGCCCAACTCCTCCATCTATTAATACTCTTTTAACTCGATGTTTGTAGACCAAGAATTCAATGTGAAGGATAGTATTATGTGGATGTCTTAATGAGATATTATCATGCTCAAAAAAGGTGAGATTATGAGGCCCTGTCATGTGAGCCACCATGGCTTGAAATTTGTCAATATCCAGATTTGGAGGTACATTTGTTTCCAATAGTGTTTGTTCCAAGATGTCTTTATGTTTTGGTGAAAGTTTTAATAACTCAAGTATGGATATTTGAGCAGGAGTTCTGCGCAGTTGACTTACCAAATCATATTGAGTCTTGGGGATAGTGGTTGCTGTTGATGTATGCCCTTTCAAGAAATATTTTTGAGCTCTGGTGGTTACATTGATCGATTCATGTTCGCGTTTGTCCTTGATTTTAATGACATTTACTTGATTGTCATCTGTCGATATATGATTGATGGTGTTATTGTATATGTGATTGATGTGAGCTCCTCATGTATAATTTGATGATGAAGCTCCATCTTTGTTGTAATTTGGAAGAGGATTTTTAAAGGTGTCGTAATCACCATTTGTCTTGAGACCATCGACTGTTAAATCACCTCTATCAATCATGTCTTGAACAATGTTTTTAAGCCTCATGCAATCATTTGTTTGATGTCCTTTGTTTTGATGAAAATCATAGAAGTGTGAGTCATTCCAACAAGGTGGTTTGACCTGGGGTTCAAAGTTGTTTATAGCTGGTAATGTGATAATCTTGTTTGCCAGGAGTTCTTTGAATGCTGATTCTAATGATTGCCCCAATGGTGTGTAAATGCGTTGATTTGGAAAGTTGTTGGTGTTACCCCTTGAATTAGGATTAGGTCCTCGATTTGTGCTGTTCTTTTGGGTATTGTTGGTATTGTTCGCATTTGAAGGTTCTGGATTGGTATTTGGTGCATAAGTATTAGTGCCTTGGTTGGCACCCTTTTGATTCTTGGTAGCCTAAGGATTACCTAATAAAGCCAATACTGGTTGTTTGGACTTTACATCATTAGCATCGTTTCCTCCTTCATTTCCAGTATTTTTGTTTCTGGTCCAGAACCTAGATTTGTCTAAGTTGTTGTTGTTCTGGTTATTGAAATGAGAGTTGGATGAATTAGTTCCTTCTTTAAAGAACTTCAATGTTTCTTTCTTGATACATGCTTTCCCTACTTGGATTCCATTTTCGATCAATTTGGCAAAAGATGGTCTGCATTGGAGCTTGAGTATGTAACTCATCTCACTATTTAGATTATCGATGAAAATTTCCATCTTTTCCTTTTCGGGCACATCTCGAGGATATTTCGAAACCATCCATCTTCGACGTTGAAGAAACACAATGAATGTTTCATTGTTTTTCTATTTGGTATTGCAGACATCTAGCATGGTGATTGCATGTTGAATATTGTAGCAGTATTGAGTGATAAATTTGTTGACTAATTCATCAAAGGATCTGATAGGAAGTGTGAGTTTGGATAACCACTCCATTGTTTGCCCTCCCAAGCTTCTTGGGAATAACATCATCAAATAGGTGTCATCATGGGCAAATTCAAGGCTCATGGTACAAAAATCTTGAACATGATCACGAGGATCGCTCTTACCATCATATTTGTCAAATTTGGGAATATTTGAATTCGGGGGAAAAGGTATCATGTTCAACCTTCTGTCAAAAGGGTAAGGACAAATTTCATTTAAGGAATACCGTATTGTTGTCCCTTGTTGCATGTCCTTCATTTTTCTTTGCAACATTTGTATTTGTTGTGTGAGAGAAACCAAGGAATTTGTTTGTCGAGGGAAGAGTTCTTCCCTTTCGTTATCCCTAGTTTGGGTATGTGTGTGTTCTGGTATGTTTAGCTCAGGTATGTTTTGCTTAGGGTCATGTGCTTCCTCTTCTCTTTGTTGTTCTTGATAAGTATAATTTTGAGACCTTGTTCTAAAGATGTCAGTATCGAAGTCTTTAGGGATCCTAACTCTTTTGCTTGTTAGCATGAGCAAGTATTTTTCTTTGTCAGCCTTATGAGTTTTTCCACAAGTTTTTGAAATGAAGTGCTTTCTTGAAACTCTTGGAGGAGCTGCTCAGAAATCTTTGTGTCTTCTAGATTTGGATACTCGAAAGGATTTGATAATCTTCAACCCATACTGGACTCTGGTTGTGATTCTCTTTGCTTGTTTCATTGAGAACGAGTGACATCGGGCATCTAGTAGAAACTTTTTGTGACAAAGGGGATGAATTCTTCTTTTGCGTGTTGTTCAGGAGTTGGTGGTTCAAATCGAGGTATGTTATAAGTGATGCAAACTTCTGGGAAGAAAGTTGGATTGATCTTTCCTCCATGATTTAATTGCTGGTTGAATGCTGATTTTTGGCAAAAGATGTACTTCTCAATGGCTCTTCATCAAATTCGTTTGACTTGTCTTGAAGATATAAGTGCATATGACGGGGAAATGTGTGATGAGATTTGAAGAGTTGGTGATTGATGTAGAGAAATTTATTCTGTTTAGCAAGTTTCTAGGAACTATGTTGTCGTTTCTTCAACTTAGTGTTGGGATGAAGACTTTTTCTTCTCAAAATATGAGGAGTGGTCATACACAGGTGATCAATGGTTTCCTTTGATTTTTTTGGATTATGATACTTTGTTTGAAAACTTAAGCCCACTTTCATCAAGTGAAGGTTTAGATGCCCCCTCACGACAAAGTGCATCAAATGATATGGAATAAGAGCCTTCCTGATATGGAAACTCGATTTGACAACTTAGGTTTAAACTAGGTATGTTTTGATGTTGGAATCTGTTTAATTGGCAGACCTTTTGATCAGTGTGATGATGTTACCTGATTTTGATAGGAGAAAGTGTTATCCTTAGCTAGTTTTAGATTTTTGACAACTTTTGTTCTAAGAATGACTTGTTTGATTGTTTAGAATAGTTTTGATGTTCTGAATCGAGTTTTGTTTGATGAAGTCGACTGAAGATCCAAAAGGGTGTTTGAAACTGATGTTTAAACTTTTTCAAGAAGGTTCATTTTTTCTCTTTGTTTTCATAGTTTTATCTATGTGCGAAGACAGAGACTGGATGCGCTAAACTTTGACTCAGACGCATTGTTTAAAACCACCAATGCGCTAAGCTGCCTGTGTTATGCGCTAAACCAATGTTTTGACTTTTTTTTTTAAAGGAATGGTTATGCGCTAATCTGTCCTGAGTATATGCTAAATTTTAGACTCAAAGTGTTACAGTTTGCCCCCAATGTGCTAGGTTGATGCTTCAATGCGCTAATATGTCCTTAAGAAGCGTAGATGTTTAGTTGCCAAATGTTCAGACTATTATGTGTTGTTTTTGAGAATGAATGCGCTAAGTTTCAGCTTCTATGCGCTAAAGTTTTCTCCAGATGTGCTAGGATGTTATTCCTACATGCTAAACTACTCTGTTTCATTTTGCTTGTGGGTTTTTTTGGAAATTTTAACACTTTCTTAACTTTGATAGATGATTTTCTGAAGTATAAAATGCAAACACAGCATGAAAAAGATGACCATTTTTTCTTATTCTAAACAAAGAGTGTATGTTCTGCGAGGATGTGTTCAAATTCCCAATGTTTTCATAGGTTTGGATACAAATAATACAATTCAGGAAGACTCTTTATTCAAGGGTCATCAATAATATCATAGCCCACTAGTCTCGATACTCCGTCAGCTCAAACAACCATGTCACCCCTTAGAGGGCACCCGTTTTTTTTCCTTTTGCCATAAATTAACCCAAAGTGAATTGCTTCACAATTGAGTAGCTATCTTGAGAGATATATGGTGAGTAATCTTGGGGGTGGATTCTTCCCCACCCTTGGACTATGACATTGAAGATGTCTGGATACTGACTCAGCTCAAGGTTTCTATTTCTAAGGTTCGTAATCAAGCTTCTTGTTCGGCCGTCAGTGATAAACTCCCTCGAGAGGCTTTCCAACCTTTAGAAAAAAGGCTTTACATATCGTAAAGATACTGGGAGAAGGCTAATCACTGTGCGAAACCATTGAAAGGGACTTTCATCACCCTCCACTTTTGATTATAGTGGGTTAGAATACTTGGCGATAAAGTCGTTTCCCACTTAGGTCGTTCCCCTCTCACCGACCATTTAAATGGCGCTCTAAGAGCAACTCGGGAGGGCAAGCCTGCTAAAGGTTGTAAATTCTTGAAATACTAAAAGCGTAAGAGTGGTTTGGCTTTTTGGTCACCTAGTTAAGGGAAGAGCATATACCTTCCACTTTCGAGACAAGGCACAAAATAATTCATTTTAATCCCACAATTTAGTTATTTGCTAATTCTTAGTGGGAGATGTTGCTCAAAAAAGGAATGGTGTTCTTTTTAACTCCCAAATCAATGATTTTTTAAGCTAAGTAATGAAATCCGGGTCAACAAAACAAATTTTTGAGATGGTCAACAAAATGAATTCGATAGGGGAAAGATTTCTCTCTTTTGCTTTATCTAGAACTTGAAAATGAGGTTCTTTAACTTTATGCAAGAAATGAAATGGATCCTTTTAAACACCAATGGATGGTGAGGTTCATTTTTAAACTTTGCACAAATAAAAGTTGTTTTGTTTTTTTTAAAACCCAAAAACGAAGTGTTTTTTCTTCTTATGCAAGTAAAGTAAGGTTTTGTTTGTTGTTCTTTTTAAGTACTCCAAAAGAGAATGAGTTCAATTTTACTAATGAGGAAATGAAGAAAAATTTTAAATAACTAACTTAACCAAGTTAGAAATAAAAAATTTAATCACAAACCTAACTTAGTAAAAGGAAAATCTCTCGATCCTGCAAACAAACGTTAGTCACCTACAAATAAAAACTAGTTAGAAAACAAAAATTTTAAGGTGGACTTCTACAAGTCTAATTTTTTGTCTCTGTTACAATTCTACTTTTTTTTTGTTTCTGTCATGCACTAATCTATAGACCAGATTCGCTAGCAAAAAGTCCAGATGTGCTACGTTGTTGTCTACATGCATTACACTGGTGTTTTAAAGCACTGAGACCTACAGGAAATAACATAAATGATATGCACTAAAGTTAAGTCTCTATGCACTACAGAATGGTATCAATGCGCTAAAAAAATCAGCCAGATGCGCCAAAGTAAAGACCAGATGCGCTATAGAATGGTGTCCATGCGCTGATTAAAGTTTTTCGTGTACCTGCAAAGTTAGTCGTGCATCAAAAATGATTTGATAAATGGGGTTATGCCCCATGGTGGGCACCAAAAATGTATGCAGGAAAAGTGGCTCGATGAAATGAATATTACGAGTTTAGGACTAGTCCACACACCAATGGGACTCTTGGTGCAAGTTATGGAGCTGTATGGAATAGCTCAACTTTCGAAGGGATGTTCCATTGTTCTCTATCTCACAAGACCCCTTAAGCCAATGCCTTTTCTCTCAGGTCACTAAGCAAAGTGACTTAGGGATGACAATCATGAGAATGAGGGATGCTTGATCAATCTAACATGAATGCAATCCTAATGTGCATAATATTAATGAAAAATGAACTAAACTAGCATGCATATGATGATAAGATGAAAGGATTAGTAACAAAACTATCCTAGCATGCTATAATAGTTTGAGATGATTATTATGTGATAATACAATGCCTATTTTAAGATGCTATGAAGATTATCAAAGAGAGGCTAAATGCTTGATTAAAATGATTTAGATTAGATGCTTAGTAAAATATCTATAAGTTTGATACTAAAGACTTGGATGATAAATGGAGGAAAGAGAGCTCTATTTATAGGAAAAATAGGGCAATGAAGGGTCAATATTGGATGATCCTATCAAGGGTCAGGATTGAAAGTTATTAATCCATGTTTACAATTCTCACCAATGAAATGGTGATAATTGTCAATGTAAGACTGCTTGAGAGGAGATGCAAGAAGCATTAAATGCTTGAGAAGACCTCATGGTTACCTTAGAAGGTAAGGGTTAAGGTTAGGTTAAAATTATTCATTGGATAAAGCTTTTACCCAAAGGATAAACTCTTGTGCAAGGGTTAAAGGAATAACCATGGTAAAAGAAATGAATACTTGATGAGACCCTAGGGTTAGATGAGGGTTGAGTTAGGAAAAAAGCCTCCAGCCATGTAAAAAGATTGAGTTAACCATTAATGGTTATGTAAGAGACTTAAATGGTTAAGTTGTTGAGGACATAAATGTTGGCAAATGCACACTCCAATGAGACATTGTAGGTGATTGAAGGTTTTGTCATTGATGGAAACCTTACAATCCTATGACACCGGCACTAGCAAGATCAGATTCTACACCGGCACTCAGAACATCGACACCGGCAGTGAAAGGAAGCATACCGGCACAAAAGCCGACAGGAATTTTATTGATAATGTATTTTGTTTATTATTGTAAAAACATTGTAATCCGATTTGGCAAGATGTAAAATGACTCTTATATAAGAGAGATCATTGTAGAACATTGTAAGGATGTACGATGTATAATGGATGAATGTAATTAGGCAAAATAAGGCAGACCTATATTGTGAATTATAGGTTAAGGGTTTATGTAAGAAGCAGAGCTATAAACTAGTACTGGATCTGGCATAGTAGATGCTATTTTGAAGTAGTGCAAGACATTGGATTTATATAATCCATTTTGTAAGTCAGTGAGACTTCCATTTTGAGCAGTGAGCTCTAGGCACTTGGCCTTCCTGCATGTGCAGGCCCCTCTTATAGCAGTAATATTTTCTTATTGGCCAGTAAGTGAATATTGTGGGTCACAAATCCCACCGAGGTTTTTCCCACATCGGGTTTCCTCGTTAAACTATTGTGTTATGGTGTGTTTTTCATGTGGTTGTTTCTATCTCTATTTATTTCATTATTTTCTGTTTACTAGTACACAGTTTTAACTTGCTCTACATGTTTTAAATTAATAAATTCCAATTATCGGTTAGATACTGATTCATCCCCCTCTCAGTATCTGTGGGAATCCTAACAATTGGTATCAGAGCCTGGTCATCTATTTTTAGAAGCCTAACAACTTGAGGAAGATCTTGCCACCGGTAGACATGGAAAATTTGATAAAGCAGTTGGAAGCAGCCCTCTCAGACTTTGATACAGAAAAGTTGAAAATATCAAACTTGAAGATGATCTAAAGGCAGCTCAGGAAATTATTCAAGCACTTCAAGGAAATCTTACCATTGCAAGAAACAATAGAAGAGAACTCTGTGAAAAGATGCAAAATGAGAATGATGAAAAAGAAACTCTTAATGAGCAGATAAGCAAGCTAAAACAAGAGAACATGAGAACAAGGAATGAGATGTAGGATATGACTATGAGATTTTGTAAGGAAATTGAAGATAGGAAGAAGAATGAAGAAGATTTGACTAGAAGACTAAGTGATGCATCAAATGAGAACACTAGACTTAGCTATGAAAATGATTTGTTGAAAATAGATCTGATGCATACACAAAATGACTCCAATGAACTGATGAGGTAGAAATAAATCTTAGAAAGAGAACTAGATACTACAAATTAGCATTAAAAAAAATTCAAGAAAAGTTCAGAAGAACTTGGTGACTTGTTGAAGAATCGAAAACCTAATGGTGACACTTGTGGACTTGGCTTTGAAGCTGGAGAAAGCTTCGGTACTGCAAACACACATGATCATAGTAAACCAATAAGACAACCTACTACTTATAAATTCAATGGCAAATGCTTTAACTATAACAAGTATGGTCATAGAGCAAATCAATGTAGATCTAGAAGTTATCAAAATACCAATGCACCCACCAGTCAATGTTCAAAATACAACAAAATTGGTCATAACTCTGAAAATTGCAGAATGAATGTTAGATGTTATGTTTGTGGAAGATTTGGACACTTATCTAACCAATGTAGAACACAAACCGGCATAGGATATGGAAAGGCTATTCAAAAAAATAATGTGACTTGTTATGCATGTAACAAAATTGGACATTATGCTAAATTTTGTAGAAGCAAGTCCTCACTGGTAAACAACAAAGGTCCTAGTTTGAAAGGAAAAGAAAAAGTTGAAGAAGTTAAGCATGAATTTTCAAAATAATGGATTAGGAAATGAAAACTGAATGTTGATAGGAATACTCCTCCACCGGCAGAATGGAAGAGCACTCCACCGACAGGAGACTCTTCATCTAATTGAAGAAAATTTCTTGAGGGTTTGGCAATCAAATGTGAAATATGCTATCATTCCCTCGGTTGATGGTAAAGAGTAGAAATTACTTCTATACCGGTAGATAAAGTTAAGTGACTACTTAACCAGCATGCATTAAATGTGGTAGTTGGCAAAATAACATTATAAATTAGTGTTTTTGGCTCCATTTTACTTCATCGAGCATTCAAACATTCGAAGAGCTCGAAATTTCCAGAGCTAAGGTATTTCGAGCAAAGGAGCAAAGCATCTCAACAATCAATCTTTCCAAAGGCAGAAAAAGGTATTTATAATCATGGCATCCTCCTCTATACCTGAATTCATAGCAAACCCTACTATTGTGGAAGTAATCAAGCGCGCTAGGCCCGTATTTCGGCTAGTTCTTGAGATAGCAAAGAAGGATGATAATATAGGTGCATTCTCCCAAATTCCCAAAGGAGTAGTTTTTGCAGAAGACCCTAGAATTTATATCCATTGCCATATAGAAGAATTAGGGGATGAAGAAATCAAGAACATGTACAAAACTGTTATTTGTGATGATTTCGATAATGTAAAACCTGAACACCAAATTATTGAAACCCTAGGATTCACTGAAATCCTTAGCATTCCAGATTTCCCCAAGGAAGTTATAAGGATAGTATTGAGCTGGGTACATGGTGCATTCTTTTGGCTAGATTCGGTTCATAAAATTACAAAGGAAGTTGTGAAAGCTGTAACAGGGTTACCCTCCACCAGTAACAAACTTGACAAGACAAAGAAGGTCTCAAATGACCTGGTAATGAACCTAATAGGTGCAACATCTGACAAAAGATCTTTAAGGGTGAATGATGTGACTGACATAAATGTGAGATTCATTAGCATGATTCTAGGTTACAAAATAGCTCATGCAAATAGACTTAACTCAGTTTCCAGCTTATGCATAAAAAGTGCTCATGATATGGTTAAGGATAATGTGAAAATTGATGTATGTGAATGGTTAAAAGATGAATTGATTGATAATCTAGGAAAGATCAAGAAGGATAAGAAAGGGACATTTAGGTTTGGCAATTTACTTGTATGTCTGATGCTACATATAACAAAATAGGTTCCCAGTATAGGTAACAGAAACCTTGGATTTGACATACCAGTAGGAAAACAGTTATCTAATTTATTGAATAACATGGGTGAAAACAAAGAGAAGAATATCAATGAGTATTTTCTAGCACTAAAGGCCAGAATGAACACTAGAGTCAGACTGTCACAAGAAATTGTGAATAAATATAAGGATGAGATATGTTTTGTTATCAAGAAAGATGAGATCTGGATGGAAGCAGTGATCCCAAGAACAATTTGGGTTACTAAAATGGGCTATGAGACCGATGATCACATCTTTGAAACATATGCAAAAGCCCTTCTGGAAGCACCCAAGGAACCTGAGGAAGAGGTATTTGGCAGTGCAGAAATGATTGAAAACCAAATTCAATCCAAGAAGAGAGTAAAGAAAGTAGAAGCAACTATGAGGAGAGGTTCAAGATAGGCTAAGGCTATCAAAGAAGATGTACTAAAACAAATTGGTATCACTGAAGATGAGTTGGAAGCAATACAACTTGAAACTCACCTTTCACCGGTAGCTACTTCTTCAGAGAGTGATATGCCTATAGCATTTAAAAGAGTTGTAAGGAAAAGGGAACCTTCACCGATATCCATCCCTTCACCTAGAAGAACCAGGCAAAAACAGTAGGCAGTGAGGCCCCCATTCAAGAAGACAAATCCTAAGAAGAAGAAGTTGACACCAAAGAAAATGACTCAACAAAATATTGCTCTGATTGATAGACTGTTAGATGAGACCATAGAAGAAGGAAAACTCAAAAACATCAACAAACTATATGACTCACTATCAGTTGATGATAAAGAAAAGGTTGAAAACAATGTTATTTTACACTTGGATATCTACAAGAAGTTATTGATGCAAGTTGTAGATGAACTACTAGATGAACTATTCAAGAGACTAGAAGCAAGAAGGCAAGCTGTTGTAGTACTTGACAAGAAGATAAAAGTTGAAAAATTACTTGTTGTCTACCCAGTTAACTCTCCGAAAGAAATAGATGATCTAATTGTAGAGGCCAATAGGTCAATATTCTCTACCGCACACCGACATATTGCACTAATGGTTGGAAGAGTAAATGAGGTTACAGAGGAAACTGCAAATGGATGGGATATATTCCTTGTGGAGATGGAAAAACAGGAAGAGTATAGGAACCCCAAGCCAATCAAAGTTTATCAAAAGGACAAAGATAAGGGAAAAGGGAAGGTTGGTGGTCCTCCAAGCTTAAAGATAACTGATAATTTACCCCCACTGCCTCAAGATACTCCACCGGTAGCAAAAACTGAATACCAACCGACAGATGATAGTATGGATGTATCACAAGAGGATATAAATCCTAATTCTGAGGTACTATACACTGTGGATGTTGATACTCCAAAAGTCAATATTGTGGTAGATAAAGACACAACCGGTAAGACACATATGGCTAGTGAGCCACCGGTAACTAATAACACTGATAACACTGAAGGAAAAGAGGCAGATGATAACACAGCTCAACAGGTAGAAACTCAAATAGAAACACAAACAGATCAACAAACAGGACAACAAACAGAGCAACAGGCTCCAAAACAACAAGAAGTAAATGCAGAATCAGTGCCACCGACATCTAGTGAACAAGGCAGACCATTGTTTAAGGAAATGGAAACACAGACTGACCTACCAGAGGTCACTACAAGCAAGGATAGTGCTCCCACCGGCAGAATTCAGAATGTTGGTTCCTCTTCTGCAGGATTTAAATCAACAAATGTAACTGAAGTTCTTTTAGATTCTTTAAAGAAAATAACAGATTGTAGTTCATAGGCTTATAAAGCTATAGATGACACAATTCCAATTTTGAAGATGATAGCTCCAAAATGCAATATAGATAATAAGGATTCTTTAAGTCAACTTGACACTTTGTCCAAGTATATTACTAACAACATAGTGACAGTTGAACAAATAAAGGAAGAAGCATTCAAAGAGTAGTTAGAAAAAGAAAAACATAAATTCTTTGAGGAACAAATAAAGAAGTGTACAAGGCAGTTTGACACACTTCTACCGGAATTGTGCAACACACTTAAGGAATTCAAAACTTTGTATAGAGACACTTGCAAGACAAACTTTTTGACAATTGACATTGACAGGAAAATGAGCAAGATACAGGAGGAAATTAATAAGCTAGCTGACAATTTTATTAATTCATTTGATTCATTATCAATTTTTGAGCAAAAGATAACAGGTTTTGAGGAAGAGTTACTAAAGCTAGAAAGAGAAAAGGAGAAAATAAAAAGCAAGGCTAAGGATCTGAAATGGAGATTAAGTCCAAAGTTGGACTACTTAGCATGTTTAAGGAAAGAAATATTTGAAGCATTAATACAAGGATAGAAAACACCGGCAGAGCAAAACCAACACCTCACCGGTACAGTTCAAAGAACAGAGGCAGCAATAAAAGACAGTAAAAAGTTTCTTGACAGCCTAAATCTGGTTTTGGCGGATCTCTTTCAAATTGTAACCACCCGATTACAAGGTTGAGACAGGAAACCATACTCTATTGACACTTTGACAACCTTTGTCATTGATGCCAAAGGGGGAGTAGTGGTATGAGAAAATAATCAGTTAAAGACTCATCTGCTCAGGGGGAGTTCACACATTTTTGGTTCACACATTTTTGGACTCCAATTTTTGGATACACTTTTTAAATTTTCTCATGAGTGTTGCCATCAATGCCAAAGGGGGAGACTATTGGCAAATGCCCACTCCAATGAGACATTGTAGGTGATTGAAGGTTTTGTCATTGATGGAAACCTTACAATCCTATGACACCGGCACTAGCAAGATTAGATTCTACATTGGCACTCAGACCATCGGCACTAGTAGTGAAAGGAAGCATACCGACACAGAAGCCAATAGGAATTTTTTTGATAATGTATTTTGTTTATTATTGTAAAAACATTGTAAGCCAACTTGGCAAGGTGTAAAATGACTCTTATATAAGAGAGATCATTGTAGAACATTGTAAGGATGTAGGATGTATAATGGATGAATGTAATTAGGTGAAATAAGGTAGACCTATATTGCGAATTATAGGTTAAGGGTTTATGTAAGAAGCAGAGCTATAAACCGGTACTGGATCTGGCATAGTAGATGCTATTTTGAAGTGGTACAAGACATTGGATTTATATAATCCATTTTGTAAGTCAGTGAGACTTCCATTTTGAGCAGTGAGCTCTAGGCACTTGGCCTTCCTACATGTGCAGGCCCCTCTTGTAGCAGTAATATTCTCTTATTGGCCAGTAAGTGAATATTGTGGGTCACAAATCCCACCGAGGTTTTTCCCACTCCGGGTTTCCTCATTAAACTATTGTGTTATGGTGTGTTTTTCATGTGGTTGTTTCTATCTTTGTTTATTGCATTATTTTTTGTTTACCGGTACACAGTTTTAACTTGCTCTACATGTTTTAAATTAAGAAATTTCAATTACCGGTTAGATACTGATTCACCCCCCCCCTTCTCAGTATCTATGGGAATCCTAACAATAAAGCCTTTAATGGTTATTGAAGACTTTAAGGGTTTGAGAAGTGACTTCCCTTTGTTTAGGGATGTGACAATATTTAGTAGATGGGTTAGGCTAATTTAGAAGGGATTAGAAGAATTTAGAAGGGGTTTAGAGAGGCAAGTGGAAGATGTAGGAAAATGCAAGTGGATGGAGGGTAATTTTAAAATAAATTGCTTTATTTCAACAAAATAGATGCAAGTGGAGGATTTAAATAAATTAAATTTATTTATTTGAAGTGAACAATTTAATTAAATGGAAATTTAATTAAAAAGAGTGGAAGGGGGATTTAATTAAATAAAGTGATTTATTCAATTAAATGATATGAAAGAGCTAGGTGAATTTAATTAAATAAATTGAATAACTTATTTAATCAAATAGATGAATGTGGATGATTTAATTAAATTAGATTTAATTAAATAGAGGAATGAGAATAAAATGAACATTAAATATTCATTTATGAAAGTGGTCATTTTTATACGTCTACAATTTCAACAGAAGCTTGTAGTCAGTGAGACTCTTTTTGTGGTGAGCAGTGTGCTCTAGGCAATGTGCCTTCCTGCATGTGCAGGCCCCCATTTTATGTAATATCTGTTCATATGGCCAGTGAATTGATATTGTGGGTCACAAATCCCATCGTGGTTTTTTCTCTTTAAGGTTTTTCAAGTATAAATTTTGTGTGTTATGGTGTTCATTTATGTGGATGGTTTATTTGCTTCAAGTTATATGTTTCTTCATTGACCGGTTTATATGTATATGTTATAAAAGGGTAAAATCATATCTTACCAGCAGAACATTGATTCACCCCCCCCTCTCAGTGTTCTTGGATCCCAACACATTCTTCATCAATGATATATCTAAATTAGGAATACACTTAACCTCTTCTTGCATGCCAAAAATCATCTCTTCTTGTATGAGTTGAATCATTGCAACTTCAAGCTTTCTAATGCACCTTTGATGATTTGGATCTGCAACTTGGTGGCTTGAACATTCCTTTTGAATCAATGGATCACTGTAGAAAAGATCACCAAAACAAGAAGAATCCTTACCCAATATCTCAAATATACAAGTAAAAGTACCATGAGGAAAACCCTCTTCTTGGATTTCTTTTATTGGTCATCATTGATTTCTTGATTGTTCTTTGATACATGACACTCTTTTGCCTCCATTGACATGATTTCAATTGGGTAAGCCAAATAATTATTTGGATCAAAAGATGCATTTCCATCAAAATCAATTTGCATAAGATGATTTACATCTTCAACTACTTTTTGATTTGGCATTTGACATGTGTCATCATGAGAACATGTAACATCTTCTTTCTCTTTGATATATACATATTTTAAAAAATCCTCATAACAAGGAGTATCACTTGAAGACCAATGCTCAAGGGAAGAAGGACCTTTGAAATAAGCATCACTATTAAATCCTTCATTTTTCACATTTTCTAGTCTCTTGATTAGAATAGATTTCATCAAGTCTTGATTATTTTGCAAAGTAAGATGATACTTCTATGATTATGATTGCTTCTTGTGAATGGTGCAACATAGCATGATCTTCTTCAACTAGTATAACCACTTGGGGAATGAATGTTTCATTTGATGTGTGTATCTCTTATAACAATGATTCATGACTATGAACAAGAAATTGAGAAATACTTATATTACAAAGAAAGCCATTGTCTAAAGTATCAGGACAATGAATAGAGGTGAAGTTTTTGTGGAATTGAGCATTATTTTGAACCTCTTTAGATTCATCAATGCTTGTCTAACTCTTCAAAATGGCTTTCAAAAGTCCCACTTTTACATAAAAAATTTGTACCTCTTATTGTATCATCTTCTGAAGTAATTTTTATTTCATCCATCTTACTTTCAATATCATGATCCATAATTTACATAGCTTTTTTGATGAAAATTTCTCTACTAGCTAACAACACAAGACTATCTCACAATTATTTTCCTCAACATTCATAATATCATTTTCTGGAGATGAGACTTGATTTTATTTTAGCATAATTGACTTGCAAATGTTATTACCTAGTGGTTGCTTAGAAGAAGAAATGGATGAATTCATACCTTGAGTTTCATCAATAGGGGTTTTTTCTTTGGTGATCAATGATGATTGAATAAAGACACCTTCTTCACAAAAGAATTCATCATCTGAAGCCTCAAGAGACCAAGTGAGAATGAAAATTTTATGAGACTCTTCCAGAAGCATTCTTTCTTCATCCTTCTTTCCATACTCAAGTTGCATACTAGTCTGAAGGGTATTTGGTGATTCATTTTTATATTCTTTCTTTTCAATTAGGTCCACAACTTTTTCTTTAGTTTTTGATATACATATTATCACAACAAGATATAAAAACTCTATCCTCATTGATCTGTGTATGTCTTGGTGAGACCTTTTCAACATTCTAATTGCAAATCATTTCATCAAGCATGCCTTCACCTTTAGGGAAGAGATATTCTACTTTAGATCATTGTCTTCAATATACAAAGAGTTCATTTCAACAATGGGTCCTACTTGAGGAACAATAGTATGAAGAAAACCAATCACCTTCCCATCTCTTGATTCAATATTTTCCAATGTCTAGGGAAAAAAAGGATTTACTTTATTAGGAGCAAGATTCTTGTCACCATAGAAGCTCTTCAAAAATTGAATTAGTTTAGGATGATCAAGAGTATGATTTTGTTGGACAATAGGTGCAAAAGAGGGGTTTTTGATGTTGTTCATTGTTGGTTTAGAATATTCTTTATATTTGCATGCAAGACCTCTTTGTGATAAAGGTTCTTTATGATGAGTGAGAAACTGATTCCTTTTCCATATTTTTCTTCAATTTTTGCAAAGTTTGAAGCAAGGAAGGGTGTACTTTATCATAATCAAGCCACATATTTCCATAGAAGCTTTTCAAACATTGAGATTGTTTAGGATCATCATGTTACCCACATTTTGTTCATAGCTTATCTTATTTTATCCCCCCTCATTTGTTAGTCCACAAGCTTCACCTATCACATGATCGACCTTTGATGGCATCTCGGAACCAAAAATTTCCTTATTTTTCTTTTTCCTGATCGGCTGATCAACTATGTAAAGTTCAAGTTGTTTCATCATTAATGTTATCTCTAAGAGGCCCCACCCCCTTGTAACATCTGTAATGGTGAAAAAGGGTGAATGATGGAGAGATCGAGAGGAAATATTTTCTTCCCTTCGAGGAGAGATGAAAGTTTCACTGCGTATTTCCCTTCAAACACCTTATTCACATTATATTTAAAAGAGGGGGAATTCACTAGATCCAATCTCTTAGGAAAAAGATTGAATACTAAATGAATTGATAATGGGATAGAAATGATAAGCTAACCCTTCTTTTAGAATGGAAAATGATTGAATTATGTTAAGTGTAAAAGTAGCAAAGAATTGATTATTGTATATGGTGAAAATGGATAAAAATATTGAAAGACTCAATAGATTCAACCACAAAACCCTAGCCTAACAACAAAAAAGATCCATCATAACATATGAAGATTACCTAAGACAATGCAAATCAAATGAAATCACAAAGATTATACCATCACATGTCCAATAGGGTTTTGATCTCCATTCTTCCTATCTCCATTGATCTTGCTTGATATATTTGCTCTCAGATTTTATGTGTGCACAAGAGCTCAACAAAGAATAGAAATGTGGTGTTAACAATAATAACGATATTGAAAGGCTAAATGAATTCAACCACAAAACCCTAGCCTAACAACAACAAAGATCCACCATAACATATGAAGATTACCTAAGACAATGCAAATCAAATGAAATCACAAAGATTATATCATCACATGTCCAATAGGGTTTGGATCTCCATTCTTCCTATCTCCATTTATCTTTCTTGATATATTTGCTCTCAGATTTTATGTGTGCACAAGAGCTCAACAAAGAATAGAAACGTGGTTGCAAGTAGGATCGCCTATGTTCAAAAGCGTATTGTAGTCAAGTAGTCAACGGGGGGGGTTTGAATGCATAGTTGAGTGGAATGATTGATTAGGGTTGATAATGAAGGAAATATCTCCTTATATAGAAGACACTATATGAAATGGAGGGATAAGATTGAGAGGTGTAAAAGATAAATGGTCGGCTATGATTAGAGGGTAGGTAAAAGAAATAATAAATTAATGAAAGGGGTAGGTAGTGTATGAATTAAGAGATGAATGACATGTGTCATGGGTAGAAAAGGTTAATAAATTAATTAAATAAATAAAGATTTATTTAATTAATAGAAGGAGTGAGATCAATTAAATAAATAAGATATTTATTTAATTTATGAAAAGGATAATTTAAATAAATAAATGTATTTATTTAAATGAGAAATAAGGCTAGAAGAGGATAAATGAATTAATTAAATAAATAAAGATTTATTTAATTAATAGAAGAATTAAGATTAGATAATTAAATAAATAAAATATTTATTTAATTAGACTGGACAATTTTGGATGTCTACATTTTGCCCTTCTTTGAGACAATGCGGCTTGTTGCGTTGTTTCAAAGAAGATAAGATGAACTGATACAAAGTTGCCCCAAGATGGGAATGATATGCCCCCTTGAGAGATTGGATGAAAAAATGTCTAAAAAGATCGCAGACAATCTCTCAATAAGAAAGACGGGATAGAATGAACTGACCGGATAAAGTGACAGAGTCACGGGATAATGAAGACTGACTCGGGAAAAGAGGGCTAGGGCAGTCTATAAGATAGACCACGAGGGAAATACATCCTCATTGTCATCTACACCTCCAAGACATTAGAGTGCAGAGAGAGAAAAGAGCAGCAGTAGTTAGCAGCGATGGCTTTGGTTCACAGATTCGACCGCGTTCGTCGATTTCAGAGGCCAACAGAGGCAGGAGAGCTAGTAAGTACCACAAAACCTCCTTGTACTTTGATGCATTTATTGTTGTCATTAATGCATGCTAGGTAATGTAATAAATGCGCGTTTATGTCAGGAAAGCGCGTTTGTGTCCAAAAATGTGAATTTGTGTCTTCTAGGTCAAATCGGCAGTTCTGTGATGAACATACGTTGTCGATTGGATAAGTTGCTGAGAGGATACACTCAAGCAGGTCCTCTAGGGAAAACTAGGATAGCAAATAGGGCTAGGATTGACAATTCTGTGATAGAACATACATTGCCAATTAGGAAACTACTCAAGAGGATTCACTCAAGCAAAGGCCCTAAGATAGGATAGATCAAGGCACTTTGTGATGAACAGTGAGTACCAAGATATAGTACCTTGTGATGAACAGGGAGTACTAAAATATGAGCAACACTTTGTGATGAACAGTGAGTGCAAATGTGAGCAGCACTTTGTGATGAACAGGGAGTGCCAAACACGTAGTACTTTGTGATGAATAGGGAGTACCACTAGGATAGAAGCAACACTTTGTGATGAACAGTGAGTGTCACTAAGATAGAGTACCATATGCACTTAGATAAAAAGTAGCATTTTGTGATGAACAGTGAATGCCACTATGACTGACATGATTGATTTGCTTGACTGCAGGAGTATTTGTCTATGCTGGAGTCACGGGAGAGATTCCCATCGACTCAGAGGTTGCGACCTGAGCTGACATTTGAGGATTGAGCTGCTATTGAGGCTATGGGATTGAGACATATTCTATATGTGCTTGAGTTTCGGGCAAACATGGGATTGCTGACTGCACTAGTGGAGAGGTGGCACTCTAAGACTTGCACTTTTCTTGCCGATGGGGGAGATGACAGTCACCCTGGAGGATGTATACTAGATTCTGAGGATACTGATCGATGGGGAGCTGATTTCATACGATCGAGATGGAGATAGGGAGGCCCTGAGATGAGTGTTTTAGGATCTAGGACTAGAGATGAGGGCTGGACACCTGGCATGGGACATGATGACATAGACAGGATTAGCACTACCAATAGTATTAGTAGGAGTGATCAGTGGGTTCCTCTGTCTGGATAGGGTGACACGAGGGGTGGTTGTAGAGGATAGATAGGTTCAGATTGTGAGGGGTCGCGGTGGATTACCGCTACAGGTGCCAGCAACACAGGGTCCCAGACAGGTGTAGGGATAGGGACAGAGGCAGGTACAGGTACAGGTATAGGTATAGGTACAGCCACCAGTACAGGCACAAGCACAGGGATAGGCACCCATATAGGGGGAGGCACAGGCAGAGGCAGAGGAGGATGAGTTGGTTGAGCTGAGGGCGATCTGTCAGGGACATGCAGATGAGATTCAGGACCTGGAGAGGGAGAGGGATAGACTCAGGAGGTGGCTCAGAGATATTGAGCAGGAGCAAGACCAGGCTATACAACACTACATAGAGGCTGAGACAGCATTGAGGGCTGGGAGGCAGGCGGCAGAGGACATAGGAGCTGGATATGCCTATGTCCTACAGGCAAGAGAGGAGATCTTGGGGTGGGTCCTTCTAGGGCTCAGACTTTGTCGAGGCCAGCTGGCTCTAAGAGAGGGAATTCATCATAGTTGTAGAGGGCTCCCTATGTATCAGTATTGTACCATTTTTGTATGATGATGTAGACACCTACGGGTGACTGTAGCCATATGATTTTGACATCATTGTATCATGACACTTTATATATATATATATGAGATGATTCATCTTTGTGGAGCTATATGCATGTGTACCTATGTGAAGAGATGTTCTTATGTGATGCTTATGATATGGATGCAAATATGTATATGATGCAATGCAATATATTTTTTTCTTTTTTTAATGTTTTATATATGTATGCATGATGCAAATGTGAATGTATGTAATGCAGATGAATATGATAATGCAAATGTAAATTGTGCTAATAGGTGTTGTGTGCAGGATGTGATGTAGTTGTGATATCTATATGTATGTATGAAATGCTTATATGTGGTAATGCAAGTGCAACTACATGAAATGCAAATGTTTTTGGTGTGCCATTATACTCAGTCATGTGATAGCAGGCTACGCGGACTCGAGAAGGACGATGGAAGTCAATCAAGAAAGGGGGATGAAAGATAGAAGATATGAAAGTGAAAGAGCTTCTTGTGCATTATCATCATTGAGCTTTATTATGGCAAGTAGGTTATGACAATCAAGGCATATGTTCAACCTAGAAAGTCATTGTACCTATTTGCATGGAGATAAGACAGTCACAAACAAGGAATGCCCCAGTTCACACTAGACTCACACTGTCCTCATATCCTTGGACAAGTCATAGCATTACTAAAAGACAATCCACAGATAGCAAAAGAAAATATAGGTGACGATACCCCATCCTTGCCTTTCTAGTCAAAGACATCCTGGAGATAGAATCTCTAGTCAGAGACATCCCGGAAAAGCTAAAAGACATGTCACCAAAAAGATAAAATCAAAAGAAAACCAAGACTCGACACCAACATCCACTGTAGTCCTCAAGTTTAGTGTCTCTTGTTACTTGTATAAGTCTTATTTGATTGTGGTCACAATGTCTACTTTCACAGAAAGGATAGATAACACTGAACCATATGTTGTCTGAGTCTGTTGAAATATTTGATTTGTTGAAGCCCATTGTTGCTGCTGTGTCTCACCTGAAACTGACTGAATCCATGAAACCGATACTTTATTGCGGAGAAGACAGAACTTTATTGTGGATCTGTGATGCAAATGTTGCTTTATTGTGGATTGTGCACGAATAGACTGAAGAAAGTTGGAAGAAACTGTACTCCTCGAAACATGTGATGTTCTTAGTTCCACACCCATTACTAGATGTAGGATTTGCCTTAGCCACAGATAGGATCTGATTTATTATGGATGGAAAGGGAGGTGAAAAGGGAGGTTTATTATGAATGGCTAATAAATCTTGGGTAGATCAATAACAAGCCATGATGGGAATGGGTAAGTTTATTATGAACAAATAGGTTGTGAGTGTGTGCAAAGTGAAAGGATGAAAGTGAATCTTGAAGGAGGGAGGAGCAATGTCTCTATGCATGGCGTTGGTGACCCAGTTTTCACCATGCTACTTGCTCAGGGTGCCACCGAAGTGGTTTTCACCATTGGATGAAATTATTTCTCTTTACTTTTTTTGATTTTTCAATGTTTTTTGTGTCACAAGGTGCCTGTTTGCCAGGTTTTCACCAAGTAACGATTTTTTTATTTTATAATTTTTTTTGTATTTTTTGAATTAGGATACTCTGAAGAGCTATGTGTAAAACCTGCGAAGGTGCATGTTGTTGATAGGATCCTCCAAAGGTTCACCTTCTGTAGTTGAGAGCTGATATGCCCCAGATCCATATGCTGCTGTAATGATGTAAGGGCCAAGCCAATTTGGTTCGAACTTGCCCTTCTTCTCTCTATCTTGCTGATTTTTGGGATTTTCTCTGAGAACTAAGTCCCCTACCTCAAATGTGTGAGGCTTGACTTTGTGATTGTAGCTGCATTATTCCTTGACTGAATGATGTGTAGCTCGAGTGATTGTCTTCCTTGATAAAGGAACTGAGATAGAATTACTAGTGTGTGGACTACACAGGCCCATATGTGTGTCACCTAAAGAAGTTTGGGCATCCTTGATAACAAAGTCCTTCAAGGAAGCTCCATTAAAGGTCCATGATGTATTTCCAGAAGGGAAAGGATGTACGAAACAAGTGGATGAGTTATGAAGGCTTATGATTGTGAAAAGAAGTGAAAGTAGGATAGCATGATGGAGACTTAGGATCAACAAGTATGCTTTTTGACTTGAAATTTTAGAACTTTTGCCCCCCCTTATTTTGATATTAGGGGAGATCATCTCTTGTTCTTTTTTCTTCATGGGATTTTTATCCTTCACTTTTATTTTTTCAGAGTCCAATAGCTTTTGATTTTGATTTGGACTGAAGGACTTTTCTTGAGTTTTCACTTTTAGTTTTTTCTATTCATAGCTTGATTTTTCATCCCCAATTAGTAAGGGCTTTTGTAATTCTTGTTAATCCAAGTCTAGGAAAGGAGTGGAAATGGAATGAGTAGATGATATGGTAAATCTATGTGAGTTCTCAAGAGGACTGGCAATGCACTCAATAGATTCTTCGCTGGAACCACTCTTAGGACTATTGATATCAATAGATGCTTGCACCACTAGAGGAGATTTGCATTCAAACTTAGTAGCCACAACACTAAGTGGTTCACACCCAATTCCTTGGTCTTGCATATTTCTTGTAGATTGTTCCTGTCGACAAAATGTGGTAGGAGATAGTGGGAGTTGATCAACATGAAATATATACTCACCACATCCTAGGTCTTTAATCTTGAACTTTTCTTTGAGCTCTGTTTGTTTTGATGTAGAAGCTTTCAAGGATTCTGGATCCACATATGTTGAAGATGGAACAACTTCTTGATTGACTGGGATTGTTATTTTTGATCTAGGTCGCATCTTGTTGCAATATATGAATGGATTAGGATCAACTTTGATGGTTACTTCAACTCCATTGTGTGGAAACTTGATACATCGATGATATGTTGAGGGAATAACTCTCATTTCATGAATCCATGGGCGTCCCAAGAGTATATTGTATGTGAGATCTAGGTCTAGGACGTGACAAACCACATCCTTTGTAACTGGTCCAACTCTGAGAGGTAAGGTGTCTGTGCCTTTGGATGAACATTCTTCACCATCATATGCTTTGATGGTAATTGCATGTGTATAATTTACAGCCTTTTCAAAATATCCCAATTGTTTAATGGTGCTCAATGTACAAATGTTTAGACCTTCTCCTCCATCTATCAGGACTTGTTTTATTCGATGTTTGTGTATGAAGGCTTCAATGTGTAAAGGTGCATTATGTGGTTGGCTTATGGAGGTTTCGTCAGCTTCAGTGAATGTAAGAGAATGTGGAATGGAAAGGTATCCCACCATGGCTTGAAACTGGTCCACGTTTAGATTAGTAGGGACAGAAGTGTCTCTCAAGATTTTGTCAAGAATGGCTTTATGTGCGGGGGATATGCGTAAGAGCTCAAGGATGGAGATGAGCGCGGGTGTCTTCCCTAACTGTTCTACAAGGTCATACTCAGCTTTGGTTGATGAGGAAGCGGTGTTTTTAACTGGAGCACCTTGCAAAGTGAATTTACCTTGACGAGTTGTAACATTACATTTAGAGGTAGGTTCGGAAGAAGATCCAATTCCTTTTAGGACAATCTTGGGTCTTTGGGTATAATTCTCAGGCATTTTGTCCTTGATGATAATGGTAGAGACATAATTATCCATTGAAATGTGATTGATAGTTGAATCATAGTTATAAGATGCTCTGGTATAGTTGGTTTGGTCATTTGTGGCTGCAGCTTTTCCCTTGTCATACTTTGGGAATGGTTCCTTAAACATTTCATGTTCTTGATTGGATGAGTGTCCTTCAATCTCAATGTCACCTCTATCAATGAGATCTTGTATGATGTTCTTTAGTTGATGACAATTTCCTGTCTTATGATCCTTGCTCTTATGAAATTCACAATATTCATCATCATTCCACCAATTTGGTTTAATCTTTGGTTCATATGGAGGAAAATCTGGAATAGTGATTACCTTGTTTGCCACTAGCTTTTTGAAAACTGACTCAAGTGGTTCTCCCAATGGAGTGTACTTCCTTCATGATTTAGAAGTTGTTTGAGTATTCACCTGATTTGATCCAAAAAAAATGAATTTGGGTTGCACTATATTGGCATCAACAACACCATCATTGACTGTGTTCTTGTTTTTATTCCAAAATCTTGGCTTGTCTTTTCCTTTAAAGTCATCTTTGTTTTCCTTGAATATCTTAATGACTCCTTGTTCAATTCGGACCTTCTCTGTTGCTAACCCTTTTTCAATGACGTCCTTGAAGGTGGACAAACAAGCTTTCCTTAAGTCATAACCAATCTCTTTGTTAACATTTTGGGTGAACATTTCTACCATTTGTTTTTGTGGAATTTCACAAGAGCATCTGCTAGCTAGATTCCTCCATCTTTGTAAAAATGATGCAAAAGACTCTCCCTCTTTTTGCTTGGTGTTGCACAAAGTAGTGACTGATATGTCTGTCTCTATGTTGTAGGAGAAATGTTGAATAAATGCCTCTGCTAAGTCACCCCATGACTTAATACCAGGTGGAAGTTGGGAGAACCATTCCATAGCTTGATCACCTAGGCTTTGTGGGAATAATCTCATCAAATATGTCTCTTCTGAAGCTACCTCAATGCAAGTTGTGAAAAACTATCTTATGTGTGCCTTAGGATCCCCTTTTCCTCTATACTTATCAAACTTAGGTGTCACAAAGTATGTAGGAAAAGGAGGCATTGGAATGCTCTTGTCAAATGGATAAGGACATATGTCTCTCATTGTGTATGTTGGCTTCGGTGTATTTATGTCCTCCATTTTCTTTTGTAAGTCCCTGATTTGTTGCTCCAAATTGTTCTTAGGTGGAGATCGACTTCTTGGACCATACCCTATGCTTGAGGCACCAATTGGAGGAGAAGCATGTTGCATATATGGATGATATTGATCATACACATGTTCATATGGAGGAGGTCTATAGTGATGCTGCATATATGGACCACTTGGTATAGATTCATGTCGAGGAACGAAATATCTATTTTGTCCATGTATACCATACTCTATAGGCATGTCATGTTCTAATGTGTTGCCCCCAAATTTGACACGGGATTTCCTTGTGTCCAAATTTTAAGCAGGCCTTTGAATATCCAATTGCTTTGGTGGTTGATCCTTAGCATTGATATGTGATTGAGCATATTTCTCTGCATAAGAATTCCATAATAGTTTGCGAAGGTGAGTATCATATGCTTGACCATGTGTATGTGGGACCTCTGGTTTTTGAAACAAAGATGATGCTGATTTAGGCACAAGATGTGGTCTTCTATTGCCTCCACTATTAGGCCTCCTTTGATCCATGTTGGAGTGAGGTTGTTGCAAAGGTCGATTTTCCATTATTTGAGACATGTCAAAATCATGAGGTATCTTGGCTCCACTTTGTACCATCATTTGTAAGATGTATTGTCTATCCCTCCTCATTATTTCCTCAACCAATCGATTGAAATGGGGATCCATAATGGATTCTTCCACATCTGCTGAATGTACTGAAAAGTTGTCCATATCATTATTGTGTGTATCATTGTTGTTTGTAGTGTCCATGTTCTCAACATTTGGAATGTTTCTATAGGCATCCATGTCAGGTAATGTAGTATGATCAGAATTGAAAAAGATATCATTGTCATACTCATAAGAACTCATGTTTGCGGACTCTTGAGCCTCTTTAGTTTCTCTCCTAGATTTTTGAAGACGGATTTCAACCATGAACTAGGTATTGACCGAGATGTGTGAGACTAGATGAAAATGGAAAAAGTATGGAAGACCAAGGGTTGGATGGAATGTAAATTAATCTGAGGTGTACTTGCAATGTCCAAAGTGTAAGACCAAGTATGTATGTAGTAGAGTAGGTGTGACTTCCAAAGAGAGGATAGTTTCTCTTGATGAGGTAAGTTGACCTTGACTCTAAGTAAGACCAAATGAGACCCAAAGGTGATAGACCTTGATGAGGGACCACTTAGCAAAATGTTGTTGTATGTAGTGTGTTAACAAAGTATGATGAGGACAAGCAAGTGACCTTTTGACTCAAGTTTAGACAAATGTAAATTTAATGCAAGATGTAAAGTAATGATGGACTTTGTGAGACCCAAAGACAAGTTGAATGCTAGATGAAAACCTAGAGAAACAACCTAGGAAGCTCAATAATTCCGAAACTGATTGCTCTTGTTTGCTGGACTGTAAAATTTTTCCAATTTGTGAAGTTGTTGGTTGTGACCAAATCTGAATGTTTGACTATTTTTCGTGACAAGAGGACATAATGTTTGCAAGTGTTTAGACTCAAAATGACTCCAAGAAAAGTGTGTTGTTTGATGTAAAAAATGTTTTGCATACACTTGAAGACACAAAAGACACAATGTTCTGTTGTTTGGTCTTGAATGTTTTGAATGTTTAAAATAAGTCAAGCACAATTCTTATGGCTGGCCAAGACAATAGTTGTTGATCCCACATGAGGTTTTACCCCGAGGCTACGCTATTCAGAGCGGATACTTAGATGCTTGACCTCACTGGCTCCACCCTCAGCACTCACTTCTCAGGTCAACCAAGCATCAATCCCCACGAAAACTCCCCGTGGTGAACTTTGTATCTCTACTAAGAACCGTATGTGTGTGGGCCGCTACCAGAGGTCCGACCTCCTGCCTCAACAACTAGAAGGATTTTGGCTTCTAAAACAAAAAGGTGCTAGTAAGGGCATCCGCTCGTGTGGCCATACATGCGACACTTTCAGCTCTATAAATACAGAAGGCTCCCAGCTGGTAGGGGTTACGCCCTACAACTGATCAAACAAATTTGATCAAACGGGTTTATGGCGAGACATAGTGTCGGTATGAACTAATCAACACACGTTATCCATAGTTTTCACCATGAATACAGTTGTTTATAGTGGTTCGGAAGAGGTGGGTTTTCCTTGCTACCACTTGGGTCATTCTCTTCTCACTAGTAGTCCTAATGACCACATGGGAAGACATACCCTCTAAAGATTAAACAAAAAGAGCCTATTGCTCAAGACACAAAAGACAATGATTCAATTTTAGTGCACCAATTGAAGTGTTTGCTAGTCTATGAAAACAAGGCACACAATAAAAATCCAAAAACCCTTGCCAAGGACCTGCAATAAATATTTATTAGTAGTTTGGATTGTTTGAAATAATCACCCCTTCCTGCAAGCACACAAGTTAGGCAAATTTTAGATCCAAAAGACTTTGTGAAATAGGGGCCTTCAACAGTGCATTTTGTTGACCAATTCAAAGATTTGATTCATCATAAAAAAATACCACTTGTAAAATTTCAAGAGATTTCCAGAAATGTAAGAAAATCCAAAAAATTTGCTAATTTGCTCCAAAAACTATTTTTTTATGAAAAATCATAAAAAATTCATATAAAATGCAAAATTGATCCAAAAAATCTAAAATTTTTACTACAGAGTTCTAATTGTCTCCCAAACCTACATAAAAAATTTTCTACAACAAATCCAAGAATTTTGTGAGATATGAGTAAAATAATGCAAAACCCTAATTTTCAAAGATCTGATTTTTGAGGAATGATTTTGAATCAAATTTAAAATCACAAAGAACATATCCTATGTATAATTTTGATATATTTTTAAAAATGTAAGAAAATCTAAAAAAATCACTAATTTTCTCTCAAAATTAATTTTTTATGAAAAATCATAAAAAATTCATATAAATTGAACAAGTGATCCAAAAAATCTAAAGTTTCTACTGAATCCTTCTGATACTTTTCTTGACCTGTACAAAAAAATTTGATTCCAAAATTCGAAGCCGTTTGTGAGATTTGATCAAAATAAGGAAAAACCCTAATTTTTAAAGATCCAATTTTTAGGGAAATATTTTGCATCAAAATTTAAATAACAAAGAATAGATCCTATGTATAATTCTGAGTTATTTCCAAAAATGTAAGAAAATCTGAAAAATTCTCTCATTTGCTCTCAAAATTAATTTTTTATGAAAAATCATAAAAAATTCATAGAAAATGAAAATACGCTCCAAAAATTCTTAATTTTGTATTGAGAGCTCCTGATACTTTCTTCAACTTGTAAAAAAAATTTTGTGCAAAATTTCCAAGTCGTTTGTGAGATATGATCAAATTTCTCCAAGATCTTGATTTTGTGTCCAAAACCCTAGCTGCACAAGGTTATTCTCCAAATTGTTTTACAAAACAACAATATAGGGTTAGAAAAATCTGCAAAAAACATAGATCTAACAAAAATACATGTCCCACTGGGCTTGCCAAAATGTATATGGTGAAAATGGATAACAATAATAACGATATTGAAAGGCTAAATGAATTCAACCACAAAACCCTAGCCTAACAACAACAAAGATCCACCATAACATATGAAGATTACCTAAGACAATGCAAATCAAATGAAATCACAAAGATTATACCATCAAATTTCCAATAGGATTTGGATCTCCATTCTTCCTATCTCCATTGATCTTGCTTGATATATTTGCTCTCAGATTTTATGTGTGCACAAGAGCTCAACAAAGAATGGAAATGTGGTTGCAAGTAGGATCGCCTATGTTCAAAAGCGTAGTGTAGTCAAGTAGTCAACGGGGAGGGGGGGGGGGGTTGTTTGAATGCATAGCTGAGTAGAATGATTGATTAGGGTTGATAATGAAGGAAGCATCTCCTTATATAGAAGACACTATATGAAATGGAGGGATAAGATTGAGAGGTGTAAAAGATAAATGGTCGGCTATGATTAGAGGGTAGGTAAAAGAAATAATAAAATAATGAAAGGGGTAGGTAGTGTATGAATTAAGAGATGAATGACATGTGTCATGGGTAGAAAATGTTAATGAATTAATTAAATAAATAGAGATTTATTTAATTAATAGAAGGAGTGAGATCAATTAAATAAATAAGATATTTATTTAATTTATGAAAAGGATAATTTAAATAAATAAATAAATTTATTTAAATGAGAAATAAGGTTAGAAGAGGATAAATGAATTGGACAATTTTGGGTGTCTACAATTATAACTTGAGATAGAAGCATGAGATGAAGTTGTGCACCTGGATCTAGCTATAATATGTCAAGATAGTTGTCTTGTGAATTTGAGGAAAAGTTGTTGGGACCATGCTGAAAGTGTCCACGGTCCTTCAAAAAATC
Source organism: Cryptomeria japonica (assembly GCF_030272615.1). Classification (NCBI taxonomy): domain Eukaryota; kingdom Viridiplantae; phylum Streptophyta; class Pinopsida; order Cupressales; family Cupressaceae; genus Cryptomeria; species Cryptomeria japonica. The sequence continues at coordinate 553,850,501 of NC_081413.1, forward strand.
CGTGAAACGAAAAGGGTTTTTCCACCTTTGCAAATGGAGTTTGAATATGTAAACACAGTTGTGCACCTGCAACCTACACACAGAAAAAAGAGGAAAAGGGGTTGGGATTGGGGGTTTGCCTTCAGGTCAAACCCCACTTTTGGAATTAACCAGATGATGAAAGAAAGTAACTGCAAGTAAATGTAAATGAAAGACTAAAATGTAAGTCACCTCAAGGGAGGTTGTAGATAGAATGTAGATAGATTTGTTTGTATTGAATTGAATGTTGAAAGAGATCTCCTCTTCAATGGTTGAATCCTTGACTTGAATGCAACACCTAGCCTTGAAGGGAGACTGAATAATTCTCAATGCTGGAAAGGAATTCTTGAATGCTTGATCTCATGCCCACCTTATCGCTTATTGACACTAATACATTTGGCCTCAAATTCCGACGGAGGTTTCCGACGAACAAGGTATTTTGTGATCAAATTTTTTATTTATTTTTAAATGCCTGGTAATGTCGAAATGTCGATGACATTTTCCGATGAAGCCCATGTTAGTTGGAATTCGGACGACCACAGGCATTATTAAAAAAAAAAAGCGCAGGTTCATTTGAAAAACGCATGGGACGGATTGAATTAACTCTCGACTTCCTCTTCCTCTACCAATTCCTTTTTTTATTTTGCCTCTTCCTTTACCTCTACCTCTTCAAATCAGGTTTGATGTGCACTTCTTCCTTTATCTCTCAACTTCCTAATTAACAACAACAGATTTATGGCTGTGTTTTGTTATCTTTAAAGCCTAGCAGGGATATCGAAGGATTCAGTTTTAACTTGCTCTTGAACAAGACTATCAATTCAAGGGCATCTATATGAATTATCTTTTCCTGGTCTGGTTATCTTTTTCTGGTTTAAAATTGGATTTTCTAGCAGGTGATATCGAAGGATTGAGTAGCTAGTTTGGAGGGTATCAAACTATTGGAGATGAAGAAATTCTTGTAGATTTTTGCATTTCTGTAAATTCCTATGGACTTGCAAGTTGTGTGTTTGAATCATGTAAAGTTGGTTGCAGACAATTTCATTTTAGAGTATGTGTCTCATAAATTTGAAGTTGTCATCCTACCGATATGTTCTCATTTATTTATTTTTCTCTGCTTTCCTAATGCTGCAGTTCCTAGTTATTGAAAAGTATTCCAATTATCAATTATGTTAGATAAAGGCTAAAAGTATTGTATAAAAATTAAAAAATAAGTAAACCCTATTTACTATACTAGAATCGGGACATAAGCAGTAGTGATGTCCATATATTTATCTAAGTGGTGTTACAAAATAGACTTCAACTTCCAAGTTTTGTCAAATCCACAGAAAAATCTTTTAAAATAAAATAAGGTGATAAGCATTTGAATCTTCCATAGTTCAATTTGGCACTCATTGTAGAGTGTGTTCGGATTCAATCTAACAGTTGGAATTTTTGCTTGAATACCCCCTTGTGCATATAACCTTATTTTGCCCATCATATATAACAGATTTGAGAAATCTTTAAATGGATCTCCCTCAGTCAAATTTGTCTAGGTGTTGCTCCTCTTCATTCCACCTACTATTATCATATGTTGAAAGTTGCAAAAGCCCAAAAAAATTATGTCTGGGAAGGTTTTGGTCATTTTTCTCACTTTTTGTGGAGTTGCAGACTTTTTTTTACTACTGTCAGTCCCACGTGGAAGCTTTGCTAAGTATATTCGGTTTTTCTTCTCTCCATCTATTTTTATTTCCTCCTTTTGTGGGTTTTTAACAAACAACTGGACTGTTATCTCTTTGTCCTAATATTTCATTCTCTTTTTCCCCTAATAACCTATTTGAGGTTGTAGAATGAAGAGTTGTCTTTAATTCAAGACAGGTTTGAAGGTCAGCCATGGATTATAAAGAAAGTTCCAATGTTTTTTGTCAAAACTATCATAAAACCCTTGTTGACAGGGTTGCAACAAAAGAATTGATTATAACTCTTAATGTAACCACTTAAGTTTCTTCATATTTTGGATTCTAATAGTCAATTAAATTCTCTTTCATATGAAGTTGCTTTCATGTTGATTGGTAGTATAAATTATAAGAAATCTTATGCCCCTAGTAGGCTAAATATGGAATGAGCCTAAATGCCATTGACTCAAAACCACATTATGAATGATAAAACCTTAATACATTATGAATGACTTGATTGAACTCTTCATAAATTCATCACTCCTAAGTTGATTCTATTAGATGACACAATAAAAAGGTTTCTCTTTTTTTAAAACTAGAATATTTTTCATCAACTTGGCAAAATCAAGCTTCTTTTTTAGCCAAGAAAACTATCTAAATACAATAGCCTTCATAATTGAAGAGAGTCTAAGTTTAAGTAACATTTCAACTTATATATAACTAGTTCTAAGAAGACTTTTGTACTTGTGATATCCTTTTGCGTAGTTTGTGAAGGTTATGCACCGAAGTTTTGATAGCCCAATTTTTTACATGTAAAGAAAGACCATGTCAGAAAATATCAGCAAAGAACAAAATAAGAAGACAATTGCTAGATTGTGGTCTAACTTGAAAAGAAAATGTGATGGAAAATGTTATTGTCTTTGCAAAAATTTTAAGGGCTTAAAGACTAGAATACTTCTAATCAAAAGAACTAAGAAACATTGTAGGCAACATGTTCACATTGAAGGGGGACATGATTATCATCCATTGGTAAGTTGTTCATTATATCATTTTAAAAATTTATATACATAAGAAATCACTTCATGATGAGATCATGATCATGTTTTATTTATGTTGATCATTTTTATATAGGTTGAGCTCCCCAGGGCAGATGAGAATATGTTTTTCAAAGTGGAGGAACAAGGAGGTGTGAATATCGAAGCTGAAGATAATGATCCCATGGAAGATGACGATCATGCGCCATAAAACACAATTGAAGATGATGGTACAAATACATTGATCCATGACATATTTAGTATTGGCGCAGTCGATCATGATGATCAAGATGACTTTGATGTTGTTCATGATTTACCTGTACTTGAGAAGGTATACGAGCCCCTTTATGAAGGCTCCCAAACAAATCTTCTCTCTGTTGTATTGTTGTTGGTGAACTTCAAGGTTATGAATGGTTTATCCAACATAACAATCTCATGTATGTTAAGGTATGTCGTATATGTCATTATAGTTAATAAAGGGTGAATCATGTACCATTAATATTCTTTATATTAACAAATTAATATTTTATAGATTGATAGGTGAGTTTTTGTTACCACCATCAAATATTCTACCTCGCTCATACCGAGAATTATCTTCCATTCTGAAAGATATTGAAATGGAGTATTCATATTATATATCATAAACAACATGAATTTGCAATAGAATGCCCTGAATGTCATATCAATAGATATCGAACAGATCAAATAACCAAAAAGGTTCCTCGCAAGGTTCTTCGTTATATTCTCATTATTCCACGTATGCAATGATTATTCAAGTGCACTAGCTTGGCACAATTTATGGATTGCCATGTACACAATAGAATTCGAGATGAAATTATTTGAATGCCTGCGGATGGTTCAACATTTATGGATGTAGAGGAAAAGTGGCCATACTTTAAAGAAGAACCTCGTAATCTCAAGCTTTCATTGGCAGTGGACGATGTCAATCCATTTGGAGAGATGAGATCTGTTTACTCGGTGTGGAGATTTTTTGTTATCAACAATAACATTCCTCCATGGATATCAATAAAGAGGGAGCACATAATGTTGGTGATGATTGTTCTAGGTATTCTATCATTTAATAGTCATATACATTTAATTATAAATATTGTAGTAAAATGGTCATAATAATTATGTAATATTTTTGTTCATTCAACTAGGTAAGTACCAAGTTAAAGATATGAATGTATATATTGAGCCTCTTATCGACGAGTTTTTGGAGTTATAGAATAGTGTCACTATGTATGACGTCTTTAGACCAATAGAACAAAGACAATTTGAATGCCATGCAATGCTTGTATGGACAATACATGATGCTCCAGGGCTAACACATTTTTGTGGTATGTTACAGTATTCAAGTTGTGCATTATAATTATAATTATAAAAATTAACATATTTAATCCAATTATACATTATCTTGTAGGTCTTCAAACAAAGGGAAAATTTGCATGTCTATTTTTTGGTCCAAAGATGAAATCTTGTCAATCAAAAAGTTTGAGAAAGCAAGTGTTTGATGAGTATAGGCACTTCCTCCAAAGAAATCATAACTATCGAAATAATGAAAAACATCTTTTCAATGGGAAAGAAGAGACTACATCAAAGCCACGAAGGATGACACCTTGCCTATGAAAGTTGGAATATAATAGAATTAATCATCAAGGTAATGTCATTCCATATAATGGTTTATGTTTAGAATTTGTATTTTTCTATTGTGTTTTGTTTACTGATGATGTAATTGATGATCATGAAGGTTGTCAAGGCATTAATGACTACCTTTCAAAGGGATTAAAAAGTTATCCGAGACAATTTGGTAGGTTGCCCTACTACGAGCAGCTACAAATTGTGCATTTGTTTGATACTATGCATATTAGAAAAAATATAATAGAGACATTATGGAAAATATTGGAGGGAAGGTGTGACAAAGAAAAAAATGTCAAAATTTGTAGTGACATTCAGGAATCCAATCATGCAATGAAAAATGTCATTCGATCAAATAAAAATGGAGACCAGATTAATATAAGTGCCCTTCCTTGGTTATTAATGGACTAGCAAAGCAATTCTATAAAATAAGTCATACGAAAAAATTCGATTTCCCACAGGATTTGCTGCGAACATAAACAATCTCATATCAAAGAAAAGTGAATTTGGGCCAGAGATGAAAATGCATGATTGGCATACCTTCATTAAGGTAATTCATGTTCTTGTGTATTTACTAAATATTTGTATACTATGCATGTTAGAAAACAATGAAAAGTTCATTTGATAATTGTTGCAATACGTTCTACATCTATCTCTCCCAGACAACTTTGACAATAATGTCAAGCAAGTCATATATGATCTTGGAAAATACATGAGGAAAGTAGTGATCTTTGTTCAATTTTTTTTATAGATAATATATTTGCGATTTGTTTTACTTGTTATATAATATATTGTAAATTATTTTATAAAGTCTTGTTTATATATTTTTGCATCTTAAATATCTTCTAGGTGGTTGTCATATAAAGAAATCCATAAAGAAGATATAAAATATTGGAAGAGAAAAATTCCTCATTTAATGTGTGAAATGCAAAAGTGTCTACCTTCAACTTTTCAATGCACAAGAAGACTACCTCATACACCAATTCGAGGAGATTGAATTGTGTGGACCTGTACACAATAAGTCAATGTGGATGTTTGAGAGGCACTTGAAATTTTTGAAGGCTTTGGTTTGACAAAGAGCACATCCTGAGGGTTAAATGGTGGAGGGATATATGGTATACTAGACTATTGTGTACATTGTTGAATATCTTCCTAAGTTTGCAGCAAAGATCCACATAGATTGCATTTGGGATCCCAACCCCATTAACAAATTTGAAGGGGAGTACTTGATGGGGAAAGGTAGATTGAGGAAAGTGAGAGGTAATTATAAGATGTTATTGTAGTTAATTAATTCTTAATATTATAAATAAATCGGTTGTAAGTCGTCTATTAATTATTTGTACAGTTGGTCGGGAGTTGGATGTGCTACATTTGTATATTGCAAACAATCTTGATTGGATGATGGTGTGGATTGAATGATGTCAACATTTTGGTCGCACATTAACATGGGAAGGTGTGGCTTCATTGGTTAAAGAAGCTCATCATAATGGAGATTCCAATGTTATGTAAAGGGAAATTGATTTAGCATATGGTTTAAGAGATAAATAGGTACGTATAATTTTATTAATCATTTGTATGTTTATCAACTTATGATGCAATAATTTTAACATGTTAGACATATTGCAGGTCAAACACCACAAGGCTATGTGTTACAATGGTCATAAATTTCGCATCCAAAATTTGGATGACACGAAGAAAAATTGTGATTCTGGGATAACTGCAGTCTTTGAGGTGACCAATATTTTATCTAGAAACGACATACATCCTCAAGAGTCTCAAAATCGATACTATGGCATTTTGGATGATATACTTGAGTGTAATTTTAATTCCTTCAAATTAGTTCTATTTGTTGTCAAATGGTATAGGCTACGACTGAATAAAAAATCATCCTGATAGAACTATTATTGAACATGATAATGGATTTACAATGGTTAATACAAGGTCATTTGAGCCAATTGGGGATGAGTCTTATGTTCTTCCAAGCTAATGTGAGAAGGTATTTCACTCAGAGGTTCCACATAAACCGGGTTGGTCATTTGTTGTTAGACATGATCCAAGAGGAAGGCCGATAAAGTATAATGAGATGGAAGAAGAAGATACCGAAGAAGTAGAAGATGATGTAGATGATGATGTTGCTGCTGCTGCTGATGATGATGGTGGTGATGGTGATGGTGATCGTGATGGTGATGGTGAAAATGATGACGACAACAAAGAGGATGATGATGATGATGATGGTGGTGGTGGTGGTGGTGGTGGTGGTGATGATGATGATCATGATGGTCATGATGATGAGTTGGATGAAGAAGAAGATCAATGACATGAATGAAATGTATGACATTTTATGAACTTTGTGTTTATTTATGTAATTTGGACTTTTTGTTAGCTATGTGATGGATGGTGATTTAAAATACATATGTGATGGATTACATGTTTATGATGACACATTTGACATTTTTTGAACTTTGTGTTTATTTATGGAATGTGGACTGTCTATTAGCTATGTGATGGATGGTGATTTATGATACATATGTGATAGATTACATGTTTATGATGATACATATGTGATGTCTATGATGCTCAATTACATATATGATGATACATATGTGATGCTTATGATTCTCATGATACATATGTATTTATTGTTTATCAAATTACAAATGTAATGCTTATGATTCTCAATTGTTGGTGCCGATTTCATGTATATATTTTGTGTGATGCCGCCACCCTTGGTGTAAACAGGTAATTGACTATAGACATTATCAACCCTTTAGTTGAGGATACTGCACAGTCTACATAAAGTAATGGTAAAGAATAAAAAAATATACAATGATTATGATGATTGCATATTGTTCATGTTGTGTACTGTGTAATTTTTAGCTAACATAAGATAATTGAATTACATATGTAGGAACTTGAACCCCTTTGATGAGGATTCTACATAGTCTCATGGATCGACAGGTATAAGTCAATAAACCCTATAGAAATAGTTTATTTTTAAAAAATTACGAGAAAAACAAACTTTCTTAGTTATTCAAACCTCGACAATAGCAGCAAATCTAATACAGTTATCATCACTTGAGGCTCCAGTTGGACTTATTCAGTTTTTAATCTCAACGTCAACTTTAGGGATGACTTATTCATCAACATTACCCTCATTTGCAAAATATCTCTCTCATTGCCAACTAACTCTCTCATTTGATGGAGTGCAGGTACCACCAAATAGGTATTTGTCAGATGTGTCTTCCTCAAGTGAGGGAAATGTAGGAATAGTCGACAAAAGTGAGACATGTAGTAGGTCTAAAATAAGGAGATCAACTAGAGGTCAAAATATTAGAAGAAAATTCAATAAACGCATGGAATTTTTCCTTGCTCAAGGGGGGTCATGTTCTTATGATGCTGAGACCAAAGGCAACATCGAGGTGCCCTTGAGGTACAAACATCTACAGAAACAATGGGTACCCAAGGAACTTCCTCCAATAAACACCAATTTTTGTGTTAACGAGAGGATCTATCGCATAGCACCTTTGTCGTTACATGGTTTGGGCCTATTTTCCATGGATGGCATAAAGGTTTGTTACAATAAAGTTGTTGAATTGATGGAGTATGTCAAAGCTTGTTACAATTATAAAAATTGGATGCAGATTGTTCGATATAAAAAAAGTATGCGTAGGTATGGACTATCAACAAATTATATACAATAGAAAGATAATGATCAAAGTAAATGAGTGGTTGTATACATTGATGGAAGGCCAAGAGAAACAAGGAATATTGTAGGTTTTGTAAATAGTACGCGACCTGGGTCAACTAATAAGCAACCCAATTGCATGTTTAAGGTGCACGAGGGAAATCGTGTATTCATATATGCGATAAAATCAATAAGTGTAGGGGAAGAGCTGCTAATCGGTTATAATTTGAATCATATAGATACAAACAAAGTTACTAACATGGGGTGGTATGTACTATATACCATTTAAACCAACCTCCAATTAATGACTCCAATACACCATCTTATTATCAAGTTTTTTTGCTAAGTCTATTGGTTTCATTTCACTAACGTTTTTGCATTTTTTATTTGTCACAGGGCGACCTGGATCTGTCACATAGCATAGATAGGGATGTAGGTCCCAACACTTCTACCGAGCATGTAAACATCACTATAATTGTACAAATTAGATATAAGCAAACTATTACATTATTATGTTATTTTCTTGATTTTTTTGGAGTAATTTTGATAGTGTTAATAATACTCTTTTCATAGACGAAAGTTCAGGGAAAGAGAAAGGAACCTCCATTACATCAGCACCTCAGCACAATATTAAACGATGAGGACTACACAATTTCCACAAACCCTGTAGAAGTGATAAAAATGTCTATCACAAAAATTAATAAAGAGATTGTTGCTTTGGTATGCATGACCCCTCAAACTGATGAGATAAAAGATAGGCTAAATCAATTGATGCAAGCAACAAAAAACATGCGAGTAATCAGTAATGAAAGCTTTAATTATAACAAAAGTTCAATAATGGTTTATATTTTATACTCTTTTATACTCTTTTATGTTACTAACTAAAATATTATCATCAGCCTGGTGGACATGATCAGGGTATTGCAGGTGATGACCATGTTATATACATTAAAACTACTCCTTCTTTCGACTTGTGAACTTTCTTTTTTAATGCTAGTGTTATATACATTAAAACTACTCCTTCTTTCGACTTGTGAACTTTCTTTTTTAATGCTAGTCTTATTTACATAGGCCTTTCCCTATCTATACTATTGCTCTCTCTTTAGAATGAATAATAATAAGTTTTTTGTGTATATATGATTGTATTAATAGTTTATTAAACTATTACTAAAGTATTTAGTTTCACAATTAGAAGTTTTCATTTGATCTGATCTGATCACTTGTATTTTAATTTACTATTATTAAATTATATTTCAAAGTAGGGGCATTACAAAGACCAATAAGACAGCGTGAAGTTTGACAACATGAGATAGCACATTGAAGCAATCTAAATAAATAGATCCCATGGACTATCTTTTGTAAGGACTATACTAGTTTATCACTTACACTGCCCTCTTGTCACAAATTTCCATACCTTTGTCCTACATCAAAACCTACCTTCCTTATTCTCCTTCATACTTTTGTATCATTAAGATTAGCATCGAACACTTAATAAAGGTTCATATTTATTTACAACTCTTAATAAAGGTTCATCCTTGTTTACAATTCTTGCAATTTTCATATATTTAATGTATTATTCTTCAGGTGCTGCCAATGTTCCTATGAAAAGGCCGCCTCATTCAATGTTATCCCCATCTATATTGCCAACTACAATGTCAACAACATGTAGCATGCAGACGTCCTCTACTGCTCTTCATGTTGACCCGCCCACTGTTGGTAGATCCCTCTTTTTCTCTCTCTTTTGTTATGTGTTTATTTCCCTTGAAGTGTTATTTCTTGGGGGCATTTCATAGTGGATTCATTTTCTACAGCAAGAGATGCACATGAGGATGCACCAGAGGCAAATACTAGTGATAACATACCATTATTTCCTGGATCTTCCCGTATTGCTAGGGGAATGTTGCAGATCACATTGGTGGTGAGCGACGAAGAATTGATTCCCTTGAAGATACAGAAGGTTCCATGTACTTTAAAATTATTATTATATATAGTGTAATTGTAATTTACTTACTAATCACTCATTTTGGACTAATAATCCCATGATTTTTTTTGCAGGAAATAATATTTTTAATAAAAATCTTAATGACATTGCATTGCAGATGTTTGGGCCCACCATATGTAAAAGGTGGAACATCATATGTGAACTAACCCTAATCCACTATTTTTATTTCACATCATTTCTAGAATAGTTTTCCTTTGTCCATTTCTTGAATTATATTAAAGGTAGCTTCACTTCATTTTTGAATCTAATAGGTTTGTTTTTGCTTAAAAGGTGGAATGACCAAGATAACAGGTTAAAAGATGAACTCACAAACTGTATGGTTGAGTTGTTCGAAAATGACACATTCGACAAAACCAAGCTCCTTGAAAAAGTTGGCACATATCTAAAGTATGTAAGGGACCAATACAAGACACATTTAGAGAAGAACGTAAAGTACGAGTGTCCCCCCATGATTCTAGAGAGGGAGTGGAAGGACCTGATTTTTTATGCGAAGGAGAGAATTGAAAGGAAAAAAGGAAATACACCACCAAATGCCAGAAGAAGGTATATGATACTATTAAGAATGTAATTATGTACTAATTACTCTTTATATTTATATAATCTAACATATTTGAAACTTTTCATAGACTGAGTGACATGTCAAAGGCAACCAAGGCAAGACAAGAAAAAAACGGGCAACACAAATTCAACTCTGGTGGTTATATGAAACTTGACGCACAAATTGTAAGTATTAGTAAATGAAATATCGCATCAAAATATTTATAAATTGCAAACAATTTTTTTTTAATCAAACAATACAAGCAAAATTCATGATACTAAGAAAAAATGCAAGGCTCTGAATTCAATAGAGCGCCCACACAAGATGACATGAGAATTTCCTACAAGCAAGACTATACAGTCGTGGCTAAATGACTACGAGAATTGAGTGGGCAAACATGAGATTCTGGTGCATCTGTCACATAGGTAAATAAGTTATATGAAAATAATTTCAAATTGAATACTTTACCAATAATCTATTTGATGTTAAGTTCCAACATAAAGTGAATTTATTTGTTTTAATTAAGCAAGCAATTATAACAATGTGCAAGACATTGGAATGCAGCCTGATAATCGTGGAACACAACCTCCACATGAAGGTCTGGATGTGCATCCCAGTAGTGGAGGTATTCATTTTCTATTCAATTTTTTTATGTAATTATTAATACAAATAAACATCTTAAATTGTAATTGGTGTAGAAATTAATGTAACCTTTTTTGTTAATATTTTAGAGCATGTAGTCGGCGGTGACCAAGTGGAGCATGATCCGGGTAGACAACATCAGGAACATGATGTTCCCCAATCAGGTAAAGAGGACCACTGTTATTCCTTTAAACATATTTAATTGCAATTGGCGTATTGATTAATGTAACCTTTCGTATTTCAACTCCAAAGGATCTAGAGGGTGTTCAGCATGTTGAGGTTGAGGCTAGACAAAATGATTTTGAAGATGATGTGGCCCTATCAGGTAAAGAGTGTCATAGTTATGTTCTTTAAATTAATGAAATACTTGTAACAAAAATAAAAAATGATTTGAATTTAACCCATTTCTTTGTTATTGCAGAGGACCCCCCTTTGCATCGGTGTCCCCATTCTCAGAAGAGGACTAGGCATACATTGAGATCACGAGCAGAGGGCATAACAACTGAAGATGGGGGAAATGATGAAGAAAACGATGCTCCACTTAGACTTTACATAGCTTCAAAAAAAAAAATTTGATTGTAATCTACATTATTTGATAATGACTGATTTTTATGTGTTAATGAATGTAATTATGTGCTAATGAATGTTCATGAATGTTATGTGTTATTGAATGTTATGTGATAATGAATGAATGTTATATTTTATTAATGGATGAAACAATGAATGAATGTTAGATGTTAATGGGAAATTTAGAGTGATGTTAGGGGGGGGAGGGGCCAAATGAGCTTCCACCTTCACATGGTTGGCCCTGTTAAGTAGAGAATATTAAACTATTCTCGAAACCAAGAGAAGCTCAATAAGATAACACACTTTTCAATATTTCATTATGTTGCAAAGTTATTCTTATTGAATAATGTACATTGAATCTTAATTGTAGGGTCCAATAGAGTCAACTTGAACAACAACACCACAAGTAAGTGGTTTGTTTTTTAAGTTGTTTTTTTCATGATAATCTAGGAAGGTTCATCTGTAGTGTTATGTGTAACTATGAAGGTGAGAAATTTATATTTTTGTGTTCTGACATTTATTTTTTGTTCTAGGTGGATGACTTGGAAGAGGTCAGTGATTACTATCAAAACAGGGGTCGCTTTGATGAACTCATATCCGTGTTTGTGATGAGCAGCAACACTGGAAGGAACTTACATATTTATATATTTAAGATGATAAATATGATAATGTTGCCACTACTATCATGAACCATTCTCCAGAGGCATGGGATCATATGCAATTCAAAGATGTTGTAGTTAAAGTGGCCAATGTTGAATTGTACTACAAAGTTGTACACTTTTATTTGTAAGAACACCCAAATCTTATTAATGACCTCTTGAATGTCCTTACCCTTAGGGTAGACCACACACGAGTGGTTGAAATCATGCATAAGGTATGGCTCTCAACTCTTTTATTTTGTTATTATTTTTAGTATTACCGAGATGTTTTTCACTTGGGTATTAAGTTTTTCTAGATGTTCTCTTTAGCAGCTATTTGGTTTGGAAAAATTTCATGAGTATATTTTGTTTTGTTGTATTTGTTATCCATGTTGGACATGTCTATCTTGTGAAGTCGTACATGGTTGAAACATAGAGCAACAATGTAGCTATTGTTAATGAGGCTTTGAATAAAATTTATGTAGAAGAGGAAGATTATGATAGGCTTCGAGAATCTATAGATATGCATGATAACTTTGATCAGATAGGGCTTGCTCAGAGGGTGAGAGGAACTTCTCTATTGGTTCTTTCATTTAAGTTAAAGTGGGATGTAATTTAGCATTTGAATAGTTTTCTAATAATCTTGAATTTCAATTAGGTTGAGAAACATGAACTTCTTGAATTCTGGTTAAAGGATTTTAGATAGCGAATTTTCAAAAAACCAATGACCCTTCAAGGAGGCAGATGATTCTTGAATTATGTCTGGTTATATTTATTGCTTGTTGAAAATTATGAAATGCTTACTTATAAAAGTTTATGAAGTTGTGCATGTATAAATTAAAAGTATGATCCTTGATGAAGATTACTTTTGAAAATACTTGATTTAATTATATCTGATCAACAACAAACCAGTGCCTTCATCCCTTACTGATTTCGTACTATTTCAAATTGAAAGATCCTACGTATAATCATGGAGACAATTTTAATAACTTGTTTTCAAAACAAGACCATCACATTAAAAGCATCTATATGGATTGTAACTGAAATATAAAATGTAGTTAGTCTTATTGAATTTTAACTTTTATCTGAAAGAGCAATAAGACAATTTGAAACTTGCCAACCAACCTTTCAAACTGATGCTCAAACTGGAAATTGATCTCAAACACAATAGCATAAGATAGCACATTGATGCAATCTAATAAAATAGATTTATCACATGGGACTAATCAATCAATTGAAAAGCATATACCATTCAGAATGAATAACAATTGAAATTTATATTGAAAATAGATAATCAAACTAGTTGATTTCAATATGTATCATCCATCAACTTTGATATTTCCAGAAAACAAACTACATAAGTGTTGTATAAAATTATCTTGATGAGATCATCAAAATTGAGGTATCTCCCCCACTTGTTCTAAAAGATCCTCCATTTATAGATGAGGATTCAGTTTGAAAGTGAAAGGGCATACCCTTTCATTAAAACTAAAACTAACAAAACTAACTAAAAACTAACTTCCTAAAAACTATCTTTACAATATGAACATATTATAAAAACATAGAAAAACATGACTCTAGGCTCTAACTTAGACATTAGGTCTAGTCTCCCAGCATCTTGTCACACTTCTGGATATGCTCCAAGTACTTCTCTAACTTATATGTGTCTGCATCATGGATGATATCCCTGACAATGACTCCCAGTGTGACAAATTTTTCCATCTGTTTCACAGTCTCTTTCAATTCAATTCCATCAATTTGGGCAATATCAAGGGCGACATTGAGAAGACTATGACATTCTGAGATCCATACATCTTTATCCTTTATCTTGCCCTTCTGATTAATTAACTCTGATAAACCATGTTGAACAGTGTGTTTGCATTCATCATATTCAAATTGTAATTCTTCATCAAATTTATTGTGTTTAGCCAACAACCTCTTTATTTTTTCAATTTCTTTTGTTTCTGCTTTGGCCATTGTTTTATCATGCAACCTTGTTCCCAATCTGTTTGAAATTCTGTTGTGTGAAACTACATTGTCCATGTTCTTTTGAAATACTGTCCACAATTCTTTCAGAAAGCCTTGTAAAACCTCAAATCTTCTAGTTAGTAATACACTAGCAATATCTACCCTCACACTTTGCATATGTTTTAATATCCTTTTATTTTCTTGTTGCAACTCCTCAGATTTTTTCTTCCATTGAGAGCTATCCAGAGTAAGAACCATTGGCACATGTTTCCCACTTATCCCTAGCGTTTCTTCATACAACACCTTGTATTGGTTCCTCTCCCTCGCTACTTTGACCATTTGTGCTTTATTGAATTTTGAAATATCCACTCCGATATCAACAGAAATAATTGGATCAATTTCACCAACTTTTAGTTTCATCATATGGCCAAAGGCCTTGTCAACATCAATGATCTTTGGTCTCTTGTGGGGAGGGTACAAAGTCCATAACCTCAAATATTCTTCATCCTGATCAAATATTGAACCAATAAATACATCATCTACACCTTGTATATCCAATTTGAATTCCTTGTTTTTTGAGTGCAATAAACTGTCAAAGATAAAAGAAGCACTGAGGTCCCATTCGGGAAACAAAATAACCCCAGCCTCTGTAAGTAGTTGCCTCCCCTTTTGAGGGGTCATTGTGGTTATCTTTGCATCAATTTCCTCTTTTAATTTCTTTAACAACTCAACCTCATTATCAGGCATTATGTTGGGAATATAGTCCCTCAATTTCTTCCCTTTAAAATTGTACAAGAATGATTTAAATTCTTTGGAATGAATAAAAACATCATCAGCAACAAAAGCAAAAAATTCCTCTAACCGAGAGTCAGCATGAACTTCTAGTGTTGTCTCTATTTGGCCCTGCATGTCTGGCTCTTCTTTCTTCTCTGGCACTTGCCATCTAGAGACAACTATATTCTCATCAGATTCACTTTCTGCCTCCTCCTCCTCGGTTTCAATTTCATGGAGTCTTCATCTCTTTTCTGCCAATTCATTATTTAGTTGATCAATTACCTCTTTGGCCTCTGCATCCTCCATGTTCCTGAAGATATCTTCAGCCTCAATACTAACATGCATATAACCTCCCAAGTTCTCCCTCTTCTTGCAAGAGTGAATGTATCCTTCAGGATCATAGTTTTTCCTAGCATAATTCTCAAACAAATTGTATTCTTCTATTAGCTTCTTATCAATTATTTCATAAGCTTTGGTTGACACTATGGTGAAATCACCAAAAAATAGTGTCCTAGGCAGGAAGGCTTACTTACACATATCTACAAAATATTTAACATTGGACACACTCAATTGCCTCACAATCTCTAGATAAGTTATTTTATCTGGTACTAGTTTTGGTAGCATGTAGGGGCTCCCCTCAAATCCATATACTCTAAAACATGTAAAATCCTTATTCACAAACTAGTCCCCCCAGTTATGATCAACAATGTGTCTTTCATCATAATCCTGGGGTCTTAGGAACCTCTTGATCTCGTTAGAGATAGACCCTTCACATGAAATCCCATACATTCGGTACAATGGCATCACAATAAGTTCTTCAAACTTAATATAGTTGGACCTCATATATCAAGAATCCCAAAGAGATGTCCACAATTGGACGGGCTGCTCCTCACCTTCCCTATTCTTGGTATTTGATTTTAGGCCCTTAGGCCAAAAACCCTTTACATATCCATAAAATAACACTAGATGCATCAATAGTGAATAAAATTTAAAATTGGGATGAGTATCATCCCTAAGGTTTAAAAAACCTTCGTGCAACCTCTCCACCAGATATGTTGCATAGTCAAAAGGCCTAGGTTCATATATTTGTATATCAAAGGCTAACACCAGTGACCCAGTGCTTGACAGATCAGGCACCTCCACCCCTCCTACTTGCCCACACAACATATGTGTGTACTACAAGTAGTGTCTGAATAAATCAATGTTGAATGGTAGCCCATCTTCCTCTGTTAATTTTCCTGCTTGCCTCTTGTGAATGGCAAATTTCTAGCCGGTATATGTAATGTCCATTTTGAGGTATTATTCCTCCAACTCCCCAAAGGACAAGGGCTTATTAGGACTGGGGTCTAAATTGAAAACCTCATTTCTAGTACCTACAGAAAATCTAATAAATGCTTCCCCATTTGGGAGCTGAATGCACCTCTTCACCAAATTATAATTCCTCACCAAAACCTCTAGCAATCTTATGTTTACAAAAACATTGGGGACTATTAGCTTACCTAAATTTTTCATCTAAGGATTGCAGAGCGGCATCTCCTTGCTCCTTCTCAAATAGTGAAACATAAATAGTTAATGCCCCCTTACCTTGGTCCAGACATCTTCAAACTCTCTGTACTTGTCTTCTAATTGGTCTCTCCAAGGTAGGTGCTGCTTTAACCTTCTGGATTTGGGTCGGGTGCCTGCATTTGGTCTATCATGTCTTGGTTTAACCTCTTGACTGGAGGCACCTCTTCAGTTTTTCCTTTCTTCGCCTTAGAGTCAGAGCTCTTGGTCGCCCTCTTCTTTCTTGTTGAACTTGAAGCTTCCATTTCTACAATTACAATCCTGTGCTCTATTTTTCAAAGGTGCAATGTGTTATATCTATGTATTCTTCTTTCACCAACACAATATTTAGACAAGGCAATTTCTAGTTCCGACGTATTCTTTTGTAATAATGAACTTCTCATTACTCGTGGGAACCATAGATGCATCTATTGCAAGTATTAAATAGAAGATTTTTTTAAAAAATGGTTTTGAATTCTAATATGACAACAACTCATCGACATATGTCTCCCCGATGAATATTTCCCTTTTGGCGCTCTCTGAACAACCCTTTATCTGCTTTGACATCTTACTTTCTCTTATCGGGATACCCTAAGCCGATGACTCCTTTTCCTCCTCATTGATATACCTCAAACTGATATTCTCATCAGGCATTGGGTGAGCTCATTTAGCATTATCATGATTGGCATTGTTTCCCCGATGGGCTTCACCATCGACATAGCTCTTCTTGATGCAACCAGCTTCATCACCATGAGTCTTCCTGATAATGTATTCACTCCACTTAATCAGTCCGCTCCTTCATCGAGTATCAAGGTAATCCAAAATGAAACATACTGACAAGCAAAGTCTTCCCAATAGAGTATGTTCCATTGGTATATGTTTCACCGATGATTTCTTTGGGTGTCGGGGTGGCTCAAAGTAACACATACTGATCGCTTTGGTTATACCGATGCAACCGGCTTCATCGCCATGAGTCTTCCCGATAGTGTCTTTGCTCCACTTGATCAGTCTGCTCCTTCATCGAGTATCGGGGTAATCCAAAATGAAACATACCGATAAGAAAAGTCTTCCCGATAGAGTATGTTCCATTAGTATATGTTTCATCAATGATTTCTTCGGGTGTTGGGGTGGCTCAAAGAAACACATACCGATTTCTTTGGTTATACTGATGGACTCTTCTTTTTGCCACTCTTATCAGTATAATTCTTACTGATATCCTCGTCGGCTATCGGCAAGACAATTCTCCATTGCTGCCTCTAGTGTTTACTATGTCGATGGGTCATATCGGTATAGTTTTTGTCGATGCATCAATTCTCCTCAACTTTGCTCATTGATCGGTATAACTTTTGCCGATGATTACAACTCCGGCTTGCTACACTCTCTCATCAGTATATGGTATCCCGATGCAAAATTGGTCTTTGTTAGTTTAAATACCCTCATCGGTATGACTTATACCGATAATGTGAAATTTCAATCATTTTCAACTCCTTCTTTAAGATACAAAAAATGATAATGGATTTAATACAATTTGAACAAAAACTCTATTCTGCATGGGAGCTTTACCCTTTCGGATAATTACTTGTGTACTTTGATCAATCCCAAGAACCTGTTTGCCAAGCCTCCTCACCTCAAAAGGAAACCCAGAGTGCTTCATCTTGTCTCAATGCCACTCTCAATATGCCCACCCGATGGTTGAATCTCTAGAGAGAAGTCACAAATGGATGGAGATTGTCACTACAAGATTGCACCTAGACATAAAACCCATTAGTAACTATTCTTATGGAAAAAATGCCCAATATATAAAAGGAAATTATAGAAAAATAGCATTTGTAAGAGCATAATTAATTTAAAAAATTATGTGCTAACATGTTGCACTGTCTAAAAAGGATAATCTTTATAAGGATGCAATGGAAACTAGTTCTCAATCGGGTGATTGTGAGCTTGCAGAGGAATTGCTGGTGTATTTTGTGGAACAGGTATACAATTGGTAAAATATATAGTTGGTTGTTCTCTCTCACAGGCTAAAGTATTTTTTGAATTTTCATTTTGGATTGGGGAATTGAAATGGGGCTTACTTTTGTATTTGAAATTGCAGGGCAAGAAAGAATGCTTTGCTTCATGCTTGTTCATATGCTATGACTTGATCGGACCAGATGTGGATTTGGAACTTTCCTGGATGAATAATATGATTGACTTTGTGTTTCCATACCTACTTCAGGTTCTTGATATACTCTGATTCTATGAATATTTTAATTTTATCTTTAATAAACATTTAAAATCTTCTACAAAATTAAATAGCTAATATTCAAAAAAATTATTTTTCAAAGTTCATTTGAGAATACACGACAAAAGTTGATGAGCTTGTTAAGGACAAGTTAGAGGTTGTCCAAGAAGAGAAATCCAAGGAGAAAGAAGAGAAAGATCGTGTTGCTCAACAGGTATGCATTTTTCTTAATTGAGCCTCAAGGAGCACTTGTTCTACTCTACCGACGGTTTTTAAAAATTCAAATAAATATGTGCCTATTTTGTTTACCGAATATGTATTCTCAACTTCTTCCCCTTGCTTTGCCAGCATCTCCAATAGCATTTTTAAGAGCATATTTAAGGAAATTATAGAAAAATAGCATTTTTAAGAGCATAATTAAGGAAATTGTAGAAAAATAGCATTTTTAAGAGCATAGTTAATTTAAAAAATAGAATTTTAAGAGCATAATTAAGAGAATTATAGAAAAATAGCATTTTTAAGAGCATAATTAAGGAAACTATAGAAAAATAGCTTTTTTAAGGAAATTATAGAAAGATTATGTGTTAACATGTTGCACTGTCTAAAAAGGATAATCCTTACAAAGATGCAATGGAAACTAGTTCTCAATCGGGTGATCATGAACTTGCAAAGGAATTGCTAGTGTATTTTGTGGACGGGTATACAATTGGTAAAACATATAGTTGGTTATTCTCTCTCATAGGCTAAAGTATATTTTGAATTTTTATTTTGGATTGGGGCATTGAAATGGGGCTTACTTTTACATTTGGAACTGTAGGGCAAGAAAGAATGCTTTGCTTCATTCTTGTTTATATACTATGACTTGATCAAAACAAGTGGCTTTGGAACTTGCCTCGATGAATAATATGATTGAATTTGTGTTTCCATACCTACTTTAGGTTCTTGATATACTCTGATGATTCTGTGAATATTTTAAGTTTCTCTGTAATAAACATTTTAAATCTTCTGTAGAAATAAATATGTGCCTATTTTGTTTACAGAATATGTATGCTCAACTTCTTCCCCTTGCTTTGCCAACACCTCTAATTCCTAGCATGGGAGTGGGCATGGGAGGTCGCTTTCAGTAAGGTATAAGTGGAATGGGAATGCCTCCCATGCTAGCTTATGGTATGCTACCTATGGGTGGCTATTGATGGGATTGAAGAACTTAATGTGGGACACAATTCTTCAATCATACATGGTTTTCTGAGGCTTGTCTTCGAGTGGAAAGATTAGATTGTCAAATTGTTTTTATTGTCGTTTGGTTGGTTGATACAGAATAATGAATCTTTAGTATTATCATTATGGTCAATCAGTTTAAATATTTCCATCCACCAAGCATCCGATGGGATTGAAGAAATTAATGTTGGACACAGTTCTTCAATCATACATGGCTTTTTGAGGTTGGTCTTTGAGTGGAAAGATTAGATTGTCAAATTATTTTTATTGTCGTTTGGTTGGTTGATACAGAATAATAAATCTTTAGTATTATTGTATTGGTCAATCAATTCAAATATTTCCATCCACCAAGCATTTGACGAGGATGTTGTATGTCTGACAACATCCTCGTTGGATAAGCAGTGAGGGGGTTGTCAGAATTCTGACGCCCAGCCAATTTTTTCTGATGCCTGAACCGTCGCACATACAACATCCTCATTGGTGCGGATGCCTTGGTTACCATTTGACATTGTCAAAAGTCTGATGGAACTCCATGAAATATCTGATGAGGATGTTGTATATCTGATGACATTCTCGCCAGATGGGCGGTCATGTTCATCGTCGGAACATTACCTGGAAGCCGTTGTAATTTTGATGACTTATCGAGTTTTATCGATGGCTAAGCACAGTCATGGTTGTTGTTGGAAGAGTCTTTGATGGATTCAGAATTACAACGGTCTTGAGCAGCGTCAGAATGTCCGACTACAAGTTTTTGATGATGTTTCTCATCGACAGTCCGACGAATCGTAGTCAAAATTTTGATGAACTGTCGTCAGAATTGAGCCCCAAATGTACTAGTGTGAACATATTCACTTGTTCCAACTTATGAAAATGAGAGGGAAAATGCAACTTATGTATCTATCAATTAGGGTTAATTGATTGATTTTCCGTCACAGGCCAACATAGGGAAGGTTTTTCCCACTCAAGGCAAAGTCCAATGTAGAGATAAGATAGAGGGGGATCAAAAATAGGGCAAGGACAAGGGCACCATGCCCCTATCCTAGGGGTGACAGGGGCACCACACCTCTGTCTTTCCCTTGTCTTAGGACAAGAAGTAGGTTTAGGCAGTACAGAGGGTAGAACAAGACAGTTTCTAGGGTTTGAGCAAGTCTCGAGTCTCCGATCAAGCTTAGGGATTCAAATCACCAAAGTGAAGACCCTAATGTGGTCACAAATTGCAAGGGTCACAATTTCATGAGACTATAACATCAGCATATCTCTCTTTTCCTGAACTTAGTCCTTCATTTTTTGTAGCCCGAATACTCTTTGTTGGTCGATTATCTGATATGTTGATATGAGTAAGTCTAGTCTATTAATAAAGGGGTCTCCACTCATCTTAAGTATTGATCAATCGAACTTCCTAGGAACTTTACACACACTTGAATTCTTCCAAGCTTCCTTCTTAGACTGATAGCTCGATGATGAGCACTTTATTTTTCAAAGCACTTTTTGGGTAGAGACCTCAACAAGTACCATGTACCAAAACACATTTAATGCAAGTCCTTGATCATAAAAGGGAAAAATGAAAACATCTTTTCTAAGAAAGGATGTCGATTTTGATGGCAAGTAAAATTGGTACAGAAAGCCACTGAAATTGATTGAGTTAATTTCTCAAGGCACTTATAGATCTACCAACTTTTTGTGTGAGCTTCATTGTACATTCTAGGTGTCACGCCCCACTATGAGGCCCAAAGGACTTAAAAAAAATAATCATCAATAAAATACGAATATTTTTTTTTATATAAATGATTTATCATGCATTTGCATTGAGAAACATGATACAACAAGATTAAGATAAGAAGTACAAATAATAACTAGCAATAGTCCTCAAGGCCACACAATGATGTTACACAAGAACAACCATAACTGAACATACAAGGACATAAGAACCACATAATTATGAAAGCACTGTCCTTTACAAAGGAACATGATACATAATGCATAGCCATGAGAATATACATTGATCATCGGTTACATCACATGGTATCCATAAGGATAAAATCTCCATGAGTACAAACATTGGAAATAATACATGAATCTAGTACATGAAGAGAGTCTTCAATCCTCCCATGAGCCATCACGAACATGATGCAGAACAAACAAAAATCCAGTGGGTGTGAATATCACTCCACCCAACCATGTGGTACCATTAAGTCCATCCCCTGTGCTATGAGGTATCAATCAGTCCCAAGAGATAGAAGGAAGATTAAGATGATACAATTGACTCACATGAGGCTCACAAGACTACAATCACAAGGGACCCATATGGCTATAAACACAGGAACTCACAAGAGACTCACAAGGACATAAGCACATGGAACTCAACAATAAAACAACCAACTTCCAGAGGCCTGAAAAATCCATGGGAGGATAACAACATAAGTATCCACTAGGCATGCAATAGGGAAGAGTGTCATCACTAGGTTGTCATGAGTTACCTTGGTAAGTCTTATTAGGTTCTGACCCCCGACCCCCATATAAACACTAGTAGACCACACCAACCTTTTGAAAGGACAAGATTGGTGGAAGCCATTCCAGTCCCTTCTCTACTTACCTTGGACCTAAACAAGCACCGGAGTGTAAGAGACCTAACAATATTATCTTTATTAATTTTATCTAGCTACCCTTCCTAGTTCATTATTTTAAATTTTCACTTTATTACAAAACTCTCATTGGGTTACCTTGGTGATCACTTTGGGTACTAGTCCCCAATGAAAGCCACTCCCACAAGACTGCACCTAGGGATCCAAGCAATACCAAAGATCAAACCCGGAATCACAGGAAGGTAAGACACCAAAATACCATAGCAAGGCTTGAATCTCTTGTTAGAATAAGATAACATACGGGGAGTATCCCAAGAAGGCTAGGAAACACCATCTAGCTTCAAACTAATTCAAGGCTTGAAATCTTAAGCATGACTATACATTAAAGAATCCAAAAAAAACTCCCTTCCTAAGCCTCTATAATTCAAACACATAAAACCACACATCTGAGTATCCCCACAAATGAAGACAAGATCCAAAAGAAAAAGAAAGGTCTCATTATGCCAAATACAAAAGAGTTCATTCAAGTATACCAAAGAGACCATAATACACTTATACATCAGAAAGTTCTAATTCATCATTGATTCCATTAATCCATTGCCTAAATTTACTGACACTATAATTATTTATAAACATTGTAACCCATTCCTACAAAATTACTTTCATTATATTTGATCAATTGCATATTAAATGAAGATTATTCAAGTTCATAAAATGACATATGCATATAAATAATCCTAAGCAGAACTTAACCACATGGTTAATTAAAAATTAGAAATAACATCTCTATAAACCTAAGTATGTTTACTTTCTCAAGAATTAATCTAATTTCCACATGCAAATGGATATTTCACAAACTATTTTCTATACTCAATTCCATTTATCTAAAATATCTAATTTACTTCTTTATTCTATCTTATCGAAATAAGCTTCAATTCCAAATAATGGAAATAAACACATTTATCTAAATATTTGACCAACATCAAAATTCATATACAAGTGCATTTACATTAGCATATTATATATATACCTCATCTAAATATTTGTCCAACATCAATATACCTCTACAAATGAAATCTACATTAATAAAATAAAGAGTTGTTCTGAAAATATATATATATATATATATATATATATATATATATATATATATATATATATATATATATATATATATATATATATATATATATATATATATATATATATATTTAATCCCACATAAAAATCAACTAGAAATGTTAATTTTTATACTTTAAAATTAATGACAAACTATTATTTTTATATATATTGTAGCAGGCATTGAAATCGGTGCCATTTAGGGCTTACCACCATGGACCCCCCCATGGTGTTGGTGGAGATCGCACCACCGTGGCCAAGCCCACGATGGGTGGGTTCTCCCACCACTGTGGGTGCCACAGTGAGTGGGGGTTGTAGACACCTCAAAATGTCTCGTTAATTCTACACTAATTATTCGTCTATTTAATTAAGTAATTCTTTAATTATTTGATTAAACTAACTATTCCTTCTAATCATCGCCCTTCAATACTTTTAATTATTCTATTTCTATTCTCAAATCATTTTAATCAGTTAACCCTATCTCAATTATTAATTAAATATCAATTATTTAATTAATTATGACATTTTCCTTAGTTAAATAATCTTTATTATTTAATTAATTCTATCTCCTAAGTTTAAATAATTTAATTTAGATTATTTAAATTAATTAATTATTCCCCCAATTCCCCAAATTATAATTCCAATTAATTTCATCCAATTTCATTTCATATATCCCCAAATTTGAATTTCAGTTAATTTCATGTGCATTTCAACATTCGAATGACCAAATTCAAATCCAAATTGAAAATGAAAATCAAATTCAATTTCAAATTCCTACAACACATGCTAAAATCAGAACTGATTGATCAAATCAGTTAACTCGGTTAACTCATCAATCATCCTTTTTAACTCTCAATCACCTTTTTCTAACTAATCAATCTATTCAGTTCACTAATCAATCAAGTGAGTTGACTAATCCATCTATTCAGTTCACTCTTCAATCAATTCTGTTCACTAATCAATAAAATGAGTTAACAAATCAATCAATTGAGTTCATTGATCAATAAATTTCAGTTATCTCTCAATCAACACTTGAGTTCTATTTCTCACCCTCTTTGTATTGAAAATCTATAAATTCAACCTCTTTTCATCAACTCAAGCTAGCTTTTCTAGAAACACAATCTTCAATATTGTTTCTTATCTTATGCAGGAAATCAAGTGCAATATCTAAGAGACACCTACATCAACAACAATGGAGAAGAACAATGGAAGCCCAAGTGGAGAATAGGGAGTTTTAATTAGTTTAATCTTCTTATTTCCTTCATTTATTTCATTGAATTGTGTTTAGAATCAGTTTAATTAGTTAAGGATTCTTGTGATTCATCCTTTTAGTCTAATTAGCCTCAAAATTCTGATGATTAAAAGCATGATGACATTTGGTGAACCCGACATGAAACACTCTGACCTTTATTTTTTATTTTGACATGCTTTACAAATTCGTACGGACACAGGAAATTAGACATCACAATTATATACGCAAAAATTCGCAATTGCCCTGACATCATGTCGCAATTGATCAGATAGGATGTCACAATTTCTTAAACAGATCACAATTGCACTAAAAGATTGATAATTAAAAAAAATTATGTCATTTTTACATTATTTTGTATTGCGCATCTAACCCTAAAATTTTATTAAATTCTGGAAAATTTAATTTCTGCATATAAGATGTATCTAATCCAATGGCAGGAAAAGTGAGATTATGAATTTCAAGTGCAAGGAAGACAAATGGGAATAGGAGACAAAAAATGGTTTATCAAAGACTTCTAAAGGCTGAAAGGAAGGTCCGTGAGATCAAAGAAAGGGAGGAGATCAATCAGTATCATAGAACCATCCATCGCTTTTTAACCAAATACAATTTCTTTGATGAAATCGATGTGTTGGCTCACGTAGTGTGGAACAATTTCATTGCAAAATAACTCTTCTATCTTCTGTCTTGTTCTTCTATTTTCTGTTAAAAGTTCAAAAAATAAAAATAAAAATTAAAAAAAAAAACCAAAAAAAAAACAAAAGTCGCAATTGCTATCATATCATGTCGCAATTGATCAGTCATCATGTCACAATTTATTACATAGTAATTCACAATTGATGGTTTATCATGTCGAATTTGATTAGTAGGTTAGTCACATTTGATAGATTTAGTTTTTCACTTTCTGTTTTATTACAGTTCTGGTTTTTACCAGAATACCTCTCTGTCTATGAAAAGACAAAACTCTGTAACCTGAAAATTAGGCTGGATATCCCACCATGTGTTGACTAACATTATTATTTTTCTGCAAGGGTAGCTTAGAAATACTTCTTTTTTGGTGCTTTAATAAAGAACAAAACAACTTTCATCATTGCTATGTTGGTTAAAATGAACACCATGTCTGTGTGGAGAAACATCTCCACTTAGAATAGAAAATCATTGCAATGAAGGGATAAAAAAGAGCTTTGTTTTTTGTGTCTTCGAAGGGATAGGTATTATGCTCCCCCCTTCAATGGGTGATCATAAAACCAGACTCTCTTCTTTCATGCTTTCCTTTATTTTATGCAATTAAATCCTTTAGAAGGCCTGCCCTCCCGATTTTCCCTTAGGGTGCCATTAAGGCCGGTGAGAGGGGAACAACCTAAGTGGCCAACGACTAAAGAAAAGTAATCCAAGCCACTATAATCAAATACATATGTGATGAAAATCTCGTGCGACAAGTGTTACATGCCATCACAATGACGTTATGCCTCCCTCAGTGCCTATAAAGTACGTTAAAATCTGTAGAGTGTAACCTCTACAGACTGGGAGACCTCCCTCAATGGAGTGTAAAATGCTATTGATCATGACCACTCAAACGGAACCCTGTCTAAACACCATATAAATTAGAAGCCAAGCCGAGTCAGTAACCAGACACTTGTTTTATCACAGTGCAAGGGTGGGGAAGAATCTACCCCCAAGACACTCACCATAAATCTCCCAGAATAACGGACCAATTGAGGAGCAATCTTCTTTGATGTAATTTCCAAAAAAAGGCAAAAAAATGGGCACACCCTAGGGTGTGACACAACTATTTGAGCTGACGGAGTATCAAGATGTGGGTTGTGATAATACTTGTGACCTTTTGGCGTTAGGAGAGTCTATCTGATATCGAATTGCCAAAATACAATGAAAACAAAATGGGGTCTTGAAAAAGATTCCAACATTCTTGGAAATATGAAAATCTCCTAAACAATTTCTATATTCATGGTTTTATTCATTTTGATGTGACTGCTGTGCTCTTTGCTATACTTCAACAAATTCAAAACATTACAAGATTCAAATCAAAACAAAGTCAAAAGTTTCAGTGTTCAACAAGATCAAAACCTCAACAAGAAAAACAAGTGCCAACAACAAAACCAACGTCATAACCAAACCTTTTTGCACAAATTCAAAGATGATGAAAATGTTACTTTCAAGTGATCATAGGTCCTAGGTATTCAATTCATGTAGAAGTCCCATTAGAATCATCACACAAAGTCCTCACACAAGTCATTTCACTAAAGTACCTTAAGATTAGTGTCGCATCAGATTATAGGAATCATACCTAAGTCCATGGGTATTAGAGGAGATGGAGAATTCCCATTTGAACAACGAAATCTTGGACCAAACACTGACCAATTATAAATAATTGATGGTTTAGATAACCTCACTTGGGAATTAAGAATCAATCGTGCCCAATATGATATAGTTGAGGCCATCATAGATGATGAAATTTGAAAGTCTGTTCACCTTAATGAGAAACTAAAGAAAAAGATACAAAGAGCAACTCAAAAAGAAGCCATTAGACAATTGGTAGAGAAAACCATAGCAACTTTCCTCAAACCGTGTTAGGAATTCCCACACATTGCTAGAGAAAATGTAGATAGGAATTTGGAATTCATCAAAGCAATAGACATTAAACTAGCTCAATCACAAAAACTAGATTGCAATGATAAGAAATCCTAAAAACATTCAATAGAGAAATGAAGACAAGATAATCAAACCAAATGCAAACCATTACAAACGCGAATATCTCCTCCATAATTCTCCATTGTCCTTCTTTCTCCTTCAAATTACTTTGTTTGTGGATCTCACCTACAAGTGCAAAAGCATAGTATGAAAGCAAGATTGACAAGATGAAATGGCAGCGTAAGGATACTAGAAGCGTGATTGATTCTCCTTTTTTGAAGAAAA
Source organism: Cryptomeria japonica (assembly GCF_030272615.1). Lineage (NCBI taxonomy): Eukaryota > Viridiplantae > Streptophyta > Pinopsida > Cupressales > Cupressaceae > Cryptomeria > Cryptomeria japonica. Next base: position 553,878,525 of record NC_081413.1, read on the forward strand.
TCATCCAATTTATAGACAAATTGGAGAGATGACAAGATTAGCATGAAGAGATTTGAAAGGAAATTTCAAATCAAGAATGACAAATATGACAAATTATGACAAAATTGACACTTTCTATGCAAGATTGATTGATTGACAAATTATGACAAATTGACATGCAAGATTGATTGATTGAAAAATTATGACAAATTAACAAAATTGAAATGCCATTCCCATGAAATTAGGAGAAATATTAGAAAAATTGAAGAAAATAGGAGAAATAGAAAATTAGGAATTAGGAGCAATTAATAAATAAGGTTAGAAATGATGAATTGGAAATTAGGAAATTAGAAATTGATGAAATTAGAAAATTAGGTGAATTAATTAATAATTTTTCATTCATTAATTAATTCACAAAAAGAGGGGGAATTAATTAGCCAATTAAATAAATATTTAATTGTGACAAGAAGACTTAGGATAAATAAATAAATTATTTAACCTAGAGGGAAAATGACAATCAAGATTAAATGAATAAATCATAAAATCCTAGAAATAAGAGGACAAGGAATTAAGTCAAGACAACAAGAAATTAATGTCGATTCGATCATGATTTTGATTGACAAAGGACCAATGCTGATAAACGATTGAGATTGGTTGACAAATTGACCAAGATTGATAAAGAGACCAAATTGATAGGCGCCAATTGACGAGGAACAATGACTAATTGATCCAAATTGACACGATTGAAAAGGACAACGATCGATGACGAATCGATTGCAAAATGACAAGATTGACCAGTTGATAAGGATCAATGACAAATCGATCACAAAATGATGAGATTAACAAGAGGACAAGGATCGATGACGAATCGATCGTAAGATGACAAGATTGACAAGAGGACAAAACCCTAATTCCATCTTCGATTAGGATTGACGATGTCCAAAATGATGATAAATGAGCACGCACATTGATGTGACAGGATAAGATTGACCAAAATCATAACTGAAGATTTTTATCGACAAGACCAAATTCGAAAGCGAGAAAAATGAGGAATGCAGAAGAAGGACTCAATGCTCGCAAATGATAAAGACCAAGTGTGCAACATAGAAGAAATGTTAATGCAACGCAAAAACCCTAAAATAAGGCAATGCGCAAATGTTAAAGTATGACTCCGCAAGCATTGACCATTTTTAGACGTCTGCATTTTGCCCCTCTTTGAGACAATGCAACTTTAAGCGTTGTTTCAAAGAACAATAATGAAAATGCCCCAGACAATAACAATGACATATGCATGCCCCCTCGAGGAATTGGCCGGAAACATCTAGAAAAGAGGCCAATTAATTGATAAGAATAATAGAAAATGATAGGTTTGAACAGATCAACAATTGAAGGTCAGATGCACAAATTACAAGCAATAGAAGGCACAAAAGACCATGACCAGCATAAGATGGAGAGCATGCACGTCCATCTAGGCACTGACAAAGATCTATAAATGAGACAAGGAGAAGGAAAAGAGTTCATTTGCACTAGCCAAAGTGGAGGAATTGTTGCTCTGGAAAAAAGACCCTTGCATAGAGATGGCGAACATTCCAATGGCAGATCACCTTGAGGAACGTGTACGCACCTACAGATGATCGGACGACGCGGGAGCAGCGGTATGTATCTCAAAAACCCATATTGTCAATTTTGTGAAGTTTTCTTGATTGCGGGATATTGTGAGGCCCACAGGGAATGGAAAAATGGACATCTGCGCCTATGTAGGGTACACAGGCATAGCTTGATGCTGCACAGGTGCAGGACATGGTACACAGGCGCAATTGTGCAATGAAAGCACCAATTTGATAGAAAACAGCACGCGAATGATCCCGAAAAGAGGGATAAGGGTAGGATAGGTCAAAATAGATAAGAAAAACCCTGATTGGTGCATGAAACAAGGAAAATGCAACCCTTAGGAGAAAACCCTAAAACTGACAAAGTGTGCCCCAATTGTGATGCAGAGTTGACAGTATCCATTGATTACATGGGAGAACAAACCCGACTGCTTCATGTTGTGAAATAGACTCAGGAGTACGGACAGAGATACATTAGTAGGACTTGGATTATGCTATATTACATTCATGCCCAAGATTAGGGCAAACATAGGACTACTGACCGCATTGGCAGAGCGATGGCATTCAGAGACTTCCTCTTTCCATCTGCCAACTGGAGAGGCAACTGTGACACTAGAGGATGTGTGGCGTATCCTCCGCATTCTGATTCATGGGGAGATGATAGTATATGACCCAACAATAGGGAGAGACTCATTGTGCAGATTATTTGAGTGCGATGCAGATGACCTTGATATCATAGAGAGGGAGATCCACTGGGAGACCATGGTAGTAGAGTACGATCAACGATATGTGGTGATAGTCGTGGTTATAGAATGCCTATTAGCAGAGGATAGATGAGGATAAAGAGGAGGATGAGGGAGATGATAAGGATGGAGGGGATGATGAGGACGGAGGGGATGATGAGGATGAGCCAGATCCAGCTGATCAGGAGTCACTGTAGGATGTACCCATAGGGCAGGAGATAGCGAGCATAGAGGAGATGCAGACATGTAGGGCCACCATAGCGAGTCAGCATGATCACATTGCGACATTAGAGAGACAGAATGCTATCTTGAGGATAGAGCAGGATCGGTTTAGAGAAGAGATAGCCAGACTGACAGCGGCTCGAGATACAGTGATAGCCCAGGCACATCAAGCAGGGCAGAGAGTGACCGAGTATATTGGGTCGATTAGGGACGCCAGTGTACGTGAGATGGCACAGATGTTGGTAGAGATCAGAGATGAGATACGCCATTGGAGGACCCTATATGAGAGTGCAGTTCCACCAAAGTAGAGAGCAATGTCATATCGGTCACGATCGAGGACAGAGAGCAGGCCACGCTCTCGGAGGTCAATGAGTAGCATGGGGGTGAGTGGACCTATGAGACCACCACAGCTAGGACTAGGGGCAGGAGGGACATCATCTTTGAGACATTGCAGGGATGAGGAGGATAGAGGGAGCACCCAGTGACAGAGGCACGTGCTCCTTATGACAGAGACATATGTAGTGTGACATTATGTACGCAGCCTGCGAGCCATACTTAGGACAGACAGTCCAATTTTGTACTCTGATATTGTTTTGATATATGATATGATATGCAACTATATGATGGGATGCAATGTGTTATGGCTTATGGTTACTTTCCATATATGAATGGCTTATGCACTATTTATGTACCATTGTGGAACATGTATGAATATATTTTTATGTGTTTTTGATGCATTTATAATATGAAATGGATAAAATGCTTGATATGGGCTTGATATAATGCAAAGGCACTAACCAATGAATGCAGGATGTAGCTTATGTTTTTGGAGATCGGAGAACTAGACCAAACTGACTGCCCAAATTGATGGAAGAAATGTTAGTAAGAAGAAATTAGATAGAGGATAGTTAGAGACGAAGAAAAACTTGCTTTCACCAATGCACAGAAGTAGGTGAGAACCTTTATTTAATGTAGCAAAGCGGATGCAGAGCATCATGGCATTGAAGACCAGAGCTGAAACACAACCTCTATTGCAAAAGACAGACACATCGCACACAAGGAATGAGTGAATCATCCTAGGGTGGATACATCAAGGGTCGAGGTATGTGCGGCGTTCGTAGAGCAAATGTACTTATCACAGACACCCAATGATATAGTTGCCCCAGTTTGTGACAAACATTCCACAAACAACAAACACAACAAAAAAAACAAAAGGGACCATGAACCATCCTGGTCACTCTAAATCACTCAGTGACATCCTCGAGCAACATAGGAACATGATCGAAGCCAAAGATAAATCAGTAAAGAGATAAGATGCACAAATTCAACCAAGTCAAACAAACATTCTGATCGTCATTGTCAAAAGTGGAACACAAGAATGATTATGTTGTCTGGTTCTAGGGAATGCGGTACCTCGTCTAAGACAGGACACAGTCTGGTTTCGAGTATACCACACCCTGTATAAGACCCATGATAATAAGGACAAGGATAAATGATATTGATGTTGATTGATTGATATCACAATTTTAATCAGTTTGAATGTCTGGTTTGATTGAAAAGTTCATCTGTTAATGCGTGATTTCAGGAAAGCGCAGTGTTGTAACATGTTATCTGTTTGTTGTCTACACAAATGTTTGACCTATTATCGTTGGATGTATGCTCAGTGATCTGTCTATGCATAGAGGGTACCATTTATTGACAAAATGCAAAATGCCAAAGAAATTGTTTTTGGATTTTGATGTTTTTGAAATTTTTTTGTTCGTTTTTCAGGACTTTATTTGATTTTTTTGGATTTTTTTCAGGACAGTATATGATTTTTTTGGATTTTTTCAGGACTTTATTTGATTTTTTTGGATTTTTTCAGGACATGATTTGATTTTTTTGGATTATTTCAGGACATTATTTGATTTTTTTAGATTATTTCAGGACTTTATTTGATTTTTTTGGATTATTTCAGGACTTTATTTGATTTTTATGGATTATTTCAGGACTTTATTTGATTTTTTTGGATTATTTTAGGACTTTATTTGATTTGAAAGCTCCAGTAATTGATCATGACAAGAGGTGCGCACCCAATGAACATTTGAAAAATATATACAGTGACCAGGACCGAAACATATGCACAAGGACTGGGAACCTGAGTATGCAAGACAAGGATGTTGACCAATCACAGGCCTGGAATAGAACATTGGGTCAAGGCAAGGATAAGCATGATAAACCTGCGGGGGGAAAGTATAGCTAGGGGTCATGATAGATGACAGAGCAATAGTCTTTTACACATGGTGCCTGTTTGCCAGGTTTTAACCATGGTACTTGCCCAAAGCGCCTGTTTGCCAGGTTTTCACTAGAGGGCGAATTATTTTTCTTTACTTTTGTTCTTTTCAATTTTTCACTTTTTATTTGATTTTTTTCTTTCACTTTTTGATTTTTTTGTATTTTTTGATTTTTTTGATTTTTTTGTATTTTTGCAGGATCTTATTTGAAGAACTGCTGACAGAAAACTATGTCCAGTACTTTCGAAGGTGCATGCTATTTACAGGATCTGACAAAGGTTCACCTTCTAGGGTTGCAAGCTGATATGCCCCCGAGCCATAGGCTGCAGTAACTATGAAAGGCCCAACCCAATTAGGTTCAAACTTACCTTTGATGATATCAGTAGATTGTGCATTCTTCGGGTTCGCCTTTAAGACCAAATCTCCCACTTTGAAGTGTCACCCTTTGACCTTCTTATTATAAGAGCGACGGAGACGGTTTTGATATGCCTGCAAATGTGTCAGGGCTGTTTGATGTTTCTCATCTAACATCTCAAGCTGATGCAATTGAGAGACTCTGTGCGTCTCATCATCAATCAAATTTTGTAGGGAAACATGCAAAGAAGGGATTTCCACCTCCAAAGGTAAAATGGCTTCCGCACCATACACCAAGGAATACGGTGTTGCACCAGTAGGTGTGCAGATAGAAGTATGATAAGCCCATAGTGTTGGATTCAACTGTACATGCCAATCTCGACCAACGTCATTGACAACCTTTTTTAGGATCTTAATGATGGTTTTATTTGATGCTTCGGCTTGACCATTACTTTGTGGATAATAAGGACTGGAGAAACGGTGTTGGATGTGAAACTTTTCACAGAGTTCCTTGACATCTTTATTCTTGAATGGACGGCCATTATCTGTGACTATTGCAAGAGGAACCCCATATCTGCATATGATATAATTCAGTAGAAACTTTTAAATTTGGACACCCATGATATAGGTCATGGGGATAGCCTCGATCCATTTTGTAAAGTATTATGTGGCCGTGATGATGAATTTGTGTCCATTTGTAGATGTCAGGTGAATCTTGCCAATAAGATCCAATCCCCATTGAGAAAAGGGCCACGGGGTTATGATAGAGTGAAGTTCTTGGGCTGGTGCATGAATGTAATTTTCGTGTATTTGACATTTGTAGCATTTCTTGACAAAATCATGAACATCCTTTTCCATAGTGGGCCAATAATACCCAGCACGAATCAACTTTTTAGCTAGACTCAAACCATTGAAATGGCCCCCGCATATACCATCATGAACCTCTGTAAAGCTGTTTGTGCCTCATCAGAATCCAAACACCTGAGGAGGGTGTGGTCAAAGGAACGACGGTAAAGGGTGTCTGCGATGATGACATATTTGGCTGTCTGGAGGATGAAGGCTCGGCGTTGGTTAGAGGAAAGGTTAGGTGGTAAGGTTTGGGATTTCAAATATTGATAGATGTCATTGTACCATGGGGAATTAGGACCAACAAGAACACACATCACATCTACTGTCAGAATTTCAAAAGAAGGGATAAGCAATTGTTCGACCAAAAATTCACATCTATCCATATTGTGGGGCATATTTAACATGGAAGCAATAGTTGCCATAACATCTGTTGACTTGTTTTGAATTCTTGGAACTTGACTAAAATGGATAGCCGTAAATTTTGTCTTGAAGAAATCCACCATATGCTTGTAGGGAATAATCTTTTCATCTTTCATTTCATAGTCATCATTCACTTGACGGATGACTAACTGGGAATCTCCATAGACTTGCAAATGTGTGATGTTCCAGTGGATCGCTACTCGGAGTCCTGTGACCAGAGCTTCGTATTCTACAATATTATTGGTGCAATGGAAAGTTATTCTGTAGGATTTGGGAATAGCATCACCTTGAGGGGTGACAAATAATATACCTACTCCGGACCCAAATTTGGTATGGGATCCATCAAAATATAACTTCCATTCATTAGAAGATGTGAGAGCAAAGACTGATTCATCTGGAAAATCTGTCAACATTGGATGATCATCATGAATAGGTGCCTCTGCAAGTTGATCCACTATGATTTGTCCTTTTATTGCCTTTCTCTCAATGTACTCAATATCAAACTCACTGAGGATCATAACCCACTTTGCTAGGCGACCTATCAAAGCTGCCCCACTAAGCAAGTATTTCAAGGGATCAATTTTTGCAACTAACAATGTCTGATGATTTAACATATAGTGTCGAAGCTTCTGTGTTGCAAATACCACTGCTAAACATGCCCGTTCAATAGTTGAATAATTCAGTTCATAGCCCACTAGTGTCCGACTGATATAATAAATAGCCCGTTCTTTGCCTTTCTCATCCTATTGGGCTAAGAGAACTCCCAGTGCCATTTCAGTTGCAGAAATATACAATATGAATGGCTTCCCTTCTATAGGAGGCATTAGAATAGGTGGCGACAGCAGATAATCCTTGAGAGTTTGAAATGCTGATTGACATTGCTTGGTCCATTTAAAAGTGACACCTTTATGCAATAAATGCTAGAAGGGATGACATTTGTCTACCAATTGAGCTATAAACCGGTGGATTGATTGTAACTTTCCTTGCAGACTTCTTAGTTGATGAAGATTTGAAGGAGGAGGCATATCCATTATTGCTTTAACTTTTTCAGGGTCTACTTCGATGCCTCTGTGAGAAACAATGTACCCTAATAATTTGCCGGCTGTGACACCAAAGACACATTTCTTTGGGTTGAGTCTGAGCTTGTAGGTTTCCATTCAATCAAAGATTAGGCCAAGGATGGATAGATGACTATCTCTTGTGATAGATTTGCATAATAGGTCATCAACATAGTCTTCCATCAAAGTATGCATAAAATCATGGAAAATTATCATCATAGCTCTTTGATATGTTGCGCCAACATTTTTAAGACCAAAAGGCATCACATTCCAGTAGTAGGTACCCCAAGCACATGTGAATGCAGTCTTATGTTGATCTTCAGGAGCAATGTGAATTTGACTATATCCAGAAAAACCATCCATCAATGATAGCATCTCATATCCGGCAGTCATGTCAACTATGATGTCTATATTTAGTAGTGGAAAGTCATCTTTAGGGCATGCTTTATTAAGATCCCTAAAATCCATACAGATTCTGATGCCCCTAGTTACTTTGCTAATTGGTACCAAATTTGAAATCCAATCTGCATAATCAATTGGTCTGATAAAGCCCACATCTAATAATTTTTTTAGTTCTACCTTGACCAAGAGAGCCACCTGGGGATGCATCTTTCTGAGTTTCTGTTTGATGGGCTTGGCATTTGATTTTAATGGCAAGTGATGGAGGACTAATTCTGGATCAAGGCCAGGCATATCTGCATAGGACCATGCAAAGTTGATCTTCTTCTCAAGAAAGAAATTGACAAACTCTATTCTTTCTTGTTTTGATATAGAAGCAGCAAAACAAATGACCTTAGGGTTGTCAGGTGTACCCAAATTTATCTCTTCGGTCATTTCCACAAGCAATGTTGATTTATCCTGACTTGACGAGGGTATGTCCAATCTTCCACCTTTGGGCACCTTAGAGAGGTTTTCACCCATAGGTAGGTCTTTTATTTTTACTTTTTCATGATCAGAGAGTGCCTTACAGTTTTCACTCAAAGACCTATTCTTTTGATTTTTTACATTTTCTTTTTCATTTTTATGACTAGAAGATGGAGTTGACTCCCCAAAATATGCTGTAGAATCTAGATCAATAGTAAATCCTACCTTATGATCACCTTGTGGTATGCCTTCTCGTAGTCCAAGAAATTCGGCAATTGCTTCATCATTTTGAAAACAATCTAATGTGAGTGGTTCTTGTTGGTCATGTTGGATAAGCTGAGGATAGACAAGGGGCATGTCATCATCGGGTTGAAGGAGAGAGAGGGCCAAGATGGTAAAGATGTAAACGTTTGTGGTATCATTGTCTAAACTGCTCATATCTGATTCGGAGCTTGGGTCCCAGAATGACTCCATCCAAGCATTAGGACATGTTTTGGGAGGGGGATTTATTTCATGTTTGTCTTCCATGGGCAAATCATCAGGGTCAAGGAAAATATCTTTGAGAGCATAAGAGCTAGAAGAAAAGGAACTCCATTCCCATTCATTGGAATCAGTTTCGGGTTGGGTATCCTCAAGTGTTGTTTCATCATCAGAGTCATGCCCTTTTCCACATGTGGTCACTTTGGTAGATGAGGGTCCAATTCGCAATGGTACAAAACCTAACCCTAAAGTTGGAGGTCGCATCTTGGGTATAATAGGTTCTAGCCTTCCTTTCTTATCAGGGCCCAAGCCACTGCAGCCATCATATCCCTTTTTTTGTAGCATAGTAAACCCTTTGCCATACTGCTCCACTAGCAACCTGACAGGTGGTGTCTCAGTTGGATCCTTATAAAGCCAATCTATGGCATCATCATCCAAAGTTTCTTTGTCAAGTTCACCCCATCTTGTAAATGTAGTGGGGGGCTGATATTGAATGACTATCTTAGGTTCCTTTTGCAACAAATGTGGTTTGCCATGTGATTTTGGAGATATTGGTAAATTCCCAATGAGGAATGTTTGAGCCATTGAATACTCTCCGCATCCTTGGTCCCGTATCTTCAATTTTCCTTTGATAGCATCTAACAATTCATTAGGATCCACATAATTATGTGAGTGGGCCTCCCTATTGACTGGGACTTGTTGCTTCAGGGAATCCTTTAGATTAGCACAAAATTGAAATGGATTATGATCTCCGAGAATTGTTATCTCAGTCCCATTGTAAGGATATTTTAAACACTGATGATAAGTAGATGGAACTACTTTCATTGTGTGGATCCATGGATGACCAAGAATCATATTGTAAGGGAGGTCAAGGTCTAGGACCTATAGGAAAGTGTTTTCTGTCACTGGACCGACTCGGATAGGCAATGAAATTATCCCTTTAGATGGGCACTCAGCATCATCATATGCTTTGATTGTAATTCTTTTGGAAGAATCAATGTCATTTTCTGTATAACCAAGACCAATGACTACCCTCAAGGTACAGATGTTAAGAACTGCTCCGCCATCTATCAAGACTCGTCAGATTTTGCAATTATGGACAAAGACTTCGAGATGTAAAGGATCATTATGAGGGAGCTTATCAGGAGAAATATCATTATCAGAAAAGGCGACGTGTTGGGAAATAGCTAAATGTCCAATTCAGGCTTGAAACTGGTCAACATCAAAGTCTGTCGGGATAGTGGACTCAATTAAAGCTTTATCTAGGACTGCATGATGCATAGGGGACATTTTCAATAACTCAAGAATTGATATTTGTGCAGGTGTCTTCCCCAGATGATCTAGGAGATTATACTGACTCATAGGAGTTGATTTGGGAGGAATTGCAGGAGCTCCTTTCAGGACTATTTTGGATCGATGAGTGGTGACTGCGCAAGAAGGATCTTGTCCCTTTATTCTTATGGTGGAAACATACTCATTTGATGCTCGAAAACAATTGATGACATTGTTATAACCATTATTTGCATAATTAAGATTTGTTGTTTGGGTAGAGTTTGAAGAAGATTCTTTACCCTTATCATGATCAAGCAAAGGAGTTTCAAAAATTGTATGATCAGTGTTAGAGGTCGCATTGGGCAGGTCTACCTCAATTACTCCTTGATCTAACAATTCTTGAATCATATGTTTCAATTGAAAACACGATGCAGTTTTATGTCCTTTTGACCGATGGTATTCACAATATGCATTATCATTCCACCAATGCGGCTTTACCAACGGTTCTGCCTCGACATCTGGTAACTTGATAAACTTTGCTTGTATTAATTGTTTCATTACTGACTCAATAGGCTCTCCCAAGGGTTTAAACTGTCGAGGAGGCCCATCCCTTGATCAGAAAGTTTTTCGTTGCTGGTTTTGTTGCTGACCTTGTTGTTGATTATATTGTTGAGTATATTGTTGGCATTACAGCTGTTGAGTAACATTGCTTGTCGGTGTTTGATTTTGTTCCATAGCCGACATATTAGGAGCACTCAATTTCTTTATTGTGAACGTGGGTTGGTTTGCATTCACTGCTCTTGCGTCAACAACTCCATCATTAGTGACATTCTTGTTTTTGTACCAAAATCTATTTTTGTCTCCTGAATTATTTGTGTTGTCACTGTCTTTGTTGAGCTTAATGATTCCCTTAGCTACAAGAGCAGTTTCAATGTTCATCCCTTTCTTAATGAGTTTCTCAATGGTACTGGGACTTTTCAATTTGAGTTCATACATCATTTTTGGAACCAAATTTTGAATAAATAAGTTCACTTGTTGTTCTTCAGGTATATCTAGGGAAGAACGACTATACAAGCTTCGCCATCATTGCAAGAAAGTCACTAATGGTTCACCTTGCTTTTTCTTGGTGTTGCATAAATCTGACATGGTCACTTCACTATCAATGTTGAATGTGAAGTGGGATATAAACTTTTGAGCCAATTCCGACCAAGTCTTTATATTCCCTGGCAAATGCGAATACCAATCCATGGCTTGTCTTGTGAGACTTCATGCGAATAAGCACATTAAATATGTTTCCTCATAACTCACTTCAGTACATGCTATGAAAAATGCTCGAATATGGTCTTTTGGATTGCCATTCCCTTTATATTTCTCAAAATTAGGTGCCTCAAAATTCTTAGGGAAGGGAGGCATGTACAAGCTCTTGTCAAATGGATTAGGACATAAATCTTGATCTGTGTACAATTTATTTGTTCCTTTGGTTTCCAATGCATCGACTTGTCGTTGCAACTTCTCAAGATGTTGTGCAAATGTGTCAGGTATCGAAGATTTTGGAGGTTCATCATTCACTCTTGGGTGTACTCTTTGTCAATACATCCTGCTCTCCATTGGCTGTTGATGCTCATAAATTGTTGTCTTTGGTGTCTCTGGCATATAAAGTTCTTGATACAGCTCTTGTTGTTGTGGTTGTGTCGTGCCTTGACATTGACCCTGTTGTTGTGCTTCTTGTGGTGGAATCATGATTGGTAGCCTTGGTTGATATTGCAATTGAGGGTGTTGTTGATATTGCACGGACATCAATTGTGGTTGTGAAGTATGATAATTTGTTTGTCTTGGTACATATTGAGGCACATGTTGTTGTTGATGCTGACAAATTGAAATTTGCTAACTTTGTGCCAATTGTTGTTGTCTTGATGTAAATCCCATCATTTGCAAAAAACTTTGTTTGGGAGGTTTTTGTTGTTTCTCCTTGAGATGGGGTATGGCACTTGCATTGACTTGCTGTGTTGTTTGTCCAATCCATTTTGGTGGTTGCAAGTTCGAATTAACTTGTAATGGTGTAGAAGATGTTACAACATGTTGTTGAATGCGATATTGTTGTTGTTGTGCATTGCTTGTTTGCGCATTCGATTATGCCTTTTGTGCATTCCTCAATTGTTGCAAGATTTGTTGTTGGTGCACACCACTATTTGTGGATTTTTGTGTTGCCACTATCAAAGGATTTGTCACAATATTTTGCATAACAGGTACTTGAGTATTTGCCAAACATATTGAACTTGATGGGACATATAAACTTTGTTGCATTGTAGGATTTTTTTGAACATTCGTAAGATCAGGCATTCCAGTCGTAAAGCTTTCTTGCATCTTAGATTTTGATCCACTTGTAATTATTCGAGAAATCATTTTTTGTTGAGGGACACCTGTCAATATTTGTGTGGCCATTATTTGATCTTGTGTTATAGGTGTTGTATTAAATAATGGATTGTTTATTGTTTCGAATGGTGCCTTTTGAGGAATAGTCACTGTCAATGTTTTTGAAGCACGTTTACTCATCAAGGTGTGTTGAGGTTCTTGTTGCACATTTTCTTTGTTTGGATGTGGAGAGAAACTCAACACCTCACTGCCTTGTTGTTTTTGCACATCAATTTTCTCACTTGAGGAGGTCACATTACTCATCATGTCAAGATATTTTTGTGGGAACATCTTAAAGACCTTGTTCAAGAATTTATCCATCTTTTTTGTCAACTTCAGATCTTTAAGGAACATATCAACATCATCGGAAGCATTAGAATCTGATGAAGAATCTGGTAAAACATTTGGATTTATTTCTTGTTGAACGCCTTGATCTGAACCAAATCCTTGTGAAAGAGTTTGTTCCTCATGTAATGTTTGAATTTCATGTTGCAGGTTCGGTTGATTCCAGTCGAAAGGTGCATTTTCTCTTGGTGTTGGTGGAACACTCCCATATCCCAGTTTCATGGGTACAAACAATGGCTCATATAATGGAGGTGGTCCAAGTTGAACCTTTCCATATTATGGTAATGATGTGTTTGACAAAACTTCAACTTGTAATGTTTGAGTAGGTTGAAACTGTGAGTTTGATACATTGTCAATGGGTTGATATGTTGGTTCGCCCATCTTCTTAGATTTTGACCTTGTTTCAACAGGCATGTCAATATGCAAATGCAATATTTTTGGAATTTTTCAAGGATGATGTATGATATACGACTAAATGCAAACTAAATAGATGAAAATGCAATCTATGGCAAGAATGCAACCTATGTTTTTTGTTGTTTTTCAAGATTTTGACAAACTTTTTGGAATGCAAACCTAAAGACTCAACCTTGGGAAGTTGAAATGAAGTCAAGACCTTAAAGGACAAAGGACCAAATGACAATAGGACAAATTGACAATGTCTCACCTATATGCTTGGATACTAAGCTAGGTTTGACAAAAATGATATTAATGAAAAGACAAAAATTTAGACAAGATCAAGACTTCCTAACAACAACTTAGGGTATCATCCAAAGTGTTTGATTTTTTAAGTTTGACAAACCCAATTTTTGAGACTAAATGCAAGAAGGCAATGATTATGACAATGACTTAGGATATGACAATGAAATGCAAACTTAATGAAATGATTTTAAACCTAAGTGCAAAATGAGGACACTTGCAATGAAAAGGACTAAATTGAAGGGAGGTGACAATATGCCCTAGGACCTAAGTTGGACTATGCAAAACCTAGCCTAAAGTGACATGAATTTTGAAACAAAGACATTCAATGTTTTGACAAGCCATGTTCAAATGTTGGATGAATACTTGGACGAATTTGGACCTTTGTTTGGATTGTGTTTTGAGTTGAAGGTTGTTGATTTTGAAAATCCAAGTTGATTATGAGCACTTTTGAGAGTTTGTTTAACCTTTGACAATCACGGAAGACAAAATGTTTGTTTGACTTTGACTCAAGACAATCAAGCACATTTACAACAAATCCTATGGCTGGCAAGGGTAATATCTATTGAATCCTCTACTCGAAATACAACACTTAGCCAGATAGCTAGATGCTTGGTAGCACTGGCTCCCCCTTATAGTGCACTCACTTCTCGGGCATACCAAGCTTCAAGTTCAAGGGGCATCACTTCCCAAGAACTTGCTATCTCTAACTAAGGAGTACATGAGAGGTGTCCTCAGCATGCATGTATCACAATGCCTGAGCCAACAGATAGAAGGATTTTGGCCTCTAAAAATAAGAGATTCTATTAAGGGCATCCGTTCAGGTGGGTATTGATCTGGCGAATAAATTGTCGCAATATCATTCCAGCACCCATTGTCTACAACTTTTGTTGCATCCATAGTTATTTAGAGTGGTTCGGAAGAGCTTGGCTTTAGCTCGTCACCACTTTGGGTCGTTCCCTCTCACCAATGCCTGTGCGAAGTGCCAGGAAAATCAGGGGGTAGGCCCAATTATAAGGGTTAAAACATGCAATCAAGCTAAAAACAAACAAAGCATGCATGGTGTTCATTAACCTTTAAGAAATTAAATGTGCAACTACTTTAAAAAAATGCAAGCACGATGTTTTAGTGAAAGTCTTTGACCGCGTCCTGCATAAGATTTGTTAGTAGTTGTATTTTTTTAGTCTTTGTCACACATAACGCCAAGATGCTGCATAAAGAATTAGTACCAAAGAAAAACCAAAATATAAGAACAGAATGAAAACAAAGTAATTTGCAAGTAAAAACATTGTTTTCACCTCTGTTTCTGGCCTTACACAAGCGTAGAATGCCTAAACATAGGCACAGAACCCATCAACACAGGCGCAAATCCCTTTGACACAGGCACAAAACTCTTTGACACAAGCACAAAACCCATCTACACAGGCACAAAACTCTTTGACATAGGCACAAAACTCTTTGACACAGGCACAAAACTCTTTGACACAGGCACAAAACCCATCTACACAGGCACAAAACTCTTTGACACAGGCACACAACTCTTTAACACAGGCATAGAAGTCTTTGACACAGGCACAAAACTCTTTGACACAGGCACAAAACTCTTTGACATAGGCGCAAAAGTCTTTGACACAGGCACAGAAGTGTCCAGAAAGCCCTGAGTTGCCCTATTTCTTGGGTTTTTCACCTGCAAATTAGCTCAAAAGCACTCAAAAACATGGTTAGAGGGGTTAGTTCACGTCGAGTTCACCAGAAAATGTAGATAGGAATTTGGAATTCATCAAAGCAATAAACATTAAACTAGCTCAATCACAAAAACTAGATTGCAATGATAAGAAATCCTAAAAACATTCAATAGAGAAATGAAGACAAGATAATCAAACCAAATGCAAACCATTACAAACACAAATATCTCCTCCATAATTCTCCATTGTCCTTCTTTCTCCTTCAAATTACTTTGTTTGTGGATCTCACCTACAAGTGCAAAAGCATAGTATGAAAGCAAGATTGACAAGATGAAATGGCAGCCTAAGGATACTAGAAGCATGATTGATTCTCCTTTTTTGAAGAAAATCATCCAATTTATAGACAAATTGGAGAGATGACAAGATTAGCATGAAGAGATTTGAAAGGAAATTTCAAATCAAGAATGACAAATATGACAAATTATGACAAAATTGACACTTTCTATGCAAGATTGATTGATTGACAAATTATGACAAATTGACATGCAAGATTGATTGATTGACAAATTATGACAAATTAACAAAATTGAAATGCCATTCCCATGAAATTAGGAGAAATATTAGAAAAATTGAAGAAAATAGGAGAAATAGAAAATTAGGAATTAGGAGCAATTAATAAATAAGGTTAGAAATGATGAATTGGAAATTAGGAAATTAGAAATTGATGAAATTAGAAAATTAGGTGAATTAATTAATAATTTTTCATTCATTAATTAATTCACAAAAAGAGGGGGAATTAATTAGCCAATTAAATAAATATTTAATTGTGACAAGAAGAATTAGGATAAATAAATAAATTATTTAACCTAGAGGGAAAATGACAATCAAGATTAAATGAATAAATCATAAAATCCTAGAAATAAGAGGACAAGGAATTAAGTCAAGACAACAAGAAATTAATGTCGATTCGATCATGATTTTGATTGACAAAGGACCAATGCTGATAAGTGATTGAGATTGGTTGACAAATTGACCAAGATTGATAAAGAGACCAAATTGATAGGCACCAATTGTCGAGGAACAATGACTAATTGATCCAAATTGACACGATTGAAAAGGACAACGATCGATGACGAATTGATCGCAAAATGACAAGATTGACCAGTTGATAAGGATCAATGACAAATCGATCGCAAAATGATGAGATTAACAAGATGACAAGATTGACAAGAGGACAAAACCCTAATTCCATCATTGATTAGGATTGATGATGTCTAAAATGATGATAAATGAGCACGCACATTGATGCGACAGGATAAGATCGACCAAAATCATAACTGAAGATTGTTATCGACAAGACCAAATTCAAAAGTGAGAAAAATGAGGAATGCAGAAGAAGGACTCAATGCTCGCAAATGATAAAGACCAAGTGTGCAACATAGAAGAAATGTTAATGCGACACAAAAACCCTAAAATAAGGCAATGCACAAATGTTAAAGTATGACTCCGCAAGCATTGACCATTTTTAGACGTCTACAGTGTCCATCATTTTAGGTATCATTCATTCATTCTTAGGGTTTGCATTGTTTTCATAGTAATCTTCAATGCATGGGTCTAAAAGGAAATGATCAATTCCCATTTGAACAACCAAATCTTGGGGCAAACAACACTCAATTAAAAATAATTGACGATTTAAATACCCTTACTGAAGAATTGATAATTGATCAAAACAAATACGACATAGTCTAGGTTGTCATAGATGAATAAGTTTGAAAATTAGTACAGATAGACATAGAGATAGAAAACCGAATTAAAGAATAGGCAGAGTTTGAAGCTTTTCGGCAATACACTGAAAATCTCATGTCCAAATTTTGAAATCCTAGATAGAAAGTCATCATTCATAGACCACGTTGTCTGCATTTTAGGGTGTCATAGAAACATATTTAGTTGCATTTAGCCAAGTCTTGCATACACATCTTAGAGAGTCAAGATCACTTCAAAGCAATATTCATGCCATTAACATTTGCTCAAAAGGTGAAAAATCAAATGGATCCTAACAACAACCCCTTGGTCAACCCAACATGGAATATGGATCTATTCACACAACAACAAACACAGGGTTACACACCCGCAACAATGTCAATAAACCTAAACAAAATGCCTTCCCTTGATGAAATACAACATAATTTGACAAAGGAAGAGCTCGAAGCAGCCCAACAAGATCCCACAACATTAATGATCCTCAACGCTCTCATTAATAGTGACAGAGATAGGTATCTTGTTATCTTAGTACAAAATGGGGCCAAAATACCACCAGGGGTATATATTTCAACAATACTACCACAGGGTATGACATTAAACCAGAATATACCTCAAATACCCATTACAACGCAGACATAAGAAACAATTGCTACAACAACACAAGGTATATCTCAAAATGCAAATATGGCTACAACCTCAATACAGTCAACAGTGACACCACCAAGTGCCAATATTACAACATGGGCAATACCAAATATGGCTATAACCTCAATACAATCAAAAGTGACACCACCAAGTGCCAATCTTACAATATGGGCAACACCAAATATGACACTGCAAACTCCAATATCTCACACCACTACCTTGGCAAATATAACTCAACCAACGGTCTTGGTTGGTTCCTCCTACAATAGTCAAAATGTGAATCCAGGTATAACAAGCTTGGCTTAGCCAAATGATACTGTGCAATTTACATACTTCACACCGCCTGCTGGGACTTATGGGACATAGTTACG
Source organism: Cryptomeria japonica (assembly GCF_030272615.1). Taxonomy (NCBI): domain Eukaryota; kingdom Viridiplantae; phylum Streptophyta; class Pinopsida; order Cupressales; family Cupressaceae; genus Cryptomeria; species Cryptomeria japonica. Next base: position 553,896,564 of record NC_081413.1, read on the forward strand.
TACTTTATCTACATTTCAACAAGCTCAAAGGTACTCAAATACTATTCCTTTTGTAAGCAACATTCATCAAGTCAACACACCAATAACCCAAATAGAACTTTTGACTCAACAAATGGAGAACCTACAAAAGCAAATGGCTAGTATACAAGAGGGGAATGATAAAAAGAGATATACCATGGAAGATCTATGTTTGTATCCTTTTGACAGAAAATTATACATACCACCTTTTCCCCCACATTTCAAAACGCCAAAATTTGACAAATATAGATGGAAAGGAGATCCTCGAGATCATATAAGAGAATTCTTCATGGAATGCATTGAAGTAGCTCACAATGATACATACTTTATGAGATTATTTTCAAAAAGCCTAGGAGGGACAACACTAGAATGGTTTTCACACCTTCCACTAAAAATTACTTTATGGGGAGAATTAGCGGAGTTGTTTATATCCAACTTTGCCTTCAACGTAGATAATCCAATCACATTAATGGATTTATGTGCAACAAAACAAAAGAAGGTGAGACTTTCACTACATTCTTACAAAGATGGAGAGGCCTCTATCGTAGATGCCTCAGTCACATCCCTGAAGCGGAACAAGTAGACATCTTTAATGAAAATCTTGTGCCTTCAATTAAATATCCATTACAAATGCAATGCCTGGATAATTTTAAAGACATAACAAAAAAAGGCATCAAATGTGAGAAAGGCCTATTAGAACAAGGGATATTGAAACACCAAAAGAAGAGTGGACCAACCACTAGCACAAGCAATGAAAGACCAAAATTTTGGTCTAGAAACAAAAATGTCACAAACGATGGAGTTGTTGATGCACATATTGTGAACAGAGATCAACCAATAGTATCTTTACAAGGGCCAACTGATAATAACCTGTCTTAGATAAATGACACCAATGTGCTATAGTCAAATAATCCAAGGCCTCCAAGGATAGGCGCACCTAGAAGGAACTTCACACCCATTGGAGAACCTATTGAATCAGCACTGAAGAAGTTGATACAAAGAAATGCTATAACTTTACCGGAAGCTAGGCCATATGAACCAAGTCCAATTAAGCCTGTTGGGTGGAATGACAATGACTTCTATGGATATCACCGTAATAAGGGTCATAAGGCAACAACCTACTACAAATTGAGGAACCTCATCCAAAATCGCATAGATCAAGGTGAGATTATAGTGGATAATAAAACACCAAATATAAATCATACCATTTTCAAAGATCCTTTTGTCAAACATGACAAGGGAAAGGGCTTCATTTCTAATACACAAGACAATACTAACAATTATACCAATGTAGCATTTGACTATGCCATTAACACACTAAGTGAAGGACATGAAATGGTAGCTACAATCACAGTGAATTCTAGAAGCAGAGATTGTGTTGTCATTACAAGAAGATCGAAAGTCGTATTACAAGGAGTACCTCTAAACCAACCTTCAATAAGTAGCAACTATAATATGGTGGATCAATTGAAGAGAACTCCAACCCAAATTTCATTATCTGAGTTGTTGCGCATATCACCGACCCATAAAGTAGTCCTTGATAAAGCCTTACAAGATTCAATTGTTGCTAGGGACATTTATGAGAACACATTTCAATCAATGGTGGGAAACTTGTTAGCCTCAAAGGTCACATTCATTGAATAGGATGTTCTTGCAAACCAACTCATGCATAATGATCTGTTACACTTAGAAGCTTTCATTGACCGAAAAAAGGTTCGAAGAGTACTAATAGATGGTGGCGCAGGCCTCAACATATGCACTCTACATTTGATCAAAGCTCTGGGATATTCTGAATATTATATTGACTCTACTAAGAGAATCAATATAAAAGCCTATGACTATGAGGAACACCCTTCCAAAGGTATGGTGACTTTACCAGTACAAGTAGGACCAGCTACAACAAATATCGCCTTCCAAGTACTAGATAGAGAATTGGGGTACAATATGCTTTTAGGTCACCCATGGATACATACAATGCAAGTACCAGTACAAGTAGGACCAGCTACAACAAATATCACCTTCCAAGTACTAGATAGAGAACTGGGGTACAATATGCTTTTAGGTCACCCATGGATACATACAATGCAAGTAGTACCATCAACTTTTCACCAATGTGTAAAGTTCCCATATAATGGTATAGAGATCATTGTCCATGGTATTTAGAACCCTTTCCAACATTGTAATCATTTAAGGGCAAGCTTAGACAATCAAGTACCAAACAATCAGGAAGCTCCTATTCACCTACAAATGGAATCATTATCAATTAAAGAAACAGAGAAAAATACACCAACTACATCTTCTTTGCATATTAAAGAAGTTGGTTTTGGAGAATATTCCATTTCAAGCACATCAGACAGAAAACAATCATCATTTTCTCCAAGGTCCTTTGGGAAGCCTCAGAACACAATAATGAAGCAAGATAAAGGCAAAGAAATAGTAAAATATTCAGATTCTTGTTCCTTCATTAGATGGAGAGATCTATAAGAAGAATCTCTAAATGAAGATATTATTCATTGGATATATAGAGAGGATGATGACATGGTAGTACCCAGGGTACCTCTACATCAATATGGAAATGGCTTCAAGATGTTACAAAAATATGGATATGATGGAACCACAGGATTAGGGCTACAAAAGTAAGGAATATTAGAACCTGATTTGCCAAATGAAAACCCAAAGAATCAAGGCTTGGGATATAAATATGTGCCACCAATAACAAAAGCTAGACAATAAACATTGGATATATTGAACAGGCCAAAGGTACCCTCATATTTCATACCTATAAACCAGATGGATTTATTTCTACCTCAAAAAAGAAAGAAACTACGTACATCTCCTATCACAGAATCAGATGGTGAAGACATGAGGCAACTTCTACAAGAACCAAACATAGAGACAACTAGCAGTACAATACTTGAATCATCGACACAAGAAAACATGGTAATAGATACAAGCTTAACACCTGTAGATGAACCAAATACTTGGTTATTATCAATACTCTTGCTAAGAGAAACAACTTCAACACCTCTATTTGAATCAGACGAAGAAAGACTGCAAAGACTAATACCAAGCTTAAAAAGGGTATCCACAATACAAAGGAGGCCTACTCATTTACAACAAACTTAGTTACCAGAACAAGAGAAAATAAGTGATACAGAATCAGAAATTGAAATGTACATAGAAAGCGTCATAGATTCTCATGACTATGAATTTCTATCTGACAATGAAGACAACTTGTCACCAATATATGATGAAGAAACAACAGATTATAATCAAGTATGCATGATATCTGGATCATCTAAAATGACATGAGACAAAGATTTTCCCCTCATACATCCATGTCTAATTGATTGGGGGGCAAGAAGAAGAGCCACAATTAGATTGTTTCCAAAATGATGAAGCTATAGTAGAATTCTTGGATGCAAGGGATGGATTCCCTTATAATGATCACAAAGCTAGCTATGCAGTAGATCTAGATAGAACTGCATATTTTGGAGAAGCAAGTTGTTCTCTTAATCACGACAGTGATGATAAAGCTGAACACATAATAACTGCCCTACCCGTTGGTAAAGAACGATCAACATTATTGGTAGAATAAACTGAACAAATCAACATCGGTGATGTTGAGAAGGTTCGTAACATTCACCTGGCAAAATCCCTCGATCCAGTGGAAAAAAAAGAAATTTATCAACTTCTTTAAGCAAACACCCATCAATTTTGCATGGTCTTATGTAGATATGCCTGGATTAGACCCGAGATTGGTTTTACATCACTTGCCTTTACTTCCAAGGGTAAAGCCATACAAACAAAAGCTCAAGAAAATGCACCCTCACATTGCCTTGTTAGTCAAAATTGAGTTACAAAAAGTGTCAGATGTGGGTTTCATCAGACCTATAGACTATGCTGAATGGATTTCCAATTTAGGTCTGTTTGTCATAACGAAAGTAATTGGAAATGACGCTTATCATTTGCAAAAAATGGAGGGAGATTCACTCTCAGATCCCATCAATAGTATGCACCTAAAAATATATATTACATCTAAGGGTCGGTTCATTTCAATTCCAGTACTTTATTTGCATATTTCTTTACCACATTGCATTATCTCTTCTCATATAGTTGCATCAATAAAACAAGGATATTGTCTGAGTTATTCACCTGTATGTACTGAAAGGAATGAAGGTTGTCTCATTTCCTAGATACTTGTTCATAAAGTCTTTAGGAGGCCTTTAGTCATTCATCTTTAACGTCACATTGTGATTTGGCTTTATCCTTGGTTGGGTAGAAGTTTCACTATCAAGTCTTGTTACCAAAAAACTATTAATTGTTATATCTTACACATTAATCAAAAACTCTTAGTCATTATAGATACCTAGTTGATCATGTGGCTAGTGAAAAATCCAAAATTCTGCTTCAGCACTACTGTAATTATCATACCCAAGCAGGTTTCATTACTTCCAAGTCAAGGCAAGAAAAAAGAAGAAAAAAGTGTTATGTCAATCTCAAGGCAAAACAAAAAAATGATATATTACTAAAATATCACACATACAAGTGCGACGAAAAAAAAAAGCTTGACTATAGGAACATGCAAGTAACTCCATCAGGGCTATGGATGCTTACTAGAAATGAATCAATATTTGAGAGATTACAGTGCATAGCCTCATCAGAGCCCTAGAAGCTTGCTGGCAGTGAGGCTCTATCCAGATTGATTTTGAAGTCAGAATAACCTACATAGATAGCCACATAGGATTCCAAGGGTCTTTGATGGTTATAAGAGTCAAAATAAACTCAATTGCACACACATAGGAAAAAAAAAGATCAAAATTTCAAGAAATGATGGAGAAGTTTTCCGCTCCTCCATTCATAAATCTTGGTTACATAGTGTGTTAGGATGGATGATCTTAGTCTTTTGAGAATGGATTGAACTCCTATCTCTGAAATTTTTGACACCTTTAATCTAATTAATGCATTTAAGAATGAAAGACACACACACTCATTCTTGTTCGAATAGGAATTTCATTGTTGTCATGCATCTTGCAAAACTCATATCAAAAATTCATTGTCTTCATCACATTATGCATTATCATGTAAGGTCTGCATACTTGGGGGTATAACTGAAAAATTCCAAAAAAATCATAAAACGATCTTGAAAAAATCATAAACATTCGAAAAACGGTCCTGAAAAAATCCAAAAAAATCATAAAAAAATCATAAAATGATCTTGAAAAAATCCTAAAAAAACATAAAACGATCCTGAAAAAATCCAAAAATATCATAAAATGATCCTGCAAAAATCTAGAAACATTCGAAAAACGATACCGAAAAATACGAAAAACATTCAAAATCCAAAACCATTAAAACTTGCAATAAATTGTCTCGCAAGAATCAAACACCCCAACAGATGTCCAACAAACACTTCACACAAAGTTAAACAAAAGATACAACTAGCTTGTCAAAACGTCTGCAATCACACTGATCAACTGTCCAATCTATTGATTTATCAAGCTATCAATGTGATCAACATCTTGTCTTAAACAAAATCAGTACACTCGAAACCAGACAGATCGATCTTATACGGTGTCCAAAACTTCTAAAACCAGATATTATCAAAATCACACCAAACATATCAAAACAAAGGCACAATCAGTCTCACTACTGAGTTTTGTCTATTTTAGTTGACTCTTTTTATCAAATTGGCAAAGATCATTTCTTTTAGCTACTCAAGGATGTCCAAAAGTGACTAGAGGAGCTATGATGGGCATGATCCTTTTCTTTATTTGTTGTTTGTGGTTTGAAGCGATGAAGTTTTGGGGCAATTTCTCTAGTGGGTGTCTATGATAGGAAGATTCAGTTTGTGAATGCCACACATACCTCAACCCCTAGTGTAATTCCCAAAATGGAGGGTTCATTCCTTGTTTGTTACGTGTTTGTTTCTTTGCAATGAGATATCTATACATCTTGGTTCCTCATACCCTGGTGTCATAAGCTCCATTGTTATATAATAAGGCTAAATGATGATAATGTATTGCACTATGAATAAAGCAATGAAGTCTTTCTCATCAAAATTTATATCATATCATCCATTATTACATCAAAATCTTGCTTACAAAGATTGATTTAGTTGATTTTCTATCATTTTCTACATCTGATAACTAATAATTCTTCTAAGATCTTCAACATGTATTTTGACACACAAAAATATATAAGCATCATCATATTGCATGCTACCATTTCATACTCATAATAAAGTTTTCATCAACCATTATGCATAAAGCTACATCAAATCACTGCATGATATCACATTCATATTGCATTCATCATCACAATAAGGAAACTTTAAAACATGAATTTCACCATCAAAAGCTCATCAAAAATGCATATCATATATATCATATATAAATGTGTCAAAATACATCGTATCTACAACATCAAAATCAATATCCAATCTCTCAACCTATGCTGCCTCTATCAGTAGGTGTATCTCGACTAGCTCTAGCATGTCCCGATGGTGGTCTAGGTGGACCCATCACTCCCCCACTGCTAGTTTGTCGAGAAGTAGATCGACTTGATCTTCTCCCCATGAAAGCACCAAAACTAGGTTCCCTCTAACCCTTAGGGATAGCTCTCTCATAAACATGGTGATAATAAATAGCCTCCTGTGCAGCTGCAAAATATTTATTTGCCTGGCTACGTGCCTCCATCACTGGACCAAATAAATGATCATATGCATCCTTAGTGATCTGAGGCCGCCTAACTACCTCATCTCTCTCTTGTTGTAATCGATCTCTATTAGAAGCTATCTGATCCCTCTCCATAGTTAAATCCTCCATCACATGTCAATACTGATCCCTATCCTCCATCTACCGTTGCCGCAAAGTAGTGACCAAGTCCTCTAAATGCCTAATTTGATCTCTTAATCCCTCCTTGTCTCCTCTATCCACACCTACAGACTCTACAACCTGGGGCATCTCAACATCATAACCATCATCCCTCCCCTCATCTCCATCACTGCTTGATGACCCTGATCTTGACTCATCACTATCATCAAAATTGCTCATGGATGCAGTCTCTCCTCCAATATCCACATCCTCCCTATCACTATCCACCTACCCTGTAACCACTGCTATCAGATCTATACCTCCTCCACCTCTACCTCCTCCACGTCTACCTCCTCCACCCCTATCCTCTCCACCTCTCCCTCAGGGACCCCTGCCATGTCTAATTTGCTGAGCAACAATCAGAATTATTGGATCTATCAAAGGTATAGGCCTATGTTGTATCCACCATACACTATACTGCGTTGTGGACCCTGGGTCCACTATACCAATCCACCATCCCCACAAAAAAGGATCAAGAGCATCAAACTCAACAATAGCAACATGAGGTTATATACAAGCACCCCAATCACCAACCTCTCGAGTAGTGCGAGCAAAATAAGTTGTCACGTCTAGAATACCCTGTACTTCCCCGAACTATCTGAGCACATGACCAGAAAGATGCATATCAATAACCTTGTGGCTACCAACATCTCGACCAATAAGATATCTCTGTTGTTGACAAAAAGGAAGATGTAGAGCATCATAAGTCAACCTAAGACAAGTAAGATAAGGTCTCCATGAGAAGTATTGTAAGATATCAATCTGATGATGCCAATACAAGATGTTACCCGATGCCCTATGTCTCACACCAACAGTATATCCATAAGCATATGGCTGCTCTGGCTCTAAATCTATATATAATGCAGGACTGGAGATAGTTGTGTGCTCCCAAGCCCATGTCTGAAGCAAAGTAATACCACATCCAAATGATTTCTGCTGCAAGTAAACAACCCCATGCATCTGATGATACAAAGTCACAAGAAGATAAGGACCCCAAGAAAACACACGTTTGTCAATAATCATATCATGTATAACACATTCCCATCCAACAGAAAAACCATGGGCACATCTATCAAGAATCAATAATCCAGTAACAGTACAAGCAAGCACAACGGTGAGATCATCATAATCAAAATCATCCCAATGAATATCATAATGACCATAGATATGTAGATCCTGCTCCTCACACTCGAACAAAGTACACAAAGCTGAAATACCATCATCATGATCAAAAGTAACTCGCCTACCAGATATCAGAATGTATAAAATACGGCACACATCCTCAAGTGTAATAGATGCCTCACTAGTTAGTAGATGAAAAGAACATGTCTCTCAATGCAATGGCTCAACCAAAGCAGTAATCATAGCCCTGTTGGCCATAACCTCAGGCAAATGTGTTATATAATATAATCCAACCTATCGTAACAAAGAGGTATCCTCTGCATCCAACTCATGACGTTGATCAAGACTATTTGGCCTTGTCTACCTAGCAAAAAGTACTGGATAATGCGCTTGCATTTGGACAATATAAAAAATGAGTCAACTACGTCATCAAAACTATCAGGACACATAAACTGAAGGAAGAAAGGCCTTTATTATTAATTGTGATTCAATATTATCATATGCGAAGCAAAATAAGCAAATGTGACATATTTATGCACAATGCGAAGCAAAAGAAGCAATTGTGACATGATATAAGAAAATGTGATCCAATACATTCAATTGCGATACAATTTTAACAATTGCAACATAAAACATCAAGTGCGAAGCGTTAAACTCAATTGCGACATAAAACATAAAGTGTGAAGCGTTAAACTCAATTGCGACAAAATAAAGTCAATTGCGGAAAAATCAATACTCAATTGCGATATACATGAAAAATGACACACTAAGAAATGATTAATTTTTTGCAAAATATAGACAAAAACAAGCAAAAAATCAAGCAACTCACCATGCCACTGGTGTCAGGAGGTCTCTGATAAGATCACACTCGCTCGAATAAATGCGGCCTTGCTCTATGACCTGTCATTTTGCTCCAAAGACTCCAGAAGCTCTAATCTCTCTAAGAAATTCTTTTTAAACAAAAAAATGCAAATGAGCTCAAATCCATACCAAGCCTCAATTTATAAGCTCAAAAATTAGGGTTTCTTAACATAAACGCTCGTGGACCCCTCCAGCTTCAATGTAGTTTTAGACATAGTAAACAAGATCAAAACTCTTTCAAACTTCGTATTATCACTATCTAGCATATTTCCAAAAAACTGGTCTTTGATCCAAAATTTTCCGACCACTTTTTCTGAGGGGGCATTATACCTTAGTGTCACTGGGGCATATTGGGGTAGTTTTTCTTTTCATTTTCTTTGAAACGACATCGTTTTGACATTGTCTCAAAGAGGGGCAAATGTAGACACCTAAAAATGTCTCATTAATTCTACACTAATTATTTGTCTATTTAATTAAGTAATTCTTTAATTATTTGATTAAACTAATTATTCCTTCTAATCATCGCCCTTCAACACTTCTAATTATTCTATTTCTATTCTCAAATCATTTTAATCAGCTAACCCTGTCTCAATTATTAATTAAATATCAATTATTTAATTAATTATGGCATTTTCCTTAGTTAAATAATCTTTATTAGTTAATTGATTCTATCTCCTAAGTTTAAATAATTTCATTTAGATTATTTAAATTAATTAATTATTCCTCCAATTCCCCAAATTATAATTTCATCCAATTTCATTTCATATTTCCCCAAATCTGAATTTCAGTTAATTTCATATGCATTTCAGCTTTTGAATGACCAAATTCAAATCCAAATTGAAAATGAAAATCAAATTCAATTTCAAATTCCTACACATGCTAAAATCAGAACTGATTGATCGAATTAGTTCTCTAATCAGTTAACTCAGTTAACTCATCAATCATCCTTTTTAACTCTCAATCACCTTTTTCTGACTAATCAATCTATTTAGTTCACTAATCAATCAAGTGGGTTGACTAATCCATCTATTCAATTCACTCTTCAATCAATTCAATTCACTAATCAATCAAATGAGTTATCAAATCAATCAATTGAGTTCATTGATCAATCAATTTTAGTTATCTCTCAATCAACACTTGAGTTCTATTTCTCACCCCCTTTGTGTTTAAAATCTATAAATTCAACCTCTTTTGATCAATTCAAGCTAGCTTTTCTAGAATCACAGTCTTCAATATTGTTGTTTATCTTATGTAGGAAATCAAGTGCAATATCTAAGAGCCACCTACATCAACAACAATGGAGAAGAACAATGGAAGCATGAGTGGAGAATAGGGAGTTTTAATTAGTTTAATCTTCTTATTTCCTTCATTTATTTCATTGAATTGTGTTTAGAATCGGTTTAATTAGTTAAGGATTCTTGTGATTCGTCCTTTTAGTCTAATTAGCCTCATATTTGTGATGATTTCAAGCATGATGACAGGGGTTCCCACCATGGTGAGTGGGGGTTCTCCCACCATGGTGGGTGAGGAATTGCCCTATTAACGTGGGTGCCCACGACACCCTAGAACAACAGAATTGGACATCCAAAAAAAAAATACTAATATTATAAAATAATATTTCGAGAGCATGAATATATATATATATATATATATATATATTCATTAAATTCATATTGACAGAAATTTCACAGAAAAAAATAACAGCGAGGAAATGAAATTATACTTTAAAAAAAAACACATAAATTCCCAACACACAATATCACCCTAAATTTAATCTAACCCCAAAATATTTTCAGGTCTCACAATACATCACAAATTTAGCTCAGATTCCTTAACAACATTTTGCCAGATCAAATATATATACAAACCCCCAAATCCCTTTAAATCCAAAAATTTCTTTTAAAAATAGATGAGTCAAGAATTTAATTTAAACAAACCCTAGAATGAAAACTTTTCAATAAACCCCCAGAATTTGTCAATCTAAAATTTGAAAACCCCAAAGATTTTCTTCAACATGAAAATAAATTTAACATGCAAGGTGGTGTTCCTACCTCAAAATACTGCACAGAAGCAAAGGCAAAAATCCCAAGAAAAGCCTCGGTTATCGTACCCGAAAAGCCCGACAAACTAAAATTTAAAAGCTTCAACAAAATTTTCAATTCCCTTCTTCCTATTTCTTGATAAATCCAGAATCAACTCCATTGCATTTCTCCAAACAAAACCAGAAGAATTCCTACACAGAGCTTTCCTCCAATTTCTTCTCTTCAAACCATTTTCCAAATCCATATAAAAAGCCATAACCCAAAATGGGTATAGTAAACTTCACGACAAGAGCTCCCTCTAATTCCCCCAAAAAGCCCAATTAAAATATTTCCCCAAATATAAGTCCTCAATGCATGCAAGGAAACACAAATTAATAAAGTTCATTAATTACTCTTTTGTAACTCCCCTAATTATTAATTTTTTTTTTTTAAACAACTAATTAACATTTATTTATTTTAATATTTTATTCCATGCACACAAAGAAAATTCCTAATTAAATATTTAATTTCCCTATTAAATTAGTCCTTTACAACGAGGATAAAATAAATTTAATTATTTTACCACTAACATTAGTTTAATTTAATTTTACACAATTTTAATTTTACTAATTAATTAATCATTAATATTCAAATACCATTAATATATATAATATCAATCTTTGTCATAGAATAATAGATAATAGTTAAACCAAACACAAGAGCAATGAATTGCGACAAACCAAAACACAAAGACCAACATAAAAGACTAACAGAGAAAACAACTGACATAATTGGCAACAAAACACTAGGATACCTGACAAACAACTTGTTCCCACAAGAACGATGGTTGCATCAGGGTCTGACTGATAACTCCTTTTCCACTTTTTCCATTGGGTCAAAGAGCACGCTCAGACCTGAAAATTTAGGTGGAGTCGATGCTTGGTACCTATAGCTACATCACCGAGAAAACACACATACATTACACCAACATAAATAGGCACACCAGTGGAGGAGGATAGTGACATTCCATGTCCCTCAGAAGTGGGTGATGGAATATCATCTCCTCACACCCCATACAGACTCATACCCATACAAGAAGACAATCATAAGATATAACTCATACATAAACTAGATATGTCAGTCCAAGGTCAGTACATAAACATAAAATCTAACATCCAAACATCCACAAAGATATAATTCACAACCAACATTTATTAACTCCAAAACATCATATCATAGAATCATGATTAGCAAGTGTATACACCTAAAAATGGTCTGAAGATAGTTAATTAAATACACAGTTATTAGATTAATCTCCCTTCCCAATTAATTGAATTCACAAGCATGTTGATTAATTTCTCTCCTCATCTACTAGTAAATAAATCTACATGATTTATTTATATAGTTCATTTCATATCCCCCTTTGATTAATTAATTCCCTTCATTTTAGTCAGTTCTTCTAATTCCGAATTAAGATTAACAAACTCAAGTTTGTTGAGATTAATTACCATTTTCTGATTATTTGAATTTCTAAATTCAAATGAGCACATGACTCCTAACTTTTTACCACCTTAACTAACCACCCTCTAACCTAACCGATTCCACCTAAAGCTGGGTTTAACTAACCCTATCATATCTTGCACATCCTAACCTCCTTATCCTAACCTCCTATGGTGTGAATGTTTGTTGGAAATGTGCCTCTAATTCACTTGACCATTGTCCATACTGATCAGGTTACCTCTTGCCGATGAAACAATATGAAGGAAATCTGTGAGCTCTATCGGCATGAATTGTGTCGATGTATCCTCTTCCATTGGAGCTCGGAGTAGCAAGTATGACGTTATCCTGATGACTTGATGAATTCAACTTTGATCATCAGGATAACTTCAAGTTTTTGAGAAGACTGCATCAGCATTGTGCTAATGACCCGATGGAGCTATCTTCAGCAGTTCGGGTTGTCATCGACTATCGGAGGTACCGGTCTAAAGTTAGGTCGATACTCGATGAAGTCGCCTTCGGTGATCGGGTATCGGGTCGACATGATGAAGACTACGCCGAAGTCCCAATGAGTCCACCCTGTTTTTGTCTCAAAGTGTTTCTCTTATCCGGATAGCAGTTTTGGTCATGTGTCGATGTCTCGATGAGGTCTAATCTTGTCTATCAGAGATCGAGATAACATCTCAAGGTTGGTGTCGATGTCCCGATGAAGTCTTCTCTTGGTTATCGGAGATCGGAGTAACATTTTAGATGCTTTACCAATGACCTGATGGAGTCACCTTCGGTGATCAGGTATCATCGGGCAATCGGCTTTACTGTTTGAAAGCTATACCGATGGTTGATGGATCAAAAACTGACTGCGGGAGTAAGATCAAACCGAGATCCAAAAAGGTTAACTCTCGGACACTAAGGATGCGACTATCAGTATATTTGAATACTAACTGACCTGACTCCTTGCTGCATGTGGGATAATTGATTTTCCATGAATGCAGACCAACGCAGGCAGACGATTAGACTTCAAGCGGTTGGTGCAGTTGCTTAGTGGAATCATCAACCTATTTGGTTTTTGAAGGCAAATGTGAACCGAATGTTCAGTTATAGGGTTATAGGTTATGATAGCTATTGAGAGTTTTGTAACTAGTGTGTGATTTAAGTGTTGTATGTTAATCTGGAACGATTGTATGACAGAGTGAAGGAAGTATGCAGACTGGACTTTATTGTATTGTTTTTGACATACTATTAATAAAGTCGATTATCTATTGTTGGTGAGTTTTTCTCCCGAAAGGGTTTTCCCACATTAACTCTGTGTGTTATATCTTTGTGTTGTTTAATTGTGTTTTCTCATGCTTGTGCCATATTCTGTAAATATTGAAAAATTGTATACACTATTCTATTCTCCCTTGCAAATTGACATTAGGGAAGCGAATTTTTGCACTTGCTTTCTTTACAAGTGGTATCAGAGCTTGGCCTGTTTTGTTGTCCTTGTTGGGTAGGGTTGGTTTTTTGTGTCAGTTCTGTTTCAGTGGGAGTCTTGCAGAGTGTCTACTTGTTTTATAGTTTGAGATGGCGAGCACCTCAGGGCGCATAAACATGGAGAATTTTAATGGTTCCAGTTTCAAACTATGGAAACTCAAGATGGAAGACTTGCTGGTCGATAGAGATCTCTGGGGTGATATGACTGCAACTTCTAAGCCTTTAGGCAAGAAGAAATAAGATTGGGATCTAGCCGATTGGAAGGCAAGGGGTCTAATCAGGCTATGTCTTGTTGATTCTATTCTGTTAAATGTCCATGAGGAGAAGAATGTACATCTTCTCTTAAATAAGTTGGGAGATATTTATCAAGGCAAATCCTTGGTGAATAAACTTTTCTTGAGGAAGAAGTTGTACTCTCTAAAGATAGATGCAGGAACACCATTGGCATACCACTTAAATGCATTCAACATGGTTCTTGCATAGTTAACTTCTGTTGGTGTGTCCATCTAGGAAGAAGAACATTGCATGTTGTTGTTGTGTTCATTGCCTGACTCTTGGGAACACTTAGTGATGGCTATTGGTAGTACTATGACCCAGTTCAAGGTGGATATTGTGGTTAATACTCTTTTGTCAGAAGAAATGAGAAAGAAATCCTTTGAGACAATAAAAGATGCACTCTCTATTCGAAGAGGACTAAAGGACAAATACAAGAAGAAAGGCAAGAAGTCCAAGTCTCAAGAGAGATTTAAATCTCCAGGCAAGAAGTCAAAGGTGAAGTGCTAGAACTATGGGCAAAAAGGGCATATCCAAAAGGATTGCAAGGAGGAGAAGAAGAAGAAGAAGTATTATGACACTGAATCTTCTCAAAGTGACGCAGATGCATTTGTAGCAGCCCTGGCAGTACCTACCTCAAATGACACCTGGTTAGTAGATTATGGCGCATCTTTTCACATGACCTCCCACAAGGATGTTGGTGGAAAGGTATATTTGGCTAGTGATTCTACATTGGAGATTGTAGGGAGAGGCAAAATTAAAATTCAATTCCCAGATGGTAGAGTGAAGGGGATCGATGAAGTTCTTCATATACTAGGTCTAGCAAGAAACCTTCTCTCTGTAAGTAAACTTAATGATACTGGAGTACAAGTTACATTTGTATCTAGTGGTTGCAAGATGACTAGGGATTCCATTGTATTGGCAAAGGGTGATCATTTTGGTAATTTATATAAGTTAAATGTTGAACCTATATGTTGTAATATGGCCTCTAAAAAGTCAGTTAAGACAACTGTAATGATGCATAATGCTAATTCATTGGAAGCTAAAAGTCCTACTAAGAAAACAATGCTCTGGCATAATAGGTTAGGCCACATAGGTGAAAAAGGTTTAAAAGCCTTCAATAATAAGAATCTGGTTGAAGGTCTGGATGATTGTATTTTTGAGTTCAACTTCTGCGAACACTACATATATGGAAAACATAATCATGTTTAGTTTTATTCCAGTTCTCATAAGTCTTTTGATATTCCGGATTATGTTCACTCTGATGTGTTTGGTTCAGTGGATGTACCTTCTTTATCTAAGTCTAAATACTATGTATCTTTTGTAGATGATTATTCAAGAAGGGCATTTGTGTACTTTCTTAAAAGTAAATCAGAAGTATTCAGTTGGTTTAAGGAGTTTAAGAACCTTGTTGAAAATTAGACTAGGAGAAAGATTAAATGTTTAAGAATAGACAACGATGGTGAATTTTGTAGTGCAGATTTTGAAAAGTACTGTGTTGATCATGGAATTAAGAGACATAAGACTGTACCTTACACTCCACAGTAGAATGGAGTTGCAGAAAGGTTGAATCGGTCTCTAATGGAGAAAGCAAGAAGCATGTTGAACGGAGCTAGGCTGGAACAAAAATTCTGGGCTGAAGCAGTTGCTATAGCGTGTTGCTTATTGAATCATTCTCCTACTTCAGTATTGGTTGGAAAAACACCTATGGAAGCATGGTCTGGTAAGAACCCGTCTTTAAGGCACCTTCATGTTTTTGGTGCAGAGGCATATGCTCATGTGCTTGATGTTAATAGATCTAAATTGGACAACAAAGTGGTGAAATGTATCTTCATTGGCTATGGAGTTGGTGTGAAAGGATACAAACTTTGGAATCTAGTGACTGGTAAGGTTGTATATACTAGAAGTGTGATTTTTCATGTGTTGAAGCCTATGTCACTAGATCATAATATAGAAAAGAAAGGAGAAGCTAAGGTTGAAATTCCTCCAGCCAAAGAAGAGTCTCCAAAGATACCTGAAGATGAGGAGAGTTCAAGCAGTTCAAGTAGTTATGAAGAAGAACATGATGATGAGCCTCCTATGAAATTGTGTTTTCTCATGCTTGTGCCATATTCTGTAAATGTTGAAAAATTGTATACAATATTCTATTCTCCCCTACAAATTGACATTAGGGAAGTGGATTTCCGCACTTGCTTTCTTTACAATGTTCTCCCCTTGAGACACATGGCACATTTTCCACATGTCTCCTCCCTTGGACACTTGCCGTCTCATGAGAAAGGCTCCTTGACACTTGTCACCATAGAGACGACAAGTGCCCTTCCTCTAACCTCTTCTCCAACTTCCTCAATCTTGGCCCTTGATATCTTCAGATCAAATTTGGACCGTTGATTGCTGCCACCTCAACTTTGGCCTTGGAATACCTATAAATACCCTTCATTTTGGAGCAATAAGGATCCCTTGCATTTTCATTTCGATCATCTAGTAGCTAGCATTTTGGATTAATCATAGCATGTTAATCTAGTTTCTTAGATCCTGCATTTCATATCATTTGCATAATCAATCATGATCAAGTAGCTACTCAACTCTTGAGTTGCCACTTTGGAGGTCATTGCTCCACTAAGAGCTAACCAATCCAACACCTTCAAGGTTCTCAAGAATAGAGGAAAATGTGACATTCCAAGGAAGGCTTATGGTTTGCATCTTTAATTTAGTTTTCATTTAAGCTTTCCATTATGTTTTATTGTCTCATTATATGTGTATGCTTGCTTCTATTTACCACATTTTTAGCATCACATTAATTGGAGCCCATCATGGGTCATCAACCCCTTTGATCTTTAACAAGTTTACTTGCAGGAAATCTCATTGATAGGTTGATTAGCTCTTTCGGTGTGCAAATTATCTCTCTCGGGCTCCCGAATCACATTCTTGGTCTCTATTGTAGTGTCCCAACACCTCAAATGGTGTTTATGGGAGAATTCTCAACTCTATTTTTCTTTGTTTTAGCATTTTCAGTCTATACCTTAGCATTTTTGGTGCGTCCTATAGCGTTTCTGGCATATTTGACAACATTTTTAGTTGGTTTAACAACGTTTTTGGTCAATTCAATAGCGTTTCTAGTGTGCACAAATAGCATTTTGGGTCAATTTGGCAGCATTCTTAACACATATGATGGTGTTCTTGGTCAATTTGGTGGCATTTTCAGTTTTTCATTGATTTTTCTAATATTGTATTTTGCATTTCTTATTTCTACTTCTGGACTGTCATTTTCCTGAACCTAATTTGCAGATTATTAGTTTTGCAAGTACTTATTTTGTTGTGAGAGATCAGAGTCATAAACCATTTCATCGTCAAAGAATGTAATATAAACTACTAACTTTGTTTGCAACTACAGGATTTTGCACTTATTTTCTTAAGTTAAGCACATAGACTAATTGCAATGGAAATGAACAAACATGTCTTATGTGTTTTGAAGATAGGCAAGTATTCTTTCACCTTTCTTAGGTGATCAGAAAGCTAGACTCATCTTTTATTTTTAATAGTACATATCTTTAGCAGGCCTACCCTCTCGAGGAGCCTATAAGGCCAAAGCCATTAAGGTTAGTGAGAGGGGAACGACCCAAGTGAGAATGACTAATGCCTAGTACTCCAACCCACTATAAAATAAATGTGATTTGATGAAAATCAAGTCAACGACAGTGCTCGAGAATATACCTCCTTCATACCTTTAGGTATATCAAACCTTGGTTTTCAAGGCTAGGAGACCTCTTAATTGAGTTTATACCCTGACACATCAAACGGATCCCTTACTAGTTCCAATTAAAATTAGAACCTATCTAGTTTACCTCCGAACACTACTAAATTCTTAGTGCATGGAGGGGGAAGAATCTCTCCTTAAGACACTCACCATATGTCCCTCTTGAGCATGATGGTATGATGAAAGAATAAGTATCTGGTCAACTACTGAGAGGGGGCGGGGGTGAATCAATAGATAGAAAAACTGATACAAACTTCACCAATCTCAAAAATCAATCTCTCAAAGTAAACTTAGAACTAATAATGTAATACCTCTATCAAGATAAAAGATCATAGGATAAACTGGTTGACTGTAACAAAAAATTAATAGTAAACAACTTCTTCATTTCTCAATGCTTTCGGTTATCATGACTTATCAAAATAGTTAAGTAGTTAAGTGAATCAATAATGAAAACATAACCACAAAAACATTCACCACTTGACACAAATATTTTTGATGTGGAAACCAAAATAGGTAAAAACCATGAGAGATGGGACTCACAAGATAACTATCTAAACTCTTTTGAAGTTTGCCCTGTTAGGAGCCTAGCCTATTAAAGATTTACAAAAAGTCCTGTTAAGAACTCATCCTGTTAGGAATCACCCGATTAAGGGATTGACTACAAATGCCTTGTTAGAAGAAATACCCTGTAAGGAGTAACCTTGGTAGAGGATTTAAAAATCCAATCTAATGGATCACCTTGTTAGATGATTTGAATAACACTAAGCTTGTTAGAGCTTACCCGGTTATGGGATTTCAATTCTGTTGTAATTGTTAGAAAATAATAGGAGTTTGATGATCTATCTGAATAGAACTACACTTGCTTGATCAGATCCATTTCATTCTCCTATTTGCCTTTACTCAAACTGCAGATACATCATCTGGTTCGACAACCACACACTCAACTAATTTGTGCTCACTCTTTGTCAGCTCATTAAATTAAACAACTTCATCAACCTTATAAATAAATCAATCAGGTCGGTAACACAACAAAAAACCTAATTCTCATAGAGATTACAAACAAATCATTTCAAGTATGACCATTGGATTACATATCAATCTTTGCACATCAATCAAGAAAACACTGATTGCTCCTTGATCACCGCTTCATCGAACTTAGTAACTCATCATGCTCTTTGCATTAGATGCAATACATTTGCTCATTCACTAGACAAAAACCGTTACAACAACTCACCAAAATCTCTTGGAATTGTCTTCATACAATAATCATACATGTCATAATCATTACCGCTCATCATCAGATCATAAACTAATATAACCAATTCACCAAACTTAATCGGTTAGGGTTTATCAAAAATAATAGGTAGGGTTTACCAGTTATATAAATAGATAAGGTTTACATTGGTTACCAGTTCACTCCAAAAATTCTTCCTACCGGTTACAGTAACAATATTACAACAATATCAACAATATCATTACCGTTTAATTAAAATCAATGACAACATAACATATCATTAATGCAATTTTTATGCAAATGCCAACAATCTCCCCCTTTGGCATTGATGGCAATACAAATATCAATACCATTTATTGTTGTGTGATTGTGAATAGGAATCTTGGTTTACATTACCAAGTAGTCACCATGCTCTCCATGTCTTCATCTTGTCGCTAGTTCTCCTTCCCATAATCACATAATCCCCCCCCCCCCCCCTTGGTAAAACATGTAATGTCAAATTTCACTGTGCATCATTAACACTCTGCAACTTGATGCTCCCCCTATGGAATAAATCCACTTCTACACCAATCCTTCTATAAAATTATGCAAGTAGCTCCAGGACTGATGTAATCTACATTATACTTAACTGACTTCATGAAGAGGGACAACCCCTAGCTGACTTCTAAGATACTCAAAATTAGTCTTAGGTAGAGGTTTAGTAAAAATATCTGCAAGTTGCTCCTTGGTAGAAACATGCTCCAAGATCACATCTTTACTCTATACTTTTTCCCTCAAGAAATGATACTTCAATTCAATATGTTTGGTTTGTACATGCAAGACAAGGTTCTTGGAAATATTTATGGCACTTGTATTATCACATAAAATCTTTATAGGTTCTGAAATCTTCATATTAAAACCTTCCAAAATGTGCCTCATCCATATAGCCTGTGTACAATTCATGTAAGTTGCAACATACCTGGCTTCAACAGTAGATTGTGAAGTACAACTCTGCTTCTTACTACTCCATGAAACAAGTCTTCCTCCAAGAAAAAATGCTCCACTGGTTGTGCTTTTTCGGTCATCAACATTTCCTACCCAATCTGCATCTGTGTACACCTTCAAGTCAAAATTTCCTCCATATGGGTACCATAACCCATAATCAACAGTACCTTTCAGATATCTAAAAATTCTCTTGGTTGCTATTAGATGTGGTTCCAAAGGATTCTTTTGGAATCTAGAAACTATGCCAGCTACATGAGCTATGTCCGGTCTATTGTGAACAACATAGTGCAATTTCCCAATAATTGACCTGTATTCCTTCTCATTAATAGATTTGGACTCATCTTCCTTAGACAACTTACAACCTATAACCATAGGTGTCCCAACTAGTTTACAGTCACTCATGCCAAATGTCTTCAAGACCTCTTTCACATACTTAGACTGTGTGATGAAAATGCCATTCTTCATTTGATGTATTTGCAAGCCTATGAAAATTTTTATTTCTCCCACTAAAGACATTTCAAACTCATTTTTTATTTCATCTATAAAATTGTTGCTCATGTCATCATTACCTCCAAATATGATAGCATCAACAAATACTTCACTGACTAGTATTGTATATCCTTCAGATTTGAGATAAATGTTACTATCATCACTGATTCTCAGAAAGCCTATCTTCATCAGATGTGTATGAAGCCTTTCATACCATGCTCTCGGTGCATGCTTTAATCCATATAAAGCTTTATGCAATCTGCATACCATGTCTTTCTTATCAGTCAGAGCATAACCATCTGGCTACTCAATGTATACTTCTTCGAGTATCCCATTCAAAAATGTTGACTTAACATCCATCTGGTATACCTTGATTTTCTTGTGTGCTACAAATGCAAGTAAAGTTTTGACACCTTCTACTCTTGCCACTGGTACAAAATTCTCACCATAGTCTTCTCCTTCCTCTTGTGCATAACCTTTGCAAACCAACCTAGCTTTGTTGCGAACTACAACACCATCTTCATTTAACTTGTTCCTGAATACCCACTTAGTACCTATCACATTTTCATTTGTTGGTCGGGGTACTAGGGTCCATGTGTTGTTCTTCTCAATTTGATCTAATTCCTTCCCCATAGCTTTAACCCAATGATCATCACCAAATGCTTCCTTAGTAGTTCTTGGTTCAATAGTGGAGATCATGCAAGAATTCTCTTTGATTCTTCTTCTGGTTAGTACTCCAACATCCTTATCCCCAATAATCTATTCAGGATTGTGATTCAGTATCACATATCTTGGAATAACATGATCATTATCTTTAGGTTCAGCTTCTTCATTATCTTTATGGTTGAACTGGCACATCAATATTTGCTTTGCCAGTTTCAAATTTCACAGTTTCTGGTTCTAAAAACAAAATATAAGGATCTTCATCTTTTTTCTTTGAACTGGTTTCCTCTGAGACTTCAGGATTTTCATCCACTCAAACATCAGGACTCTCAATAATTCTCTATATTCGGTTGTTAAAACACGTGTAGGCCTTACTCTTGGTCGAATAGCCAAGAAATATACCTTCATCACTTTTAGCCTCAAATTTGCTAATATAATCACCTCTCTTAATAAACATTTTCTTCCAAATATTCTAAAATAACTAACATCAGGTGATCTACCATACCAATATTCATAAGGAGTCTTGTCCTTACCTCTCTTTACCAGAATTTGGTTCATAGTGTAGACAGTTGTGTTGACAGCTTCTCTCCAAAAAGTTTTCGCTACACCTCCTTGTATCAACATCGTCCTAGTAGCTTCAACAACTGGCCGATTATTTCTCTCTGTGATACCATTCTTTTGTGGTGTCGTTGGTGCAGAAAGTTGTCGTTTGATACCATTTTCTTCACAATACCTAGTGAATTCCTCATAAGTAAATTCACCGCCTTGATCTGTCCTCAGACACTTTATCTTCTTACTGCTCTCTTTCTCATCTAAGGCCCTAAATGCCTTGAACTTACCAAAATATTTAGTCTTATCCTTCAAGAATGTGACCCACATCATCCTTGAGCAATCATCAGTGAAGATCATAAAATATCTGTCACCTTGAATACTTTTTGTTCTTATTGGTCCACAAAGATCCATATGAACCAAATCTAACAAATGTTCTGCTAAAAAGGCTTTTCTCTTGAAAGTTGAGGATGTCATCTTTCCCAACTGACATTCTTTGCACAGAGCATTAACTGGTTTGTCCAACTGAGGCAAACCTCTCACTGTCTTGGACTTACTCACTTTAACAATGTTATCAAAGTTTATATGACAAAATCTCCTATGTCAAAGCCAACTATCATCTATCTTTGCAATTAAATAGTTGCTGACTTTAGGATTAAGGTGAAACAAGTTACCTTTAGTTTTCTTCCCGGTTGCAATTAGTTCACCTTTGTTGTCATAGATTTTGTACATACCATTTTTAAACTCTAATGGATATTCTTTGTCATTGAGTTGTGCCACACTCAAAAGATTGTGTTTTAAACATTCAACCCATTAGACATCATCTACACTACTCTTTCCATTAAGAGAAATAGTTCCCTTACCTTTAACCATGTAGGGTTAGTCATTACCAAATCTTACAACTTCGTCATCAAATTCCTTCAGAGAAAGAAATTTTCTCTAATCACCAGTCATGTGATGTGAACAACCACTATCAATGATCTAATCATCAGAGTTATCCATCCTGGATATTAATGCGTTCTAATCTGACATCTCTTCTTTAATGGCTACAAACACAATGTCTTCATTAGCATCACCATTAGATTCCTCGTCAGTGGTACCACCATCAACAACAATAAGACAATCTATTTTGCCTTTATCCTTGTACTTCTTGAATTTCTCTCATTTGTGCTCATTATCACCATTAGGATAGTTAGTAGCAATGTGTCCAATCTTGTTGCATGCAAAACATTTCAAAGGTAATTTGCCTCTATATTTACCTGTACCTCTAGGCAACTGCTTGGGCAACAATTATTCAAGCTCAACTAAACTGTCTTCATCATCAGCTTCTCTGTTGGATCTAGATTCATAACTGTGACTAGCACCTCTAATTTTCCTCACAGATGGGTTAGAAACAGAAGTTCTAAATGCAGACTCAAATTTCTATACACTACCATCATAACCATTTAATTCAGAAGCAGTAAGCTTGCCAATGATGGAGTCAAGAGTTACCTTAGTTTTTTCAATGGGCTTCAGCTACTGAATAGCTATAGCTCGGATAGCATAAATCGGTAGCAGGGTTCTTAGTACCTTACTAATCATTGTGGAATCTTCCACTTTACCTCCTGCACTCTTAATTTCACTGACTATCTCTTTTATCCATTGACCATACTACTGGATATTCTCACCTTCATCCATCCGCATGTCATCAAAATTTCCTCTTAGACTCTCTTCTTTAGCAGTCTTAACATGTTCATCACCGCTATAAATCTCTTCAAGTTTTTTCCATACCTCATATGCAATTTCAAGACCATGAACATCTACATACTTTGCATCAGACAAAGAATTGATAATAGCCTCCAATGCTTAATGATTTTCTTGTTTCTCTTTCTTCTGATCATCAGTCAACATCCCAATAGGTGCAACATACTTAGTATCAACATGTTCCCAATACTGGCTACCCAAACTCTTGATATAAATTTTCATTTTGTCACTCCATATCTGTAGTTATCTCTATTAAACTTCGGACCTTCCTTCTTCATCGTGATCTGTAAGATTTTTACCTCAAGTTGTTAGGCTTAGACCTTAGAGGACCTAATTCGCTCTGATACCAATTGATGGTATGATGAAAGAATAAGTATCTGGTCAAAAACTGAGAGGGGGGAGGTGAATTAGTAGATAGAAAAACTAATATAATCTCAAAAATCAATCTCTCAAAGTAAACTTAGAACTAACAATGTAATACCTCTATCAAGATAAAAACTCATAGGATAAATCGGTTGACTATTACAACAAATTAACTGTAAACAACTTATTCATTTCTCAATGCTTCTGGTTATCATGACTTATCAAAATTGTTAAGTAGTTAAGTGAATCAACCATGAAAACATAACCACAAAAACATTCACCACTTGACACAAATATTTTTGACGTGAAAACCAAAATAGGTAAAAACCACGGTGAGATGAGAATCACAAGATAACTATCTAAACTCTTCTGAAGTTTTCCCTGTTAGGAGCCTAGCCTGTTAAATATTTACAAAAAGTCTTGTTAAGAACTGATCCTGTTAAGAATCACTCAGTTAAGGGATTACCTGCAAATGCCTTGTTAGAAGCAATACCCTCTAAGGAGTAACCTCGGTAGAGGATTTGAAAATCCAATCTAATGGATCACCTTGCTAGAGGATTTGAATAACACCAAGCTTGTTAGAGCTTACCCGGTTAGGGGATTTCAATTCTGCTATAATTGTTAGAAAACAACAGGAGTTTGTTGATCTATCTGAATAGCACTACACTTTCTTGATCAAATCCATTTCATGCTCCTATCTACCTTTACTCAAACTATAGATACATCATCTGGTTTGGCAACCACATACTCAACTGATCTGTGCTCACTCTTTTCCAACTCATTAAACTAAACAACTTCATCAACCTTATAAACAAATCAATTAGGTCGGTAACATAACAAAAACCTAATTCTTATAAAGATTACAAATAAATCGATTCAAGTATGACCGTTGGATTACATAGAAATCTCTGCACATCAATCAAGAAAACCTTGATCGCTCCTTGATCACCACTTCATCGAACTTAGTAACTCATCATGTGCTTTGCATTAGATGCAATACATTTTCTCATTCCCTAGACAAAAACCATTACAATAACTCACCAAAATCTCTTGGAATTATCTTCATATAATAATCATACGTGTTATAATCATTACTGCTCATCATAAGATCATAAACCAATATAACCAATTCACCGAACTTAATTGGTTAGGGTTTATGAAAAACATCAGGTAGGGTTTACCGGTTACATCAATAGATAAGGTTTACACCGGTTATCGGTTCACTTCACAAATTCTTCCTACTGGTTACAATAACAATATTACAACAATATCAACAATATCATTACCATTTAATTGACATCAATGACAACATAACATATCATTAATGCAATCTTTATGCAAATGCCAATAGAGCGTATGTGCGAACTCCCCTTTTGAGACCTTATTGCTAGGCTTATAATGGGACTCCACTAGATCTTGCAAAGGCAAAAACATGAGCACCCTTTAGGGGGTGGCAAGGCTATGTGAGCTGACAGGGTACCAAGTGTGGGCTAAGAACTAATAATGAAGCCAATCTCCTTAGGATAGACTCAATGATATGTTTTCAATTCTTCAAAACTCATGAAAACTTGGGATTTCTTTAAAGCTTCTTGATCATACACTTTATGTGTCCTTTGGGACAAAAATACAATCTGAATTATGTGTTTGTATGTCAAGTCAAGAAATCATCCATTGAAATACAACAAAAATTGCAAGCTCAAACTTCAAATTGTCAAATTTACAAGTTTCATAGTAGATTAGCTCTTTCAGTCTAAACAATAGCTCTCACAGTTCAAACTGTCCCACTTTTAGTCCAAATAGTAGCTCTCACGATCCAAACAGTCGCTCTCACGGTCTAAACAATATCTCTCATGGTCCAAACAGTTGCACTTTCTGTCCAAACAATAGCTCTTTCGGTCCAAACAGTCGCACTTTTAGTCCAAACGTTAGCTCTCTTGGTATGAATTTTAACTTTCTCATATTTCAACATTAACTCTCCAAGGTTGAGCTTGCTAGGTATAAGCATCAATTTTCTTTGTCTACACATCAACTCTTGGGGTCAAAATAACCATTGTCTAAGTTCTAACATCACTAGTCAAACTTTAGAGTTATTGGTTTAAACAACATAGTTTCTAGTCCAAACAACAGCTCTCCTAGTCTAAATAGTAGAGTTTCTAGTCTAAATAGCAGAGTTTCTAGTTCAAAGTGTTAGACAGTTCAGATAACCAGAAGACAACTGAAATGGGGGGGGGGGGTGAATCAATTGTCATGGATTACCAAAAGCATTAGCAATTTAAACTTTAATACCAGAACCCAAAACAATAATACTAGAATAGCAGTTAATCCAATTAAGTGTAAACATTAAACATATAAAAAATACCATCCCACAGTGGGAAGCCTACCCACAGTCAGATAATACTTTTGTAGTAAGTATGTGAATTTACAATGAAGAGGCCTACACTTGCAGGAAGGCCAACAACCTAGAGCACATTGCTCATCACAAAAGGAGCCTCAGTGACTACATACAAATCCAGACTACAATCCAAAGAAGTGTTGAACTGCAAAAGATAGTATCTCCTATGCTTGAGTACAGTTTCGATTAATCTCAATACCAGAGGACTAAAATGAGAATTTGAAGATGAGCGAAGATGAGAATATCACTTCTTTTATGAGACGGTGAATGAGCTTGTGTGTAATATCAGATGTGTTGGTGGTACATTGGAAGAATCAAAGATTGTTGCTAAGGTGTTTAGATCCTTGTGTACATCATACAAACACAAATCTGTTACTATTGAGGAGATCTGGACTGTGACTAATGTAACCAGAGACATGTTGATTGGTAATCTATCTGCCTTTGAGTTAAGAGATATGTTGATATGGTTTTGTCATTGATGTCAACACCTATTAACACTTATCAACTCTAGTCTGCCTACTAGCACTTGGAGAATTGGTTATGTTCACCGGCAACCAAGTGACTTATGCATAGTCACCGATATCTCATACACCAGTAGGATATTATGTTCACCGGCACTTGGAATGACATGGAAAACACTTGGTTATATCGAAGACATCATTTGGACACTTGGTCTTGGAGATTTATTTCTTGGTTATTCTTCTAAGAGCAAGGCATATAGATTTTTTAATAAGAGATTGCAGAAAATTGTTGAGTACAAATGTGAAGATTGATGAACAATTTAGAGGAACTTCAAGGTTTATAGACTCCGAACCGGCAACAAAAATACTGACAAATGAACCCACACCGATACAAAATGAAGATCCAGTTACACTGGTATCATCTGAAAATTCCACTGTAACTGAGGAACAACAACAAATGAAGACACCTCAGTATGTAAGACTGAATCACTCTAAAGATCAGATAATTGGGAACAAGTATCAAGGAGGTACTACATTCTAAAACTAAACATGTTTCTATCAAACTGAATTTTCTGAAAAAGAATGTTGAAGCAAAAGAAGTAAAACTGGTTTATGTGAATACTAAAGAGCAGATTGCATATATCTTCACTAAGCCTTTGCCTAAAGAGACTTTTGAATATCTCAGAGATTAGCTTGGGGTTGTACCCCAACTGGTAGAGACTTAGACAGTTGATGTTTGTCATCAACTGGTAAATCTAACAGAGAAATCTTTTACTCTAGCTTTGATGAGGAGAGCTACTTCTCAGGGGGAGTAGTTGGTTTTTTGTATTTGAACTTGGTTTTGTATTAGCTTTGGCATTTGATGTCAAAGGGGGAGAGATTGATATGGAAAAACACAAGGAAAACACATGTTACTCCTAGGGGGAGTGATTATTATTTTGGGAGAGATTGATTGCTCTTTGTATCTGAATTTTGATTTTTGGTTATGATCTCTTTTGGGAGATTGTTGGTTTTTGGTATTTGGCATTTCTGTTTTGGCACTTTGATGGTTTTTCCATCTTGTGTTGCCATCAATGCCAAGGGGGAGATTGTTTGTATTTTGGATATGTTGATATGGTTTTTTCATTGATGTCAACACCTATTAACACTTATCAACTCTGGTCAGCCTACTGGCACTTGGAGAATTGGTTATGTTCATCGACAAGCAAGTGACTTATGCACAGTCACTGGTATCTGGTACACTGGCAGGATATTATGTTCACCAGCACTTGTAATGACATGGATAACACTTGGTTATGTCAAAGACATCGTTTGGACACTTGGTCTTGGAGATTTGTTCATTGGTATATTTGAGTTTGCATATTTGTTGTTACCGGCAAATAGGTCCAGAATAAGCATCGACGGGCTTATCTATTCTAGATCAGTACGACACACTTTGGAGATGATTTATTAATGTTGTAAATGCATTAAGCCGATATGTTGAATCGGATATTGCATTGGTTATTGATTTACTTGTAAATTATTTTTATTGTAATATCTTTTAGAGCCGACCTACTAAAATTGGTCTTAGGTTATGGTATAAATGTAAGATCAAAATGTGATTGGGAAAAGGATTAATAATAAGGTATATGTGAGAATAAGTAGAGCTATACACACAGACATCATTTGAAGGTTGAATCAAGGTTTTTGTGAAGGAATATCATAACTACACTGGTACTGAATCCAGCATATGAAGATGCTATTTTGAGCAGTACACCATTATTGGATTTAACTATTCAATTGTAGTCAGTGTGACTCCTATTTTGCGTTTGAGTAGTGAGCTCTAGGTGCTTGGCCTTTCTGCATGTGTAGACCCCATTTGTATACACATACTATCTGTAGTAGTATCATCTGATTGTGGGTAAGGTTTCCCACCGTGGTTTTTCCCCTTATAGGGTTTCCACGTACAAACATTGGTGTTATGTGTTGTGGATGTTATTGTCTTTATGTTTTATGTATTAATCTTTACCGGTACTACAATTAACTGATAAACTGTCTACCGACATAAATTTTGGTTTATCGGTATTAAGCATTGAGTTTGGTTAAGTTATTTTTGGTTTAAATTTATTAGTCAACTGATTCACCCCCCACCCCCCCCCCCCCTCTAAGTTATCTCCGGGACCTAACAGTAACCAGAGACATGTTGATTGGTAAGCTATCTACCTTTGAGTTAAGAGAGTTAGGTGATTCCCTTCCTAAGGTATAATCTACATTCAAAGCCTCTATTTTCAAAAAGGATAAGCATAGATATTATCTCGGTGAAATTTCTTCAAGTAGGATAAGATATGAGAAAGAGATGAAAGAGCCTGAAGAAGAAGAGAAAGAGCTTGAGGATCTTGAAGCACTTATTGCTAGGAAATTGCCTAATGGAGCTGATAAGTATGAAGGAAAGGTGCCTCCTCAATATTTTTCATGCAACAAGATAGGACATCATGCCTCAAGGTGTCCAAAAAGAGTTCCTAAGAAACATTACAATCCTAAATATTAGAATAAATATTATATTGTTGATGAAGGTGTGATTGATGATGAATCTGACAAAGGAAATTGAAGTGATAATGAATGGGTGTTTATTGCTATCAAGAAAGATGATCCAAAACCTGTTGATCCTACTAGCTACACTAATGAGGAAAGAGCTTTGGCTGCACAAGTTGAAGAGAAAGATGAATGGGTGATTGATAGTGGATGCTCTCATCATATGATAGGTGATAATAAATTTTTTGTGAGCTTCTAAAAGTATGATGGTGGTGTTGTTAGGTTTGGTGATGACAAAGCTAGTATAATCCATGGTAGAGGTTCTATTTATTTGGATGGTAAGAACAATAATGATGATATCTTATATGTAAAACATCTAAAGCATAATTTTTGAGTGTTGGATAGATGGCTGATAAGGGATATGATCTACAATTCAAGAATGGTAAATGTAAAATCTTGAGTAGTTCCAGAAGTGAGATTGCATCATGTACAAAGACAAAAGGTAATATCTTTCACTTGAATGTTGGTGGTAAAAGTTGTTTGATAGCTCATATTGATGAAAGTTGGTTATGGCATAGGAGGATGTGTCATCTGAATTTAGATAGCATGATCAAGATAAGCTCTACTCAGGAAATGAGAGATCTTCCTAAATTGATTAAACCTACCAACTCTATATGCAAGGAATGTCAATTAGGGAAGTTAACCAAAGTTTCAAAAGTAAAAACCATTTTTCTAATGGATTATTGGATCTTGTGCATACTGATTTATGTGGTCCTTCTAGAGTTAGAAGTTTGCAAGGAGATAGATATTTTGTGTTGTTTATTGATGATTATTCAAGGATGATGTGGGTCACTTTCTTAAGGGAAAAATATTAAGCTTTAGAGAAATTCAAGATCTTCAAGGCGATGGTTGAGACAGAGACAGGTCTGAAACTAAAGTGTCTGAGATCTGACAGAGGTGGACAATTCATCTTTGGTGAGTTCAATTCATATTGTGAAGAGTATGGGATAAAGAGATAGTTATCTGCTCTGAGAACCCCTCAGCAGAATGGAGTCATGGAAAGGAAGAATAAAACAATTCAGCAAGTTGCTAGGACAATGATGATTGAAGGAAATGTTCGACATATCTATTGGAGAGAAGTTGTGAGTACTGTTGTATACACTCTTAACCGGGTGCATATCAAAGGTGATACTAGTAAGACTCCTTTTGAATTATGGTTTGGTCATACTCCCACTATTAGGTATTTCATAATTTTTGGAAGTAAACGCTATATTAAAAGGGATTAAGATTTAGGAAAGTTTGATGCTAGATGTGATGAAGGAATTTTTCTTGGTTACTCCACTAAAAGAAAAGCCTATTGGTGTTATAATAAGAGATTGAAGAAGATGATTTAAAGTGATAATGTCAAAGTTGATGAAGGAAATGAGTATTAGCCCAGATGTTCCAGATATGATTCAGATGACTCGAATGATAGCTCAGATAAGGGGAAGCAAAATCAGAACTCCCACAAAATTGGTAGCTAGACTATGTTAACAAAATTGGCAAATTTGTTGGGGAGGGTTCGACTCCCACCAGCAACAGCTTACTCGCCTCGTGATTGATTGTGTCTGGTTCTGACCTCTCAGCTCAGGGGGCCTAAACTGTTGTCACATGGGACCCTCAACCCTCTTCGACACACTAACCTCTCTAGTGTTTCTCTCACTAACAATTCAAACGTTTGGTGTAGTGGCAGCTAGACTGTGTTAACAAAATTAAAGTTCAAACTATTGGTGAGAGAAAAACTAGATAGGTTAGGGTGTTGAAGAGGGTTGAGGGTCCCACATGACAACAAAGATATTTGAGAGTGATTGAGAATGTGTTGTCATTGATGTCAACATATTTTCTTTGTTTGGTGCAGTGACTCAGTGATATTTAGATTGTTGGTTTGTGTTGTATATTGACGTTCAACTATTGTGGATTAAAGGGTTTGTAGAGTGGTATCTCTAGTTGAATTTGTATGAGTTTTAAAGGTTTGCATCATGATTTGAGTAAGATTTGAGTATCGGTACTGTGACCAGTTTTTTTATTTTTTTGTGATACTCAACACTGTATTTTGACCTACATTACTCTGCATTGTAATATATTGATCTGCAGATGTGTGGAATATGTTTGAGATGTTGATGTGTGTCTTGAACTCAAGTGGTTTGTCATTTGGATTTTTGCAAGTGAATCTTTCATTTTGATAGTTAGTTCAGTTGGTGTTCTTGAGGTCCAATGATTCTGATAATTCGAGTTGGTGTGGATGTTACTATGGTAATTCATGTTTCTTGTGGATGTTTTTAGATCATGTTCTATTCGTTTTGGTGGTCCGCATTGATCGGTGAGAACATTATGGATGATTTTTCTATGGTCTGGTGGTATTTTTCACGTTCTTGGTCAACATGATGATTGTAGCATGTTGTGAATGTTTGAGGCATAATTCTTGGAGGTGTTTCATGTTTGAGGTGGTGATTTAGGTCCATGTTATGTCTTAGCCGACATTGTATTGGTCTACATGTAATATTTTGTATTTGATCAATAGCTATACCATTGTAATTATTTTAGGTGTGTTGAGCTGACCTTGGTTAGATCTCAAGGTTGATGTCATGTATAAATAAATGTTGTAATCTTGTGAGAGGAGTCATGATTAGATGAGATGTATGTGCGAATAATGTATTAATCATTTGGTAGCAAAGCAAGAGTGCGAAGAAGTGATTAGAAGATGATTTGTGCTTAACCAAAACTGTAACTAGGCATTGGAGATGCTATTTTCTCAGTTCATGATTTTTCAAATGTGATCTGATATCATTTGTAAGGCAGTGATCCTTCCCCAAGGGTTGTAGCCCTTCTTGTTATGTGTTTTAAGTAGTGGGCCCTAGACATTTTCCCGAATGCATGTGCATTCCCCATTGTAATCTTTCATATACTTCTAGCATGGTATCATCATATTGTGAGTATGTTCCCACCATGGTTTTTCCCTTGGCCAGGTTTTCCATGTCAAAAAACTTGGTTTTATGTGTGTTTATCTTGTGTTGTTGTTTCATGCTTTCATTATTAATAATTAGATCTAAGTTTGAAGTAGGTTGTTGTTAGTTTTGGTGACAACTGATTCATACCCCCTCTCAGTTGTCTACCCTATTTTCATCAATTACAAATGTGAAAATATTACGAAATTTGAAACTAAATCTAAAATGAACATGTGATTGCACCATTTTTTTTTGGTTGGAAACTAGGGTTTACAATTTTATGCATGTAAATGAGGAATTACACCTAATTTTCAAACATTAGATTGAAGGGAGAGTGAACTTAATTGATCTAATTTCACTTTAAGTATGAAATGGATTGAATGTAGATCAAATTGACTATTCTTGTGGAATTGAGTTGAATATATGTTAAAGGGTTTTGATATTGAATGCTAGAGCTGGGGTCAAAGATACAAAATTAACATAAAATAATATGAACAGTAAGTTTCAAATGTAGTATGCAGATACAAAACTATATTTGAGGTAAGGGAACAAAGAGGAACCTGTGTTTGAAAATCTATCTTAAAAGTATAAGACAAGGTGGCTTCGAGTGACCCTGTCCTCTAGTTGTCAAATGCGAAAAAACAAAAACTTTCAAGATCAAAATATCACCCAAAATATTCTCCTAGAAATTCATCAAAAAATTGTCAAACAAGGTAGTGTGGGGCAACTTTGTCCTCCAATTTTTGCTCTTGCAAAATTCAACCTCAATCCTCATCATCTCCACTACTAGAATCTCAATTTGTAGCATCTATATTTATTTCCTACACGTAGAAATATGGGAAATAGTGTTGTTGATAGGGGTTCACCTAGGTCAAACCCTGAGTCTAGATTTAACCTATTGAAATTAAAATTAAACTCTAAATCGAAAGCTTTCCTTTTTAGGGAAAGGCTAGATTTGAATTGAAATGCTTAAATTCAAACTTTATACCTTGATGAATCTTGCTTTGAAGTCTTCATGCCAAGGCTGATGTTGTCATGTGGAATGTCTTCATAAAGTTTTTATCATGGATGCCATCATGAATGCTTGAAATGTGAACTTGAAATCTCCTTCACTACCTTGAATATGCTTAATTTCTTTCTCACTTGAATTTTATTGATAGGGATTGAAATCCAACTTGAGAGATCTGAAAATGAGGGGGCAAGGATTTTTTATACCTAACCGCACCAAATGTGTTTGAAATTTCAAAGTGGGTTGATATGGAGAAAGTTTTCCTACCTATAAGATATGACCATTGAGGGGTCCACATTTGGCCCCCTTCTGGAAGGACAAGGGAACCCATGGCATCTCTATCCAAAGACGAGAGCACCTAGGATGTCCTTGTCCTACCCATTAGGGCTTAAATTTAGATAGAGTTCTAGAAAGGTGCTAAAAATGTTGATTTTAGGGTTGTGCAAGTAGAATCAAAATAGATCTAGGACGCTGAAGGCTACAACATTGAAGTGAGGCCTAGGTTAGGATGAAATTGTATAGGGACAAAATTTATGAAATTGCATTTAGCCTCCACTTTAGCATGAGTATGGACCTACATTTATACTCTTGATAAAGTACATAGTAGTATTGAAAAACTTTCATCAAGATATTAAAGAGGCAAAACACACCAAGCCCCCAAGGACTTAGGATCTTATCAATCTAATATCAAGATAAAAATAGCAACACATGAAGAGAAAAGAGAGCATGACTATGTTGGCGTATTAAGGTTATGCTTACTATGAGTCGTGTTGATTTGAAAAATTGGTGCAAAAGACCACAAAGAAAAAAGGCTCAGTTTACAAAGTAAAATGAATAAGTGAATTGAATTGATTGCAAAAAGGGTACTATAGCAAGTTTATTTCAAGAAACTGCAGTATGAGAGGTTTATGGCCCCATTCTTAGGAATCAAGGCATGAAAGAAGAGCAGGGAAATGGAGCCACCACCACTACTGCTTATAATGGTTGGTAGGGCTACTTCTCTTACTATTATTATGGAGACCAAACACTATCAGATTGAGGCCCACTATTCCAGTGGGGCAAGGAAGTCCCACTCTATTCTAAAACTAATATTCCTCCCTCCTGGGGTTCCCATTGAGCTTGTCATGACATAAATAGGATTTTTCTCAAGAGGAGAAGCATATTCAAGCTACATATACTTATCATTGGTATTTCTTCTCGAAAGTTGGAGTCAAGTGTAAATTGCAGGAGAGAGACGACTTTCTCTTCAGGTTGAAACTTCTTTGAAATACATCAATCAATAATAGAAGGGGAGGGACTTCAACTACTAATCATTGATCTTGATTTTAGATTCACGTAGTCATATTAGGAATGGATGGGAATGGAGCAGAATGAAACATGGGACTTCTAGAGGATGGGCATTGGAGCTAACAACTACTATTAGGAGGGAGGGAGGTCTCTTGAGGTTTGAAGTTGAAGAAGGAAATGAAGCCACGAGTTGGACTGTAGATGAATCTAGGAATAATGAGAGGTTTGGTTGTGTCCAGGAGGTAGGACAAAAAGAAGAGCAGGACAACACACTATCACTAATCTTCTTGATTTTGGGTTCAACGAAGCATGGGGATAATAGAGACGAGGCCCCCAAACACTTGAAATATGGGAGAGGCCCAATCCAACCAAAATGAATAGATATCGAAGGCACCAATAAGGGGAGGGAGGTATTATTCGTTACCCACTCCAACAAATAAGTGATATAAATAAGCAGACTAAAGAGTGTTGGATCTCGCAAAACGAGTTGAGAGGGGGTTGCCTCCCTTGGGTTGACATCGAGTGGCTGACCTTTCCTTCAGTCATTTAAGCTTTCCCACCCAACTATGATTCTAATGGCCATGAGGTTCTTAATCTGATTTATCCAATTGGGGCTTTATCCACTCGCGATAGTGGATCAACCGATAGTTTGAGGACCCATATCTATCCATTTGATATGCAGTGGGTTGTAAAGATCTAGATGAATATACTATCAAATCAATGATCTGTAACATGGAAACAATCCTTTTCCCCTAATTCTATTTTGATATAGTTGGAGTAGTGAACCTTAGATTTATCTCCTCAATCCAATCATCTATCCCCCCCGATGTCATGGCATGTGATCAAAACTGTACAAACCAAGTCTCATGGTGTGTGCAAAAAGTGTAACAATGAGTGGAGTGTATGCCCCCACATTAAAGTGGTTGCATATGCCTTACCAAGAGAGATAGCTTTAAAGTATCATATATGTATCCAAAAAAATCACATTGCCCCAATGATATACCCTTGAGCAAAGAAAAATAAAGGAAAGTGGTCACAAAACATAATGAGAAAGCACACAAGGGATCCAGTAACTAGGGTCGGTGTGTGAATTTAATAAATCATGTATATCAAGTATGAGTGCATTGAATTGACCTCATCACCCAAAGGTAGTGGAACTATGAGAACAATGGAAGAAGAGTTGATGAGATGAGGAAAAATAAGTCTTTCTGGGTCAACATGGTAGAGACCAAAAAGAGAGATCTCAACGCTTTTCATCGTGTCCAAGTAGACAACACAAATGCATGTTTACGAACAATAGCACATGTATGACATAACGTAGATATGGAATATATAAGAATTGAGATACAAATAAAAGAATGTCACAACATATTCAACCTCTTTATTACCTTATGCTAATAGAGAAACAAGGGTCATCCAAAGATAGCCTAACATAACACCAAGACATATGAAGCAACACATCATTGGGGAAGTACATTACATACAAGCAAACACACATAAGAGTCTACTACACAAGTGAAGCTAGTCAAGTGAATCATTTGCCTCCCAATCTTGCTTAACATCACTTAGGAATGGTGGAAAAGATGAAAGTGGATCAACATTGATCACGGTATATGGAGCTACTGCAAGTTCTAAACAAGGACCATTCTCTCATGATGAGTCACTTTGTTTATCACTAGGAGCTAGGGTTTATGATTTTCAAAATCGTGAATATAGTTCATGATTAATTTCAATAACCTCATACATATAATCAAAATCATTAGGATACACATAATTAGCATTAGCATCAACATTGATATCATCATCTAAATTAATCATAATAGGATCTTTAACATGTAAAACAAAATTAAGAATCATTTTTCATAGACATCTTTAACTTTTGACATGGTGGTTAAATTTGAACTTCCTCCCTAGGGTTAGGTGAAGGTTGGACAAATGGTACCAAGTCAATATTTGGTGTCTTCGGGGAGGAATTGGTTTGGAAAACAAGTTCATGAACCTTGGTGTGGCATCTTCATCTGTGTTCTCTCACACTATGATTTCTCTTAGTTTGACTCAAGACTTACGAAGATTGAGGATAAACCAACATAGGCTTCCTTTCTTCCCTTTTAGGGGGAAGAACATAGGAAACCTCACAAGGTTGAGAGATACAAGATGTTGTGCATTTTAATTTATATGATGTAGAGGTTGGACTGCAACATATATAGGAGGAGGATTATGATGGGGAGGAGTTCTCAAAGAGAGTCTCACATTGCTCAATAGTAAGTTGAGTGATATGTTAGTGGGATCCTTTCACTCTACACTGGTCATTCAATAAACCAAAACACTCAAACTCTCTAGGAGTGCTCCCTATCAAATTATGCTCAATAGTTGCTCAGGCATGGTTGAGATTCACAAGGCTAAATCCAACCTCGAACTAAGAAATCTTCTAACATATACTTGCAGGGGTTGTAATAGGTGTTCTTAAAGTATTTCCATTCCAATCAACTGGTTTTATAGCTGGATTTCCTTCATTTCTTCATCACTCCCTCTTTCTCCTATTTTCTAGGCCTAGTAGCCCTAGAGCCCCAATTAGCCCTACCTAACCGGTTTTTGGGGAATTGTTCAAAAACCACTCAAAGAACCTAGAAAAATCTTTTGTGATCTGGATACCCTTTTGGATGAAATTTTTTAATCCTTCAAATGAGATAGTCAGGTCTATCTGTATAGGTACGGAACTCAAAAATGGCATTTATGAAGGGTTTTGGGACTTTGTTGTCTTCTTCAAAGCATTTATTGTCTTCTCTTCTTTGTCACACCTCCAACCTTCCACATAGGCCCTACCACAAATTAATTACTTATTCTAAACACTTGGCATCTTCATAACTGATCATCCCTGCAAAAACATGCAACATTTCACTCATTTTGCTAACTGGACTATGACTGAGCTCACCTAGGAAATGATGCCAAATAACCTTTTAATGACTTCCAATCCAAAAAAAACTTATTTAAATTGTACAAGGGTTCCATGGCTCTAGTCCCAAGGGTTATTGAGTAAAACTCAAGGGATTTCAAGTTGGAACCATAGTTGGGCTCTTAAACCCTTGCTCAGGTCAAGAGCAATGTAAAATCAAATGCACACTTCAAACCTGAACTACAAAAAATCACAAACACCTCTTGAGAACTAAGATAATATATTCAATCATGAAAGAATAGTAGTATAATCAATCCATTAAGTACAGACTACTTCTCAAAAATTGAGAAAATGCAAGGTAAAATCTGGAAAAAGTCTTCACAACATATTCAAACTTGCTCAAGGCCTTTGTCAACCTGTTTACATTCCTTCTCATATTATTTTATATTCCATATGGATCCTAACCAACTCTTCATTGGTTTCTTAACCACCGATGTGCTCAAAGCTACAAAAAGTTGCTCAAAAGTTGTAAAATGTTGTCAAGCAACAATGACAACTTTTGCCAAAATGTGCACTTTTACATTTCATGCATTGTCACTCATCCTAAACCACCTAGAATGACCTAAAAACACTAAAATGACATGTATAAATTCCAAATGAGGTGTTACAAGATATTTTACACCAAAATGCAAGTTTGTGCCTTTTAGGCTTACAAGGGTTCATAAGCCAAATTTGAGTAACTACATGATCTAGTTTTTGGCATTCTACACTCTTATGAGAATAGTTGATGTTGTCATTGATGGAAACCAACTAGAAATCATCTAGAAACCAACCAGTAGATACTAGCACCGTCATTAGACTTCTACATATACCAGCAGGCACTTTATCGACATCGACAATAATGCATACTGGCACTCAGGCCAACATGGAATAAACTTTTATTTATTATTTTGAATTATAATTATCTTTTGTAAAAGCCGACATGGTACATTTTAATAGACTCATATATGTATGATATCTTTTAAGTCATTTTGTAATATAGATAGATGTGAAATATAAGGCAATTTTGTATAAGGTGATATAGTTGACAACGAAGGTTTTGGTTATTGATTGAGCTTAAACTGGTACTAAACCTAGCATGAGAGATGTTGTTTTGAAGTAGTACATTGTATTGGATTTTGATAATCCATTTTGTATTCAATGTGACTCTTTATTGATCAGTGTGCTCTAGGCTTTTGGCCTCCCTGCATGTGGAGGCCCCTCATTGTAAGTAGTATTTATTCATTGGCTAGTAAGTAAATATTATGGGTCACAAATCCCACCAAGGTTTTTCCCACACCAGGTTTCCTCATTAAATATCTTGTGTTATGGTGTGTCCCCTATGTTGTCTCTATTATTCTTATTTGTTGCATTAATTCTTATTTACCGGTACACTGTTTTGGGATGCAAAGTTTTAAATAAGTATAAATATTTTGTTAATCGGTTAGACACTGATTCACCACCCCCCCTCTCTCGGTGTCTTTGGGATTGTCATTGATTCTAACAATTGGTATCAGAGCTTGGTCCTCTATTTTCAAAAGCCTAACAGCTTGAGGAAGATTCTAACGCCAATACAAATGGAGAACTTAAGAAAATAGTTGGAAGGAGCTCTTGAAGATTTTGAAGCAGAGAAATTGAAGAATATCAAACTTGAAGATGATCTAAGGATTGCATGGGAATTTCTTAAAGGACTTCAAGAGAACTTTGCTATAGCACAAAATAAAATAAAAGAACTTCATGAGAAGATGCAGAAAGATGATGATGAAAAAGAAACTCTTAGAGAACTTGCAAACAAGTTGAGACAAGAAAACAATAATATGAAGAATGAAATGAAAGATATGACTACGAGGTTATCTAAAGATATTGAAGATAGGAAGAAGAATGAAGAAGACTTGAATAGGAGACTTAATGATGCTGGAAATGAAAATCTGAGACTTAGTCATGAAAATGATATGCTGAAGATGGATTTGATTCACATGCAACATGATAAAACTGAGCTTATGAGACAAGTTGGAATTCTGGAAATTGAGTTGGCTACTGCAAATAAACACAAAGACAAATTCAAGAAAAGTTCAGAGGAGCTTGATGACATGTTGAAAAGTCAGAAGCCTAATGGAGATACTAATGGACTTGGATTTGAAGTTGGAGAAAGTTTCGATACTGCAAACAATGAAGATCAAAACAAACCAGTAAGACAACCTAATGCTTACAAATTTAATGGCAAATATTTCAATTGCAACAAATATGGTCATAGAGAAAATCAATGTAGATTTAGAAATAATCAGAACACAAACTCACCCACCGGGCAATGTTCCAAATGCAACAAAGTTGGTCATAATTCAGAAAATTGCAGAATGAATGTGAAATGCTATGTTTGTGAAAGATTTGGACATTTATCTAATCAAT
Source organism: Cryptomeria japonica (assembly GCF_030272615.1). Taxonomy (NCBI): domain Eukaryota; kingdom Viridiplantae; phylum Streptophyta; class Pinopsida; order Cupressales; family Cupressaceae; genus Cryptomeria; species Cryptomeria japonica. The sequence continues at coordinate 553,936,465 of NC_081413.1, forward strand.
GCAGATCACAAACTGGTCAAGGATATGGAAAGGCTATTCAGAGGAATAATGTGACTTGTTATGCTTGCAACAAGATTGGACATATTGCTAAATTTTGTAGAAGCAAGAATGCACCGGCAAACAATATGAGATCTAGCTTGAAGGGAAAATAAAAGGTAGAAGAAGTAAAGCGAGAATTTTCTAAATAGTGGATTAAGAAAAGTGATCAAAGAATCGATGAAACTATATCTTCACCGGTAGAACAGAGTAATTCTCCACCGGCAGGAGATTCTTCATCTAACTGAGGAATAATCCCTTCGGGGTATGGCAGAAAATTGAAAAACATGCATTCTACCCTCGGTTATGATAACACAATGATGAATAGTGAGTACCAAACCGGTACTGAGAGGGGGGGGTGAATCAATACAAGTACAAAAACTTTTCTTGAAGCGGTTTGACTGCAAACAGTGAACTTGACTAGCAATCACTAACACCAGTCATAAACCAAATTACTACCGGTTAAGCACAATGAGACTGTGAAAGATATAAACCAGAAAACACTTATCTTACCACACAACCTACACCCTCATTTCCACATTATACTTCTGCATAAACAGGTAATCTATCATCAAAAATATAATAACATGCTAGATCAACATGATTCACCTCTTGACAGAAATCAACAAAGCATCACATGAAAAAGACATCACATATGACACACATATTTTTCACATGGAAACCCAACTGGGAAAAACCATGGTGGGGATGAATACCCACAAGTTGTTTTTGAACTCTTTAGAAGTTTTCTCTGTTAGAAGCCTAGTCTGGTTAAAGACTGTTACAACAGGTTCTGTTAGGAACCGATCCTGTTAGGGATCACCCGGTTAAGGGATGGCTAGAATACCCGGTTAAGGGTTAAACCCTGTTGAAGGTTACCTTGTTAGAGGATTTTATGAACTCAATGCATTTGAGTCACCCTGTTAAAGGATTTATAGCAAGCTAGTTAAAGCTACCATGTTAAGGGATTTCCCAATTGTTGAAGTGATTAGAGATCAATAGGTATTACAATGATCTGATAATAGCACTCAATGCTAATACAAACCTTCTTTAGTTCCTTTCTTCTGCATACACACTCTGCAGGTATCAATCCTATTATCTGGTCTGGCAAGAATCATGTATCTTTTCACTTAGATACACATACAACATTTTCCAACAACTTCAACATGAAACACAACATCGACCTTATAGGAAACAGATAGGTCAGTAACATAAACCCTAAACCCTAAACATTTAGGTTGAGGAATTCAGTCGGTTTAAGCCTAACCATTAAACACTTTGCATTTGAATACAACGGTCTTTAACAGATCTCAAGACATTCTCCATCATTCGTTCTTCACCACTTCTTGGAGGCGATAACCCATCACACATTCTCCACCATTTGCAGAGACTTCAAACATTCTTGAGGTAGATAGGATCAATCTTCTTCATGCAAGATCCTTCACGTGCATGAGGTTGACATGGTAACACGATCTGATCTCCATTACAATGCTAACTCATCACATAATGCCATCGGTTGAATCACACAGGCTCGAAACACTTCAACCAAAAACCCTAAAGCTGAGACTACCAACCAGTAGTCATACCATATTAAACCGCTTCACCTTTTGCATATATACCGGTTCTCAACATTATACCAGTTCACGTTGCGAGTTGCTTAACTTCAATAAACCTATTCACTCTTCATCATATTATCGGTTCACTCTTCAGCATATTAGGGGTTCTCTCTTCATCATATTACCGGTTCATTCTTTTAGCATATTAACATTAATGACAACACAATGTCATCATGTCAACATATTCTGCACATATGCCAACAATCTCCCCCTTTGGCATTGATGGCAATATACAAAGATATCTCTTTCTGCATCACATCTTCTCCTTAAAACTGTAGATATCTTCTCCACTTCACATCTTCTCCCCCTTTGACAGCAATGTCAAAGTGGAGGCACGAGCTTCCCTGTTCCACTATGTTGCTCTCCCTAAGGAGTAGCATCCTTCAACACATCAATCTTGAAAAGATATAGCAAAGCAAGATCTAACTGATGTGGAGCACAAATCTTTAGATTACCTCTTGAAGGGGTAGCACCCCTAATTCACCTCTCAGATAGGTAAAGGTAGCCTTCGGTAGAGGCTTGGTGAATATGTCTGCTAACTGCTCCTTACTGGAAACATGTTCCAATACCACCTCTTTGTTATGAACCTTTTCCCTCAAGAAATGATACTTGAGTTCAAAGTGCTTGGTTCTAGCATGTAAAACTAGATTCTTGGAAATGTTAATTGCACTTGTATTGTCACAAAATATACTTACTGGTTCAGATACATGAACTTTGAAGCCATTCAATACATGCTTCACCCAAATAGTCTGGGTGCAGTTCATAAAAGTTGCAACATACTCCGCTTATGTTGTAGACTGAGAGATACAACTCTACTTTTTACTCATCCATGAGACCAGTCTACCACCGAGAAAGAATGCACCACCGGTTGTGCTCTTCCGGTCATCCACATTACTAGCCCAATCAGCATCTGTGAACACTTTCAGATTGAAATCATCATTGTATGGATACAATAATCCATAGTCAATAGTTACCTTCAGATATCTAAGAATCCCCTTGACTGCTACCAAGTGGTATTCTCTTGGGCTTTTCTGAAACTGAGCGGTAATACCCACTGCATGTGCAATGTCTGATCTACTATGCACTATATAATGCAACTTACCAATCATTGATTGGTATTCCTTCTCATTTACCAATGCTGAGTCATCCTCTTTTGATATTTTACAATCGGTCACCATTGGTGTACCAACTGGTTTGTTGTCTTCCATGCCAAAGGTCTTCAACACCTCTTTGACATACTTGGACTGAGTAATAAAGATTCCATCTTTCATTTACTGAATCTGTAGTCCAACGAAGAACTTAATCTCCCCTATGAGTGACATCTCAAACTCCTTTTTCATCTCATCTGCAAAGTCATGACTCATCTTGTCATCTCCACCGAAGATTATGTCATCAACAAATACTTCACAAATCAGAATCTGATCTCCTTCTGATTTCAAGTAGATATTGCTATCTTCACTTGTTCTTTCAAATCCAATCTTCACAAGATGGGAGTGCAAGCGTTCATACCATGCTCTAGGTGACTACTTCAGACCATACAAGGCTTTATGTAGCCTACACACCATGTCACTATCTTTTGATAGGGCAAACCCATCTGGTTGCTCTATATACACCTCCTCTTCAAGTATTCCATTTAGAAATGCAAATTTTACATCCATTTGGTATACCTTGAATCCTATAAAAGCTGCATATGAAAGAAGCATATGAACTCCTTCCAATCTTGCTACTGGAGAAAAGGTTTCTCCATAGTCTTCTCCTTCTTCTTGGGCATATCCTTTACATACTAGTCTAGCTTTGTTCCTTACCACTGTGCCATCCTCATTCGACTTATTTCTAAAGACCCATTTGGTTCTAATGATATTTTTATGCTCTGGTCTGGGTACCAAAGACCATGTACCATTCTTCTCTATCTGGTCAAGTTCTTCTTCCATTTCCTTGATCTAGTCTTCATCTTTATGTGCCTCTTTTAATAATTTAGGCTCAAATTCAGAGATCATACATGAGTTTTCTGACCTTTCTTCTTGTAAGAATTCTTGCATCTTTGTCTCCTATGATCTACTTTGGATCATGATTGAGATTTACATACCTAGGTATATTCTTAACAGATTCCTCTTGCTTTTCTTCTTCAACCTCATCTTCATCAGCATCAGCATCAACATCCACCAGTGTAGGAGCACAATTATTGGTACTGGGCTAATTTGCAACCGGTTCCCAGAAGGTTACTACAAGTTCATCTCCTACATGCTCTCTGGTAGTTTCCTTAGGTTTCTCAGAGTTTTCATCAACCCTAACATTGATACTTTCAAAAATTATCTGAGTCCTATTGTGGAAACATCTGAGAGCTTTGCTCTTTGTGGAATACCCTAGGAATATTCCCTCATCACATTTAGCATCAAACTTGCTCTGATGTTCACTCCTCTTGATATAACATTTACTACCAAACACTCTGAAGGATCTTACCACTAGTGTCTTACCAGTCCAGTACTCATAAGGAGTCTTATCCTTTCCTTTCTTGATGAGTACCTAGTTCATTGTGTAGACTGCAGTGCTCACTGCTTCTCTCCAAAAGGTGTGAGCAACCTTTCTTTGGATTAACATGGTTCTAGCCGCTTCAACCACAGTCCGGTTATTCCTCTCTGCTAAGCCATTCTGTTGTGGAGTCTGGGGGGTGGACAGTTGCCTCTTGATTCCATTCTCTTCACAATATTTGTTGAATTTACTGGAAGTGAATTCTCCTCCTTGATCAGCTCTAAGGCATTTGATTCTTCTACCACTTTCCTTCTCTACTAGTGCTCTGAAAGCTTTGAACTTTCCAAATCCTTCAGACTTATCCTTCAAGAATGTGACCCACATCATTCTTGAGAAATCATCTGTAAGAATCATATAATACCTATCTCCCTGCACACTCCTAGTTTTCATAGGACCACACAAATTAGTATGCACAAGATCAAGTAAATTGTCTGCAGTGAAAGATTTACCTTTGAAAGTTGAGGAAGAAATTTTGCCCAGTTGACACTCTCTGCACAAAAGTTTTTCCGGTTTGCTTAGCACCGGCAATCCTCTAACTACCTTGGTCTTACTGGCCTTCACAATATTGTCAAAGTTTACATGGCAGAGTCTCATATGCCATATCCAGCTGTCTTCAAACTTAGCCATAAGACATGTACTGACATTAGCATTTAGTTGAAATAAGTTACCTTTGGTCTTCATACCGGTAGCTATCAGTTCACCACTCTTTCATTTGATTTTGCACACTCCATTTTTGAATTCCAGAGTGAGTCCATTATTATTCAGTTGAGCAACACTCAAAACATTGTGCCTTAGACCTTCTACCCAATACACATTGTCAGCACTGCTTCTTCCACTCAGAGAGATGCACCCTCTGCCTTTTACCATACATGGTGCATCATTACCAAAATGAACCACACCACCATCATACTCTTCTAGAGAAAGAAACTTACTCCGGTCACCAGTCATATGGTGAGAATAGCCACTGTCAATAATCCACTCATTGGAATTATCAAAGTAGGAGACAAGAGCCTTCTTGTCTGATACATCTTCCTTGACTGCTACAAACACAATATCTTCATTTTCTTCATCTTTTGATTCCTCATCAGTAACACCTTCATCAACTGCTACAAAATAGTTTCTCCGGTTTCCTCCTTTGAACTTCTTGAACTTTTCTAGTTTGTCCTTTCTATCACCATTAGGACAGTTTACAACAATGTGTCCTATCCGGTTACAAGAGAAGCATTTCAAAGGAAGCTTACCTCTGTATTTACCGGTTCCCTTAGGGAGCCTCTTGGCAAGAAGAGCTTCAAATTCCATCAGGATCTCTTCATCATCCATTTCTCTACTCTATCTTGGTTCGCCACTGGTACTAGCTTCTTTGCCTTTTCTAGATGGTGATACAGATGCTCTGAAGGCTGATTCAGTCTTCTAAACACTGCCATCAAAACTATTTAGCTCATAGGCTATCAAATTTGTGATGATGGAGTCTAGGGACACCTTAGTCTTGTCTATTGACCTCAACTCCTGAATAGCAGCAACCCTTATTGCATAGACCAGTAATAAGGATCTCAAAACTTTGCTAACAATAGTGGAATCTTCCATTTTACCACCCGCACTCTTTATATCTCCAACAACAGTTTTGATTCTTATTCCATATTGTTGAATGGTCTCTCCTTCAACCATCCGCATGTCTTCAAACTTTCCTCTAAGGATTTCTTCCTTAGCTTGTTTCACATGCTCATCACCGCCATAGATATTCTCAAGAGTATCCCATACTTCTTTGGGATTCTCTTTGTCCTGAACATCAATAAACTCAATGTAAAATAAACTACTAATTAGGGCTTCCATGACTTGCACATTATCCTGAATCTCTCTCTTTTGGTCATCGGTGAGAGTACCGTTAGGGATAACATAAACATTCTCAACATAGCTCGAATGTTGAGCACCCATGGTTCTGATGTATATCTTCATTTTGTCCTTCCATATTTTAAAGTTATCTCTGTTGAACTTTGGACCTTCCCTCTTCATCATTACAATAGGATCTTTCCTTCAAGCGATTAAGCTTACAACACAGAGGACTTGGAGGACGCTCTGATACCAATTGATAACACAATGATGAACAGTGAGTACCAAACCAGTACTGAGAAGGAGGTGAATCAGTACAGGTACAAAAAAATTCCCTAAACCAGTTTGACTGTAAACAGTGAACTTGACTGGCAATCACTAACACCGGTCATAAACCAAATTACTACCGGTTAAGCACAATGAGATTGTGAAAGATATAAACCAGAAAACACTTATCTTACCACACAACCTACACCCTCATTTCCACATTATCCTTGTACATAAATAGGTAATCTATCATCAAAAATATAATAACTTGCTAGATCAACATGATTCACCTCTTGACAGAAATCAACAAAGTATCACATGAAAAAGACATCACATATGACACACATATTTTTCACGTGGAAACCCAACTGGGAAAAACCACGATGGGGATGAATACCCACAAGCTGTTTTTGAACTCTTTAGAAGTTCACTCTGTTAGAAGCCTAATTCAGTTAAAGAATATTACAACGGGTTCTATTAGGAACCGATCATGTTAGGGATCACCTGGTTAAGGGATGGCTAGAATACCTGGTTAAGGGTTAAACCCTATTAAAGGTTACCTTGTTAGAGGATTTTATGAACTCAATGGCTTTGTCACTCTATTAAAGGATTTACAGCACGCTGGTTAAATCTACACTGTTAAGGGATTTTCCAACTGTTGAAGTGATAAGAGATCAACATGTATTACAATGATCTGGTAATAGCACTCAATGACAATGTAGAACCATTTTAGTTCCTTTCTTCTACATACACACTTTGCAGGTATCAATCCTCTTATCTGGTCTGGCGAGAATCACGTATCTTTGCACTTAGATACACACACAACATTTTCCAACAACTTCAACATGAAAGACAACATCAACCTTATAAGAAATAGATAGGTCAGTAACATAAACCCTAAACCCTAAACATTTAGGTTGAGCAATTCAGTTGGTTCAATCCTAACCATTGAACACTTTGCATTTGAATACAACGGTCTTGAACAGATCTCAAGACATTCTCCATTGTTCGTTCTTCACTGCTTCTTGGAGGCGATAACCCATCACACATTCTCCACCATTTGCAGAGACTTCGCACATTCCCGAGGTAGATAGGATCAATCTTCTTCATGCAAGATCCTTCACGTGCACGAGGCTGATGTGGAAACATGATCTGATCTCCATTACAATGATAACTCATCACACAATGCCATCAGTTGAATCACATAGGCTCAAAACACTTCAACCAGAAACCCTGAAGCTGAGACTACCAACTGGTAGTCATACCATATTAAACTGCTTCACCTTTTGCACATATCCCGGTTCTCAACATTATAACTATTCATGTTGCTAGTTGCTTAACTTCAATAAACCTATTCACTCTTCATCATATTACCAGTTCACTCTTTAGCATATTACCAGTTCTCTCTTCAGCATATTACCTGTTCATTCTTTCAGCATATTAACATCAATGACAACACAATATCATCATGTCAACATATTCTGTACATATGCCAATAGGTTAATAGTGAGAAGATACATCTCTTCTTTACTAGCAGGTGAGTTAAGTTTTCACTTAACCGGCAAGCATTTAATGATGTTTTGAAGAACTTTTTGGCCATAAAGCACCAAGAAAACCCTCATTTCAAACTCACTGAGCATTCAAACTTTCTGTGAGCGTGAAATCGAGCAAAGGCATTCAAGGCGAATCTGGGAAGTATTTTTCAAGCATTCAACAAGCATTCGAATAAGAGGTATTTTCATAATGGTTGTTTCATCTTCTAATCCTAAATTTATTCCAAACCCTTACATTGTGGAGAATGTGAAACGCCCTAGGCCACTTTTCAAGATAATTCCTGAGATTGCGAAGCAAGACGACTCTGTAGGAGCTTTTTCAAAAATACCTAAGGGAGTAGCATTTGTAGAAGACCCTAGGATTTATATACATTGCAATATAGAAGATCTAGGATCTAAGGAGTTAATGAAAATGTCTAATAAGGTCATTTATGATGAACATAGAATTTTTAAACCCGAACACAAGATTGTAGAGACTTTAGGTTTTGTGGAGATACTGAATATCCCTTAATTTCCAGAGGAAGTGGTAAGGATTATATTGAGTAGAGAACATGGAGAATTCTTATGGTTGGATTCTGTTTGTAAGATAACCTGACAAGCAATTAGGGCAGTTATTGGTTTACCCTTAACCAATAGTAGACCTAATAAGACAAAGAAGATTCTCAACAAAATGGTGACAAGCCTAACCGGAGCAACATCTGACAATAGATCACTTAGAGTAAATGGCATGAAGGACATCAATGTGAGATATGTAAGTATGGTTCTTGGATACAAAGCCACACATGCTAACAGACTCAATTTTGTTTCTAGTCTTTGTATTTATAGTGCACATGAAATAATAAACAACAATGCTAAGATAGATGTGTGTGAATTTTTAAAAGATGAGCTTATCGACAACCTGAAAAAGATTAAGGGAGACAAGAAGGGTACTTTTCGCTTTGGAAACCTTCTGGTATGTTTAATTCTATATTTCACCAAAGAGATCCCCGATATAGGACCCAAAGACTTTGGTTATGATATACTGATAGGAAAACAACTACAAGAAGCTTTTACCGGCATGGGAACCGCTAGAGACAACAACATAACTGATTATTTTAAATCTTTCTAGTCTAAGATGAGAGCTAGGGTAAGGATTCCTCAAAACATAGTTGAGAAATATGACAAGGAAATATGGTTTGTCATTAAAAGAGATGAAACCTAGATGGAAGCAGTAAGCCCTAGAACTATTTGGGTTACTAAAATGGGTTATGAGGTTGATCTACATGTTCTAGAAACATATACAAAAGCACTACTTGATGCACCAAGAGAGCCATCTAAAGAATTCTTTGGAAATGCAGAAACCATAGAGAATAAAGTATCTATGCAGAAAATAACTAAGAGAAGAGAAAAATACATTAGGGATGCATCCAAGAAAGTAAAGGAAATCAAAGAAAATGTCATGAACCTTAGTGGCATATTGGCTAGTGAGCTTGAAGGACGTCAACTAGAAACACATATTTCACCAGTTGACACATCTTCTGACAAAGATAGTAGTAAGATAGCTGAGTTCAAAAGAGTGGAAAGGAAGAGAAAACCTTGACCAGTACCCTCTCCTTCTCCAAAGAAAACAAAAACATTAAGGAAGAAACAATAGGCAGTTAGGGAACCCAAGAAGAAGCTTACTCCAAAGAGAATAGAGCATCGGCAAACCCCACATTGAATGACTTACTGAATGAAATAATAGAGGAAGGCAATTTATCTAATGTGAACAAATTGTATACTTCTTCAAATGATACTGACAGAAATACTATTGAAGAAAGCATTATTCTTCATTTAGACATTTATAAGAAAGTTTTGATTGACGTTGTTGAGGAGCTACCAAATGATCTCTACATGAGATTATAAGCTAAAAGGCTATCAGTGATGGAATTAGACAAGAAATTGAAGGTTGAAGCACTCTTGGTTGTTCACCCAGTTAACTCCAAAGAAGAAATTGATGAACTTATTTCTGAGGCTAACCAATCAGTATTTGCTAGTGGACACTGGAAGATAAGCCTGATGGTTGGAAAAGTGAAGGAAATTGCAGATGAGACTATAGATAATTGGGATATATTTTTTGTGGAGAAAGAAAAACAAGAGGAAATGAACAGACCTAAAAAGAGATTCAAAGTGTATTGGAAAGACAAGGACAAGGGTAAAGGAAAAATTGGTGGAGTTCCAAACATTAAGATTACTGACAATATTCCACCACCACCTTTGGATATTGTACCAGTACACTCAGAAGATCCACTAGTTATTAACACTGAAGGTATTATACATGATGATACTAATCCTGAATTAGAGATACTTTTTACAATGAATGTGGATACTGTTGGCATATGTGCAGAGTATGATGACATGATGATATTGTATGTTGTCATTGATATCAATATGATAAAGAGTGAACTGGTATATTGAAGTAAGCAATTGGCAAGAGAACTGGTATGTTGTTGTGAACCGGTATATGTGAAAAAGTGAAGCGGTATGTTTGTCCAAGTGAACCGGTATGTTGGAATATGAACCGGTATATGAAATGTATTTTATCAAGGTTTCATATGGTATGACTACCGGTTGATAGTCTCAGCTTCAGGGCTTCCGGTTGAAGTGTTCCATGCTTGTTTGATTCAACCGATGACATCGTGTGATGAGTTAGCATTGTAATGAAGAATAGATTGTGTTGCCACGTCAGCCTTGTGCGCGTGAAGGATCTTGCATGAAGGAGATTGATCCTATCTACCTCAGGAATGTGTGAAGTCTCTGTAAATGGTGGAGAACACGTGATGGGTTATCAGCCTCCAAGAAGCGGTGAAGAATGAACATTGGAGAACATCTTGAGATTTGTTCAAGACTATTGTAATCAATGCAATATGTTCAATAGTTAGGATTGAATCAACTGAATTGCTTAACCTAAATGTTTAGGGTTTAGGGTTTATGCTACCGACCTATCTATTTCCTATAAGGTCGATGTTGTTTTTCATGTTGAGGTTGTTGGAAAATGTTGTGTGTATATCTAAGTGCAGAGATACGTGATTCTTACCAGACCAGATAAGAGAATAGATAACTACAGAGTGTGATTGCAGAAGGAAGGAACTAAAGTGGATCTGCATTGGCATTGAAGTGTTGTTACCAGATCATTATAATACCTGTTGACCTCTAACCACTTCAACAGTTGGAAAATCCTTTAACAGGGTAGCTTTAATTGGCTTGTTGTAAATCCTTTAACAGGGTGACTCAAAATGATTGAGTTCTTAAAATCCTCTAACAAGGTAACCTTTAACAGGGTTTAACCCTTAACCGGGTATTTTAGCCATCCCTTAACTAGATGATCCCTAGCAGGATCGGTTTCTAACAGAACCTATTGTAAAGTCCTTAACTGGACTAGGCTCCTAATAGAGCAGACTTCAAAAGGGTTCAAAGAACAGCTTGTGGTTATTCATCTCCATCGTGGTTTTTCCCAGTTGGCTTTCCATGTGAAAAAATATGTGTGTTATGTGTGATGCTTTTCATGTGATGCTTTATTATTTTCTGTCAAGCGGTAAAGCATGTTGAACCAGTAAGTCTTTACATTTCTGTTGATGTATTACTAGTGTATGCATATGGGTGAAGTGGAAATAAGATGTTAGATTGTGTGGAAAGCTAAGAGTTACCGGTTTATGTCTTTCACATTCTTACTATGTTTAACCGGTAGTAATTTGGTTTAGCCAGTGTTATTGCTTGCCAATAAAGTGTAGTGTTTTCAGTCAAACCGGTTCAACGAAAAGTGTTTTTGTCTATACTGATTCACCCCCCCTCTCAGTACCAGTTTGGTACTAACTATTCATCATTGATTCATCAATTGGTATCAGAGCATCTTCTAGGTCCTCTGTGTTGTATGCTTAACCGCTTGAGGTAAAGATCCTACTCTAATGATCAAGAGGGAAGGTCCAAAGTTCAGCAAAGACAATTTAAAATATGGAAGGATAGAATGAAGATATACATCAGAAGCATGGGTGCTCAACATTGGAGCTATGTTGAGAATGCTTATGTTATCCCTATCGGTACTCTCACTGATGATCAAAAGAGAGAGATTCAGGAGAATGGGAAAGTCATGGAAGCCCTAATCAATAGTTTATCTGACATTGAGTTTATTGATGTTCAGGATAAAGAGAATCCCAAAGAAGTATGGGATGCTCTTGAGAATATCTATGATGGCGATGAGCATGTGAAACAAGCTAAAGAAGAAAGCCTTAGGGGAAAGTTTGAAGACATGAGGATGGTTGAAGGAGAGACCATTCAACAATATGGAATAAGAATCAAAACTGTTGTTGAGATATCAAGAGTGTAGGTGGTCAAATGGAAGATTCCACTGTTGTTAGCAAAGTTTTGAGATCCTTATTACCGGTCTATGCAATAAGGGTTGTTGTTATTCAGGATTTGAGGTCTGTAGACAAGACAAAGGTATCCCTAGACTCCATCATTGCTAAGTTGATAGCTTATGAGCTAAATAATTATGATGGTAGTATTCAGAAGACTGAATCAGCCCTCAGAGCATCTATTGCACCATCTAGAAAAAGCAAAGAAGCTAGTACCAGTGGTGAACCAAGACAAAGTAGAGAAATGGATGATGAGGAGATCCTGGTGGAATTTGAAGCTCTTCTTACCAAGAGACTTCCCAAGGGAACCAGTAAATATAGAGGTAAGCTTCCTTTGAAATTTTTTTCTTGCAATAGGATAGGACACATTGTTGTAAACTGTCCTAGTGGTGATAATAAGGACAAACCAGAAAATTTCAAGAAGTTCAAAGGAGGAAACTAGAGAAATTGTTTTGTAGCAGTTGATGAAGGTGTCACTGATGAGGAGTCAGAAGATGAAGAAAGTGAAGACATTGTGTTTGTAGCAGTTAAGGAAGATGTGTCAGACAAGAAGGCTCTTGTCTCCCGCTTTGATAATTCCAACGAGTGGATTATTGACAGTGGTTGTTCTCACTATATGACTGGTGACCGAAGTAAGTTTCTATCTCTGGAAGAGTATGATGGTGGTGTGGTTGATTTTGGTAATGATGCACCATGTATGGTAAAAGGCAGAGGGTCCATCCCTCTGAATGGAAGAAGCAGTGCTGACAATGTGTATTGGGTAGAAGATCTCAGACACAACCTTTTGAGTGTTTCTCAACTTAATGATAATGGACTCACTTTGGAATTCAAAAATGGAGTGTGTGAAATCAAAGGAAAGAATGGTGAACTGATGGCTACCGATATGCAGACCAAAGGTAACCTATTTCAAATAAATGCTAATGTCAGTACATGTCTAATGGCTAAGTTTGAGGATAGATGGATATGGCATAGGAGACTCTACCATGTAAACTTTGATAATATTTTGAAGGCAAGTAAAATAAAGGTAGTTAGAGGATTGCCTATGCTGAGCAAACCAGAGAATCCTTTGTGCAGAGAGTGTCAACTAGGGAAAATGTCTTCCTCAACCTTCAAAGGTAAACCTTTAACTGCAGACAATTTACTTGATCTTGTGCATACTGATTTGTGTAGTCCTATGAAAACTATGAGTGTGCAAGGAGATAGGTATTTTATGATTCTTACTAATGATTTCTCAAGAATGATGTGGGTCACATTCTTGAAGGACAAGTCTGAAGCCTTTGGAAAGTTCAAAGCCTTCAGAGCATTGGTTGAAAAAGAAAGTGGTAAGAGGATTAAGTGCCTGAGAACTGATCAAGGAGGAGAATTCACTTCCGGTGAATTCAACAAGTACTGTGAAGAGAACGGAATCAAGAGGAAATTGTCTGCCCCCCAGACTCCATAGCAAAATGGCCTAGTAGAGAGAAACAACCAGATTGTAGTTGAAGCAGCCAGAACAATGTTGATCCAAGGAAAAGTTGCTCACACTTTTTGGAGAGAAGCGATGAGCATTGCAGTCTACATAATGAATTGGGTACTCATCAAAAAGGGTAAGGATAAAACACCTTATGAGTATTGGATGGGTAAGAAACTAGTGGTAAGCTACTTTAGAGTGTTTGGTAGCAAATGTTATATCAATAGGAGTGAACATCAGAGCAAGTTTGATGCTAAATGTGATGAGGGAATATTCCTAGGGTATTCCACAAATAGCAAAGCTCTCAAATGTTTCAACAATATGACTCAGAGAATTGTTGAAAGAATCAATGTTAGAGTTGATTAAACTTCTGAGAAATCTAAGGAAAGTGGTAGTGAGCAAGTAGGAGATGAACTGGTAGTAACCTTCTGGGAATTGGTTGCAAAATAGCCTAGCACCAGTAACAGTGCTCCTCCATCGGTAGATGGTGATGCTGACGAAGATGAGGATGAAGAAGAAAATCAAGAGGAAACAACTAAGATCATTCCTAGGTATGTTAAGTTGAATCATGATCCAAAGTAGATCATAGGAGATAAGGATGCAGGAATTCTTACAAGAAGAAAGCTCAGAGAAAATTCTTGCATGATCTTTGAATTTGAGCCTAAATCATTTAAAGAGGCACATAAAGATGAAGACTGGATCAAGGAAATGGAAGAGGAACTTGACCAAATAGAAAAGAATGGTACATGGTCTTTGGTACCTAGCCCGGAGCATAAAAATGTCATTGGCACCAAATGGGTTTTCAGAAATAAGCTAAATGAAGATGGCTCAGTGGTTAGAAATAAAGCCAGACTGGTGTGTAAAGGATATGCCCAAGAAGAAGGAGAAGACTATGGAGAAACCTTTGCTCTTATAGCTAGATTGGAAGGAGATCCTATGCTTCTTGCATATGTAGCTTTTAAGGGATTCAAAGTATATCAAATGGATGTAAAATCTGCATTCCTGAATGGAATACTTGAAGAAGAAGCATATATAGAGCAACCAGATGGGTTTGCCCTATCAGAAGATAGTAACATGGTGTGTAGGCTACATAAAGCCTTGTATGGACTAAAGCAGGCACCTAGAGCATGGTATGAATGCCTGCACTCCCATCTTGTGAAAATTGGATTTGAAAGAACAAGTGAAGATAGCTATATCTACTTGAAATCAGAAGGAGATCAGATTTTGATCTATGAAGTATTTATTGATGACATAATTTTTGGAGGAGATGACAAGATGAGTCATGATTTTGCTGATGAGATGAAGAAGGAATTTGAGATGTCACTCATAGGGGAGATTAAATTTTTCATTGGACTACAGATTCAACAAATGAAAGATGGAATATTTATCACTCAGTCCAAGTATGTCAAAGAGGTGTTGAAGACCTTTGGCATGGAAGACAACAAACCGGTTAGTACACCAATGGTGAGCAATTGTAAATTATCAAAAGAGGATGACTCAGCATTGGTAAATGAGAAGGAATACTGATCAATGATTGGTAAGTTGCACTATTTAATACATAGCATAACGGACATTGCTCATGCAGTGGGCATTACTGCACAGTTCTAAAAAAGCCCAAGAGAATCCCACTTGGTAGCAGTCAAGTGGATTCTGAGATATCTGAAGGGAACTATTGACTATGGATTATGGTATCCATACAACAATGATTTCAACCTGAAAGTGTATATAGATGCTGACTGGGCTGGTAATGTGGATGATCGGAAGAGCACAACCAGTGGTGCATTCTTTCTTGGTGGTAGACTAGTCTCATGGATGAGTAAGAAGAAGAGATATATCTCTCAGTCTATGACAGAAGCAAAGTATGTTGCAGCATTTATGAACTACACCTAGACAATCTGGATGAAGCATGTATTAAATGGCTTCAAAGTTCTTGTATCTGAATCAGTAAATATATTTTGTGACAACACAAGTGCGATTAACATCTCCAAGAATCCAGTTTTACATGCTAGAACCAAGCACTTCAAGCTCAAGTATCATTTCTTGAGGGAAAAGGTTCAGAATAAAGAAGTTGTACTGGAACATGTTTCCAGTAAGGAACAGTTAGTAGACATATTCACCGAGCCTCTACCGAAGGCTACCTTTACCTATTTCAGAGGTGAATTAGGGGTGCTGCCCCTTCAAGAGGTGAACTAAAGGTGTGTGCTCCACATCAGTCAAGTCTTACATTGATATATCTTTTTCAGGATTGGTGTATTGAAGGATGCTACTCCTTAGTGGGAGCACCATAGTAGAACATAGATGTATATGCCTCCACTTTGGTATTGTTGTCAAAGGGGGAGAAGATGTGAAGCAGAGAAGATATCTGCAGTATTGGGGGAGAAGATGTGAAGTGGAGAGATATCTTTGTATATTGCCATCAATGTCAAATGGGGAGATTGTTGGCATATGTGCAGAGTATGATGAAATGATGATATTGTATGTTATCATTGATGTCAATATGCTAAAGAGTGAACCGGTATATTGAAGTAAGCAACTGGCAAGAGAAACGATATGTTGTTGTGAACCAGTATATGTGAAAAAGTGAAGCGGTATGTTTGTCCAAGTGAATGGGTATATGGAATGTTTTGTATCATGGTTTTATATGGTATGACTACTGGTTGGTAGTCTCAGCTTCAGGGTTTTTGGCTGAAGTGTTCCATTCCTGTGTGATTCAACCGATGACATCATGTGATGAGTTAGCATTGTAATGAAGAATAGATTGTGTTGCCACGTCAGCCTTGTGCGTGTGAAGGATCTTGCACGAAGGAGATTGATCCTATCTACCTCAAGAATGTGTGAAGTCTCTGTAAACGGTGGAGAACACATGATGGGTTATCAGCCTCCAAGAAATGGTGAAGAACGAACGTTGGAGACCGTCTTGAGATCTATTCAAGACTGTTGCAATCAATGCAATATGTTCAATGGTTAGGATTGAACCGATTGAATTGCTTAACCTAAATGTTTAGGGTTTAGGCTTTATACTACCAACCTATCTGTTTCCTATAAGGTAGATGTTGTTTTTCATGTTGAGGTTGTTGGCAAATGTTGTGTGTGTATCTAAGTGCAGAGATACATGATTCTTGCCAGACCAAATAAGAGAATAGATACCTGTAGAGTGTGATTGCAAAAGGAAGGAACTAAAGCGGATTTGCATTGGCATTGAAGTGTTATTACCAGATCATTATAATACTTGTTGACCTCTAACCACTTCAACAGTTGGAAAATCCCTTAATAGGGCAGCTTTAATCAGCTTGTTGTAAATCCTTTAACAAGGTGACTCAAAATCATTGAGTTCTTAAAACCCTCTAACAAGGTAACCTTTAACAGGGTTTAACCCTTAATAAGGTATTTTAGCCATCCCTTAACTGGGTGATCCCTAGCAGGATCAATTCCTAACAGAACCTATTGTAATGTCTTTAACCGAACTAGGCTCCTAATAGAGCGGAATTCAAAAGGGTTCAAAGAACAGCTTGTGGGTATTCATCCCCACCGTGGTTTTTCCCAGTTGGCCTTCCACATGAAAAAATGTGTTTCATGTGTGATGCTTTTCATGTGATGCTTTGTTATTTTCTATCAAGCGTTAAAGCATGTTGAACCAGTAAGTCTTTACATTTCTATTGATGTATTACTAGTGTATGCATATGGGCAAAGTGGAAATAAGATGTTAGATTGTGTGGAAAGCTAAGAGTTACTGGTTTATGTCTTTCACATTCTTACTGTGTTTAACCGGTAGTAATCTAGTTTAGACTGGTGTTATTGCTTGCCAGTAAAGTGCAATGTTTTCAGTCAAACCGGTTCAAGGAAAAGTTTTTTTGTCTGTATTGATTCACCCCCCCTCTCGGTACCGGTTTGGTACTAACTTTTCATCATTGATTCATCAGATACTCAAGAGGTAAACATTGTTGTGGATAAAGATAATTCAGAGGTTAAAGTAGACATTGTTGATAATGAAAAAAAATTGGAGGAACCGGTACAAACAATTCACTCTCAGAAAGTTGAGATCCCAACCCAAACAAAGCAATCGTCAAAGACTGAAAAACCTACTGAAGATAAAGGTACTTGCATAGGGCCACTGGAGACAGAGATACCAATAGTTGAACTTTCAAAGAAACAAACTGAGGTAGAGGTACACACAGAAACAGTGAAACCGATAATCACGACGACATTGAAATAGTCTGAGAAACCTTTGCAAGTTGAGATGCAAACCTAGACTGATCCACCGGAGGAAAATGCAAGCAAAATGAATACACCTGATGGAAGCAAAGAGTTAATAAAGATAATTGGTTAGACATCCGACACATCTACAGGTGAATTCAAACCTACCAATGTTACAGAGGTACTTTTGGATTCAATCAAGAAGATAATGAATTGCAATGCATTGGCCTACAAGGCAATTGACAACACTTTACCTATTCTTGAGTTAATTGCACCAAATTGTAACATAGATCATATTAAAGATTCTTTAGGTAAACTGGACACATTGTCCAAATTTATTGTTGATAATGTAATAACTATTGACAAGGTGAATGAGGACACAATTAAGGAGAGAGTTGAAAAAGAGAAAAACAAATTCTTTGAAGACACTATAAAGAAGTGTATAGAACACTTGAATACATTATTACCGGTACTTAACTCTACAATTTTGGAACACAAGGAGCTATATAGGGAGTCATGCAAACCTCACCTTTTGACAGAGGACATAGATAAGAAGATCAATAAAACACAGAAAGAAATTGATGACATAGCTGATAATATAATTGGTTCATCCGGACATATATTAGTTATTGAGCAGGAAATGGCAGGTTTTGAGGAGAAATTAGAGAAACTTGAGAAAGAGAAGGCAAGGATAAGGTCAAATGCCCAGGAACTTAAAGATAAACTTGGTCCTAAGTTGGACAATCTTATCTCTCAAAGAAGTGAAATCTCTAAGGCATTACTTCAACGAGAGAGATCATCGTAAAAACACATGCATTATCTCACCGATACAATCTAACAGACTGAGGCAACTTTGAATGATAGCAAAAGGTTTATGCAGAGTCTAAATTTAATTTTGGTAGATATTTTTCAGATTGTAACCAACCGGTTATAGACCTTGAGGTGAAATTTTTGAACTTGTTTGACTATTTTTGACAACCTTTGTCATTGATGTCAAAGGGGGAGTAGTGGATGAGAAAAATTCTTATACAGAGGAGATCACTTGCTCAGGGGGAGCACATCTTTTTGGACTTCAGTTTTTGGAAACAATTTTTGGATTTTTCTCGTGAGTGTTGCCATCAATGCCAAAGGGGGAGATTGTTGGCATTCTATACTCTTATGAGAATAGTTGATGTTGTCATTGATGGAAATCAACTGGAAATCATCTGGAAACCAATTAAAAGATACCGACACCAGCATTAGACTTCTACATACACCGACAGGAACTTTACCGGCATCAGCAATAATGCATACCGACACTCAAGCCGACATGGAATAAACTTTTATTTATTTTTTTGAATTGTAATTATCTTTGGTAAAAGATGACATGGTACATTGTAATAGACTCATATATGTATGAGATATTTTAAGTCATTTTGGAATATAGATAGATGTGAAGTATAAGGCAATTTTGTATAAGGTGATATACTTGACAGCGAAGGTTTTGGTTATTAACTGAGCTTAAACTGGTACTGAACCTGGCATGAGAGATGTTTTTTTGAAGCAGTACATTGTATTGGATTTTGATAATCCATTTTGTAGTTAGTGTGACTCTTTATTGAGCAGTGTGCTTTAGGTTGTTGGCCTCCCTGCATGTGCAGGCCCCTCATTGTAAGTAGTATTTATTCATTGGCCAGTGAGTAAATATTGTGGGTCACAAATCCCACCAAGATTTTCCCCACACCAGGTTTCCTCATTAAATATCTTGTGTTATGGTGTGTTCCCTATGTTGTCTCTATTATTCTTATTTGTTGCATTAATTCTTATTTACCGGTACACTGTTTTGGGATGCAAAGTTTTAAATAAGTATAAATATTTTATTAACCGGTTAGACACTAATTAACCCCCCCTCTCAGTTTCTTTGGGAATGTCATTGATTCTAACACTAGTTTACATTCATCCTTCAAATTTATATCCAACACACGTAGACCTTTGAGTAGTCCATTATCCACAAACCTAATCCAAGATAAAGTTTAACACACCAAAATCTAGAAAATGCATTAAAAACTAGGATTAAAAACTAGGTGCTCCTACACCATACTCCCCCAATGAGAAAGAAGTCAAGTGACTCCTTTAGGAAACAAATAAATGGGAACTCCAAGCTTAGAAAATTTTGCCTTAGGTACCCAAGTAGCCTTAGATGTTGGAAGGTTCTGCCATTTAATCAAGTGCTCCATATAGGCAGTATGCCTAGTCTTGTTGAGAACTCTAGAGTCTAACACTTTCTTGGCTTGTGGCATGGTTGTAGGTGGTAAGGGCAGGTCTGAAAGTGCTTGAGAAACCTCTGAAAATATACTACATTCCTTGGGAAGGGTACCCTTACACTACACCAAATATGAAACATTGAAAATCAGAGACAAAGCCATATCTTCGGGTAGGTCTAGTTTGTAATCATTGTTGTCATATTTTGCCAAGACCCTACAAGGTCCAATCCTCCTCATCTGAAGTTTACTATGGACACCTTTTTAAGTCTTTCTTTGTTCAAATAGACCATGACCAAGTCCCTAACAGAAAATTGAATACCCTTTCTTTCCTCATCTACCTTTTCTTTGATCCTTTGAGAGGTGTCTAGTAGGGTTGTCCTAACCTGCTTGTGAATCTCTTGCATGGATTGGGTCATATCCATAGCATATCCACTCTTTTTTCCTATCTTTCCAACATCTCTAAGCTCCAAAACACCTCTTGGATGAAGGCCATACACAATCTCAAAAGGGCTCTTACCGGTTGATCTATTCACATTATCGTTGTAGGCAAACTCAGCTTGATGGATGATCTGATCCCAATACTCCTTTTTCAAACACCTAAGAAGGTTTCCAAGTGTTCTATTGACCACCTTTATTTGGCCATCTGTTTGGGGATGATATGCTAAACTAAAAGACAAGTTAGTACCCAATCTCTGCCATAAAGTCTTCAAAAAATGACCCATAAACTTTGCATCTCTATCTGATACAATGTTGATAGGTAAACCATGAATTATAATAACTTCCTTGAAAAACAAATGAGCTATATGACTAGCATCATGAGTGACCTTACATGGAATAAAATGGGCCATCTTTCTAAACCTATCTACCACCACATAGATTCTATCAAAACCTGATTTAGTTTTAGGCAAACCAACAATAAAATTCATACTTACACACTCCCATGGCCGGTTTGGGATAGGTAAAGGTTGATAAAGACCAGCATTAGAAGAGGTACCCTTAGCTCTTTGGCAAACCACACATTTCTCCACATATTTCCTGATATCCCTTTGCATCTTAGGCTAATAGTAGAATCTTTGAACAAGTTCCAAAGTCTTGTTCAAGCCAAAATGTTCACTTAGGCATCCATTGTGATTCTCTTGCATCATATTTTCTCTCATAGACCCTTTAGGTACACATAGATGTCCTTCCTTAAATAAAAGACCATCTTGCAAGGTGAAATCTTCATATTCACTATGAAAATGGTTTCTAAACTCTTGACAAACCTTATAGGCAGTAGTGAAGTCTTCATCATCTTGATATAAACTCTTGAAACTATCCACTCCAATGCTCTTGAGCTGCACTTCGTGTACTATTAGCAACCTTCTACTTAATGCATCAGCTACTTTATTACATTAACCCTTCTTGTGTTTAATGGTAAAGGTATATGACTGCAAATACTCTACCCATTTAATATGCATATGATTCAACTTTTCTTGTGAATTGAGAAAGCTAAGAGCTTGATTATCCATATAAACCACAAATTCTTTAAGCAGCAAATAATGCCTCCATTTCCTAAGAGATTGAACAAGTGCATACAACTCCAAATCATAAGAGGAATACCTTTTCTTGGCATCATTGAGCTTCTCACTGAAAAATGCAACCGGTCTATTGTCTTGACTTAAGACTGCTCCAACTGCTATATTGCTTGCACCACATTCAATGGTGAAAATCTTGACAAAGCATGGAAGAATTTGTATCGGTTGAGTAGCCACCTTGGTCTTCAATAGATCAAATCCTCTTTGTGCTTCTTTTGTCCATTGAAACTTGGTTTTCACACCCCCTTTGATTGTGTCAAGCATGGGTGCACATATCTCACTGAATCCTCTAATGAACTTCCTATAGAATTGTGCCAAGCTATGAAAACTCCTTACTTCACTTATTGTCTTAGATGTAGGCCAACTAATTATGGCATCCATTTTAGAGCTATCCATCTTCAAATCACCTATTGAGATTACAAACCCAAGGTATATCAATTCATGTTTCATAAACTCACATTTCTCCAAATTGATGGTTAGTTACTCAGCACATAGTTTCCTCAATACAATCTCTATATGTTTAAGATGTTCATCTTTAAACTTGCTAAAAATCAAGATGTCATATAAATAAACAACAATAAATTTACCAATATAGTCTTTGAGTACTTCATTCATGAGTTTCATGAATGTGCTAGGTGTTGGCATAATGTGAACCAGTATGAGGACATGATGACATTGTATGTTGTCATTGATGTCAATATGCTAAAGAAGATAGAATAGGCATGTTACCAAGAACCAGTATATGTGAGAACCGGTATAACATTGTGAACCAGTATGTGTGCCAAAGTGAAGCGGTGTGTCTGTTCAAGGTGAACTGGCATGTTGATATGAGAACTGGTACATGGAAGCTTTGTATGACTATCGGTTGGTAGCCTCAAGGTTTCCGGTTGGCAGTCTCAGGGTTTCCGGTTGGTAGTCTTAGGGTTTCCGATTGATGAGTTTCAAGCCTGTGTGACTCAACCAGTGACTTTGTGTAATGAGTTAGCATTGCAATGAAGAACAAACTATGTTACCATGTCAGCCTTATGCGCATGAAGGATCTTGCATGAAGGAGATTGTTCTCTTCTACCTCAAGAATGTGCAAAGTCTGGAAGCAATGCAAACGCGTGATGGGTTATCAGCCGCTAGGAAAGCGATGGAAAATGAACGATGGTGAATATCTTGAGATCATTTCAAGACTATTGCATTTAATGCAATATGTTCAATGGTCAAGATTGAACCATTTGAATTTCTTAACCTAATAGGTTTAGGGTTTAGGGTTTATGCTACCGACCTATCTGTTTCCTATAAGGTCGTTGTTGTGTTTCTTTCTGAAGTTGTTGGCAAAAAGTTATGTGTATGTATCCAAGTGAAGAGATACGTGATTCTTGCTAGACCAGAGGAAAGAAGTGATATCTGCAGAGTGTAAGTGCAGAAGTTGAAGAGGAGCTAAAGTGAATCTGCATTGGCATTAAGTGTTGTTACCAGATCATTGTAATACTTGTTCATCTCTAACCACTTCAACAGTTGAGAAATCCCTTAACAGGGTAGCTTTGACCAGCTTATAGTAAATCCTTTGACAAGGTGACTCAAAACCATTGAGTTCTTGAAATCCTCTAACAAGGTAACCTTTAACAGGGTTTAACCCTTAATCAGGTATTCCATCCATCCCTTAACTAGGTAATCCCTAACAAGATCGGTTCCTAACAGAACCTATTGTATCAGTCTTTAACCGGACAAGGCTCCTAACAGAGCGGACTTCTAAAGAGTTCATAAAATAGCTTGTGGGTATTCATCCCCACCATGGTTTTTCCCAGTTGGGTTTCCACGTGAAAAATATGTGTGTTATGTGTAGTAATTTTCATGTGATGGTTTAAGTGATTTGTGTTTGATAGTAAACCATTGTTGAACTGGTTATTGTATTTCTGATGATTGACAACCTGTTCATGCATAAGGGTGAAATGGAAGTGTAGCTCTAGGATTGTATGAAAAGATAAGTGCTAACCAGTTTATGCTTATCTCAGCTATTCTGAGTGTAGCCGGTTGTTCTCTGTTTAAGACCGGTATTATTGTTTGTCTGCCAAAGCATAGTGTCTGCTGACTAACCGGTTTCAAGAAAGTGTTTTTTGCTTGTACTGATTCACCCCCCCCTCTCGGTACCAGTTTAGTACTCATCATTCCTCTTTAAGTTATCAATTGGTATCAGAGTGTCCTCCAGGTCCTCTATGTTGTAAGCTTAACCACTTGAGGGAAAGATCCTATTGTAATGATGAAGAGGGAAGGTCCAAAGTTCAATAGAGAGAATTTCAATATATGGAAAGACAGAATGAAGATATACATAAAAAGCATGGGTGTTCAACACTGGAGCTATGTTGAGAATGCTTATGTTGCTCCTACCGGTACTCTCACTGATGATCAAAAGAGAGAAATACAAGAGAATGGACAAGTCATGGAAGCCCTAATTAGTAGTTTATCTGACATTGAGTTTATTGATGTCCAAGATAAAGTAAATCCCAAAGAAGTATGGGATACTCTTGAAAATATCTATGACGGTGATGAGCATGTAAAACAAGCTAAGGAGGAAAGCCTTAGAGGGAAGTTTGAAGACATGCGGATGGTTGAAGGTGAGACCATTCAACAATATGGAATAAGAATCAAAACTGTTGTCGAAGATATCAAGAGTGCAGGTGGGAAAATGGAAGATTCCACTGTGGTAAGAAAAGTTCTGAGATCCTTATTACCGGTCTATGCAATAAGGGTTGTTGCTATTCAAGAGTTGAGATCAATAGACAAGACTAAGGTATCTCTTGACTTCATCATTGTAAAGTTGATAGCCTATGAGCTAAATAGTTTTGATGGCAGTGTTCAAAAGACTAAATTAGCTTTTAAAGCCTCTATTGTATCATCAAGAAAAGGAAAGGAAGCATGCACCAGTGGTGAACCGAGACAGAGCAGAGAAATGGATGATAAGGAGATTCTGATGGAATTTGAAGCTCTTCTTGCTAGGAAAATTCCAAAAGGAACCGGTAAATACAGAGGTAAGCTCCCTTTGAAATGTTTTTCTTGTAACCAGATAGGACATATTGATATAAACTATCCTAATCATGACAACAAGGATAAACTGGAGAGGTTCAAGAAATTCAAAGGAGGAAACCAGCAAAACTGCTTTGTTGCAATTGATGAAGGTGTCACAGATGAGGAATCAGAAGATGAAGAGAATGAAGACATTGTGTTTGTTGCAGTAAAGGAAGATGTGTTAGACAAGAAGGCTCTTGTCTTCCACTTTGATAATTCCAATGAGTGGATTATTGACAGTGGTTGTTCTCACCATATGACTGGTGATCGGAGCAAGTTTCTATCTTTGGAAGAATATGATGGTGGTGTGGTTCATTTTGGTAATGATGCATCATGTATGGTTAAAGGAAGAGGGTCCATCTCTCTGAATGGAAAGAGTAGTGCTGACAATGTGTATTGGGTTGATGGTCTCAGACACAACCTTCTGAATGTTGCCTAGCTAAATGATAGTGGTCTCACTCTAGAGTTCAAGAATTGAGTGTGCAGAATCAAAGGAAAGAATGGTGAAGTGGTGGCCACCGGTATGCAGACCAAAGGTAACCTATTTTAGTTGAATGCAAATATCAGTACATGTCTCATGGCCAAGTTCGATGACAACCGGATATGGCAAAGGAGACTCTGCCATGTAAACTTTGATAACATTGTGAAGGCCAGTCAGACCAAGGTAGTTAGAGGGTTGTCGGTGCTGAGCAAACCGGAAAATACCTTGTGCAGAGAGTGTCAACTGGGGAAAATGTCTTCCTCAACCTTTAAAGGTAAATCTTTCTCAGCAGACAATTTACTTGATCTTGTGCATACTAATTTGTGTGGTCCTATGAAAACTAGGAGTGTACAGGGTGATAGGTACTTCATGATTCTCACTGATGACTTCTCAAGAATGATGTGGGTCACATTCTTGAAAGATAAGTTTGAATCTTTTGGAAAGTTCAAAGCTTTCAGAGTACTAGTGGAGAAGGAAAGCGATAAAAGGATCAAGTGCCTAAGAACTGATCAAGGAGGGGAATTCACTTCCAATGAATTCAAAAAGTACTATGAGGAACATGGCATTAAGAGGCAGCTGTCTACCCCTCGGACTCCATAGTAGAATGGCCTAGTAGAGAGGAATAACCGGACTGTGGTTGAAGCAGCAAGAACAATGTTGATCCAAGGAAAGATAGCTCACACCTTTTGGAGAGAAGCAGTGAGCATTGCAGTATACACAATGAACCGGGTACTTATTAAGAAAGGAAAAGATAAGACTCCTTATGAGTATTGTACTGGTAAGACACCTATGGTAAGCTACTTTAGAATGTTTGGTAGCAAATGTTATATCAAGAGGAGTGAACATCAAAGCAAGTTTGATGCAAAATGTGATGAAGGAATATTCCTCAGATATTCCACCAAGAGCAAAGCTCTCAAATGTTTCAACAATAGGACTCAGAGAATTGTGGAAAGCATCAATGTTAGAGTTGATGAAAACTCTAGAAAACCTAAGGAAATCGACAGTAAGCAAGTAAGAGATGAACCGGTAGTAACCTTCTGGGAACTGGTTGCTCATCAGCCAAGTACCAGTAACAGTGTTCCTTCACCGCTGAATGTTGATGCTAATGAAGATGAGGATGAAGAAGAAAAGCATGAGGAATCAATCAAGACCATTCCTCGATATTTCAAGCTTAATCATGATCCTAAGCAGATCATAGGAGATAAGGATGTAGGAATCCTTACAAGAAGAAAGGTCAAAGAAAATTCTTGTATGATCTCTAAATTTGAGCCTAAATCATTCAAAGAGGCACATAAAGATGAGGATTGGATCAAGGCAATGGAGGAGGAACTTGACCAGATAGAGAAGAATGGTACATGGTCTTTGGTACCCAGACCAGAGCATAAGAATGTCATTGGTACCAAATAGGTTTTTAGAAATAAGTCGAATGAGGATGGCACAGTGATTAGAAACAAAGCCTGACTGGTGTGTAAAGGATATGCCCAAGAAGAAGGAGAAGACTATGGAGAAACCTTTGCTCCTGTAGCCAGATTGGAGGGAGTTCATATGCTTCTTGCATATGCAGCTTTTAAAGGATTCAAAGTATATCAAATGGATGTAAAATTTGCATTCCTAAATGGTGTACTTAAAGAGGAGGTGTAAATAGAGCAACCAGATGGGTTTACCAAATCTGAAGATAGTGACATGGTGTGTAGGCTACATAAAGCCTTGTATGGTCTAAAGTAGGCACCCAGAGCATGGTATGAATGCCTGCACTCCCATCTATTGAAGATTGGATTTGAAAGAACAAGCGAAGATAGCAATATCTACTTGAAATCTGAAGGAGATCAGATCCTGATCTGTGAGGTATTTTTTTATGACATTATCTTTGGTGGAAATGACAAGATGAGTCATGAGTTTGTAGATGAGATGAAGAAAGAGTTTGAGATGTCACTCATAGGGGAAATTAAGTTCTTCATTGGACTGCAGATTTAGCAGATGAGAAATGGAATCTTTATCACTTAGTCCAAATATGTCAAAGAAGTGTTGAAGACC
Organism: Cryptomeria japonica; assembly: GCF_030272615.1. Lineage (NCBI taxonomy): Eukaryota > Viridiplantae > Streptophyta > Pinopsida > Cupressales > Cupressaceae > Cryptomeria > Cryptomeria japonica. The sequence goes on from NC_081413.1 coordinate 553,963,693, forward strand.
TTTGGCATGGAAGATAGCAAACCGGTTGGTACACCGATGGTGACCGGTTGTAAATTATCCAAAGAGGATGACTCAGCATTGGTTGATGAGAAGGAATACCGATCAATGATTGGTAAGTTGCATTATGTAGTGCATAGCAGACCAGATATTGCACATGCAGTTGGCATCACTACAAGGTTTTAGAAAAGTCTAAGAGAATCCCACTTGGTTGCAGTCAAGCGGATTCTTAGGTATCTGAAGGGAACTATTGACTATGGATTGTGGTATCCATATGGCAAGGACTTCAACTTGAAAGTATTCACAGATGCTGATTGGGCAAGTAATGTGGATGACCAGAAGAGCACAACCAATGGTGCATTCTTTCTTGATGGTAGACTGGTCTCATGGATGAGTAAGAAGCAGAGTTGTATCTCTCAGTCTACAGCGGAAGCAGAGTATGTTGCAGCTTTCATGAACTGCACTTAGATAATTTGGATGAAGCATGTATTAAATGGCTTCAAAGTTCCTGTATCTAAATTGGTAAGTATATTTTGTGACAATACTAGTGCAATTAACATCTCCAAGAATCCAGTTTTACATTCTAGAACCAAGCACTTTGAGCTTAAGTATAATTTCTCGAGGGAAAAGGTTCAGAACAAAGAGATTGCACTCGAACGTGTTTCCAGTAAGGAGCAGTTAGTAGATATATTCACTAAGCCTCTCCCAAAGGCTACATTTATGTACTTAAGAGGTGAGTTAGGGGTGCTGCCCATTTAAGAGGTAAACTAAAGTTATATACTCCATATCAGTCAAGTATTGCATAGTCAAAATTCTCTTTAGGATTGATGTGTTGACGGATGCTACTCCTAAGGGGGAGCAACATAATGGAACCGGAAAAGTGTGTGCCTCCACTTTGGCATTGTTGTCAAAGGGAAAGAAGAAGTGAAGTGGAGAAGATATATGCAAAATTTGGGGGAGAAGATGTGAAGTAGTGAGAAATCTTTGTATATTGCCATCAATGCCAAAGGGGGAGATTGTTGGCATACTGCGAACCAGTATGAGGACATGATGACATTGTATGTTGTCATTGATGTCAATATGCTGAAGAAGAGAGAACCAGCATGTTACCAAGAACTGGTATATGTGAGAACCGGTATAACATTGTGAACCGGTATGTGTGCCAAAGTGAAGCGATGTGTCTATTCAAGGTGAACTGGCATGTTGATATGAGAACCGGTACATGGAAGCTTTGTATGACTACCAGTTGGCAGTCTCAGGGTTTCCGGTTGGTAGTCTCAGGGTTTCCGGTTGGTAGTCTCAGGGTTTCTGGTTGATGAGTTTCAAGCCTGTGTGACTCAACCGGTGACTTTGTGTGATGAGTTAGCATTGCAACGAAGAACAAACTATGTTGCCACGTTAGCCGTGTGTGCATGAAGGAGATTGGTCTCTTCTACCTTAGGAATGTGCGAAGTCTAGAAGCAGTGCAAACACGTGATGGGTTATCAGTCGCTAGGAAAGCGGTGGAAAATGAACGATGGTGAATGTCTTGAGATCAGTTCAAGACTGTTGCATTTAATGCAATATGTTCAACGGTCAGGATTGAACCATTTGAATTGATTAACCTAATAGGTTTAGGGTTTAGGGTTTATGCTACCGACCTATCTGTTTCCTATAAGGTCATTGTTGTGTTTCTTTCTGAAGTTGTTGGCAAAAATTTGTGTGTATGTATCCAAGTGAAGAGATACGTGATTCTTGCCAGACCAGAGGAAAGAAGTGATATCTGCAGAGTGTAAGTACAGAAGTTGAAGAGGAGCTAAAGCAGATCTGCATTGGTATTAAGTGTTGTTACCAGATCATTGTAATACCCGTTGATCTCTAACCACTTCAACAATTGAGAAATCCCTTAACAGGGTAGCTCTAACCGGCTTACAGTAAATCCTTTTACAGGGTGACTCAAAACCATTGAGTTCTTGAAATCCTCTAACAAGGTAACCTTTAACAGGGTTTAACCCTTAATCGAGTATTCTAGCCATCCCTTAACCAGGTGATCCCTAACAGGATCGGTTCCTAACAGAACCTATTGTATCAGTCTTTAACCGAACAAGGCTCCTAACAGAGAAGACTTCTAAAGAGTTCATAAAACAGCTTGTGGGTATTCATCCCCACCATGGTTTTTCCCAGTTGGGTTTCCATGTGAAAAATTTGTGTGTTATGTGTAGTAATTTTCATGTGATGGTTTAAGTGATTTGTGTCTGATAGTAAATCGTGTTGAACTGGTTATTGTATTTCTGATGATTGACTACCTATTCATGCATAAGGGTGAAATGGAAGTATAGCTCTAGGATTGTATGAAAAGATTAGTGTTAACTGGTTTATGCTTATCTCGGCTATTCTGAGTGTAGCCGGTTATTCTCTGTTTAAGACCGGTATTACTGTTTGTCTACCAAAGTATAGTGTCTGCTGACTAACCAGTTTCAGGAAAGTGGTTTTTGCTTGTACCGATTCACCCCCGCCCCCTCTCAGTACCGGTTTAGTACTTATCATTCCTCTTTAAGTTATCACTAGGAGCATTTGTGAGTCCAAATGGCATAACAAGCCATTCATAAAGTCCTTTTGTGGTCTTGAAGGTTATCTTCCATTCATCTCCCTCCTTGATTCTAATTTGGTGGTAACAACTCTTGAGGTCTATCTTGGTGAAGTATTCAGCACCTCCTAAATAATCCTTCAAATCTTCAATCCTTGGAATGGGAAATCTATACTTGATTGTAATCCGGTTTATGGCTCTAGAATCAGTGCAAAGTCTCCAAGTACCTCCCTTCTTTGGGGATAAAATGGTGGGTATTGCACATGGGCTAATGCTCTTCCTTATCAAACCATTGTCTAAGAGTGCTTGTATTTGCTTAGCTACCTCCCTGTTCTGATCTGGTGTCATTTTATAGGCTTCCTTATTAGGCAATGAGGCTCTAGGTATGAAGTCAATCTGGTGACTTATGGCACATTGAGGAGGCAAGGTTGATGGTGTTCCATCACTGATAATGTCCTTAAACTGATTTAGGACCTGCTACATTTCATTGGGAATGCATACTTTCTTATAATTGCTTTCTTCTTTTGGTTTTACAACAATTGCAAACCCCACTCCTTCTCCTTCCTTGAGTGTGTTAATGAACTCCTTCTCACCAACTAGCAACACATTAGGACCCTTTGATCTGCCCTCTTCTTGGTCTCCTATCCTATGGACTGAATTTTATAGGTGATTCTTGTTGGCATTTTGAGTTTGTTGGTTTTTTGCATCAAGATTTTATTAATGATGTGCTATCATTGATGTCAATTGAACCGGTAAATGGTATTCATGTTATTGCTGATATTATTATTTTTTATATTGGCTAGTAACTGGTAAGAAGAGATTTGTGGAAGATGTTGTAAACCTGTATGTTAAGTTTTGTGAGTTGAACCACTGTAAATGGTTAAACCTTTCTATGTAATGTAACTGGTAAACCCTATCAATTGTTAAAGCCTAATCGACCAAGTTTGATGGTTTGTTATCTGATAAGCGGTAATGAAGGAGACACATGTGATCATTTGATTACAGAGATATTCAAATTGTTTTGGCACGTTTGATCTTGTCTAGGGAAGGAGAAAAGTGGATTGCATCTAATGCATAGCGCGTGATGAGTTACAAAGTCCAATAGAGAGGTGATCATGGAATGGTTCAAATTGTCCTGAAGAATGTGAATAGATTGTCATAATTTCTAATGGTCAAGATTGTACCAACTTGTTTGTAATCTCGATGATGTGAATTAGGTTTTTGTTGTGTTACTAACCTAATTGATTTCTATTTAAGCTCAATGAAGTTGTTTGTTAAGGTTGTTGGCAAGGTAGTAGAAAACCTGTTGAGTGTATAGTTTCCAAACCGGTGAATGGATCTGCACTTTGAGTGAAGGCAGACTGAAGGATATAGAAGGATCTGATCAAGCAAAAGTAGTGCTATTTAGACAGATCAACAAAACTATTGTTTTCTAACAATTACAACAAAAGTTAAATCCCTTAACCGGGTAAGCTCTAACAAGCTTTTTTACTCATTAAATCCTCTAACAAGGTAGTCCATTAGCTTGGATTCTTAAATCCTCCAGCGAGGTTACTCCTAATAGGGTATTGTGCTTCTAACAAGGCATATTTGTAAATCCCTTAACTGAGTGATTCCTAACCAGAATTAGTTCTTAACAGGACTTATAGTAAATCTCTAATAGGCTTTGGCTCCTAACAAGGGAAACTTCAAAAGAGTTCAGATAGCTATGCTTGTGATTCTCATCTCACCGTGGTTTTTACCTATTTGGGTTTTCCATGTATAAACATTTGTGTCAAGTGGTGAATGCTTTTGTGGTTGTGATCTTATTTGTTGATTTGGTTAATCTCTGATAAGGCATGTTAAGTAGAAGCATTAAGAGATGAATATGTTGAGTTATGATTAAGCATTGTTGATATTCACAAGATTGAAGTTGTTTACTGTTAAAGTTGTCATAACAGTTAAACCGGTTGATGTCAAGTATTCTTATGAATATTGATCTTGATTGAGATATGATTACTTCGTTTGACTGAGTTTGAGTTTGGGAACTTTGTATCAGTTTTTCAGTATACTGATTCACCCCCCCCCCTCTCAGTATTCTATCGAATACTTATTCTTTCATCATACCATCAATTGGTATCAGAGCATCTCAGGTCCTCTTAATCTAAAAGCCTAATAGCTTGAGGAAAAGATCTTATAGATCATGATGAAAAAAGAAGGTCTGAAGTACAACAAAGATAACTATAGAATATGGAGTGACAAAATGAAAATTTATATTAAGATTCTTGGTAATCAGTATTGGGAGCATCTAGAAAATAAGTATACTACACCTACTGGACCTCTAACTGATGATCAGAAGAAAGAACAGCAAGAAAATCACCAGGCACTAGAAGCTATTATTAGTTGCCTGTCCGATGTTGAATATGTAGATGTTCATGGTCTTGAAACTGCATATGAAGTATGGAAGAAACTAGAAGAGATTTATAGCGGTGATGAACATGTTAAGATTGCCAAAGAGGAGATTTTAAGAGGCAATTTTGATGACATGAGAATGTTTGGAGAATATCTAGCAGTATGGTCAAAGGATTAAAGAGATAGTTGGTGAGATAAAGAGTGCAGGAGGGAAAGTGGAAGATGCCACAATAATCAGTAAGGTACTAATAACCCTGCTACCAATCTATGCTATCTGAGTTGCAATTATTTAGGAGCTGAAATCCATTGATAAGACAAAGGTAACTCTTGACTCTATTATTGGCAAACTTACTACTTTTGCACAAAATGGCTATGATGGTAGTCTACATAAATCAGAAACTGCATTTAGAGATTATGTCCCTAAACCATCTGTGAGAAGAAGTAGAGATACCGGCCATAATTATGAATCTAACCCAACAGAGATGTTGAAGATGAAGACAGCTTAGTAGAACTTGAAGCATTGTTGGCAAAATGACTGCCTAGAGGCACTGGTAAATATAGAGGTAAGCTACCTTTAAAATGTTTTGCATGCGACAAGATTCGTCATATAGCAACAAATTTCCCTAATGGTGAAAATGAATACAAGAGAGATATATTTAAGAAATACAAGGGTAAAGGCAAGAGATATTGTCTTGTAGCTATTGACAGTGGTATTACTGATGAAGAATCAGATGATGATGCTAGTGAAGGTATTGTATTTGTAGCAATTAAAGAAGAAATATTAGATGAGAAGGCACTAGTATCCAGAATGGATAACTCTGATGATTGGATCATTGATAGTGGTTGTTCACATCATATGACCAGTGATTGGAGCAAAATTCTTTCCCTAAAGGAATTTGATGGCGGTGTTGTCAGATTTGGCAATGACTCACCCTATATGGTTAAAGGTAAGGGAGTTATTTCTCTTAATGGGAAAAGTAGTTTTGACGATGTCTATTGGGTTGAAGGCCTAAAGGAAAATCTTCTTAGTGTGGCACAACTTAATTACAAAGGATACCCACTAGAATTCAGAAATGGTATATGCAAAATCTTTGACAACAAAGGAGAATTGATTGCAACCGGTAAATAGACCATGGGTAATCTATTTCATCTCAATCCTAAAGTTAGCAACTGTTTGTTTGCAAAAATAGATGATAGTTGGCTTTGGCGTAGGAGATTTTGTCATATTTATTTTGACAATATTATTTAAGTAAGCAAGTCTAAGATAGTAAGAGGTATGCCTCAGCTAGAAAAACCGGTTAATGCTCTTTGTAAAGAATGTCAACTAGGAAAGATGACTTCTTCAACTTTTAAGAGAAAGTCCTTCTCAGCAGAGCACTTGTTAGATTTGGTTCATACAGATCTATATGGACCAATAAGAACAAGAAGCATTCAAGGTGAGATACTTTATGATCTTCACTGATGAATGTTCAAGGATGATGTGGGTCACATTCTTGAAGGATAAAAATGAAGCATTTGGTAAATTCAAGGCATTCAGAGCCTTAGCTGAGAAAGAGAGTCGCAAAAAGATAAAATGTCTAAGAACAAATCAAGGCGGTGAATTTACTTCTGCAGATTTCACTAAATATTGTGATGATAGTGGTATCAAGCGGCAGCTTTCTGCACCAGGGACACCATAGTAGAATGGTATAGCCGAAAGAAACAACCTGTCAGTGGTTCAAGCTACTAGGAATATGTTGAGACAAGGTGGTGTATCAAAAACATTTTGGAAAGAAGTTGTAAATAGAGCTGTGTACACAATGAACCAAGTTCTGGTAAAAAGAGGTAAGAACAAGACCCCATATGAGTACTGGTATGGGAGATCACCTAATGTTATCTATTTTAAAATATTTGGTAGCAAATGTTTTATTAAAAGAGGTGATTACATAAGCAAATTTGAAGCTAAGAGTGATGAAGGCATATTCCTTGGCTATTCTACCAAGAGTAAGGCCTATAAATGCTTCAACAACCGGACACAAAAAATTGTTGAAAGTGTTGATGTTCATGTAGATGAATGTCCTAAAATTACAGAAGGAACCAGTTATGAGAAGAAGGATGAAGATCCTTGTATTTTTCTTTTGGAACCTAAAGTTGTTAAATCAAAAACCGGTAAAGCAAACCTTGATGAACTTTTTCAACTAAACAAATAAATTCAGAGGAAGATGACAATGATGAAGCTAAACCTAAAGAGAATGATCATGTTATTCCTAGGTATGTGAGACTAAATCACAGTCCTGAACAAAAAATTGGGGATAAGGATGTTGGAGTGCTAACTAGAAGGAGAATAAGAGAGAACTCTTGCATGATATCCACCTTTGAACCTAGAAGTGCTAAAGAGGCATTTGGTGATGATCATTGGGTGAAAGCTATGGAGGAGGAGTTAGAACAAATTGAGAAGAACAACACTTGGACCTTGGTACCCTGACTGGTAAACAAAAATGTTATAGGTACTAAATGAGTGTTCTGAAACAAGTTAAATGAAGATTGTATTGTAGTTCGGAATAAGGCAAGATTAGTATACAAAGGTTATGCACAAGAAGAAGGAGAAGACAATGGAGAAACTTTTGCACCAGTAGCAAGACTGGAAGATGTCAGAACATTGCTTGCATTTGCAACTCATAAAAAGTTCAAGGTATACCAGATGGATGTTAAGTCTACATTCTTGAATGGGATACTGGAAAAAGAGGTCTATAATGAGCAGCCTGATGGTTATGCATTGACAAATAAGGAAGACATGGTATGCAAATTGCATAAAGCCTTGTATGGATTAAAGCAAGCACCTAGAGCATGGTATGAATGGCTTCATACTCGTTTGATGAAGATAGACTTTACTAGAACTAGTGATGACAACAACATTTATCTCAAGTCTGAAGGAGATGAAATATTGGTTAGTGAAGTATTTGTAGATGACATTATATTTGGAGGTAATGATGACATGAGAATTTTTTTTGTAGATGGAATGAAGAATGAATTTGAGATATCATTGGTAGGGGAAATAAAAAATTTCATAGGCTTACAGATACAACAGATGAAGAATGGTATTTTCATTACTCAATCCATGTATGTGAAAGAGGTTTTGAAGACTTTTGGTATGAGTGAATGTAAACCAGTTGGAACCCTAATGGTTATAGGTTATAAATTGTCCAAGGATCTAAGTCTATAGATGAAAAAGAATATAGGTCAATGATTGGCAAACTACACTATGTTGTTCACAGTCGACCAGATATTGCCCATGCAGTTGGTATTGTTGCTAGATTTCAGAAGAATCCAAAGGAGGCACATATGATGGCAACTAAGAGAATATTTAGATATCTGAAAGGTATTGTTGACTATGGGTTATGGTATCCATATGATGGAAATTTTGATCTGAAAGCATACACAAATGTTGATTGGGTAGGAAACATTGATGACTGGAAAAGTACTACCAGTCGAGCACTCTTTTTAGGAGGAAGGCTAGTCTCTTGGAGTAGTAAAAAGTAAAGTTGCACTTCACAATCTACTACTTAAGCTAAGTATGTAGCAGCGTATATAAATTGCACATAAACTATGTGGATGAGGCACATTTTGGAAGGTTTGAAGATAGAAATCTTAGAACCTATAAGATTTTGTGTGATAATACAAGTGCAATAAACATTTCAAAAAATCTTGTTTTGCACGCAAGGACTAAGCACATTGAATTGAAATATCACTTCTTGAGGAAAAAAGTTCAAAGTAAAGATGTTATCTTGGAGAATGTTTCTACCAAGGAGCAGCTTGCAGATATCTTTACCAAACCTCTGCCTAAGACCACTTTCAATTAGCTTAGAAGACAATTGGGGGTTGTCCCTCTTCATGAAGTTAGTTAAGCATGATGTTGATTGCATCAGTCCCTGAACAACTTGTAGAATCTTATATGGATTGATGAAGGAGTAGATGTATTCCATAGGGGGGGCATCAACATCACAGTGAGAGCAGAATTACATGTTTTACTTTCACTTTGGCACTGTTGTCAAAGGGGGAGATGAATTATGTGTCTAATTAAGTGAACCAGTGGTAGGCTGAAAATAGAGCGAGCAAGGTGAATATTTTGTAATGTAAATAAGGATTCCTATTCACCTATCTCACCAAACTCAGTAGCAATCAGAGGCATTGATATTTGTATTGCCATCAATGCCAAAGGGGTAGATTGTTGGAATTTTGAGTTTGTTGGTAATTTGCATCAAGATTGCATTAATGAAATGTTGTCATTGATGTCAATTGAACTGGTAAATGGTATTCATGTTATTGCTGATATTATTGTTTTTTATATTGGCTAGTAACCGGTAAGAAGAGATTTGTGGAAGATGGTGTAAACATGTATGTTAATTTTTGTGAGTTGAACTGGTGTAAAGGGTTAAACCTTTCTATGTAATGTAACCAGTAAACCCTATCAGTTGTTAAACCCTAACTAACCAAGTTTGATGGTTTGTTATCTGATAAGCGGTAATAAAGGAGACACGTGTGATCATTTGATTAAGGAGATATTCAAAAAAAATTGCATGTTTTTTCTTGTCTAGGGAAGGAGCAAAGTGGATTGCATCTAATGCACAGCACATGATGATTTACAAAGTCCAATAGAGTGATGATCATGAAATGGTTGAAATTGTCTTGAAGAATGTGAAGAGATTGTCATAATTTCTAACGGTCAAGATTGTACTGACTTGTTTGTAATATCAATTATGAGAATTAGGTTTTTGTTGTGTTACTGGCCTAATTGATTTCTATTTAAGATCGATGGAGTTGTTTGTTAAGGTTGTTTGGCAAGGTTGGTAGAAAACCTATTGAGTGTATAGTTGCCAAACTGATGAATGGATCTGCACTTTGAGTGAAGGTAGCCTAAAGCATATAGAAGGATCTGATCAAGCAAAAGTAATGCTATTCAAACAGATCAACTAAACTGTTGTTTTCTAACAATTACAGCAGAAGTTAAATCCCATAACCGGGTAAGCTCTAACAAGATTGGTTACTCATTAAATCCTCTAACAAGGTGGTCCATTAGCTTGGGATCTTAAATCCTCCAGCGAGGTTACTCCTAATAGGGTATTGTGCTTCTGACAAGGCATACTTGTAAATCCCTTAACCGGGTGATTCCTAACCAGAATTAGTTCTTAACAAGACTTGTTGTAAAGCTCTAACAGGCTTTGGCTCCAAATAGGTTGAACTTCGAAAGAGTTCAGATAGCTATCCTTGTGAGTCTCATCTCACTGTGGTTTTTACCTATTTGGGTTTTCCACGTATAAAGAATTTGTATCAAGTGGTGAATGCTTTTGTGGTTGTGATCTTATTTATTGATTTGGTTAATCTTTGATAAGGCATGTTAAGTAGAAGCATTAAGAGATGAATATGTTAAGTTATGATTAAGTATTGTTGATATTCACAAGATTGAAGTTGTTTACTATTAAAGTTGTCATAATAGTTAAACTGATTGATGTCAAGTATTCTTATGAATATTGATCTTGATTGAGATATGATTACTTCGTTTGACTGAGTTTGAGTTTTGGAAATTTGTATTAGTTTTTCAGTCTATTGATTCACCCCCCTCCTCTCAGTATTCTACTGGATACTTATTCTTTCATCATACCATCAATTGGTATCAGAGTGTCTCAGGTCCTCTTAATCTAAAAGCCTAACAGCTTGAGGAAAAGATCTTGTAGATCATGATGAAGAAAGAAGGTCCAAAGTTCAATAAAGATAACTATATAATATGGAATGACAGAATGAAATTTTACATTAAGAGTCTTGGTAGTCAATATTGGGAGCATATAGAAAATAAGTATATGACACCTACTGGACCTATGACTAATGATCAGAAGAAAGAACAACAAGAAAATCACTAGGCACTAGAAGCTACTATCAATTCCCTGTCTGATGTTGAATATGTAGATGTTCATGGTCTTGTAACTAAATATGAAGTATGGAAGAAAGTAGAAGAGATTTATAGAGGTGATGAACATGTTAAGATTGCCAAAGAGGAGAGTTTAAGAGGCAAGTTTGACAACATGAGAATGTTTGAAGGTGAGAATATCCAGCAGTATGGTCAAAGGATTAAAGAGATAGTTGGTGAGATAAAGAGTGCAGGAGGAAAAGTGGAAGATGCCACAGTAATCAATAAGGTACTGAGAACCCTACTACCATTCTATGCTATCCGATTTGAAGCTATTCAGGAGCTAAAATCCATTGATAAGACAAAGGTAACTCTTGACTCTATTATTGGCAAACTTACTACTTTTGAACTGAATGGCTATGATGGTAGTGTACAGAAATCAGAATCTACATTTAGAGATTTTGTCCCTAACCCATCTGTGAGAAGAAGTAGAGATATCGGCCATAACTATGAATCTAGACCCAGCAGAGATGTTGAAGATGAAGATAGCTTAGTAGAACTTGAAGCATTGTTGGCAAAATGACTACCTAAAGGCACTGGTAAATATAGAGGTAAGTTACCTTTAAAATGTTTTGCATGCAACAAGATTGGTCATATAGCAGTAAATTGTCCTAATGGTGAAAATGAATACAAGAGAGATATATTTAATAAATACAAGGGTAAAGGCAAGAGAGACTGTCTTGTAGCTATTGACAATGGTGTTACTGATGAAGAATCGGATGATGATGCTAGTGAAGGTATTATGTTTATAGCAATTAAGGAAGAAATATCAGATGAGAAGGGACTAGTATCCAGAATGGATAACTCTGATGATTTGATCATTGATAGTGGTTTTTCACATCACATGACCAGTGATCAGAGCAAATTTATTTCCCTGAAGGAATTTGATGGTGGTGTTGTTAGATATGGCAATGACTCACCCTGTATGGTTAAAGGTAAGGGAGTTATTTCTCCTAATGGGAAAAGAAGTGTTGATGATGTCTATTGGGTTGAAGGCCTAAAGCACAATCTTCTTAGTGTGGTATAGCTTAATGGCAGAGGATACCCACTGGAATTCAGAAATGGTATATGTAAAATCTTTGACAACAAAGGAGGATTGATTGCAACCAATAAATAGACCAAAGGTAATCTATTTCATCTCAATCCTAAAGTTATCAACTATTTGATTGCAAAAATAGATGATATCTGGCTTTGCTATAGGAGATTTTATCATATTAATTTTGACAATATTATTAAAGTAAGCAAGTCTAAGATAGTAAGAGGTCTGCCTCAGCTAGACAAACCAGTTAATGCTCTTTGTAAAGAATGTCAACTAGGAAAGATGACTTCTTCAACTTTTAAGAACAAGTCCTTCTCAGCAGAGTACTTGTTAGATTTGGTTCATACAGATCTATGTGGACCAATAAGAACAAGAAGCATTCAAGGTGACAGATACTTTATGATCTTAACTTATGATTGTTCAAGGATGATGTGGGTCACATTCTTGAAGGATAAAAATGAAGCTTTTGGTAAATTCAAGGCATTCAGAGCCTTACCTAAGAAAGAGAGTGGCAAAAAAATAAAATTTCTAAGAACAAATCAAGGCAGTGAATTCACTTTTATAGATTTCACTAAATATTGTGATGACAATGGTATCAAGCGGAAGCTTTCTGCACCAAGGACACCATAGCAGAATGGTATAGCATAAAGAAACAATCGGTCAATGGTTGAAGCTGCTAGGACTATGTTTATATAGGGTGGTGTATCAAAAACATTTTGGAAAGAAGTTGTAAGTACAGTTGTGTGCACAATGAACCGAGTTCTTGTAAAAAGAGGTAAGGACAAGACCCCATATGAGTACTAGTATGGGAGATCACCTGATGTTAGCTATTTTAAATATTTGGTAGCAAATGTTTTATTAAAAGAGGTGATTACATAAGCAAATTTGAAGCTAAGAGTGATGAAGGCATATTCCTTGGCTATTCTACCAAGAGTAAGGCCTATAAATGCTTCAACAACCGAACACAAAAAATTGTTGAAAGTGTTGATGTTCGTGTAGATGAATGTCCTAAAAATCTAGAAGGATCTAGTTCTGAGAAGAAGGATGAAGATCATTGCATTTCGCTTTTGGAACCTGAAACTGTTAAATCAGAAACCGGTAAAGCAAACCCTAATGAACTTGTTCAATCGAAACAAATAAATTCAGAGGAAGACAATGATGAAGTTGAACCTGAAGAGAATGATCATGTTATTCCTAGGTATGTGAGACTGAATCACAGTCCTGAATAGATAATTGGGGATAAGGATGCTGGGATTAAGCATTGTTTATATTCACAAGATTGAAGTTGTTTACTGTTAAAGTTGTCATAACAGTTAAACTGGTTGATGTCAATTATTCTTATGAATATTGATCTTGACTGAGATATGATTACTTTTTTTGATTGAGTTTGAGTTTAAGAACTTTGTATCAGTTTTTCATTATACTGATTCACCTCCCCCCCCCTCTTATTATTCTACCGGATACTTATTCTTTCATCATACCATCAATTCCATCCTTTTGAAAAGTATAGGCATTCTTCTCCCCATGGTGTATTGCTTTTCTGTCAAACTGCCAAGGCCTACCTAGGAGTAGGTGGTAGGCATCCATTGGAAAGATGTCACACAATATTCTATCCATGTAGCCTCCTATAGTTAACTCCACCCAAATTTTTTCATTCACAAGAACATGTTGCTCCTTATTGAGCCAAGTAACCCTATAAGGATCACTATGTGATATTGTTTGTAGGTTGAGCTTACTCACTACTTCCTCTAACACTATATTATCAGTGGATCCTAAATCCACCACTACTCTACATACTTTTCCCATAATCTTGCACTTTATCCTAAACAAGGATCTCCTTTGGCTAGATTCCTCCTTAACTAGTTCTTTAATAAAGACTCCTTACCATTAGATTCTCTCCAACCTCTGAATCTAGACTCACTTTTGATGCCTTCATGTGTGTTGCATCTTCTTGAGTATAATTTACTCTCTTCTCACCTCATTGGGATGAGGAAGACTTCTCATGACATGTGTAGGTTGGGTGTCCAAGATGATGGCAATTGTAGCACTTCATTGTGGTAAAATAGGACCCTCTTCCTGATCCACTATACCTTCCTCTATTAGAGTTGCTAGATCCCCTTCCTCTATAGATACTCTTGCTATTGGAATCCCCACTTTTCTCTACCAACTTGGATTCTCCTTGGGATCTTTGGTCTACACTTATTCCACCATAGCTACCTCTATGGCCTCTGCCATCTCTTCCCCTACCTCTGCCTTTGTTGCTTTGCTCTTGTTTCTTTTTGCTACTCTTCCACCTTGAGTGCTAATTGATTGCACTTATGAATAGTACTAGGGCATAACTGATGAATAATGATGAACAATGAATACTCTAAAAGGTATTGAGAGGGGGGGTGAATCAGTACATACAAAAACTTCTCAGGAACTTATCAAGTTAAAACAATGCTAACCGGTTGTCTTCATTATTGAACTTAACCATGGCAATACCAGTTAAAACACTGTAAGACTTTAGACAACATAAACAGGTAAAATTGAATACTTTAAATACATTCAATACTTGATAACTACTTCACCCATAAAAATATGCATGTGGTATATCAGCAATACCATAACCATTAGCTCTGCATGCATAATCACTTAAACAAAGAATACTTAATCATCACATGAAAATGCACAACTCATGACACAAAGATTTTTCACATGGAAACCCAAATGGGAAAAACCATGGTGGGGATGAATACCCACAAGCTTGTTTTGAACTCTTTTGAAGCTCACGCTCTTAGGAGCCTAGTCCGGTTAAAGACTTTACAATAAGGTTCTGCTAGGAACTGATCCTATTAAAGGTTGAAACCCTTTTAATGGTTACCTTGCTAGAGGATTTAAAGAACTCAATGAACTTGAGTCACTTGGTTAGAGGATTTAAAGTAATCCCATTAAAGCTACCCAGCAAAGGGATTTTCCTTCTATTGAAATGGTTAGAAGATAACAGGTAAAACTCTGATCTGATAATAGCACTATATTCTAAGGTAGATCCTTTTCAGTTCCTCTACTCTACAATCACATTCTACAATTTTCTCTCACTGGTCTGGCAAGTATCTCATCACTCAGATACATACACAACTTTACCAACAATTACAATAACAAACATCATCGACCTTATAGACAACAATTAGGTTGGTAGCATAAACCCTATACCCTAAGAATTTAGGTTTACAATTATAGGCAGTCCAATCCTGACCATCCAAACACTTTTCATAGAATAAAACAATCTCAAATAGATCACAAGTCATTCTGCATCATCCATTCTTCACCGCACATAGAAATCAGTAACCCATCACGCTTTCTTCTCATACTGCTAAGAAGAATGTTCATTCCAGAGGTAGACATTTAATGCAGTCGATCTTCACATGCAAGATCCTCAAGGAAATCCTTCATGTGCACAAAAATAACATGGCATCTCAATCCCATCCTCATTTCTTAGCTAACTCATCATAGAATATCATCGGTTGCATTGCACAAGCTAGATTTCCAAACCAGAAACCCTAGAGCTAAGACTACCAACTGGTAGTCACACTTAGTGAAACCCTGACATCGGTTCACTACATGTCTTCATACCGGTTCTTCAACAACTGCTTCCAATATTCATACCATTTGACCTATACTTATTAACATCAATGACAACATACATTACTATCATATCATCATGTGCTAACATATCGGTTCATCAAATGCGAACAATCTCCCCCTTTGGCATTGATGGCAATACTTACTTAGCATAGCTTTGCAACAAGAAACATCATAGACTAGTCCAACTAAAATATCTTCATCAGATATCATACAACAGATATCTTCTTCCTTATCTCATATCTTCTCTCCTTATTATATATCTTCTCCCCCTTTGACAACAATGCCAAAATGGAGGCACAAGCTCCCATACTCCACTATGTTGCTCCCCCTATGAAGTAGCATTCTTCAACACATCAATCCTAAAAGATTTGTCTCTATAATACCTGACTGATGTGGAGAAAACATCTTTAGTTTACTTCATGAAGGGGCAAAACCCCTAATTCAACTCTTAAATAGGTAAATGTAGTCTTTGGTAAGGGCTTAGTGAATATGTCTGCTAGCTGCTCCTTACTAGAAACATGTTGTAATACAACCTCTCTATTTTGAACCTTTTCTCTCAAGAAATGATACTTGAGCTCAATGTGTTTAGTTCTAGCATGCAATACCAAATTCTTGGAAATATTGATTGCACTAGTATTGTCACAAAATATACTCACTGGTTCAGATATAGGTACTTTGAAACCATCCAATACATGTTTCATCTATATTGCTTGAGTGTAGTTCATAAATGATGCCACATACTCTTCTTCAGCTATAGACTGAGAAGTACAGCTCTGCTTCTTACTTATCCATGAGACTAGTCTTCCACCAGGAAAGAACACTCCACCAGTTGTGCTTTTCTGATTGTCCACATTACCTCCCCAATCTACATCGGTAAATACCTTGAGATTAACCAAGTGAGATTCTCTCAAACTTTTCTGAAAATGAGCTACAATGCCCACTACATGAGCAATATCTGGTTTGTTTTGCACCACATAGTGCAACTTACCAATCATTGACCAATACTCCTTCTCATTCACTAATGTCGAATCATCTTCCTTAGTTTACAGTTGGTCACCATCGGTGTGCTAACCACTTTGCTCTCCTCCATGCCAAAGGTCTTCAATACCTCTTTGACATACTTGGACTAGGTAATGAAGATACCCTCTTTCATTTGTTGAATCTATAAACCAATCAAGAACTTTATCTCTCCAATCAGAGACATCTCAAACTCTTTCTTCATTTCATCTACACAAGTATGACTCATTTCATCATCTCCTCCAAATATTATGTCATCTACAAATACTTCACAGATCAGAATCTAATCACCTTTAAATTTTAGGTAGATGTTTCTATCCTCACTTGTTTTTTGAAATCCTATTTTCACAAGATGATAGTGTAAACATTCATACCATGCCCTAGGTGCTTGTTTCAATCCATACAGGGCTTTGTGTAATATACACACCATGTTACTATCTTCTGATAAGGCAAAACCATCCAGTTGCTCAATATACACTTCCTCTTCTAGGATTTCATTTAAGAACGTAGACTTCACATCCATCTGGTATACCTTAAATCCCTTGAATGGTGCAAATGCAAGTAGCATTCGGACACCTTCTAGTCTAGCCATGGGAGAAAAGGTTTCTCCATAGTCTTCTCCCTCTTCCTAAGCGTATCCTTTGCATACAAGTCTATCCTTGTTTCTTACAATTGTGCCTTCTTCATTTAGCTTATTCCTGAAAACCCATTTGGTACCTATGGCATTTTTATGTTCTAGTCTGGGTACCAAGGACCATGTTGCATTCTTTTCTATCTAGTCTAGCTCCTCTTCCATTGCCTTAATCCAGTCTTCATATGTAAGTGCTTCTCTAGAAGTCTTGGGCTCCAATTCAGAAATCATGCAAGATTTTTCTTTCACCTTTCTTCTTATGAGTATCCCTACATCTTTATCTCCTATGATCTGCTTCGGATCATGATGTAGTTTCACATATCTAAGAATGACTCTAGCTGGTTCTACTTGCTTTTCCTCTTCTTCTTCACTTACTTCTTCTTCTTCACCTACTGTAGCTTCTACCAGTATAGGAACATTGAGATCTTTACTTGTTTCTTTCTTAACCGGTTCCCAGAAGGCTACACCTGGTTCATCTTCCACTTCCTCACTGCAGGTTTCCTCGAGTTCCTTAGGGGATTCATCAACCCTGAAATTGATACTCTCAATAATTTCCTATGTTCTATTGTTGTAGCACTTGAGAGATCTGCTCTTAGTGGAATACCCCAAAAATATTCCTTCATCACATTTAGCATCAAACTTTCTTAGATTCTCACCTCTCTTGATGTAACACTTACTACCAAATACTTTAAAATAACTCATAGTGGGAGTTATCCCGGTCCAATACTCATAAGGGGTTTTAACTCTACCTATCTTGATGAGTACTTGGATCATAGTATAGACTGCAGTGCTCACCGCTTCTCTCTAAAAAGTGTGAGCAACCTTTCCTTGGATCAGCATCATTTTGGGCACTTCAACTACAATCTTGTTATTCATTTTTGCAATGCCATTTTGTTGTAGTTTCCTTGGGGCAGACAACTGCCTCTTGATACCGCTATCTTCACAGTACTTGTTGAATTCATCAAAAGTGAATTCACCTCCTTGATTAGTTCTTAGGCATTTTATCTTTTGACCACTTTCCTTCTCTACTAATGCTCTTAAGGCTTTGAACTTTCTAAACACCCCAGACTTGTCTTTCAGGAAAGTGACCCACATCATTCTTGAGCAGTCATCAGTAAGAATCATGAAATACCTATCTCCTTGAATACTTCTAGTTTTCATAGGACCACACAAATCAGTATGCACAAGATCAAGTAAGCTTTCTACTGAAAAAGACTTACCTTTGAAAGTTGAGGAAGACATCTTCCCAAGTTGACATTATCTGCATAAAGCTTTCTTCGGTTTGTTTAGCAAAGGCAATCCTCTTATTGCCTTGACCTTACTCGCCTTTAAAATATTATCAAAGTTTGTATGACAAAGTCTCTTATGCCATATCTAACTATCAATGCGAGAGACAAGTGCTTTCTTGTCAGACACTTCTTCCTTTACAGCTACAAACACTATGTCCTCATTCTCTTCATTCTCAAATTCTTCATCAGTAACACCTTCATCCACTGCAACAAGACAATTTCTTCTATTTCCTCCTTTATACTTTCTAAACCTTTGTGGTTTATCCTTATTGTCATTGTTAGGACAGTTAATAGCTATATGTCCTATCTTATTGCAGGAAAAACATTTTAAAGGAAGCTTACCTCTGTATTTTCTAGTGCCTTTTGGAAGTCTCTTGGCAAGAAGAGCTTCAAACTCCATCAAAATCTCTTCATCATCCATACCTCTGCTTTACATGGATTCATAACTGGTAGTACTTCTTTTCCTTTTCTAGTTGGTGCAACAGATGCTCTAAAAGCTGACTCGGTCTTCTGAACACTGCCACCATAGCTATTCAACTTATATGCAGTCAACTTTACAATGATAGAGTCTAAGGATACCTTGGTTTTGTCAATAGACCTTAGTTCCTGAATAGCAGCAACTCTGACTGCATAGACCGGTAACAATGATCTCAAAACTTTACTGACAACGCTGGCATCATCAATTGTTCTAACAGTGCTCTTGATATCTCCAATGACGGTCTTGATCCTTATGCCATATTGTTGAATGGTTTCACCTTCAACCATCCTCATGTCTTCAAATTTTCCCCTAAGGCTCTCTTCCTTACCTTGCTTGACATGCTCATCACCACCATAAATATTTTCCAATGTGTCCCATACATCCTTAGGAGTGTCCTTATCTTGTACATCAATGAACTCAATATCAGACAAATTGCTAATAAGAGCTTCCATAACTTGCCCATTTTCTTGAATCTCTCTTTTTTGATCATCGTTTAAAGTGCCAGTTGGGATTACATAGACATTTTCAACATAGCTCCAATGTTGAGCACCCAAACTCTTGATATAGATATTCATTTTGTCCTTCCATATTTTGAAGTTATCTCTATTGAACTTAGGACCTTTCCTCTTCATCATTAAGGTAGGATATTTTTCCTCAAGCGGTTAAGCTTATATCACCGAGGACCCAGAGTAGCTTTGATACCAATTGATGAATAATGATGAACAATTAATACTCTAAAAGGTACTGAGAGGGGGGGTGAATCAGTACATATAAAAACTTCTCAGCAACTTGTCAAGTAAAAACAATTCTAACTGGTTGTCTTCTTTACTGAACTTAACCATGGCAATACCGGTTAAAACACAGTAAGACTTCAGACAACATAAACAAGTAAAATTGAATACTTCAAATACATTCAATACTTGATAACTACTTCACCCATAAACATATGCATGTGGTATATCAGCAATACCATAACCATTAGCTCTGCATGCATAATCACTTACACAAAGAATACTTAATCATCACATGAAAATACACAACTCATGACACACATATTTTTCACGTGGAAACCCAAATGGGAAAAACCACGGTGGAGATGAATACCCACAAGCTTGTTTTGAACTCTTTTGAAGCTCACTCTCTTAGGAGCCTAGTCTGGTTAAAGACATTACAATAAGGTTCTACTAGGAACCGATCCTGTTAAAGGTTACCTTGATAGAGGATTTAAAGAACTTAATGAACTTGAGTCACCTGGTTAGAGGATTTACAGTAAGCCTGTTAAAGCTACCCGACAAAGGGATTTTCCTTCTGTTGAAATGGTTAGAAGACAACACGTAAAACTCTGATCTGATAACAGCACTATATGCTAAGGCAGATCCTTTTTTAGTTCCTCTACTCTGCAATCAAACTCTGCAATTTTCTCTCACTGGTCTAGCAAGTATCTCATCACTTGGATACATACACAACTTTTCCAACACTTACAATAACAAACATCATCGACCTTATAGATAACAATTAGGTTGGTAGCATAAACTCTATACCCTAAGCATTTAGGTTTACAATTACAAGCGGTCCAATCTTGACCGTCCAAACACTTTTCATAGAATAAAACAATCTCAAACATATCACAAGTCATTTTGCATCGTCCATTCTTCACCACACTTAGAAATCAGTAACCCATCACACTTTCTTCTCATACCACTAAGAAGAATGTTCATTCCCAAGGTAGACATTTAATGCAGTCGATCTTCACATGTAAGATCCTCAAGGAAATCCTTCACGTGCACAAAACTGACATGGCATCTTGATCTCATCCTCATTTCTAAGCTAACTCATTACAGAATATCATTGGTTGCATTACACAAGCTAGATTATCAAACCGTAAACCCTAGAGCTGAGACTACCAACCGGTAGTCACACTTAGTGAAACCCTGACACCGGTTCACTACATCTCTTCATACTGGTTCTTAAACAACTGCTTCCAATATTCATATCAGTTGATCTATACTTATTAACATCAATGAAAACATACATTACTATCATATCATCATGTCCCAACATACCGGTTCATCAAATGCCAACAATAACAAACTCAACTCTTCTTGACTATTCCATCTCAAGTCATTCAAGTATCTGGCTACCTTGATGCTTTCATCTTCCACCACCTTGGATCTCAAACACAACTTCTGAAATTCCTCAGTGTAGCTGCTCAAATCTAGTTCTCTTTGTCTCAAGTTTTGTCTCCTCTTGTGCAATTGGATTTCATAAGCTTCAGGGATATATGCTTCTTTCACCTTGGATAGCATTCCTTTCCAAGTGGCTATTGGGTTGTTACCCTCGTTTTTCCTCTCCTCTTGGATGAATTTCCACCAAGTCAAGGTTTCTCCTCTCAATCTGGATTTGGCTACCTTCATGTTATTTTCCTCACTAATCCCATCACATTCAAAGTGATTCTCCAATCCTTCAATCCATTCCATGACTACTTTTGGTTCCATTTTTCCACCAAAAAGTGGCACTCCATCTAAGGATTTTCCACCTAAGGCTTTAATGGCTCTAAGGAAAGGCTCTTCAGGTAGAATAGGATTTGGTTCAGGTTTGTTATCCTCTTCTACTACTTCCTTACCCTTCCCTTCATTGACTTTGATTTTCACTTTCTCAGTCTTGTCTTCAATTGCGTCTAGTTTTCTCTCCAACTGTTGGAATCTTACCCTGACGAGTCTATTCTCTTCCTCTTGGTCTTCTACCTTCTTGGATAAGTCTACATTGTTCACCATCCTTAGACTATTTTCTCCTACTACCCCAGTCTCTGACATGAACTGGCTTCTTCCCAAATCTTAGGTTCTCTGATACCACTTTGATGGAGAGGGGTTCTCAAAGAGATTCTCGCCTTTCTCAATAGAAAGTTGAGTGATATGTTAGTGGTCTCCTTTCACTCTACATTGGTCATTCAACAAACCAAACCACTAAAACTCTCTAGGAGTGCTCCCTATCAAATTGTGCTCAATAGTTGCTCAAGCATGGTTGAGATTCACAAGGGTACATCCAACCTCAAACTAAGAAATCTTCTAACATATACTTGCAGTGGTTGTAGTAGGTGTTATAAAGGTATTTCCATTCCAATCAACTGGTTTTACAATTGGATTTCCTTCTTGTCTTCATCACTCCCTCTTTCTCCTATTTTCTAGGCCTAGTATCCCTAGAGCCCCAATTAGCCCTACCTAACCAGTTTTTGGGGAATTGTTCAAAAACCACTCAAAGAGCCTAGAAAAATATTTTGTGATCTAGATACCCTTTTAGATGAACTTTTTAATCCTTCAAATGAGATAGTCAGGTCTGTCCGTACGGGTACGGAACCCAAAAATGGCATTTATGAAGGGTTTTGGGACATTGTTATCTTCTTCAAAGGGTTTATTGTCTTCCCTACTCTTTCAAACCTCCAACCTTCCACATAGACTCGGCCACAAATTACTTACTTATGCCATTCACTTGGCATATTCATAACTGATCATCCCTGCAAGCACATGCAACATTTCACTCATCTTCCTAACTAAGCTATGATTGAGCTCACCTAGGAAATGATGCCAAATAGCCATTTTATGACTTCCTAGCCCAAAAAAAACTTATTTACATTGTACAAGGGTTCCATGGCTTGATTCCCAAGGGTTATTGAGCAAAACTCAAGGGATTGCAAGTTGGAACCATAGTTGTGCTCTTAAACCCTTGCTCAGGCCGAGAGCAATGTAAAATCAAATGCACACTTCAAACCTGCACTAAAAACAATCACAAACACCTCTTGATAAATACAATACTATTTAAAAAGCAATTTTGAAAGAACAGTAGTAGAATAAATCCATTAAGTATGGACTGTTGCTCAAACATTAAGAAAATGCAAGGTAAAATCTGGAAAAAATCTTCACAACGTATTCAAACTTGCTCAAGGCCTTTTCCAGCCTATTTACATTCCTTCTCAGAGAATTTTATATTCCATATGGATCCTAAACAACTCTCCATTGGTTTCTTAACCACCGATGTGCTCAAAGATGCAAAAAGTTGCTCAAAAGTTGTAAAATATTGTCGAGCAACAATGACAACTTTTGCCAAAATATGCATTTTTACATTTCATTCATTGCCACTCATCCTAAACCACCTAGAATGACCTACAAACAATAAAATGACATGTTTAAATTCCAAATGAGGTGTTACAATATATTTTACACCAAAATGCAAGTTTGTGCCTTTTAGGCTTACAAGGGCTCATAAGCCAAATTTGAGTAACTACATGATCTAGTTGACATTCATCCTTCAAATGCATATCCAACACACATGTGGACCTCTGAGAAGTCCATTATCCAAAAACCTAATCCAAAATAAAGACTAACACACCAAAATCTAGAAAATTCCTTAAGCTAGGATTAAAAACTAAGTGCTCTTGCACTAGATATCCATGGGTGAAGGATCTTTAGGTTTACTAAAGTTCGATATCATCTCATTTTTTCATTTTTGATAAGATAGGAAAAGAACATCATTTCAATGTTTGAAACGTTTGGGTTGTGAAGGCCAAAAGTAATCAAGGGTGAAATTTCCACATCTTATTGTTGGTTGTAAAAGGCTATGATTGATCATTATAATACGCCTAGTGTGAGGTAAATTAAAGCACTTATGGAAGGTGGAAGGGACAGATTTCATGGAAGAGAGCCAAGGATGTCCCAAATTCACATGAAATTGATTTGAGGTAGGGAAAATAGAAAAGGTAGCATCTAAGCACTTAGTGTCAACCTCAATTGGAAGAGTGATAGAGTCTTTAGTAGGACAAGTGAAACTATCATGCACCTTAATCATAACATTTGATTTATCATATGTTTCTTGATGAAATTCATGCGTAAAAAGATGTTCTTGGGTAATAAAATTCACCATACATACTAGATCAATGAAAACTCCCTGTGAGAGCTTTCCTTTAATCTTTGCAGTAATCTACAATGGCTCATTGGGTGCATCAATAGTATTCACTAGAATCAAAGGTGATCCAAGGTTCATGTTTAGGTTTGGATAGTTCAATAAGATTCACAATAGTGCTTGATTATATGCCCATATCATTAGGAGTAAGTTTGTCTCTTAAACTCAACAATATTAGTGGAATGAGAAGGAAAAGGATTAGTAAATATTTGTAAATTTTGATTAGGAGGTGTCATGGATTTGTTTCCTTTTCCATTCACACCTTCCATGGATATATTTTTGGAATCAAGAAGGTCCTGGATATTATGCCTTAATTTATAACACTTCTCAGTATCATGATCGTCTTCATGATGGTATTGGCAAAAGGCTTTATGACTAGAATAAGTTGGTAAAGTCTTAGAGATACCTATAAGTTTGATGGGAGGAAATTGCAACACATTATTATTCATCAATCTAAGCATTATACTAGGTAATGATTTAGAAACCAGAGTAAATTATCTAATATAGGTTGATGATAAAGGGGCCACACTTGGTATTGTGGCTACCACTTATGTATTTATATGATTGGAAGAGTTCTCACTGATCTTCATGAAGCCTTTGTTTTGTTTTTGAAACTTTTGGAATGATTTTTGAGTACTCTCATTCTTATCAATTGGGGCCATTGAAGAAGAGGATTTAAACTAACTCACTTGAAGTTGATAGTTATGAAACATTGCACACAATTATGTGAAAGATGAAAATTCAGAAAGTAGAACCTTATCTCTAATATCCTTTTGCAAAGTAGTAATGAAAATTATTTGAACATCACCATCAGGCATAATATACATAATTTGTGAATACAATTTCTTATATCAATTAATAAAATTAGTCACTTTTTCTTTAACTCCTTGCTTACAATGATTCAAATAAGTCAACGTGATTTGAGGACTAATATTATTTTAAAATGGTTGAATGAATGCATTAGAATTGTTGAAAAGAAGTGATAGAATAAGGAGGCAAATAACAATACCATTGCAAAGATTTATCTCTAAAAGTAAGAGAAAATATTTTTGTCATAAGTATCATGAGAGAAATAACTACACAATGTTTGAAATGTTTTCACACGAGTCAAAAGGCTACCTTTTCCATTATATAACTCCAATTGGGAAATTTCCACATTCTTACCTAAGAAATTGCATGAACTACATCATTGAATAGTGACCTAGTTACCTCATATGTGGGGACATTGAACTTAGATTGGTTTAAATAAGCTGATTTTTGTTGTAATGATGACACACTTTGAGTGCGCTTATTGATAGTGGCTTCAATGGATGAGTTAGCGTTTGACATGTTGGATTGAGATGGAGGTGTAATATTGTGATAGGTAGGTGAAGGTTGAGAGTAAGGTGGAATATTATGGAATGTGGCTAAAGGATGTAGTTTGGAAAGCTAATAGAAGGATGTATGTAGGAGTATTAATTGATAGGATTGCTCTCATGACTAAGATGTGTAGGATTAAAATCTATGTAGATGTAGTCATGATAGACGATGTATATGTAGGCACTAGGCAAGGATGTAAGCATAGGAATGTAATATTCAACTTGATTTGTAAAATTAGAGTAACCAAGAGCTTCAACACAACTTTTTATTGGCATAACATTGGTATCAACAATATGAGAAATTCCACACAAAACTTTTACATCATGTTCATCACTTTGAATCATTCTCCTCGATCCTTTAATCAAAGGGATTGCCTCACTATTCGAGTAATATTTACTCATATATTGTTGAAGTTATCCAATTATTTGTCAAGTTTTGCCAATTGGTCAATTTTTACTCAAGTTAAGGAGTCATCCTAATCATGAGATTTATGAGGTGAATGGGTCTCCATAAAGTTAGGTATGCCTTGTGTAGGGTTAGAGGAATTATCCAAATTCACCTAGAATAAATTATGTAAGTCAGGTTCAATTCCCTTGGAAGCCATAAGTCTATAACTTCTTCATACTATAATATTGACTGTAGGACTAAGGGTAACAAAAATCATGCACAAAGAAGGAAAAATTGGATGGATAGATGATGCAGCAATAACCGATAAACCCTCAAAAGAGAACTGGTCGACTTATGCAGCAAGAGTAACACAACGAAAGCAAAAAGGAAACATAGCAAGATTACAAAAATAGATCATATTATTGTCTTAGAACCTTCAGCAACCAACTGGTTATCATCATATAATCATCATAGAACATTCAGTAGTCAATCAGTTAAATGTAGGATACAAGCCAGATACAATCCATCTGGGACACTCAGAATCAACCGGATCACTAATCATGAATCGCAATCCTTGTTTTGATTTCTACTTCCTCTGTCTTACAAATGATTACTTAATACCCTATATATACCCTTTGGAACATATGTGGGTCGGCCACAAAACATTACATTTACCAATCCAGGAAAATGAAAAGTGTAACTAGGTTGGCCCTAAGAATGAAAGAAATTATTCTGGAAAATAACAACCAAGAAGTGCGGATCAGCAGGAAAGTTGGCCACATGCCAAAGAACATCAGACAAGACCCCAAATAGATCCATATGCTAAGAAATTTCTCTATAAATGAAGGAAGACCAACATGTAAGAATGAGAACTATACCGAAACCCAGAAACAATCAACTAAAAGAGATAACTAGTCGGGAAACAACCCAAATGCACTAAAAATATGGAATTAAGCACATGAACCAGCCTGGAAACCAAAAATGGGATTTTCAATGAAAAGAAAGCAACTAATGACACCTACCGGTAGGAACACAGAAAATTGCACATTGAACTGAACAAGAACTAAACTATGAGGAAATATTTTTGGTTGATGCAAGATTGTGTTGGCATTTGCATGAAGATTGCATTAATGAAATTTTATATTGTCATTGATGTCGATTATAATTGGTAATGATGTTGTTATGATGTTGCTTTGTAACTGGTGGAAGAGCTAGTAAAGGGAATTGCAACTGGTAGGTGAGCTTGTGAAGGAAACCGGTATTACTTATGAAGTAGAGAGATCAACCGGTAACCCTACCTGTTGATGTGCCAAAACCCTAACCAATGGAGCTTGTTGAATCGGTTGTAGTGGTTTTTAATCAAATGGTGAATGGTAATGATTATGCCATGTATGCATGTTGTATGAGAAGAGTTTCAAATTATTTTTGACGCGTAGAGATAACGGTTTAATCTTGGGAATGAGAAAGTTCATTGCATGGAGTGGAAACCGCATCATGAGTTACAAAGTTTGATGAAGTGGTGATCAAGGAGCGGTAAAGGTTGTCTTGAATGATGTGTAGTGATTTCTATGTAATCCAATAGTCATAATTGAACCCATTTTTTTGTAATCTCTATAAGATCTTAGGTTTGTGATGTGTTACTAACCTATTGTTTTTTTTATAAGGTTGATGAGTTGTTTTGTTGTAGTGTTGGAAATTTTTGGTTGAGAGTAAGAGTGAGTGGTTGCCAAACCTGATGATGTATCTGCAGTATGTGTAAAGGCATATAGGAGCATGAAAAGGATCTAATCAGGCAGTGTAGTTCTATTCAATAGATCAGCAACCCCCTATTGTTCTCTAACAATTACAATGATCAAATCACCTAACCGGGCAAGCTCTAACAAGCTTAGTGTTATCTAAATCCTCTAACCAAGTGATCCATTAGCTTGGATTTCAAATCCTCTACTGAGGCTACTCCTAACAAGGTATTGCTTCTAATAGGGCATTATAGTCAATCCCTTAACTGGGTGGTCCCTAACAAGATCTGTTCTTAATAGGACTTTTGTAAAAGATTTAATAGGTTTGGCTCCTAACAGGGTGAACTTCAGAAGAGTTTAGAATACTTGTGGGTATTCCTCCCCACCGTGGTTTTTCCCATTTGGGTTTCCACGTCAAAATCATTTTGTCAAGTGGTGAATGTTTTTGTGGTTATGTTTGCTATGGTTAAATTGCTTAGCTACTAAACCCACTTAGATATGATTTGATGATCGGCGGCAATCTGAAATATGCTTTTACTCTTGTCATTAAAGTATTTGAATGATTTGGTTAAAAGGTTTTAAGAGTTTCATAGTTATCTTACTGTTATTTTGTTATGACAATCAACTGGTTTACTTGATAATGATATTGCATTTGACAGTTCAGTGTTTAAACCAGCCAGTTCTGAGTTTGTCTTGAGAGGTTGTTTTTAAGTTTGGTGAAAGTCTAATTAGTTTTCTATAAATTGATTTCACCCCCCCCCCCCTCTTAGTAGTTGTCTGGATCCTTATTGATTCTTCATACCATCAATTGGTATCAGAGCTTTTCAAGTCCTCTAAGGTCTAAGCCTAACAACTTGAGGTAAATATTTTGAAGAACATGATGAAAAAAGTGTTGGCATTTGATGAAGTTTTCATTAATGATTTAGTATGTTGTCATTAATGTCAATAAACCGGTAATGTTATTGATATAATGTTGTTTTATAACTGGTAGAAGAGCTAAGTGAAAGGAACTGTAACTGGTAGGTAAGTTTGTGGAGTGAACTGGTATTGCTAAGAATTGGAGAGTTGAACCGGTAAACCCTACCTGTTGTTTTGATAAACCGTAACCAATTAAGTCTAGTGAATTGGTTATATTGGTTTATGATCTAATGATGAGTGGTAATGATAATGACATGTATGCATATTGTATGAGGAGAGTTTCAAAGAAATTTTACCACATTCAGTTAATATTTTTTATCTTGGGAGTGAGAAAGTATATTGCATGTAATACAAAACGTGTGATGAGTTACTGAGTTTGATGAAGCGGTGATCAAGGAACGGTCGAGGCTTTCTTGAATGATGTGCAGAGATTGTTATGTAATCCAATGGTCATACCTTAACTGACTTGTTTGTAATCTCTATTTGAGAATTAGGTTTTTGTTGTGTTACAAACTGAATTGATTTGTTTATAAGGTCGATGAGTTGTTTTGTTTAGTGTGTTGGTAAAGTTTAATTGAGTGTGTGAAGTTGTCGAACTAGATGATGTATCTACAATTTGAGTAAAACCATATAGGAGAATGAAAAGGTTATGAAAAAGCAAGTGAAGTGCTATTTTAATAGATCACCAAACTCCTATTGTTTTCTAAAAATTACAGTAGTAAAATCCCCTAACTGGGTAAGCTCTAACAAGCTTTGTGTTATTCAAATCCTCTAACCAAGTGATCCATTATCTTGGATTCTAAATCCTTTACAAAGGTTACTCCTCATAGGTTATTTCTTCTAACAAGGCACTATAGTCAATCCCTTAACCGAGTGGTCCCTAACAGGATCTATTCTTAACAGAACTTTTTGTAAAATATTTAACAGGCTTGGCTCCTAACAAGGCGAACTTCAGAAGAGTTCAAATAGTTATCTTGTGAGTCTCATCTCACCTTGGTTTTTCCCATCTGTGTTTCCACATCAAAAATATTGTGTCAAGTGGTGAATGTTTTTGTGGTTATGTTTCTATGATTGAATTTCTTAACTACTTATCATTTTGATAAGTTATGATAACCGATAACAATCTGAAATAAGCTTTTACTTATGTCAAGTAAAATTATTTGGATGATTGAGAAGTTTCAAGTTGTTTATTGTTAACTGTTGTTACAGTCAACCGGTTTATCCTGACAGTTTTATTCTAACAGAGATATTGCATTTAAGTTCAGTGATTTAACTTGTCTGTTTCAAAGTTTACTACAAAGGTTATTTCTGAGTAAGGTGAAAGATTATCAGTTTTTCTATCTACCGATTCACCCCCCCTCTCAGTAGTTGACCAGATCCTTATTATTTCATCATACCATCAATTGGTATTAGAGCACTTCTCAGGTCCTTTAAGGTCTAAGCCTAATAGCTTGAGGTAAATATCTTGTTGAACATGATGAAGAAGAAAGCTCCAAAGTTTAACAGAGAGAACTACAGGATATGGAGTGACAAAATTAAAATTTATATCAAGATTCTTGGAAATCAATACTGGGAACATGTTAATACTCAATATGTTGTACCTAGTGGGACTATGACTGAGGATCAGAAGAAAGAGCGACAAGAAAACAAACAAGCACTGGAGGCTATTATCAGTTCTTTGTCTGATGCAGAATATGTTGATGTTCATGGTCTAGAGACTACACATGAGGTATGGAAGAAACTTGAAGAGATTTACAGCGGTGATGAACATGTCGAAATTTCCAAGGAAGAGAGTCTAAGAGGGAATTTTGATGACATGCGGATGGCTAAAGGTAAGAATATCCAACAATATGGTCAAAGGATAAAAGAGGTAGTTTGAGAGATAAAGAGTGCTGGTGGTAAAATGGATGATCCCACAATAATTAGTAAGGTGTTGAGAACCCTGCAACTGGTCTACGCTATCAAAGTTGCATCCATTCAGGAGCTAAAGTCAATTGACAAAACCAAGGTAACCCTTGACTCCATCATTGGTAAGATTACTACTTTTGAATTAAATGGTTATGATGGTAGTATTCAGAAATCTGAATCAACATTTAGAGCTTTTGTTTCTAACCCATCTATGAGGAAAAGTAGAGATGTTAGTCATTGTCATGAATCTAGATCCAACAGAGAAATTGATGATGAAGACAGTTTGGTTGAGCTTGAAGCATTGTTGGCCAAGCGAATGCCTAGAGGTACTGGTAAATACAGAGGTAAATTACCTTTGAAATGTTTTGCATGCAATAAGATTGGACACATATCTGCTAACTATCCTAATGGTGATAATGAGCACAAGTGAGAGAAATTCAAGAAGTACAAGGGAAAAGGAAAAAGAGATTGTCTTATTGTTGTTAATGGTGGTATCATTGATGAGGAATTTGAAGGTGGTGTTAATGAAGACATTGTCTTTGTAGCCATCAAAAAGGAGACATCTGATAAGAAAGATTTAGTTTCTCGCATGGATAATTTTGATGATTGGATTATTAATAGTGGTTTCTCACATCACATGACCGGTGACTGGATGAAATTTCTTTCTTTGAAGGAATTTGATGGCAGAGTTGTAAGATTTGGTAATGACTCGCCCTGCATGGTTAAATGTAAAGGAACTATTTCTCTTAATGAGAAGAGCAGTGCAGATGATGTCTACTGGGTTGAAGGTCTAAAACACAATCTTTTGAGTGTTTCTCAACTCAATGATAGAGGATATCCATTGGAGTTCAAGAATGGTATGTGCAAAATCTATGGGAGCAAAGGTGAACTAATTGCAACCGGAAAGAAAACTAAAGGTAACCTGTTTCACCTAAATCCTAAAGTCAACAACTTTTTAATTTCTAAAATGGATGCTTGTTGGCTTTGGTATAGGAGATTTTGTCATTTGAATTTTGATAACATTATTAAAGTGAGTAAGTCTAAGGCAGTGAGAGGTTTCCCTTAGTTAGACAAACTGGTTAATGCTCTATGTAAGGAATGTCAGTTGGGAAAAATGGCATCCTCAACTTTCAAGAGCAAGTCTTTTTCAGCAGAGCATCTGTTAGATTTGGTTCATACAGACCTATGTGGACCAATTAGGACTAAAAGTATCCAAGGTGATAGATATTTCATGATCTTCACTGATGATTGCTCAAGGATGATGTGGGTCACATTCTTGAAAGATAAAATAGAGGCAATTGGTAAATTCAAGGCATTCGGGGCCTAGCTAAAAAGGAGAGTGGTAAAAAGATAAAGTGTCTCAGGACTGATCAAGGCGATGAATTTACTTATGAGGAATTCAGTAGATATTGTGAAGAGAATGGAATCAAATGACAACTTTCTGCACCAAGGACACCACAGCAGAATGGTATTGCAGAGAGAAACAACCAGTCAGTCGTTGAAGCTGCTAGGACAATGTTGATACAAGGAGGTGTTGCTAAAACCTTTTGGAAAGAAGCTGTCAGCACAGCTGTCTACACAATGAACGGGATTTTGGTAAAAAATAGGTAAGGATAAGACTTCTTATGAGTACTGGTATGGTAGATCACCTAATGTTGGTTATTTCAAGATATTTGGTAGCAAATTTTTTATTAAGAGAGGTGACTATATTAGCAAGTTTGAGGTGAAGAGTGATGAAGGTATATTTCTTGGTTATTACACCAAGAGTAAAGCCTACAAATGCTACAACAACCGGACATAGAAAATCATTGAGAGTGTTGATGTGCGAGTTGATTAGTATCTTGAAGTCTCGAGAGAAACCAGTGTGGAGAAAAAGGATGAAGATCCTTGCATTTTTTTTTTAGAACCAAAACTTGTGAAACTTGAAACCGGTAAAACAAATATTGATGTACCAGTTCAACTGGAACAGGTAGACTCAGAAGAAGAAGATGATAATGAAGAAGATGAACCTAAATAAAATAATCATGTTACTCTGAGTTATGTGAGACTCAATCACAATCCTGACCAGATTATTGGAGATAAAGATGTTGAAGTACTAACCAGAAGAAGAATTAGAGAGAATTCTTGCATGATCTCCATTATTGAGCCTAGAACTGCTAAGGAAGCATTTGAAGATGATCATTGGATCAAAGCTATGGAGGAGGAGCTTGATCAAATTGAGAAGAATAATACATGGACTCTAGTACCTCGGCCGGTGAATAAAAATGTAATAGGTACTAAGTGGGTTTTCACGAACAAGATGTTTGAAGATGGTGTAGTAGTCTGAAAAAAAACTATATTGGTCTGCAAAGGTTATGCACAAGAAGATGGAGAATATTATGGTGTTTCTTTTGCACCAGTTGCTAGACTAGAACGTGTCAGAACTTTATTGGATTTTGCAGCTCATAAGGGATTCATAGTTTATCAGATGGATGTGAAATCTATATTTTTGAATGGAATACTAGAATAAGAGGTATACATTGAGCAGCTAGATTGTTATGCTTTAACTGATAAAAAGGACATGGTATGTAAGTTGCACAAGATACTATATGGATTAAAGAAAGCACCGAGAGCATTGTATGAAAGGCTTCACTCACACCTAATGAAGATAGGTTTTCAGAGAACTAGTGAAGACAGTAACATATATCTCAAATCTAAAGGAGATAAGATACTGGTTAGTGAAGTGTTTATGGATGATATCATATTTGGAGGAAATGATGCCATGAGCAATGACTTTGCAAATGAAATGAAAAGTGAGTTTTAAATGTCTCTAGTGGGAGACAAAAAAAATTTCATAGGTTTGCAAATACAGCAAATGAAGAGTGGCATTTTCATTACACAGTCTAAGTATGTGAAAGAGGTGTTAAAGACATTTGGTATGAGTGATTGTAAACCGGATGGGACACCAATGGTTATAGGTTGTAAGTGTATACACATAAAAATGGCTATGAGCAATTAAATAATTATTTTATATTTATTTAATAATTATTCTTTTATTAAATAGTTAATTTGAAAAGATTAATTTATTTAATTCATTTTTCATGTCTTTCTATTAATTAATTTATTAAAATAATTTATTAATTAATTCATCTATCCTATTCTTCTAATTAATTAAATATCTAATATTTAATTATCCTTTTAACCAAGTTAATTAAATATCTAATATTTAATTATCTCCTCCAATCAATTAAATATCTAATATTTAATGGTTATTCTCCTATCATATAGTCTCAAATATTAAATGATTTCCTAAATTATTTAATCTTTCTTATCCAACTCACCTTCCATCTCCACTTCATCTTCCCTTTGCCAACTCATCAAACATGTGGCTAAGGAAATTAATATTTCTTAAATATTAATTCATCATTTCTCTTCAACCTCCAAACTTAATGAATATTGTGTACGTACATATATTCTCCACTTGTCCTATCATGCCTAAATCTTCTCCAACCATCCCTAGATTCTCTCAGTCAGCAACCCAGTCAAGGTGAGATGAGTGACACTTGTCTTCTCCTTCCCCTTTTCTCTCAACCTTCACCTTTGCTCACAGCCATCCAAATCTGCAGATCTGATCATGACCATTGATCTAAGCCACATCATCTCATCCTCTCAAGGTCTATAAAGTCAAGAGCTTTAGTTGTGAGAGAGTTAGACTTCAAGAGACTTCAAGTGCATTTTGGAAGCTAATCATATGCATCCGTGAGTTTTAATCTTGAAGCAAATAGCAATTATCATATAGCATAATCATTTTAGCATAATCATGTAGTATTGCATATCATAACATTTGTGAACTATCAGTTATCAGTTCATTCTTCATATGCCATCTTGGAAGCTATCAGTGCATTGTCTGAGAGCACACCATCTGCAACCAGGAACAGTGGAGTTAGGACACAATGAGACATAAACCATGAAGGTAATATTAGTATTTTTATTTCATATGTATTTCATGAAGTTTCATTGGTTGAATTTGGATTTCCTGTAGCATTTCCATTTGTATTTTGTGAAACTAACTTGTTGCAGGTAGCATTCTAAGGATGAAATTCAAGTCGACACATTTTGGCGCCCACCATGGGGCTCATGGACCTCGCATATACCTTTAAAAATCTCGCAAAAATAAAATTAACGCATTTGTAATGTAGATTCACGCATGTGTGAATTCTTACAACACTTTTGCTCATAGGTTAGCACATTTGCATCACTAGTTAGTGCATATGCCATGCAGGTTAGCCCTTTTGTCTAAAAATCTATGCATTTGCATCACTGGTTAGCGCATATGCCATACAGGTTAGCACTTTTGTCTGAAAATTTGTGCATTTGCCTCGTCAGTTAGCGCTTTTGTCTTCTAGGTTAGCGCTTTTGTTCTCTAGATTAGCGCATTTATTAAAGAAATCACGCTTTCATATCCGCAAAGCAACGCTTTTGCTCTATAGGTTAGCGCTTCTGAGGAGAAAGATAGCGCATGTGTTAGAATAGCGCTTTTGTTTCCAACTGACCAAAATTTCTTGTAGGTTTGAATGTCCAAGAAATTAGATTTTCCAAACTACTAACATGCATATGCAGGATGGTGTTTAAGACAAATTTTGTGTATTTCCTCATCTAGTTAATTAAAAGTCTTATTTTGGGAAGTAACATATCATATTTTGTTTATTTAGTCTAACTAAGAGGGAAAATTGATAGCATGCAACTTGCATTTTTAGTATTTTCTCTAAAATAGTTGCACATAGACTTTTAAAAAGGCTAAAATAAACACCATTCTTGTTGGAGAAACATCTCCAAATAGGACTTAGCCAATAATTGCTTTGAAAAGGTTAAAAAGAACACTTATATTCTGTGTCTCGAAAGTGGTAGGTATATGTTCTCCCCTAAATTGGGTGACCAAAAAGCCAAACCCACTCTTTTATGCTTTCTTTACTTTCAAGCAATTAAATCCTTTAGAGGGCTTGCCTTCGCGAGCTGCCTTGAGGGGGCCAATGAGAGGGGAATGCCTTAAAGTGGAAACCAGCTAATACCAAGTCCTTCCAATCCACTATAAATAAATCGTGTTTGTGACGAAAGTCTCAAACAACATGTGTTGATAAGTTCATACCAACACTATGTTTCCCCATAAACCCTATGGAGCGTAACCTCTATAGGTTGGGAACCTTTTTGTATTTACAGAGCTGAAAGTGTCGCATGTATGGCCACATGACCTCTAAAGCGGCTCACACACATACGGTTCCTAGTAGAGATATAAAGTTTGCCATGGGGAGTTTTCATGGAAACTGGTGCTTGGCTGCCCCGAAGAAGTGATTGCCGGGGTGGAGCCAGTAGGGTCAAGCATCTAAATATCTGCTTTGAATAGTGTAGCCTCGGGGGAAACCCCATGTGAGATTCAACAACTATTGTCTCATCCTGCCATAAGATTTGTACTTGATTGTGCATTTTGTTTATTAGACATTGTGTCTTCTAAGTTTGTTACATGTTCCAAATGGTCAAAAATTGAAGAAAATTATCATCTACGCATGAGCGAAAATCCAACAAATTGCTGAAAAAGTTTGATCAAAAGGGTAATACAAAAAGCTTTCAAACACTTGAAACACAAGATCAAAACCAAAGTGTCAAAACATCAGTATCAAAATTATTCTTGAAGTAGGTTTGTCTCTATACCATCACATATTGTCAAACTAGCTTAAACAACTAGGTCGCTAATCCTATAGGTTATTCCCAAGAAGTTCTATAAACATCAACATTTAACAAGCTATTGATTCAAACATCTTAAGTGCAAAAAAATCAACATCATTATCAAGTTTCTCATCAGGATAATCAAATCCTCTATCACGAAGCTTGATCAATCTATACTAGGTTCATAATCTTGGATATATCTTTCCTATTTTGAACCTAGGCTATATCAAAATCAGAATTGCATTAACATTGGAATCAAACAAACTTGTAAATTGTCAAATGCTTATATGACTTTTAAGTATCACCTTAAGAAAAGAAAACCCAGTTATAAAGCTACTCATAAAAGAATAAGATTCTTGTATATCAATCGCAAGATCTTATTAAAACATAGGACATTCCTACACTGTTTTCGTCACTACCTGCGTGGTTGTGGTACAGAGTTTGATGAAGAAATTTTACAAGGATTTACTTTTCAACAAAGGGACGCTTTATCACAATGAACAAACAATAACGGTAAAATCAACAAGGCATATCTTCCTAAACCAATAATCACCTATTGACTTTGTCCTTTGGTCACTTTAACAAATTTGAAATAATCACATGTCAGTTTGGACTAGAGCCCAATACGAACAACATAGAAAACAACAACAAATGGAGGAAGAAGATAATCCTATATTCCAAATTTTTGGATTTACCGTTGTTGATGAAGAAGCAGTCAATAGAACCATTAGAGACCTCGAGCAATATTTCAAATTTGATAGGCTAATGGAAAAATTGTTGGCAAAACAAAAAGAGAAATATCTCTTGATGTTGGCAAAATTTGGAGCTAAACTACCACAAGAATTTAACATAGAAAGCTTGAAACAAGATGTAGAAGCAAGTAACACCCAAAACACAGATGATCCAAATAACGAGGATGTGAACAAAGAAATTCATGAAGAAACAAGAAAAGAAAGGGTGACACGCGAAAAGAACGTAGTGATAAAAGAACTCACGAATAAACAAGGAGAAACTATGTGGATAATCCATTATCGAACCTTACTCAACAAATGCAAACTCTACAACAACAGATGCAAGACATGCAAAATGGAACAAGCTCCAAGAAGTATTCATTAGAAGATATATGCCAATATTTGTTTGATAAGAATCTGAACATGATACCATTTACGCAACATTGTGAGATTCCTAAATATGACAAATACGATGGGAAATCTGATCCTTGGGATCACATTAGGGAGTTTTGTACTATGAGCATGGAATTTGCTCATGATGAAACTTACCTTATGTGTCTTTTTCCTATGAGTTTAAATGGACAATCAATGGAGTGGTTTTCAAGATTACCATCCGGAATCAAATCTTTTGAAGAACTTGTGAATAGATTTATTTCACAATACTTCTACAATATAAGGAATGAAATAACAATGTTGGATCTCTACAATGTTAAACAAAAGAATGGTGAATCTTTTATGATCTTCTTACAACGATGGAAATGCATATTTAATAGGTATCCCAGAGACGTACCTGATCAAGGAAAAAATGAACATATTCATTGATAATCTTATCAGTGAAATGAGTTATCGACTAAGAATGCAATGTCCTCCCTCTTTTGCGAAAATGATCGAGAATGGTCTGAAAATAGAGAACGCAATGGTAAAGAAAGGAGAACTAAAACTTTACAATAATTCATACAAAAACAATTCCAACAACAAAAATAACAATGACAAACCCAAGTTATAGTCAAAGAATAGGAATGTCAGCAATGAAAGAAATGACGATAATAGTACTAAAAAATAACAACAACCAATTTTTAATCTATCAAGTCAAATCCCAAGTAATTGTTGGCATATGGACACTCCAATGAGACATTGAAGGTGATTGAAGGTTTTGTCATTGATGGCAACCTTACAATCCTATGGTACGGGCAAGGCACTTTACCGGCATCAGCAGAACACACTCTACACCGGCACTCAGAACACCGGCACCGGCACAGAGAAAGGAAGTATACCGGCACAGAGGCCGACAGGATTTTTGTTATAATATATTTTGTTTATTATTTGAAAAACTTTGTAAGCCAACTTAATATCACTGTAAAATGACTTATATATATAAGAAGTCATTGTAGGACATTTTGTAAGATGTAGAAAAATATAATGAGGCGAAATAAGGCAGACCTATTATGTGAAATATAGGTTAAGGGGTATATGTAAAGAATAGAGTAGAAACCGATATTGAATCTGGCATTGAAGATGCTATTGTAAAGCAGTACAAGTTATTGGATTTGTATAATCCACATTGTAAGTCAGTAAGACTTCCCATTGAGCAGTGAGCTCTAGGCAAGTGGTCTTCCTGCATGTGCAGGCCCCTACTATAAGTAATATTCTCTTATTGGCCAGTAAGATAATATTGTGGGTCACAAATCCCACTGAGGTTTTTCCCACACTAGTTTTCCTCATTAAATCATTGTGTTATGGTGTGCTTTTCATGTGGATGTTCTTTATTCTATTTATTGCATTATTTCTTGCATACCGGTACTCTGTTATAATATGTTCTGCATGTTTTAAGATAAGAAATTCCAATAACCGGTCAGATACTGATTCACCCCCCCCCCCCCCTCTTAGTATCTGTGGGAATCCTAATAGTAATAATAATCCAAAAAACAATAAAGCCAAGTCCTTTTTCTCCAATCCTCAGAGGAAATTCACAAACATTGGAGAACCATTGGAATCATCTCTAAAAACTCTACTTGCCAACAAATTGATTGTTTTACCAGAAGCAACAAGTTATGAACCACCAGTCAAGCCAAATTGGTGGAATGACAATCATTTTTTCAATTACCATCAGAATAAAGGACACCTAACAAATGATTGTCAAAGATTGAAACACCTTATCCAAGATCTAATCGATAATGGAACCATCACAATGGATAGCCATAAGACAAACGAATCACACCTAGCTTTCAAAACTCCACTTCCAAATTATTACAAAGGTGAACCATCACAATTAAAAGATGACAAGGGAAAATCCAAAGTGAATTACACTTATACATATGATGATGTGGTAAATGTGATCATTGTTAAAGATAATCCACCTTCAGAACCAATCAATGTTATTACTAGAAGCAAAGAAAAGGTTACCTTTCTAGGTATAGCAAAAGATCCAATATCCACTTCACAATGATACAATTTAGTAGAGAAATTACAAACAATACCCGCTCAAATATCAATTCTAGAACTTCTCAAGGTTTCACCTATGCATAGGGAAATTTTGGAGAAAGCTTTAGTGAAAATAATAGTTTCAAAAGATTTGGCTATAGATCAGTTCCAAAACATGGTAGGACACCTTATAGCTCCTCATTGCTTATCATTTTCTGAAAATGATGACACATCCTTACAACATCCTCACAACGCTCCCTTACATGTTAAAGTCTCCATTAATAAAACTCGTGTCAAACGTGTACTCATAGATGGAGGAGTTGGCTTAAACATTTGTGGATTAAGTTTGATAAAAGCTTTGGGATATTCAGAAAATGCAGTGGACCTGAAAAAGAAAATAACCATCAAGGCTTATGATGAAGCAGAACGTTCTTCTAAAGGAACTGTTGTGCTACCAATAAAAATAGGACCTTTGGAAAGGGACACATTATGTCAGGTTTTAGATTTGAGCCTCTCTTACAACATTCTTCTAGGATGACCATGGATTTACAAGATGCAAGTAGTTCCTTCTACATATCATCAATGTGTGAAATTTCCTCATGAAGGACAAGAAATCACTATAATTGCAGATTCTAGTCAATATTGCAATAATCTGAAGCCAACACAAGATACAAGAGTTCCACATAATAGAGAATCAGTATATCCTACCAAAGAAATTCAAGCAAGGTTATGGGAAAATTTTGAGGAAAAGCTCAAATTAAATGATGAAGGAATGGGAAAATATTATTTGCATAATTTTC
Source organism: Cryptomeria japonica (assembly GCF_030272615.1). Taxonomy (NCBI): domain Eukaryota; kingdom Viridiplantae; phylum Streptophyta; class Pinopsida; order Cupressales; family Cupressaceae; genus Cryptomeria; species Cryptomeria japonica. The sequence goes on from NC_081413.1 coordinate 554,003,579, forward strand.
CACTTTCCCCTAAGTCATATGGAAAGCCTACAGATATTCAATCAAAGACATTAGAAAGATCAAAACATGTGTTTAAAGGGACATTTGTTAGTGCTAGAACTCTTGAAGAAGAAAATGAAGACAAAGACATTCTTGGTTGGTTGTACAAAGATGAAGATAAAACTATAGCAATAGCAGTAGAAGTCAATATTCCCATAAAACAATATGGCAAAGGTTATGAAATCATGCAAAAAATGGGATATGAAGGAAAAGGACCAATTGGTAAGCGACATCAAGGTATTTCAAAACCTATTTGTCCACACTCGCAATCCAAAGAAGATAAATCCGGGCTTGGATATTTAAAATCCAATCAAAAGCAACATAATCATCCACAGCAAAAGTGGAAAAAGAAATCAGTTTCTAAAGAAGAAAATTGGCAAGAAAAGCTACATCAAGCGGCAGAAATAGTAACAAATAAACAAAAGAAGCAAGAAGAACATGAAAAGAAAGACAAGGAGATTACCATCAAGGGTAAAGATAAATCTTGTCAACAAGTTCTGGAAATACAAACAAATGCAAAATCTGAACAAGATATTCCAGAAGCAGTAAAAAATAGAGATGGCAGAAATCAGGGAACTTTTTGTGCCAGACAACATTCCTGTATGGTATAGTGGAATAGCCCTAGATCATGATTCAAAGACATATTCAAATGAGTATGAATGGGGTCCAGATGTCTTATCTACTACATCAAGTAAGAAACACAATGAAGACCAAGAAGCTATCACAAAACAAGACTTGTCTGTTGCAAAACAAAAGATGGAGTTAGAAAGAAGACAAGAAAAACTCAAAATTCAGAGAAAAGAGGCTTATGCAAAAAGGAAAGGGAATGAAAAAGATAAAGAAGTAATGCCACAAGAAGTACAAACAAGGATAGATCAAGCATTTGAAAATACAATATTTTCATCAAAAGAGGAACAAGATATATCCAGATATGGCAGAACCATAGAAGAATTAAGAGATAGTCAAGTTGGATTGACTATTAGTCTAGAAGAAGTTGAGTTTGAAAGGGGACAAAATCTAGAAAAAGAATCCTCTTTATCATGCACACAAGTATGTCAACTCCAAAATGCAAATGAGGTCAATCAAGAAGGAATTTGTAGTATTAAAGATGTGTGTGTTGATATAATCCATTCATTTAAGGGACAAACTTCAATTGAAGAACCACTTGAATGTGAACTAAAAAATGCTAATATTGATTTTGTTAGAACTAATTCGGAGACGCTTGAGAAAGACAAATCTCAAAAACATTTAATCTATGATAGTACCTATTCTATGCCAAGTTATGATCATTATGTCATGAACATTGAAACACCTAATGATGACAGTGATTATGATTTACCCCTTCTTCATCCTGAACTAATTGATTGGGATAATTTAGACAACCCCAAAATGAATGTTTTTTCCAATGATCATGACTTAGCCATGTACCTTAACGTTGTTGAACCCATCCCACCTAAGATATCTTCCATTGCAAAATCAAGTAATGTTTCTCGTAGTCAGGAGAATGCCAAACTTTCTAGTCACAAAAGCGAAATAAAACAAGGAAAGAGACCTATTGTTGAAAACCATTTCATGGCAACACTAGATCAATCAAAAGGGAAAACAAAGGATGTATCAGATGGTGAAAACCTCTTTGAGGTGCCAGAAGATGGAAAGTTTGACATTCTTCCTGCATATTTTCAAGAGAGATCTGCTATCCTGATAGAACCAACAGAAGCAGTAAACATTGGTACATCAAAGGATCCTAAAATACTTCATTATGTTGCCTCACTATCAGAAACAGAGAGGAAAAAATACATGGAATTCTTTAAGAAAAGGCAAATAAATTTTGCTTGGTCCTATGCAGATATGCCAAGACTTAATCCAGATCTTATCATGCATCATCTTAATGTGGATTTAAAAGAAAAACTAGTTAACCAGAAGCTAAGAAAGATGCATCTGCACATTACTCTTCTTGTAAAAACCGAGCTGAAGAAACTATTAGAAGTGGGTTTTATAAGATCTGTGGCTTATCCAGAATGGGTTTCAAGTATTGTACCAGTATCAAAACCAGATAAAAGCATAAGGGTCTATACAGATTTTAGAGATCTGAATAAAGCATGTCCAAAAGATGATTTCCCACTACCAAACATTGATATCATAGTGGACTTATTAGCAGGGCATGAGATGTTTTCATTAATGGATGGATTATTAGAATATAATCAAATAAGAATTGCACCTGAAGATCAAGAAAAGACAGCTTTCACTTGTGCATGGGGAACATATTGCTGGAATGTTATGCCATTTGGGCTTAAGAATGCAGGAGCGACTTATCAAAGGGCTATGACAACATTTTTCCATGATATGATATATACATTTATGGAAGATTATGTTGATGACATACTTGCAAAATCTCATACAAGACAAGAACATTTAAACATTTTAAGCAAGATTTTTGACAGGTTGGAAAGATATCAATTGAGATTAAATCCAAAGAAATGTGCATTTGGGGTGACCTCTGGAAAACTCCTTGGTTACATTATATTAGCTCATGGAATTGAAGTAGATCCTAAAAAAGTCAAAGCTGTCATGGAGATGGAGTCACCTAGGAACATAAGTCAATTGTGATCTTTACAAGGAAGATTGCAATCAATCAGGAGATTTGTTTCTCAGTTAGCAGATAGATGTCTTCCATTCACCCATCTTCTACATAAAAATGTTCCACTCAAATGGGATCCAAAATGTAAAGAAGCTTTTTTGCAAATAAAAGAATATCTTATGAGTCCTCCAATACGGATATCACCAACCAAAGGGAAACCATTGTTGCTCTATATCTCAACAACAAATGTATCATTAGGAGCCCTCCTAGCTCAACATGATGATGAAGAAAAAGAAAGAGAAGTTTATTATATCAGTAGAACGCTTGTTGGTTATGAATTAAATTATTCCTCAATAGAAAAGACATGTCTAGCATTTGTATTTGCAACTCAGAAGCTACGACATTATATGTTGATTCATTCTGTAAAACTAATAGCAAAGATAGATCCTCTCAAATATTTGCTGAGCAAATCAACATTAATAGGGAGACTAGCCAAATGAGTTATGATACTGATTAAATTTTGATATAGTATGTTGACCGGAAAGCTATCAAGGGACAAGTTATCACTGATCAATTGGTTGATGCACCTTTACAAAATAGCATGCCTTTGCACATCGAATTTCCTGATGCAAATATCTTGACAGTAAGTACAAACTTTTGGGAATTTTACTTTGATGGTTCTTATACACAATATGGATTAGGTGCAAGAATATTTTTCATCACACCTCAGGGCCACACAATTCTGAAATCATATAGACTGCGGTTTTCATGCACTAACAATACTGCAGAGTATGAAGCATTGGCTATTGGGCTTAAAATGGGTATTGAATGGAACGTCAAAGAATTACATGTCTATGGTGATTCACAACTTATCATCAACCAAGTAAATGACAAATATCAAACAAAGGATGATTATCTTATGCCATACAAACAACTGGTGGAGGAGTTTAAAGAACACTTTGAAGAAATATCATTCACCCAGATTCCAAGAAATGAGAATAAAGCAGCAAATGCAATGGCTACAATAGCATCTCTCTTGCAAAATAAGGAGAATCAACAATGTTACAAATTTATCATGGAAGATATCTTAACCCCTACCATTCAATCCTAGCATACCTACTGAATTTGCCATATATCAGGAACCAAACAATCCTCATATGGTCAAACTTATCAGTATTTAAAATAATATATCCTTCCTCTTCACTTATCTCGTAATCAGAAAAGGAATTTTATCCGCTAGTCCTCTCACTATACTATAATTTATGATATCCTATATAGGCGTGGTCTAGATACTACTTTATTAAGATGTCTTGAACAAGAAGAATCTGAAAAGGTTCTTAACGAAGTTCATGCAGGTATTTGTGGCACACACTCAAGTGGTTTAACATTGTCTAAGAAACTTCTTCGTATGGTTTACTTTTGGCCTACAATGGAGAGAGATTCATTCACAAATGCTAGAAAATGCAAACAATGTCAGATCCATGGGAATCTCATTCATGCGCCAGCACAAGAGTTATATCCTATGACAGGATCATGGCCATTTTCACAATGGAGCCTTGATTTGGTAGGAAAAATAAATCCCTCATCTTCTAATGGACATAAGTTTATTCTGATAGCTACTAAATATTTTACTAAATGGATTGAAGCAGTGCCTTTAACAACAGTGACAGGAAAACAAATATCATCATTTATTTTGAATTATATAATCTGTCGCTATGGAGTTCCTATGACCATTATTATTGATAATGGAAGACCATTCAAAAATCAAGATGTGAAGGAGCTATGTGAACAATTTCATATCCAGCATAGGTTTTCTACTCCATATTATCCATAAGGAAATGGTCAAGCTGAGGCATCAAACAAAACTATCTTGAAAATATTGAAGAAAACAGTCAATGAAGCTGGAAAACACTGGCACATTTAGCTAAATCCTACTCTTTGGGCATACTGAACTAGTGTCTGCACTCCAACAAGGGCAACTCCATATTGTTTGGTCTATGGATCAGAAGCTATATTACCTATAGAAGTAGAGATACCTTCTCTACGAGTATTCTTGCAAGGTCTTATACCAGAAGAAGAAGAACAAGTCTCTCGACTCCAGGAACTAGAACTGATTCAGGAATGTCACCACAATGCAACAGATCATTTGAAAGTATATCAACAAAGAATGGCAAGAAGCTATAACCACAAAGTCAAACCATGCATTTTTTAGATTGGAGATATAGTTCTAAGGGAGAATCCAAGAAATCAGCAAGATCGAGAAAAGAAGGGAAAATTTGAACCAAAATGGCTAAGACCTTTTGTCATAGTAGCAACATATGGATCAGGAGCATACAAGTTATCTACCCCTGAAGGTGATTGGTTTGATGAACCTATCAATTCTATCCATCTCAAGAAATTAAATGCTTGAGATATAAAGTCCTAAAAAAAAAATCAACAAAAAGCATATAAAGTCCTAAAAAAAAAAAAAAAAAAAAATCAACAAAAAGCATATAAAGTCTTAAAAAAAAAAAAATAGGAAAAAAATGCAATAAATTTAGATAGTGAAAACTTGGTAAACAGGCGCTATCTAAGAAGTAAGTTCCTTCATCTATGAGATCGCTTTGCACACCTATCCACTTTATCATATCCAATCTATTGCTTCCATCATATCCTAGCTTATCCATTCCATCTTTCACATCCATTGTTCTGAACCATTAGCAAGAAAATATGCAGCTTACTAATAGTTATCAATCTTTGACATACTTGTTGTAGTCACTATCTTAGATTCTATCAAAATCAATCATATCTGCATTTGTATCCTGCCATGGTTTGGATCTTGATCAATTCATACATCCATAATAAATTTTTGTTTCCACTGGGGGCAAAATCCTAATTCCTTTTGCTAAGGTGATCTTTTGAATCTTTGAAAATCCCAAAACATTCAGAAAACTTAGAAAAACCAAAAACAACTAGAGTTTTGAAACAAATAACGAGCAACAAAGCAACAAAAATAAAGGCGTTTCATCAATAACCGAATCGTGAAACTCAGAAAATTGAAGAATCAATTAGCAAGTAATAAAGGATTATCAAAGATCATTCATCAAGATGATTATATCAGTTAATGACCATAAGAACATGTGAATGACATACAATATTTAGTGTTTATATCTAGATTTTATTGCTAATCATGTACTCTATGCGACTCAAGGATGTCCATGACTAGAGAAGCTATGATGGGGCATGATTATTTTTCTTTGATTGTTGTATGTGGTTTATCTCTTACTACGGTATGTACTTGTCTCGGGCTATGATCGGTAAAAGATCAAGGAGGATGTTCCAAGTCATGCATGAAAGGGGATAATCCTTGTTTGTTCTGCAAGCAATATTCAGGTCAACTTGATCCATTATATCAAGTTGCTTGTATTAACTTGCTATATCAAAATCCATGTAAGAAATACTCAGGTCATCTTGAATCTTTATGTCAATTTACTTATATTTTCTTACAACATTTTAAAGCTCAATGATGAAATCAAGCACTGTTACAAGATAGCATATGAAGAATGGCAGTACAATTTTTAGTTAGATGATTTTGGATTAGCTCATTATTCATCTGCATTATAAGCATTCATTGTTAGTTGCATTATAAGCATATAATTTAATTAACAAATCAACGGTCATAAATAAAGATTGAGTATACTTGGACAAACAAAAATATCTTGCATCTAATCATTGTAGGTGCATTCATTCTTAGAATCATTTTAATCATCATCCATTTAATTTAGTTGCATTTAAATTATTGCATTAATTTGCATTCAATTAAGTGCATTTCATTCATCATATAGTGTATCATCATTATTATTTGCATTATCATTCCATTAAGATCATTTAGTTGCATCTTTGCACTTAGATTCATAAACATTAAATATAAAAATAAAAAATATTTCATGTAAATCATTTGCATTTACATCATCATAAGCATTAAAGAAATCATTCATTTGCATTTCTGTATAGATCATTTGCATCATTTACATATCATTTAAGTTAGTAATCATTTTCATTTGCATCCAAGATCATCAAAATCAAAAATCAAAATAAAAACATTGATCATTGCATCATATAGATCATAATCATAAGGCAAGGAAAGACAATCATCATCATATCATTATCCATCTAATCATTGCATCCATGTAATCAATACATATAAATCATCATCATCAAATAGAATAACATGCATAATAAAGATCATCATCATATAGAATCCATGTTTGCATATAGATCATCATAAAAACAATAAAAGTCGAAGTATACAATGATATCAAATAAACAATACAAGTGCCTCAAATCAAGTCACGATTGTCTTGTACCACTACCACCTGAATATGTCCATCTCTGTGGCTATGGGCGAGAAGATCCTCCATATGCCTGTCTCCCATGATCACCACTCCTCTGAGGAGATCCCATGACCCCACCACTGCTAGTATCCATCAACATGGTGGTATGATAACTACCTGCTCTCTGGCTCTCTGCAACTACCTCCTCATATCGTCGTTGCCAGTGGGAAGTCTCCTTCCTGACCCGAACTAGTGCTCTAACAGTGTCAGCTGAGAGAGTACCTGATCCAACCTGTTGAATATGATCAAGAAGACCCTGAGTATCATGTTGTCTCCTAATAGCTCTATCCTTCTCAGCCATAAGAGTCTACACCTGTGCTCGAAGCTGATCAATCTATGCTCTAAGACTATCAATGGTCTCCTACTCTGGTGCATCCTGCTCTGGCATATCCTGCACTGGTGCATCCTACTCTGGCAAATCTTGTTGTGGTGCATGAACCCCAATCTCCTCCTCACCACCAACATGTCCAACTGCTAGAATCTCAGTTCGAGTAACTCTCTAAACCCATCATCTAATAAGAGGAACATGATCCTCAAGATCCTCATCATCTCCACCATGAGCTGCAATAACCCTAGGGTCTGGCTAAATTTGTCCAAAATCAATGCCTATCCCGCAACCCCCATCCAGTCCAGTCACCCTACCTCCTCCTATCAATGGAAACCCTCTTAGTTATCTCATACCTACCCTACCATGCTCCATCCCAATCCATCCAACATCCCTCCCACCCATAGGACGTGGTATCCCAATCCTACCAACCGGTCCAAACGGTCCCCCACGGACTCTCAAGTGACCTCCCCTTCGTCCAAGTCTCCTACCACCACCACCTCCATCCCCACCCTCATCTCCACCTCCCCCAACCTCCTAAGCAGCTTTGAGCTCTTGTCTCCATCTCTGTCTCCTCACACCTGGATCATCTGAATTATTATCATCATCTCCTGAGCTAGGAGGAGGATCTGTTGGATCAATAATACGAGGAAATGGATGAGCTAGTATGTACTAACACTAATACATTTGGACTAGATTTTTGACTGAGGTTTCCAATAGAGAAGGTATATTGTGGCCAAATTTGATTTTTTTTGGAAAAATGCCCGCATTCGTCGTAATTCCGATAGAAATTACCCATTTGGTTTCGACAAAGAAGGCATTAGCAATGAGAATTTTCTTTTTTTCAAAAAAGTGCTCGAGTTCATCGTAATTCCGATGACAGCGGCCATTACAAAATTAAAAAAGAGGCGGGGAATTCATTTGTGAATTGCAATCCCACGTGGGTGTCTGTGGTGACTTCAACCCCAAGAACATCAAACCCGCGTCGAAGGCAATCCCACGCTGGAGGTAGATTCAAATTGCCCTATTTTTCAATTTCATGTTGCAAAAAATATACATGTGGTGGTTAATTGTCCTAGTTTAATCTCGTAAAACCATAGAACTATGATTGAGGAGTGAGTGTTCAATTTTGTATCAGCAATCCCTTCCTCCCGTACATGCACGTGTTGATTGTTCACATGAGATCACATCTCTTTGCGGCATCGTATCAAACAATTCACGAGCCTTGTCCATGTTTCCACATTTTGCATTCATGTCAAGCAGGGCATTTGTAAGTACAACACCTAACAAAATTCCTCTATCTATTATGCTTTGATGGATGTCCATACCCTGTTCCAAAGCTCCCGTTTTTGCACGGGTGGGGAGGATGCTGGCAAAGGTTGTGGAATTTGGCTTTATGCCTTCCAATTTCATTTGCTTGAAAGTGTCTAAAGCCTTTTCGACAAATCCATTTTGTGCATATCCAACAATCATTGCAGTCCACGAGACAACATTTCTTTCAGGCATTCTATCAAACAGTTCACATACCTTGTTTATGCTTCCAAATTTTGCATACATGTCTACCAGGGTAGTTACAACTACAACATCTGACAAAATTTCTCTATCCTTTATGCTTCGATGAATGTCCATACCCTGTTCCAAATCTCCCATTTTGGCACAGGCAGGGAGGATACTAGCAATGGTTGTGGAATTTTGCTTTGCACCTGCCGATTGCATTTGCTTGAAAGTTTCTAAAGCCTTCTCAACAAATCCATTTTGTGCAGTTGCAACTACATCTAACAAAATTCCTCTATCTTTTATGCTTTGATGGATGTCCATACCCTGTTCCAAAGCTCCCATTTTGGCATAGGTTGGGAGTAGGCTGGCAAACGTAACTAAAGAAATGCAATGATCAGCTCCAAAGACAACAAACCACTACTAACAAAACCGAGAGTCTAAAATATGATAGGGAATAGTGTGAGCTGTCCTGAAATAAAATATTTTATTTTCAATTTCAACTAAAACATAATTACTCAGCCATTTAATGTTATTAATAAGTGTTTAATTTATGAAAGAGATAAATGGTTGGCCACAAGTACATAAGTTACTAAATGCACACAAATAAGTGAATTTGATATTCAAAACTATCTACAATGAATTCAATTCTTATCCATTAGTCATTTATGTTTGCAATAAGCATCTTTCTTTGTTTTTCTCAATCTTTATTCATAGTTATGTGCATATTTCACATTCTATAATTAGGATATCAATTGATATGGCTGAACACTAGCATGATGTTTGTGTTGTGGTATAGATGCGTGGAAACATAATTATGGGATTGTTATATTATAGAGATCATAATGTTGGTATTTTGGTATGGTTTTGTCATTGATGTCAACACCTACTAAAACACTAGTACTTTGGAGATCCAGTAGCATTCACCAGCAAGCAAGTAACTATACTGGCAGAATATAATGATCACCAGCACTCGAAATGATATGGAAAACACTTGGTAATGTCAAAGACATTATTTGGACTTCTTATCTTGGCGAATTGTTTATTGGTATAATTGTATTTGCATATTTGCTTTTACCAGCAAATAGGTCCAGGGTTATCCAGGGTTACACTGGCAGGTTTATCTTCTCCAGATCAGCATGGCACGCTATGGAGATGATTAATTAATGTTGTAAATGCATTAAGCCGACATGTTCAATCGGTTATTGCATTGGATATTATATTGTGTGTAAAATGTTTTTATTGTAATATCTTGTACCGATCTACTAAAATTGGTCTTAGGTTATGATATAAATGTAAGATCTTATTTGTAAGATCAAGTGTGGAATATGAAGAAGGTATATTGTGAAGGGATATGCGAGATTAAGCAGAGCTATACATGAAGACATCATTTGAAGGTGAAGCTAGGGTTTTGTAAAGGCATATAAGCATTACACCGGTACTGAATCTAGCATCTGAAGATGCTATTTTAAGCAGTACATTCTTATTGGATTTAACCATCCAATTGTAGTCAGTGTGACTCCCATTTGTGTTTGAGCAGTGAGCTCTAGGCGCTTGGCCTTTCTGCATGTGCAGGCCCCATTTATGTACACTTACTATGTGTAGTAGTATCATCTGATTGTGGGTAAGGTTTCCCACCGTGGTTTTTCCCCTTACAGGGTTTCCACGTACAAATATCAGTGTCATGTGTTGTGGATGATTTTATCTTTTGGTTTCATGCATTAATCTTTACCGGTATTGCATTTATCTGTTAAATCTATCCACTGGTATAATAGACTGTCTCACCGGTATTAAAGTAGTAATTGATTAAGTTGTTTTTGGTTTAAAGTTTTAGATAACTGATTCACCCCCCCCCCCCTCTCAGTTATCATTGGGACCTAACAATTGGTATCAGAGCTAAGTCCTCTTTTGTAGAAGTTTAACAACTTGAGGAGATCCAATGTCTACTAACTATTTCAAGAAGGACAGTCCTAAACTTGATGGAACCAACTATGGAATATGGAAGATCAGAATGGAGACACATCTAAATTGCATTGGCAAAGACATCTGGGAAGTTACAAAGAATGGTTATACTATTGTTGTACCAGGTCAGCCCAGTCCAGCTAACTTGACAAAAGATGAGGAAAATGATTGTAAAGCAAGAGAAGCACTTTTGAGCGCACTATTAGATTAGCAAATCATGGGACTATCAGATAGGTCTACTGCTAAAGCTATTTGGGATCATTTGGAAACACTGAATGAAGGAGATTCCACAGTCAAAATTGCAAAACTTGAAAGCTTCTGGGTCAAGTATGAACATCTGAAAAATGGAAGAAGATGAAAGGATTTCTGCTTTTATGGAAAGGGTAAATGAAATTTTTTTAGGTATAAAATGTTGTGGAGGAACCTTAAGTGAAGATGAAATTGTTTCAAAAGTTTTAAGAGGATTGCCATCGGCATACAAAATGAAGGTTACTGCTATAAATGAATTAAGAACAATGCCTAATACATCAGTAACTAGGGATACATTGATTGGAAAACTTTCAGCCTTTGAAATTGAGGAATTTGGTCCTGTTACTACTATAAAGATAGATTTAGCTTTCAAAGCATCAACATCATCTGCATCATCATTTGACAAATCTGATTGGAAAGCCTTTTGTGCAAGAGAACTTGAGGAAAGCAGGAAAGAAAATGAAGAACTTGAAGAGCTTGAAGCACTATTTGCAAGAAAAATGCCTAAAGGTCCAGTTGGAAGTAAGTATGAAGGTAAAGCACCTTTTAAATGTTTTAACTATAATAAGATTGGTCATATGGCTTCAAGATGCCCTGATAGACATGCTAGACTAAGAGAAGAAGCTAGAAGGACATACAAACCTAACCCTGAATATCAAAAATACAGATTCAAGAAGAATAAGGACAAAACTTGTTATGTAGCTGATGGAGTGACTGATGATTCTGATGAAGATCCGGTAGACAATGGATGGGTTTTTGTTGCTATAACAAAAGATCAACCGGTACCTATAGTGCAACCAGTAGAACAGGCCTTGGCAACTAAAATTGAGGTAAAAGATGAATGGATAATTGATTCTGGATGCTCACATCATATGACAGGAGACAAAGGAAAATTCTTGAACTTTCAAGAATACAATGGAGGTTTAGTAAGATTTGGAGATGACAAAGCTTGTCAAATCAGAGGTAAGGGTTCAATATCTCTTGATGGTAAACATAACACTGACAATGTCTACTATGTTGAAGGTTTAAAGCATAATCTTTTGAGTGTTGGTCAATTAGTTGAGAAAGGATTTCAATTACAATTTAAGAATGCAAAATGCAAAATCATGAACAGAACTAGCTTAGAAATTGCAAATGGTAACCAGACTAGGGGTAATATCTTTCATTTGAATAACAGTGAAAAGACATGCTTGATTGCACATATAGATGAAAGTTGGTTATGGCATAAGAGACTCTGTCATGTAAACTTTGATTGTATGGTAAAGAACAGTACTACTAAGGCAATTAGAGATTTACCTAAAATTGCCAAACCTCATAATACAATATGTAAGGAATGTCAATTTGGAAAACAAGCTAGACCTAGTTTCAAAAGTATTCCTAAAAAATCAAATAATGCTCTTGATTTAATTCACACTGATTTATGTGGTCCAACTAGAACTAAAAGCTTACAAGGTGATAGATATTTCATGCTAATCATTGATGATTACTCTAGAATGTGTTGGGTTACTTTTCTCAAAGAAAAATCAGAAGCACTTGGAAAGTTCAAACTGTTCAAAGCAATGGTTGAAAATGAAACCGGTAAGAAAATCAAATGTTTAAGGTCAGATCAAGGAGGAGAATTTACATCTAAGGAATTTAATGCATTTTGTGAAGTGAATGGAATCAGAAGACAGCTATCAGCACCTCGGACACCATAGCAAAATGGAGTTGTTGAAAGGAAAAATAGAACTATCTTGGATGTAGCTAGAAGTATGTTATCTGAAGAAAACTTGCCACATGTATATTGGAAAGAAGTAGTAAGCACAACGGTCTATACATTTAACAAAGTTCACATCAAAGGAGAAACTGGTAAGACCCCTCATGAACTATGGTTTGGTATTACTCCTCTTAAATATTTCAGAATATTTGGAAGTAAATGTTACATTAGAAGAGATGAGTACATTGGGAAATTTGATTCTAGAAGTGATGAAGGAATATTTTTTGGTTATTCATCTAAGAGTAAAGCATATAGATGTTTTAATAAGAGATTGCAGAAAATTGTTGAGAGTACAAATGTGAAGATTGATGAACAATTCAGAGGAACTTCAAGGTACATAGATTATGAACCGGCAACAAAAATTCTAACAAATGAACCTACACTGAATCCACCAGTATAGAGTGAAGATCCAGTTACACCAGTATCATCTAAAAAATTCCACTGTGACTGAGGAACAACAACAAACAAAGACACCCCGGTATGTAAGACTGAATCATTCTGAAGATGAGATAATTGGAAACAAGCATAAAGGAGTTATGGCTAGAGGAAAATTAGCAAATGAAGAGGTATGTCTTATTTCTCAAATTGAACCATCATCAGTTAATGAGGCATGTGAAGATAAGTATTGGACTAAAGCTATGGAAGAAGAATTAGAACAAATTGAGAAAAACAATACTTGGACATTAGTTTCCCGACCTAAAGATAAAAATGTAATTGGAACCAAATGGGTATTCAAAAACAAACTTAATGAAGATGGTAAGGTTATCACAAATAAAGCAAGGTTAGTGTGTAAGGGATATTCTCAGAAAGAAGGAATTGACTACAATGAAACCTTTGCACCGGTAGCTAGAATTGAGGCAGTTAAATTATTTTTGGCTTTTGCAGCACATAAGAACTACAAAGTATATCAGATGGATATTAAATGTGCATTTCTAAATGGAGATCTTGAAGAGGAAGTTTATATTGAACAACCTGATGGATTTTTTTTGACAGATGACAAAGATATGGTTTACAAGTTAAGGAAAGTTTTATATGGATTGAAGCAAGCTCCAAGAGCTTGGTATGCAAGATTGGATAAGTATCTTTTGAAGATTGGTTTTTCTAAAGGTAATGCTGACAGTAACTTATACTATAAAGTGACTAATGATGACATTTTGGCTATTGAAGTTTTTGTTGATGATATAGTATTTGGAGGAGAAGATGGATTGTGCAAAGACTTTTCTATCAAACTGCAGCAAGAATTTGAAATGTCTATGATTGGTGAAATAAGATTCCTTTTAGGATTGCAAATATCACAGACTAACAAAGGTATATTCTTAAGTCAATCAAAATACTTAAAGGAGTTACTAAAGAAATTTGGGATGGAAAACTCTAAACCGGTAAGCAAACCTATGACAACAAATGACAAATTATCACAAAGGGGTGAATCTACACCTATGAATCCAACTAGGTACAAATCTATGATAGGAGGTTTACTGTATTTGACACAAACCAGACCTGATATTATGAATGCAGTATGTATTGTTTCAAGATTTCAGAGTAATCCTAGAGAAAATCATGAATCAGCAGTAAAAAGGATTTTCCGGTACTTACAAGGCACTCCAAATCTTGGATTATGGTATCCTAGAGATGAAAATTTTGATCTATGTGCATACACAGATGCAAATTGGGCAGGAGACATTGATGATAGAAAAAGCACCATCGGTGGAGCATTTTTTCTTGGAAATAGATTAGTTTCTTGGTTGAGTAAGAAACAGAGTTGCACATCTTTATCAATAGTAGAATCAGAATATGTTGTAGCAACAACTAACTGTACACAAGTACTTTGGCTCAGACAAATGTTGAAAGATTTGAAGGTAAAATGCAAGGAACCTATAACTATCTATTGTGACAACACTGCAGCAATTGATATATCTAAGAATCCGGTATTAAATTCTAAAACAAAACATGTTTCTATTAAACTGAATTTTCTAAGGGAAAAAGTTGAAGCAAAAGAAATACAACTAGTTTATGTGAATACTAAAGAGCAGCTTGCAGATATTTTCACTAAACCTCTGCCTAAGGAGACTTTTGAGTATCTTAGAGAACAACTTGGGGTCATACCCCCACCGGTCAACACTTAGAGAGTTGATGATTGTCATCAACCGGCAGAATTGACAGAGATATATTTTACTCCGACTTTGATGAGGAAGCTACTTCTCAGAGGGAGTAGTTGGTATAGTGAAATTGGTTGGTATTTTTTATGTAACAATTGGTATGCTATAACTTTGGCATTTGATGTCAAAGGGGGAGAGATATCTATGGAAAAACATTATCTTTAAGAAAAGATTGGTACAGAAAATTATAAGGAAACTCATGTTACTCTCAGGGGGAGAGATTGTTACTTTTTGGAGATTGCTGGTTTTTGGTACTTGGCATTTCTGTTTTGGCACTTTGATGGTTTTTCCATCTTGTGTTTCCATCGATGCCAAAGGGGGAGATTGTTGGTATTTTGGTATGGTTTTGTCATTGATGTCAACACCTACTAAAACACTAGCCCTTTGGAGATCCAGCAGCATTCACCGGCAAGCAAGTAACTATTGCACAGTTACTGGTATATGGTACACCAGTAGAATATAATGATCACCGATAATCAGAATGATATGGAAAACACTTGGTAATGTCAAAGACATTGTTTGGACTTCTTATCTTGGTGAATTATTTATTGGTATAATTGTATTTGCATATTTGCTTTTACCGACAAATAGGTCCAAGGTTATCCAGGGTTACACCGATAGGTTTATCTTCTCCAGATCAGCATGGCACGCTATGGAGATGATTAATTAATGTTGTAAATGCATTAAGCCGACATGTTCAATCGGTTATTGCATCGGATATTAAATTGTGTGTAAAATGTTTTTATTGTAATATCTTGTAGAGCCAACCTACTAAAATTGGTCTTAGGTTATGATATAAATGTAAGATCTTATTGGTAAGATCAAGTGTGGAATGCGAAGAAGGTATATTGTGAAGGGATATGCGAGATTAAGCAGAACTATACATGAAGACATCATTTGAAGGTGAAGCTAGGGTTTTGTAAAGGCATATTATCATTACATCGGTACTGAATCCAGCATATGAAGATGCTATTTTAAGCAGTACATTATTATTGGATTTAACCATCCAATTGTAGTCAGTGTGACTCCCATTTGTGTTTGAGTAGTGAGCTCTAGGCGCTTGGCCTTTCTGCATGTGTAGACCCCATTTATGTACACTTACTATGTGCAGTAGTATCATCTGATTGTGGGTAAGGTTTCCCACTGTGGTTTTTCCCCTTACAGGGTTTCCATGTACAAATATTGGTGTCATGTGTTGTGGATGATTTTATCTTTTGGTTTCATGCATTAATCTTTACCGGTATTGCATTTATATGTTAAATCTGTCCACCAGTATAACAGACTGTCTCACCGATATTAAAGCAGTAATTGATTAAGTTGTTTTTGGTTTAAAGTTTTAGATAACTGATTCACCCCCCTCCCTCTTAGTTATCACCAGGACCTAACACATAAATCTAGATATCACATATTAGTTCTATATCTTCTTGGATTGAGTCTAAAGTTGACATATAGTCATAAAGCCATTATTAGCAGATCTATCCATTTCTAGTAAAGACAATTGAGAAAGTCATTTTGATATTGAGAGTTTCTTATCTGTTTACCTATTGATCATTAGTAAGCCATAATATTTAGGTCTATTTATCTCTCTTGCAAAACCTCTGTAAGTGTCCTAGATTGTCCCTACTACTCACTCTTCAATTTGGAAAAATGGAGTTCTAAAGATTTGTTGCACAAGATGGTGTTAAATGTAACAACAAGGCTAGCATGGAAGGAATGTTCAAGCTTCCACTTGTACAACTTACAACAAATGATTTGTTGATAGAAGAAATTCTTGAAATAGGGATACAATCGAAAGACAAGTAAGTACATACAAACCTCTTCAGTTGAAAGTAAAATCTGTGTATAAAAAGAGTACATTGAATCCCAATCCATAAACACAATAGAGATATCGATGGAGACTTAATTGGATGTAGCATGTCGCACCAAATTTGTTAGAGTATGCTAAGCCAGTACATAATGTTTCATAAAGCCACATTAGTATTTTACCCAGATCATTATCTACCAAAACTAACTATAGTAATCCTTTTGAGGATTCATTTCATAGTGCTAGATCTTCATTTAGTTCCACTTCTTCTTGGAGAAAAGAACAGTTATTTCTTGAGGTAGATGAATATCCCATCAACAAAGGACAAGACCCTTTCTAGAATATAACAAATTCTACTCCAACAAAAGATCATGGGGGTTTCACTAGAGATATTGAATAAGAGATAGACTTCTACTGCTGCATTAAAAGTATTGGCATGTTCTTCATTTATTGATGTAAACTCTCTGTGACGCCACCACAACCAACAAAGGTGTAAAAAGTTGTTTGCAATGCATGGATTTTTAGGATTGTCCTTTGAGAAAATAGAATTAAAGTATGGAAGCAGGATCTGCAAGCTCCTGAGGGAATCTTGATGAAAATAACTGTAAAATATTTGGACGAGCTTATATGCAAAATAAGCAAACTAGAAATCTAAATTCAATAAGATGCTTTGTTCAATGATGATAATTTCTATTTTATTGCTTGTGAAGAAAGACCATGTCAGACAATATCAACAAACAACAAAATAAGGAGACAATTGCTAGATTATGGTCTAACTTGAAAAGAAAAGGTGATGGAAAATGTTATTGTCCGTGCAAAATTTGTAAGGGGTTAAAGACTAGAAGACTTCTAATCAAAAAAATGAAGAAACATTGTAGGCTGCATGGTCACATTGAAGGTGGACATGATTATCATCCATTGGTAATTTTTTCATTATATCGTGGCGACAATTTATATACATAATAAATCACATGATGATGAGATCATGATCACGGTTTATTTGTTCCTATCAATTTTATATAGGTCGAGCACTCCGGAGCACATGGTATGGATCAACACAACCCTGAGAATATGGTTTTTGAAGTGGACAAACATGGAGGTGTGAATATCGAAGCTGAAGATAATGATCCCATGGAAGATGACGATCATCAGCCAGAAAACACAATTGAAGATGATGGTACAAATACATTGATCCATGACTCATTTAGTACTCACACAGCTGATCATGATGATGAAGATGACCTTGATGTTTTTCATGATGTCCCTCTACTTGAGAAGGCATCTGAGGCCCTTTACGAAGGCTCGTAGGCAACTCTTCTCTTTGTTGTATTGTTGTTGGTGAACTTGAAGGTTATGAATGGTTTATCCAACATAACAATGTCACGTATGTTAAGGTATGTCATATATGTCATAATAAACTATGAATCATGTTGTAACATTAATATTCTTTATTATAACAAATTATATTTTTTTCTATAGATTGATAGGTGAGTTTTTGTTACCACCATCAAATATTCTACCTCACTCATACCGAGAATTATCTATCGTTATGAAAGATATTGGAATGGAGTATCAAGCAATAGATGCTTGTCCCAATGATCATATTATATATCACAAACAACATGAATTTTGAACTGAATGCCCTGAATGTCATATCAGTAGATATCGAACAGATCAAATAACAAAAAGGGTTCCTCGCAAGGTTCTTCGCTATATTCCCATTATTCCACGTATGCAATGATTATTCAAGTGCACTAGCTTGGCACAATTTATGGATTACCATGCATGCAATAGAAGTCGAGATGACATTATTCAAATGCCCGCGCATGGTTTAGCATTTATGGACATAGAGGAAAAGTGGCCACACTTTAAAGAAGAACCTCGTAATCTCAGGCTTTCATTGGCAGCGGACAGTGTCAATCCATTTGGAGAGATGATATTTGTTTACTCAGTGTGGCCTGTTTTTGTTATCAACAATAACATTCCTCCATGGATGTTAATAAAGAGGGAGAACATAATGTTGGCAATGATTGTTCCAAGTATTTTATCATTTAAATATAGTCGTCTAAATTTAATTATAAATATTGCAGTAAAATGGTCATAATAATTATGTAATGTTTTTGTTCATTCGATTAGGTAAGTACCAAGTTAAAGACATGAATGTATATATGGAGCCTCTTATCAATGAGTTGCTAGAGTTATGGAATGGTGTCACTATGTATGACGTCTCTAGACCAATAGGACAAATACAATTTCAATTCCATGCGATGCTTCTATGGACAATACACGATGCCCCAGGGCTAACACATTTTTGTGGTATGTTATAGTGTTTAAGTTGTGCATGAACATTATAATTCAAAAAATTATCATATTTAATCCAATTATATATTATATTGTAGGTCTTCAAACAAAGGGAAAATTTGCATGTCCTGTTTGTGGTCCAAAGATGAAATCTCGTCATTCAAAAAGTTTAGGAAAGCAGGTGTTTGATGAGTATAGGAACTTTCTCCACAAAAATCATAAGTATCGAAATACTAAAAAACATCTTTTCAATGGGAAAGAAGAGAATACATCAAAGCCACAAAGAATGACACCTCACCTATGGAAGTTGGAATATAATAGAATTAATCGTCAAGGTAATGCCATTCCATCTATTGGTTTGTCATAAAACATCTTTTCTATTTTGTTTTGTTTACTGATGATGTGATTGATGATCATGAAGGTCGTGAAGGCATAAATGACCACCTTCCTAAGGGAATAAAAAGTTATCCTTGACAATTTAGTAGGTTGCCCTACTATGAGTAGTTACAAATTGTTCATTTGTTTGATAGTATGCATATTGGAAAGAATATAACAGAGACATTATGGAAAATATTGGATGGAAGGCGTGACAAAGAAAAAATTGTCAAAATATGTAGTGACATTTAGGATTCCAATCATGCAATGATAAATGTCATTCAATCAAATAGCCATGGAGACCAGATTAATATAAGTGAGCTTCCTTGGTTATTAACAGACCAGCAAAGCAATGCTATAAAAGAAGTCATACAAAAAATTCGATTTCCCACAGGATTTGTTGCGAACATAAACAATCTCATATCAAAGAAAAGTGAATTTGGGCCAGGGATGAAAATGCATGATTGGCATACCTTCATTAAGGTAATTCATGTTCTTGTGTTTTTAGTATGTATTTAAGTACTGCGCGTACGTGTACTTTTCATTATGTTACAAAAAAATGAAAAGATAATTTTATAATTGTTGCAGTACGTTCTACCTCTATCTCTCCCAGACGACTTCGACAATAATGTCAAGCAAGTCATATATGATCTTGGAAAATACATGAGGTAAGTAGTGATATTTGTTTAGTTCGTTGTATAGATATTATATTTATGATTTGTTTTACTTCTTATGTAATATATTTTTTTGCATCTTGAATACCTTGTAGGTGGTTGTCATGTAAAGAAATCCATAAAAATATAAAATATTGGAAGAGAAAAATTCCTCATTTAATGTGTGAAATGCAAAAGTGTCTACCTCTAGCTTTTTTCAATGCACAAGAACACTACCTCATACACCAAGTTGAGGAGATTGAATTGTGTGGACCTATACACACTAGGTCAATGTGGATGGTTGAGAGGCACTTGAAATTTTTGAAGGCTTTGGTTTGACAAAGAGCACATCCTAAGGGTTCAATGGTGGAGGGATATATGGTATACCAGACTATGGTGTACATTTCTGAATATCTTCCTAAGTTTGCAGCAAAGATCCACGTGGATCGCATTTGGGATCCCAACACCATTAGCAAATTTGAAGGGGAGTACTTGATGGGGAAAGGTAGATTGAGGAAAGTGAGAGGTAATTATAAGATGTTATTGTAGTTAATTAATTCTTAATCTTCAAAATAAATTGATTGTTAGACGTCTATTTATTTTTTGTACAGTTGGTCGAGAGTGGGATGTACTGCATTTGTATATTGCAAACAATCTTGATTGGATGACGGTATGGATTGAACGTTGACAACATTCTAGATGCACGTTAACATGGGAAGGTGTGGCTTCATTGGTTAAAGAAGCACATCGTAATGGAGATTCCAATGTAACACAAAGGGAAATTGAATTAGCATATGGTTTAAGAGATAAATAGGTACGTATAAATTTATTAATCACCCATATGTTTATCAACTCACAATGCAATAAATTTTACATGTTTGACATATCGCAGGTCAAACACCATAACGCTATGTGCTGCAATGGTCATAAATTTCGCATAAAAAAGTTGGATGACACGAAGAAAACTTGTGATTCTGGCATCACTGTAGTATTTGAGGTGACAAATATTTCATCGAGAAATGGCATTCATCCTCAACAGTCTCAAAATTGATACTATGGCATTTTGGATGATATACTTGAGTGTGACTTTAATTCCTTCAAATTAGTTTTGTTCATCATCAAATGGTACAGGCTACGATTAAATAAAAATGATCCTGATAGAACTATTATTGAACATGATAATGGTTTTATAATGCTAAATACAAGGTCATTTGAACCAGTTGGGGATGAGCCCTATGTTCTTCCAAGCCAATGTGAGCAAGTATTTTACTCAGAGGTTCCACATAAACTGGGTTGGTCATTTGTTGTTAGACATGATCCAAGAGGAAGGCCAATAAAGTATAATGTGATGGAAGAAGAAGATACCGAAGAAGTAGAAGATGAAGTGGATGATGATCACGATCGACAATTTCACAATGACGATGAAGAAGAAGAAGAAGAAGAAGAAGAAGAAGAAGAAGAAGAAGAAGAAGAAGAAGAAGAAGAAGATGATGATGATGATGATGATGATGATGATGATGATGATGATGATGATGATGGTGAAGACATTGATGATGATGATGATGATGATGATGATGATGATGATGATGATGATGATGATGATGATGATGATGATGATGATGATGATGATGATGATGATGATGATGATGGCCTTGATGACCTTGATGTTCATGATGATGAAGAATGAAATGTATGATGTATGTGATTAGTATATTATCTATTTAATATTGACTTCTTGATAGAATTTTTTTTACATAATTAATTCATTCTATTTTGAATTTTAATGCCATTACATAATTAATTCATGATGCACCTTTTAATATGGAGATGGAGATAGGGAGTGTGACTATTTATGTGACAATTTTTAAACTATGTTTATTTATGGAAATTGGATTGTTTATTAGCTATGTGACTATTTATGTGACCATTTAGTTGAGGATCCTGCATAGTCTACATAAAGTAAAGGTAAGGAATTAAAAAACTTACAATGATTTTGATGACAACATCTTTTTATTATTTAATACTCTTTTTGTCTACAAAGTTCATGTTGTTCATGTTGTGTACGATGTAATTTCGCTAACATTTTTTATATTTTTTCTTTGTCACAGGCCGACATGGATCCATCACATATCGCAAACAAAGATGTACCTTGCGACACTTCTACCGAGCAGGTAAACCTCATTGTAATTGTATAAATTAGGTAGAAGCAAACTATTACATTATTATGTTCTTTTTTTAGCGATTTATACTAATTTTGTAATTGTTAATGATATTCTTGACACAAACGGATGTTTGGGGAAAGGGAAAGGGAGTTGGAGTACCTAAGCACCTTTCTAGGGATGTAGAATCATTAGGGTTAAGCAATGATGACCCTGAAGATCCCACAGACCTTGTGAAATTCTTTAAAATGCCTCTTATAAAAATTAGAAAAGAGATTGTTGCTTTGGCAACCATGCATCCTACCACTAATGAGATACAACAAAGGGTGGAATTATTGTTTCAGACAGCAGAAAACTTGCAAGTAAGCAGTAATGAAAGCTTTAATTATAACAAAAGTTCAATGATAGTTTATATTATATTCTCTTTTATGTCATTAACTAAAATATGTAGGTATTGTTTTTACAGAAATTTATCCACCCTCATGAAAGTCATTCCCATGATTAGGTTGTTGCAGGATCTTCAGG
The DNA here is from genome assembly GCF_030272615.1 of Cryptomeria japonica. Lineage (NCBI taxonomy): Eukaryota > Viridiplantae > Streptophyta > Pinopsida > Cupressales > Cupressaceae > Cryptomeria > Cryptomeria japonica. The sequence continues at coordinate 554,026,328 of NC_081413.1, forward strand.
TGATGACGATTTTCTTGTATTATCACTTGCTTGGCTTATCACTCTGAGTACCCAAAACACATCATACTTGATACTGTCAATTTTCAAAATAAAGGTTCATCCTTGTTTACAATTCTTGCACTTTTCATATATTTAATGTTTGATATATTTAATGTATTATTCTTTAGGTGTTGTCAATGTTACTGTGCAAATGTTGACACCACCTCATCAAAGGTTACCCTCACCTGTATTGCCAACTGCAATGTCGGCAACATGTAGCATGCAAACATCCTCTAGTGCACGTCATATTGGCCTGCCCATCGTTGGTAGATCCCTCTTTTTCTCTATCTTATGTCATGTGTTTATTTCCCTTCAAGCGTTCTTTCTTGAATTCTTATGCCATTTCATAGTGGATTCATTTTTTGCAAGAGGAGATGCACATGAGGATGTGCCAAAGGCGACTACTGCTGATAACATACCATCATTTCTTGGATCTTCTCATATTGCTAGTATGGGAACGTTGCAGGCCACATTGGTGGTGAGCGATGAAGAAATGCTTCCCTTAAAGATACAAAAGGTTCCAGGTACTTTAAAATTATTATTATATATACTCTAATTGTAATTTACTTTATGATCACTCATTTTGGACTAATGATCCCATGAATTTTTTGCAAGCAATGATATTTTCTATAAACATCTTAGTGACATTGCATTGTAGATATTTGGGCCCACCATACATAAAAGGTGGTACATCATATGTGAACTAACCCTAATCCACTTTTGATTTCATATCATTGCTAGAATACTTTTCCTTTGATCCATTTCTTGAAGTGTAATAAATGTAGCTTCAGTTCATTTTTGAATCTAATAAGTTTGTTTTTACTTTAAAAGGTGGAATAACCAAGAAAAATGGTTAAAAGATGAATTGACAAACCAAATGGTTGAGTGGTTTGGAAATGACACCTTTGACAAAACCAAGCTCCTTGAAAAAGCTGGCACATATCTAAAGTATGTGAGGGACCAATACAAGACCCATTTGGAAAGGAACCTAAAGTACGAGCATCCCCCCATGATTCCAGAGAGGGAGTGGAAGGCCCTGATTTTGGATGCCAAGGAGAGAATTGAAAGGAAAAAAGGAAATACACCAGTAGACGCCAGAAGAAGGTATGGGATACTATTAAGAATGTAATTATGTACTAATTAATTACTCTTTATATTTATATAATCTAACATATTTCAAACTTTTTATAGAATGAGTGACACGTCAAAGGCAACCAAGGCAAGGCAAGAAAAGCACGGGAAACACAAACTCGACTCTGGTGGTTGCATGAAACTTGTTGCAAGAATTGTAAGTATCTCATGTAAACGAAATATTGCATCAAAATATTAATAAATTGCAAACATTTTTTTTTATCAAACAATGCAAGCAAAATTCATGGTACCAAGCAAAAATGCAAGGCTCTGAATTCAATAGAGCGCCCATAGAAGATGACAAGAGAATTGCCTACCAGCAAGGCTATTCAGTCGTGGCTGATTGGCCACGAGAATTGAGTGGGCATACACAACATTCGAGTGCATCCGTCACATAGGTAAATATGCTAAATGGAAGTTGTTTCAAATTGAATACTTTACCAATAATCTAATTGATGTTGAGTTCCAACATAAAGTGACTATATTTGTTTTAAATAAGCAATCAATGATAACAATGTGCATGTCATTGGAATGCAGCCTGCTAATTGTGAAACACCACCTGCACATGAAGGTCTGGATGTGCATCCTAGTAGTGGAGGTATTCATTTGCTATTCAAATTTATTTATTTAGCTATTAATACAATTAAACATCTTAATTTTTAATTAGAGTAGTAATTAATGTAACCTTTTTTGTTAATATTTTAGAGCATGTAGTCGGTGGTGAGCAAGTGGAGCATGATCTGGGTACACAACATCAAGAATGTGATGTTCCCCACTCAGGTAAAGAGGACCACTGTTATTGCTTTAAACAAATATAATTGCTATTGGTGTTCAACATTAATGTAACCTTTACTATTTCAACTCTAGATGATCTAGAGGGTATTCAGCATGTTGAGGTTGAGGCTACACAAAATGATGTGGCCCCATCAAGTAAAGAGCACAACAATTATGTTCTCTAAATTAATGAAATACTTGTAACAATAATATTTTTTTTTTTTGAATTTAACCCTTTTCTTTGTTATTGTAGAGGACCCCCCTTCGCTTCAGCGTCCTTGTCCTCAGTATAGGACTAGGCATACATTGAGATCACAAGCAGTTGGTAAAACATCTGTAGAGGGGGAAATGATGAAGAAATCGATGTTCCACTTAGTCTTTTCATAGCTTCAAAAAAAAAACAAAGAAAGAAATGATTGTAATCTAACTTATTTGATAATGACTGATTTTTATGTGTTAGTGAATGTAATTATGTGCTAATTAATGGTTATGGATGATATGTGTTAATTAATATTGATGAATGTTGTGTGTTAATTAATGTTAATCAATGTTATGTGTTAATGAACGTTATGTGATATTAATGAATGAATGCTATATTTTATTAATGGTAGAAAGAATGAATGAATGAATGTTATAAGATGTTAACGGGGAATTTAGAGTGATGTTAGGGGGGGGAGGGGCCAAATGAGCTTCCACCTTCACGTGGTTGGCCCTGTTAAGTAGAGAATATTAAACTATTCTCGAAACCAAGCGAAGCTCAATAAGGTAACACACTTTTCAATATTTCATTATGTTGCACAATTAATTTTATTGAATAATGTACATTGAATCTTAATTGCAGGGTCCAACAGAGCCAACACGAACAACAACACCACAAGTTGCTAGGTATAATGAACTCCCATATTGTCTTGTCTGTACATGAACAATATGAGTTGCTTCTAGTGTTGATATCCAAGGTGGGACTGCAAAAGTTATGAATATGCCTCATCCTTGTAAGTTTTTTTATTACTTGTTTGTATTTAATATGCCTCATCCTTGTAAGTTTTTTTATTACTTGTAAGTCATGAATATTGCTCTTTAGTTGATTAAAATTAAATGAAAATATTTAATGAATACACAAAACTATATACACATGCAGGTGAACCATGGTTGAGATGGTCCAACTCCCTAGTCTTACTCTACGACTAAGCTCATGCCATATCTAAATCAAAGACATCTCAAATACATGGTCGGTGGAAAGCTGCAAAATGTCATTTTCATACATAAGCAAGACATACACAATTGGGCACAATCACCAAGAGAATGGTAAAAAGTGTGTTTGAGATTGTATCATGGATGCTTTTAAGGATTGTATCATGGATGCAAAAAAACTCTTCATTAATCCTTGACTCATGATTGCTATAATACTTCTTTAGACTTCTCATGTCATTTGTTGCACTTCTTCACTATTTTAGACTGAGTTTCAACTATGTATTTACCTTGACTTATGACTATACCTAGCTTTGTCCTATCTTTGTAAGCTTCCTCTTTGAATTGTGGTTGTAGCTTCTATAATACCTTTTTAATGTTGCACTATTTGTAAGGAGGACAACTCCTAATGCATGTTGCAAATTGTGTTCTAGTGACTGAGACTAAACTTTTTGTACTTGATGTTTTTGACTAGTTGTCATAACCTCTGACTTTGATGCTTGTGCCTTAATAGAACTAGATGTTTCTTGTATACATACTTGGTCAAGGACTGCATTATGATGTTATAGGGCTACAAACTAAGATTATTTATTGTATTGAGTTGCACATTTGACATGAGTTGACCTATGACTGCTATGCCTCTTGAGGTAATAAGGTGTTGTTCTTGTCAAGTTTTGACAATGCTGAAACAATAACGTGTTATTTGTTGTTAAGATTTGAAAAGACCTTTTACAAACTTATACCTTGCTCTTTTTCACTCACTAGACTTGATTAATATCATTTTATTTGGTACTAGGTATGACTACCTACTGGCTTTACTATAGACTACAATCTCTCTAGACTGTATTTTCTGAGTGTTGTTGTTCTATACTTGACCATCTATTAGGAAAACATAGCTTGAAATGTCCAAAACAATTAACGAATGTGTTGGGTCTCAAATTAATAGATTGGATAGGTTCTAAGGAAATGTCAACTCCTCTGATCAAACCCTCCAATTGACTTGGCCAACTTATAGAGTGAACCTACTTGGTTACTAACTCTCTCACTTTAGGCTCTGCAGGACCTAGGCAGGTATACCTACTCACTAGTTGTTTTCAATGACTAATGCTTTTTATAGCAGATTAAGTATCTTGATCTGATTTCTTCTGTAGTTGTTTTCGATGTAGTTTTCTTTTGTTTTATCGATATCACTTTTTCGATGAGAATGCTTCTTTCGGTGAATCTTCTTTATCTTGCATCGATGATATTGTTTCTTCGAAAGCCTTTTCTCATCAGTGGGGGCCACCTTTGCTTTCTTCGATACCTTTTGTTGGTGGGACCATCCCTTTCGGTGAGTCTTTTTGCACCATAGTGTTATATCCTTGAAGACCTTTTCTTGTCGATGAGAACCATCTCCACTTTCTTCGATATCTTTTATCGATGGAGTTACTGTCTTCAATGAGTCCTTTCTGAAGTTCATCGGCGTTTGCTTTCTTTGATGGCCTTTTTATATCGATGAGACATCACTGGGTCTCATCGATAATGTTTGAATCTTAGATACTTTGATAGAATTGTTTTAGACTTGTTTGATAACTTATGGGTTATTACGGTATCAATGAAAATGATGATTTCTTCCAAAGAGAGATGGCTTCTATCGTTGAAACCATGTGTGTCGGAGACATGCCTTTTAGTCTCCTCGAAACTCATTCTCATCGAAATATTTTTGTTGTCTGCCGAGTTTCATGTCGAAGAGACTTTGGACTTCGGTGACTTCTTTTGTCCTCCCATCGAAACTCATATCCTTATCGATATCATTCATCGATGTAGTTTTCTTATGTTTTATCAATCACTTTTTCGATGAGAATGCTTCTTTCGGTGAATATTCTTTATCTTGCATCGATGATATTATTTCTTCAAAAGCCTTTTCTCATGGGTGGGGGCCACCTCTTCTTTCTTCGATACCTTTTGTTGGTGGGACCATCCCTTTCGGTGAGTCTTTTTGCACCGATAGTGTTATATCCTCGAAGACCTTTTCTTGTTGATGAGAACCATCTCCACTTTCCTCGATATCTTTTATCGATGGAGTTACTGTCTTCAATGAGTCCTTTCTGAAGTTCATCGGCATTTGCTTTCTTCAATGCCCCTTTTATATCGATGAGACATCACTGGGTCTCATCGATACTGTTTGAATCTTAGATACTTCGATAGAATGCTTTTAGACTTGTTTGATAACTTATGGGTTATTATGGTATCAATGAAAATGATGATTTCTTCCAAAGAGAGATGGCTTCTATGATTTAATTTCTCAAATAAAGATATTTTACTTAATTTAGATTTGATGCTCAACAGAATGACTGCACTATCACCAATCTATCTTGAAGATTTGACTACTCTTTAGATTATGATTATGACTGTCATGATATTTCATGAGACTGCTCTATCCCCATATGAAACCCTTTGTTCCCACAAATCAATGCTTTGAACTTGACTGCAACTTTATAGTGATCACTCTCTTTGTACAGTAAGCTTTCTACTTTCTCAACTTTTGATATATTGGAGGCTCCTAGGATGGTTTCTATCTTATAGTCATAATACCTTGCTATATTTTGCAGCTATTCTATGTTTATTTGTTTTCCACTCTTAACTCATAGTTCAATAGAATATGGTTCATCTTGGAATCAATGCACATTGGTTATAATCAGATTATATCAGTCTCCATGGTTGCAAGACCTGAAGAATGATTCTTATCATCAATTAGATGCATACTTTTGGGAATATAGAAAGAAAAAAAATATATTAGAACCGTATTTTTTGTTGAGTCATAATATGAAGTGTTAATCTAGCTAAATAAGGGAACCAATTTTGTATTAGGTTTAATTCCATGATGATAGTTGAAGCTTGTTAGAGATAGGGGATTTGTAGCAGTTGGCTTGTTAGGTTATGTCACAATCCCATGAAGGTCCTTGTAAACCGTTAATGTCAGTAGACATGAGACTGTTATGTAACGAATTGGATCAGCTAAACCTAGAAGTTCTGTAACCAATGAATCAACTGACTCAAGTGTATGTTAATTATCTTATGATGGTCATTTATGACCATTATTCTTAGTAGACATTAAGCAGTTTGCTAGATAGTTGGTTAGTAAACCAGTGAGTTAGTTGGCTCAAGTGTATGCTATTTATCATATGATGTTTGTTAATAACCATTATTGTTAGTACACATTAAGCAGATGGCTTGTTTAGATGGTTGGTAACTAGTGAGTTTGTTGAGCTCAAGAATTGGATGTACAAGTTGAGCAAGGGAGATGAACACTAACAATGCATTGGTGCTTGCAATGTTAAAATTACTCAAAATTGAAACCAATAAACTATTGAAAGTAAACCAGAAGACAACACAAAATCTAGGCTCAAAAGTTCATAGTCTGTATATTGATATTAATTTTGAAAAGTATTACAAAACTCAGAGTATTCTCCATAAGACTAGAAAATCCTAGATATATTTCTGCAGAGTTTTCTTACAAATTCTTGTGATCCCCCTTTTCATTAGTCCTGGTATCCATTTATATAATCATGGATGCATACAAGCTTCAGACCCCTTTTCAAAAAGAGTTTGTTACAAACTGAAAATACTCCCAAAGAAACGGTTACAAGTCCTTTTCAGCATCTTCGGCCTCTTGCACTTTTTGCTCGGTTGCAACCTCTTGTAACTGCTCCGGAGCATCTTCTTCCTGCACCGCATATTTTTTGGACCACTCTTGGAAAACATCATCGGTAGGCCATGAGTAGCCAATAATCTTTTTCTTCAACTTTAATAGCTTTTTCCAAGAGTTCCTTATTTTCCTCACTTCTGACTCCAAGAAACCATAATGTGATTTGATCTTTTCTATTCCTCAATTGTTTTAACAAACAGTGAGGTGTCATCTTTATTGATTATTTCATTTACCCTTAGAGACAGATTAGCTCCTAACTCATCCAGCCATACCTATTTGTCCTTTATCTGATTTTGGTTGACAAAACCTCCAGGAAACAATTCAAATTTGTGCTCAGTATACTCTTTTCTATATAAATTAGCCTTCCTTTCCACATTGGCTTTCCCTTCTGCCAACTTTGTCAAACCTTTGGTCAATTCACATGTGGATTTGATAATGGCATCGGATCCAGCTTCATCATAAGATACACACATGAATTCTAAATCTACTTCCCTCGGGATCCACTTATTTAGAATAGGCTCTAGAATGGCCTTGTCCTCATTTAACTCACAAAGAGTGTCAAAAATTCTCTTCATATTGATATGTACCATGGGAGCATCAATGGTATCAGCAAAACTCAAAATTGTAGCCTTTATCTTCTCCTCATACTTATTTGCAAATAAGGCCTAAGCCTGTTTCAACTTTTCCAATTCATGTTGATAAGTCTCAGCTGGTTGAAAACCAGAAGGCATAGGAGAAGGAGGGAATTCTATGATGGGACTAGTAGGTGGGGGCCTTGCTGGAGAAGAAGAAATTGCCAAGGTAGAGGACTCACCTCCTTGGTATTGTCCCATCGGCTGACTTTGAAGTTTGGCAATGATAGTGTCCTTACTGGCTACCTCCTTTTTGGCTTCATTATAAGCCTTTAAAATTGTTTCCAACCTAATTTGGAGATCAGCCTTTTCTTTTGCTTCCTTCTCTGCTACTACTACATTGAACTTAGCAGTCTCTAAAATAGTACTAGCTGCTTCCACTACCTCTGTATCCTGAACTCTTCTGACTATCATAGCTCCTAGAAGGTTAGACTGTGAGGTATCTTTCCTTCTTCTACCTTCATCTCTTTTAAGGGACCACATAACCAGAGAAGCGTCATCTTTGCTGAATACCACTCCCTTCATTGGCTTAGTTTTTTTTTCTAACTACTTCAAGAAACAATGCATCAGCTATATCCCATTCAGGGAGGATTAGCACACCAGCCTTATCCACCATCTCTCTTCCAGCCTCAAGAGTGATAGCTTTGAACTCAGCCATCATTTCTTTTTTAACCTCTTCCTCCACTTGAGCTGCATCCCTGAGAGGTTGTTCATTTACCCTTTGCTCACATCTGATCTTGAATTGATCAATATTTTGCTTCCATAGAAACTACATAAAAGCTCCTGATGTGACAAAATTGTTGTCAGCTAGGAATTCTTCACTAGCTTTTTTGACAGTAATGTCCAATTCTTTTCCATGTATCTCACCATCAGTTACATCTATTTCAACACAGGGTGGCTCTTCTAGCATTCCTTCTTGAGTCTCATTGTAGGTGTAGGCAATTTCACCCAGACTCCCCACATCAGTTTGAGTTTCTTTACCTGTCCTCAACCTCTTAAGCAAATCTTGAATCTCAATAGTATCTTCAATGGCCCTTTTCCCTCTAGAAGTAGAAGGTTCACCTGTTACTAGCATCATTACAATATACTTAGATCGCTTATGCATTATATAATCACCTAGTGGAATAGCCTTAGCAAAGGTAGGCTTGGCTTGGACCAATTTAGCCCTGTCAGGATAATTCTACATTATGGCTTCTCTTTTTTCCTTCGGGGTTTGCATTAAATCTTCAAAATAAATAATTAAGAATTTAACCTTTTCTTCAAAAGGGGTAAAACTAGAGAGAGGATCATAACTAGAATCAAATTGATGGATAAATTCAAGGGCTCTTCTGTATGCAATCCACTTCTCCTTCCTCAACTCCTGCTCATCTAGACTAAATTCATTCCTGATCAAATCTTCAGGGAATTGGAATTGGTGAGGCCTGATTTTACAAACTGCTCTCTTCCTGAACATGCCGTTGAAGAAATCTTCAGGGTCGGCACACCTTGACACTGTAGTTGATAACATGTATGGTTTAAATAATTCTTCAAAATACTTCCATCCACCTTTGGTAATTACAAAATGATGAGCCATGGTGATGGTTGGGAAAATTGTCCCTTTACCCCTGTTAGTTAACTCGGCCTCCTGCACTCCTCCAATCTGTCTTAATACTTCTGCAATCCCTATCTTTAATGGAACCTGATAGGGCAGTAGATAAGGGGTACCCCTAAATCCAAACACTCTAAAAATAGTAGAAACAGGATATAGATACATATCTCCCTAGTTATGAACAATCTTGATATCCTCTGCAAATTCTTTGGGCCTAAGGATTCCAAAAGAGCCTTGGGAATCCTAGGGTTTTCTACACACAAGAGAACTCTAATTTTAGATGTAAAGCATCTATCAAACTTCAGATAACTTGCATCCTCTCTATCCCAAGATAGAACAGTACTCCACAATTGCACTGTCATCTCCTCTTTATCCTTGACCTTAACCAGGTCCATGAGGAAAGGAGCGAAGTCAAATGTTATGGCCAAGAAAGGGTTCAAAATTTGGGCAATCATTAACATATAATGGACGAGCATGTTTTTCTCAGCATCTTCTCCAAAAATTTGACACAGTGTCCAGTACATACCCTTAGCTCTCAAGGTAAATAAATTCAGGGAAAATGGCTCCATTGTGCTAGGGCCTACAACTGTTAATCCCCCTATTTTGACAAAAAATTCTCTCAATGGGCCACTCCTAAGATGATCTCTTTGGGCATTGTAAACTTGGGTTAATGCCTCAAAATCAATAGGCTCAAGGTAGCTAGAAGCTTCACTAAGCTTGAAGATATTCCTAAATTCATCATCTTTGATTTTGACAAGGGTTGATCCCTTTATGTTTCTAATGCATCTGGCAGCAGGGTCATAATTTTGCGCAATTAGGGTCAACAGATCTACATCCATGAAAACACCTGGGACCACAAGCTTCCCTACATCTAAATTCCAGATACTATTCATAGGGGAAGGGGCATGTCTCTGACCAAAACCCACTTTAAACAAACTGAGACCGGATATCCCTATTTCAGGGTCCCTCAACCAATTTCCTTTATCATATAAACCATCCCCAATTTTCAAACAGGGGTTTTTTGGCACTAACTCCTTGGCCCTAGCCCCGACATTGGTCGACATGGTTAACTGCTCAAGAAAGTCATCACAAATATTTTGGTCTTGGTAATTTACCTTCCCTGTTAATTCTCTTCTGGGTCCCATTTTAGGAGTATGCAACTAAGCCAATTATCAATCAAAGCAATTTTCTAACAGGACAAGACCACAATTCAATAATCTTTAAGGAATGGGTAAACAAAGAGCAAGAGAACCTGATTTCAGTTTGCAAACTTCTACTCTGCACCAGCTCTCTCTGCAACTTCTTCTGTGAAATGATACCCTCATTCAATTGATGTGGGGATATATATGGAAATTTGGCTCCTTAACTGCGACATTAACACCGCACACTTCCGTCGTCCCTTCAGAATTGAATTCATGAAAGAATTCAAAAATTTGGCTCCAATGAATCAAAACTGCTCTGAGTATTTTTTATTTTGCTCTTTCACTACTTCGCAGAGTGTAAATGTTGGCATATGCACACTCCAATGAGACATTGTATGTGATTGAAGGTTTTTTCATTGATGGCAACCTTACAATCCTATGGCATCGTCAAGGCATTACACCGGCAATGCATTACACCAGCATCAGCAGATCACACTCTACACCGGCACCGGCAGAAAAAGGAAGCATATCGGCACAAAGGCCGACAAGATTTTTGTTATATTACACTTTTATTTATTATTGTAAAAACCTTGTAAGCTGACTTGATATCATTGTAAAATGACTCTTAATTATAAAAGAGATAATTGTAGACATTTGGTAAGGAAGTGATGTAAGCGACAAAGTAAGGAGAAAAAGATTAGGCAGACCTATCATGTGAAATATAGGTTAAGGGGTATATGTAAAGAACAGAGCAGAAACCGGTACTGAATCTGGCATTGAAGATGCTATTGTAAAGTAGTACAAGCTATTGGATTTGTATAATCCACATTGTAAGTCAGTGAGACTTCCCATTTGAGCAGTGAGCTCTAGGCACTTGGCCTTCCTGCATGTGCAGGCCCCTATTGTAAGTAATATTCTCTTATTGGCCAGTAAGTGAATATTGTGGGTCACAAATCCCATCGAGGTTTTTCCCACACCGGGTTTCCTCGTTAAATCATTATGTTATGGTGTGATTTTCATGTGGTTTCTTTCATTTATGTTTATTGCATTATTTCTTGCATACCGGTACACTGTTATAATATGTTCTACATGTTTTAAGATAAGAAATTCTAATTACCAGTCAGATACTGATTCACCCCCCCTCTTAGTATCTGTGGGAATCCTAATAGTAAAGATCTTACATGTTCATCTAGCGAAAAGATGCCAACCATTGGATCAGATAGAACTTGCACCACTTTTACCCTTTTGACTCTTCCTTGCTTGGCAATAGGTTGAAAATCCTTTCGCTATTTCGCAATGGGTAACCATCTTGCATCTTGACCTCACGAAGCTATGCTAGCTATCCAATCAACTGAAACTTGATCGATCTTTACATTGTCCTAACCTGACAGTTTATATCACTAATCGCGTTCAAAATGATTAACGCTAACCGTTTTCGCTATTTTGCGAACGGTAACCATCATGCATTTAAAGGTTGTGAAATAACGCCCGTCGTTAGATCCTTCTTGAGATGCCCTTCCTTTAACAACCTATTAGAACCGACAGATGTGGGCCCTTTGAATCAGCGCCATTCACTTTGCCATTCGATCCCTCTTGAACTGACGTGTCAACTTCCTACTCGATGAAAGACTTCAGCGGGATCCACTTCTGAAATGCCACCTGTGCCTGACAGGTCACCTCTTTGTCTTCAGTTTATATCATTTTGTTTGTTGGGCCCACCAATTGGTTGCCAAGTTTGTTCTTTGTTTTACATGATCTGGAGGACACGTGTAACCTTTTGATTTGTGATCCCTACCTCCTGGACTGCTCACTTGGAATGCCATGTCATTTCGCCACTTCACGAAAACTAACTCTCGAGCATCTTTGGGTTGTGAATCAACGTAGGCCATTGATTACTCTGAACCACTCACTCTTTACTCGTTAGAAAACCCACCGGCTTCTGGGACCCACCACAACCTTTCACTATTTTACAATAGTTAAAACACATGCGCTTTGATCTCATGAAATAACGAGGGCCATCCAATCAGATAGAACATGATCGGTCTTTAATCTTCAGACGAAGCTTGGACGTTGGGCCCACCAAACCCTTTTGCTATTTCACAGAAGGGTAAAACTCGGTTATCTTTGTCTCGTGAAACAACGTGGGGCGTCAAATCTCAGGGACTTGCACTGTTGTTACTCTTTCTACTAACCACTTCACCCAGGCCCACCATCTTTTCGCCATTTCACAACTTGTAAACCACGAGCATCTTTAGGTTGCGAATCAACATGGGTTGTTGATCTCTTTCCAAACCGATTGCCCTTTAGCCAAGAAAGAAGTCCTCATCGCTGGGTCCCACCAAACCTTTTCACTGCTTCGCGATAGGTAACTTTTGGGCATGTTGAGTTCGTGAATCCACACGGGCCATCCGATTGACTGAGAGTTGCGCGACAATTACAAGGCCCGACAGTCATTAGAAAAGGCAATTTAAAGGTGAATAAAAATTAAAACATTTAAAAGGACCGCCTAGGTAAAAAACAACAGGGGGAACACTTTGCATGACAAAAGGACCCATTACTTAAGTGAATAAAGTAACACGGAAATAGAATTATAAGGGTTTTTTCTCAGACATTTTGAAAGTGATTAAACCTAAACCCTAAACCATCTTTAGGACCCAAAGCAATAGAAGTCACAAGGCCATACCAGACCCAAGAATTTCATAGACTTGGCCAATTATGGAAAAGAATACCCATTTTTTAAACAATGATAACAGTAACCTCTGGAACTTTATCTCTTCCCTCAAAAATGAAACTTGCCATTTGAATTCCTTTCTCATATTGATTAGCTTAATAATATTTGTTCAATGTTTTTTATCGTTAAAAGATTACCTTCCTTTTAGATAAATTAGTTAGATTCTTATTATGTTGAAGAACATTTAGTTAGTTTTCTCCTTCAACTGAAGTAGTTATGTTTTATTTTGAAATGCTCAATTTCTTATCTTAATATAGATCACAATTTATTTTCTTTAACTATAGAATTAATGGAATATTACATATGATATCAAAGCAACCAAGTTCGACATTGAACCTCAGGCTTTCCACCTATAAACAAAACTATATACATATGCAGGCGCACCATGGTTGAGATAATATGCATGCGCACTATATACAAAACTATATTCACAAGTAAATCTTTTATTCAAATCCACAATATGAAACACAGAGTTTTACTGGAAGAACACAAGTAACCTTATCTCCTTTAGATAATATCACAAGCAACTGCCTACAGAAAGATGCAGTAATCCACAGCATATACACAAAGGAAAGACGACTGATTATATTATGTATGTTTGTAAAATGGTACAATAGAAAGCCTAAGGCTATATTCTACTTCTTCTCTAATGATCCTTATTGTTACAAAAATTCCCTCATTTATATGAGGGTATACATTGTCACCAAGCATTGTGGCTTTTCAGCACATAACTATTAATTAGCACTTTTGTTAACAAACTGGAAGATAAACAAGTTCAACATTCCTATGTGTTCAATGTACTTATCATCTTTATACATTAGAATGTCATTTTTAGTGTCCTCATGTCGCTTTCTGTCTGGAAATGATTGGATAGAATATTGTTAACAGAAAGTGACAAATCTTTGTCTCGATCCAACTCTGCTACTGCTCGATTCTTCTCATCACTGAACTCTTGTTTCCACTATTCCAACGATACTAACTCACCATTACTGTAAAAAGAGGGCACCCTAGGGGTATTCCCATCGTCTAGCCTCTGATGCTCTTTCCTTAATTGATTTGCCAAATCATCATGGGACTTCAAGTGAGCCTCGGCTTCAATTTTCTCACCTAGATTCATCAGACTATTGTCATTCATCAAGCCTTCCAACTGAGACCTAAGCCTTTCATGCTCTTTCACAGCTTTGACTGTTCCAGTGTATGTCTTCCAATAGATTTCTACAACCTGCATCATACTTTTGAATCTATGGTCAACGACCTGGAGAACTAACTTATCCATCTTTTGTTGTTCCTTTTTTAGTTGTCGAGATGTCTTTTCGGCCCTGTTCCTCCAATACATACCGTTTGTCAAGGCATCCATGGCATCTCTGTCAACACCATATGTCATCCCTGTTTGACTGGTACCTGTATCAATCTGAAGAAATCTTGCTTGCAGCCTCTATTTTTCTTCATCGATTTTCTCATATAGGCTTCTGTATGTACAATTTTCTTGGACCAGAAACTCTATCTGATCTTGGTTCATTTTAGCGACATCCAAATTTAGTTTGGCAGTTAATCTAGGGTCGGTCTTTCCAACCTGCTGCACGATCAAATGTCCAAAAGCTTCTTCTGTATCAACCAATATAGGTCTTTTATCTTTGGGATAGATAGCCCACTGTAAAAGAGCCTTCTGATCTGGATCATATCCTGATCCTCTAAAGAGTTTATCAATCTCTTTTGGCATCATTTGCCTACTGGGGTCTTGTTTCTTGAGGAATCCATCAAACAACAAGGTAGAGTTCATGTCCTATCTAGAGTATAATAGCACACCAGCTTCCTTAAGCATCTGTCTTCCCTTCTGAGGTCTCATTTCTCTCATCACAAGATCCATCTCCTCTTGTAACTTTTGAAGTTGCTGCTCTTCTTCACTATTTCTCATGTTATTCCTAATTTGAGATCCTTTATGTTGATAGAGGAATGCGGTGAACTCCTTGGAAGCAATGAAGTCACTATCAGCAATGAAGTCCTCATGCTCCAGGAATCTGATGTCAGCCACTTCTCAGACATTCAGTTGTCTTGTTGCCAAGTCTATCGGTGTATCCTCTACATAACTAGGGGGTAATCCTCTCAAGGAGTGAATGGAACGATGCCAGACGTGGAAGCAGGAGACATATGAGCCAAAGGCTCTGTATTCCTAATAGTATCAATGTAATCCCTAAAAACATGAGGTGAGACTCCCTCAAGTATTTCCAATTCATGCTCCACAAGTTTGTTGGCCAACTCCAAGGGGTCTTCAATCTTTTGTAGCACATTCTCATCCATTTTCCTTCTATAAAGCTTCCATTTATAAGCCTGCATTGCTTTCTCAAACTTTATTCGCTTCACTCTGGCCTCTTCTCTGCCAATGTTCTTAATGAGTTCATCCGATAGGTAAGATTTATGCTCTCTAGCCTTTAGGTTTTGTGATGACCGGGCTATCCTTATGTATCCTTCAGGATCAAAATTGGGCCTTGGATCCCCCATAGCCATGCCATAATAATCCAATTTTGTCTGTAGCAAGCCATAACTCTTTGAACTTTTCACAATAAAATCTGAAAATACTAACAACCCAAGTACAATTGATTGTTTTCCATGGCTTGCCAGATGTTCTGTACTCACTATTGATAGTTGCCTCACAATTTCCAAACAAGCCACTCTGTTAGGGACTGTAAGTGGTAGTAAGTATGGTCTCCCTTTGAACCCGTATACCCTGACTTGTGTGCAGTCTGAAAAACAATACCAATCTCCCCAATTGTGTTCAATTGAGGGATCTTCAGTGAAATCTTTTGGTCTTAGGAATCTTTGAACCTCTGGTGCAAGGGCATGATCGCACGGGCATCCCAACAGTAAATATAATGGCTTGATAAAGAACTCCTCAAAATGCCAATATTGATTATTCACATACCTCTGGTCCCATGAAGAAACCCATAGTTGCACTGGTTTTCTCATTCCAGCATTGTCATATGTCCTGACACATAACTCTTCTGGCCATAACCCTTCACTTGGCCCACATACAATAGCATATGCATAAGTAAGGAATAATGCTTGAAATGAACATTGATGACATCCCCCTTTAACTTTTCTAACCCATGATTCAAAACCTCAACCAAATAAGCAAAAAAATCAAAGAAGCAGGGGTCCTCAGATTGCAAATCGGCACAAATGACCATGGCTGCAATATCCATCAAAGGATGGGCTTTTATCCCTAGCACTTGGGCAACATAGTAATAGGTATACTTGAAATATGGATGGAAAGAGTTGACATCATAGGGAGCTTTGTCATCCTGACCTAGTGGCACTAAGGACCCTGCATTCCTAGGTCTATGTATAGGGAGTCTCCACATTTTGTAAATGTGCTCTAGGTTAAAATATTCACTTGTTAACTTCTTGAGGTCAATCAATTCTTCAAATCCCCAATCCAACTCAAACATGGTGTCAATAACCTCCTTTGTGATTGCAAGAATTAGCTCACCCATGTAGTTATATATGGTCCTGGTTTTAGGGTCATAATTGTTTGCCAATGCCTTCATGAGCTCCACATTCACGAATACATTAGCCATAGCTAACCTTCCTAAGTTCAATCACCATAAATTGTTGATAGGTTGAGGGGCAACTCTTCTGTTATACCCATATATGAATAATTCATACCCTCTCAACTCTTTCCATATGTCTCCAAGATCCTCAAACCAGTCCTCCAGGCCTTCCTCATCAGCTCTAATCTTCTTGGACCTCAAATTGGATGATGGGCACTGGTCAATCAAGTCTTGGGCCAAAGAACACCCTTCCCTTTTCTATCTTTTAGGTTTTTCTTTTGCAGCCATAGGTTATTTTCCCTTTCTGGTCTTATTATTTTTAGATGATGATTCCATTTGAATTTTGAAAAAGAGGTTTGTGTGCAAACAACTTACTTGGAATTACTGAGCTTTATCTGTGAATTCGCCCAATTCCTACTTTCAGTTCATCGCCTATGAATTCCTTAATGTTGTGTCCTTTGATGGTTGATCCACAACTTATGGCGTATTTAATCAGTTAGTAATGGCGCTTTGGACAATGGTCACTCGGGCACACGTTTGAATTTAATGGCGATGTGACCTTCCCTGGGATTTGTTTATGATTTTCGCGGCAATCAATAATCATTTAGATGAGGATATGTCTTTCGATCATTTGTTTCTTTAGTCCATCGATCTCTTTGTTTCTATCGACAATACTTTTGTTTCGAATATTACTTCGATCAAGTATTTTTTCCCTTCATCGAAATACTGTATTCGGTTAGTATGGCTATCTCCTCATCGAAACATATCTGATATCCATCGGGTCTTATGTCGAAGAAACCTTGGGCTTCGATGTCCTTTATTTTTCCATCTAAATACTTCTTTCATCGATATCACTATGCCCTATTGATGAATGAGTCTATTATCTCACCGAAGCTTTTCTTTATTTTCCCTTATCATTATTCACCGATAAAGTTACATTGGCAAAACCACGCATATCGAGAACATGCCTTTTAACCTCCTTGAAACCTATATCCTCATCGATATCTTTTATCGATGTAGCTTCCTTTTGTCTGATCGATATTATTCTTTAGATGAAAACGCTCCTTTCAGTGGGTCCTTTTTATGTTGCACCGATAGTATTATTTCCTCGAGAACTTTTCCCGTCGATGAAGACCCTCTCTTCTTTCTTTGATATCTTTTCTCGATGAAGTTTAACCTCCTCGAAACCTATATCCTCGTTGATATATTTTATTGATGTAGCTTCTTTTTGTCTGATCGATATTATTCTTTCGATGAAAACGCTCCTTTAAGTGGGTCCTTTTTATGTTGCACCGATAGTATTATTTCCTCGAGAACTTTTCCCGTCAATGAAGACCCTCTCTTCTTTTTTCAATATCTTTTGTCGATGAAGTTATTATCTTCGGTGAGTCCTTTTAGCATTTCCTTCCTTTGATGGCTCTTTTATATCGATGATAATTATTATTTTTTTATAAAAATGATCATCGTCGGAATTACGACAAATACCAAGCTTTCGATCGACGACTTCTTTGACCATCAGCAGAGTCCATTGGATTGTCAAATTTTTGACGGGCATGGTATCGTCGACCAATCCAATGTCGAGTTTTCAACGGTGGATTTTGTCGACACTCTAACAAAAATTCATCAAAAATCTAATAAACGGCAATCGGAAATCAGCTTCGAATGTACTAGTGTAAGCATACTCTGCAGTAACCCCAGGATCAAGAATGTGCAATCTCATATCATAAGCCACTCTCAGAGTAGCAAGAAACTCTATGTGAGAAATCTCAAATGACAAGGAAGGTCCCCAATCTCATCTATCTCTGTACCGTCGAGCATATATTGTCACACTAGTAGGCATAGGCTGAATGATACCAAACTGTCTAAGAATGCGACTAATCAAATTTCGCTCAACAATATAAGGAGTCCGACCAATGAGATATCTACTCTGCATGATAAATGGTAATGTTCATGCATCATCCATCCATGGCTCACAATCAACATATGGTCTCTGAGTAATTTTTTCCAATGAATCAAGCACCCAGTGCCAATACTCCATCTTACCCAGCTTATGCTGAGTAAGGATACCTGCATAAAAATACACATATGGTTGTCTATCTCTACGAACTCTATGATGGATAGGCCAAGTAATAGCAATGTGCTCCCAGCACCATATCTACAATAATGTGTATCCTGTAGACAAACTAGCACTCTCATCATACACCACCTGATGAAGATCATGATATAAATGTGCAAGCATGCAAACACCCCAAGCATATTGAGTACAATGCTGCATCATACTCAAGAGAATCTCACCCCATCCAATAGAAAAACCTCGTGATCACCTATCAGGACAAATAAATCTTCCAATCAAACTAGCAAGAATCACAGGGAGAGTCTCATAATACATCACCATATCCTCCCATCAAATCTCTCCTCTAGTGATGCTATCATCAATAAACACAACTCTGCAAGCCTCTGTCCCAACATGATCCTGAAAATCATACTACACTAACTTGCCAGACACTGGGATGTGCAGAATCCTGTAGACATCCTCGAGTGTCACACTAATCTCACCCATGGCCAAGTGGAAAGTGTTATGCTCATTGTGCCATCTCTCGGCTAACATCATCAACAATCCTTTATTATGTGTAATCTCAGGCATATACAATAGATGGCGTAAACCATAGGCATCTATATGTCTAACCTCAGCCTGTGTCAGCTCTGGCACTAAATGACGTACTGCCAGTAATTTCTCCTGACACTGGAGAACATCAAGTTTCTCCTATTTTTCAAATCTATCAAATCAAACTGAAGCAAGCTACACTATCAAATCTATCAAATCAAACTGAAGCAAGCTACACTATCAAATCTATCAACTCAAACTGAAGCAATCTATGCTATCAAATCTATCAAATCAAACTGAAGCAATCTACGCTATAAAATCTATCAAATCAAACTGAAGCAATCTACGCTATCAAATCTATCAAATCAAATTGAAGCAACCTACACTATCAAATTGATCAACTCAAACTGAAGAAAATTAAGCTATCAAATCATTTTAAAACCTATCAATCATGGTTTTCTATCGATCACTGAGTTCAATTAAAACTCTGCTAATCTCTTGCATCAGAAACTAAATCGGTTTCTTAGAGCTACTCTATCAAAACAAATCAAATCTATCTATCCAACAACATCACGCAATCATTCAATCAAGTCCCTATTCATTATCAATGCGTATTAAACACGTTAAATCTAACCATCAAAGTGATTTTTAGCTTTTGCACTTATCAAAAACATCAATTTTGAGCATTTGCGCTATCCTATTGAACAAAAGCACTAAACTACAGCATATGCACTAAATCTAAATGTAAATGCACTAAACTCAAGCATATGCGCTACCTTTTTCTGCAAATGCGCTAAACCTACGAACATATGCGCAAAACAAAGCAAAAGCTCTAACATTGCCTGCAAAAACGCAAACAAACAATTCACAAGCGCTATCCTATGCAAAAGTGCTAACATCCTTAACATATGCGCTATTCTAACGAGCATATGTGCTAATTTGAACAAATGTGCTAAGCCTAATTGCATATGCGCTAAAACTAAATGCAAAAGCACTAATTTAAAACCAAAAATTGCAAAAAAATTGAAAAATTCAAAAACGTGCCTAAAAACATGAAAATTTACATGACAAGTTGAAAACAAAGCTCAGGATAAGATACATATTGGATACCCATACTCGGCAAGTTGTTGATATCGTCGCACATGCTCCAAACGATGGTTCTCCACAGGAATCACCATTTCGCCACCTCACCAAGAAAAAATTCTTCACAAAGCTGACAAGGATAACAATAAAGTTAAAATTAGTCTTGGTTAATTTTATATTTACTATTTGCAGAGTAATTAATGCTATTCAATGGGGCAAAATAATTTGTTTTTTACAAATGAATTTAATTGACTAAATTTTTATCAATTATCATGAGATCAATCGTTCAACCCAAAGTTTTCAACAAATTCAAGATCAATCTCCTGAGGGGGTACACAATCAGGATTTTTAATCTTCACCAGGCGTACTATCGAGACTTGATTTAATCTTTGAAACAATATTGTCTCGACATTGTAAAGCGGAAAATCGCGATCGAACCCTAGTTGCTCTCCCCTCTTCCAACTCCAAGGAGAGAGAAGGGAGGTTCACTAGGGTTGATGGTTTTCACTTAGGGTAGAGACTTTACATTCAAAAGAGGGGTTGAAACCCACAAGATCCAATCCCACACAATGTAAGATTGGATGCTAAATGTGTTTCAAGGGTTATGACAGCAAGGCTACCCTCTTTTCTAAAGAATGTTGATAGAAGAATTAAGCTAGGAATGCATAGAAAGTGACAAAGATTCGCTTATAAATTGAGATAGGGATATAGGATGAAGCTGCGGACCTGGAATTAGTAGTAAAATGTCGATACGGCGCTGTCCTGCAAATTTGAGCAAAAGTTGTCGGGACGATGGCGCCCAAGCGCCATGGTCCTCCAAAAAATCTGCGAAACGAAGGGGGATCTGTTCGTCTCTGCACAAGGATTCCAGATCTTCAATTTCAGCCGCGTACCTGTAACCTACACACAGAAAAGCGAAGACGATTGGGGGGTTAGGGATTAGGGGTTTGCCTTTAGGTCAAACCCCGGTTTTGGAATTAACCAAGAAATGAGCGAGTGCTGTAAATGTAAATGACTGTAAAACAAGTACTAATACCTTGTTCTAAGGATGTTTGTATCCTTATGTGCGAAGGTATAGATGTTGTATGTTGTTGTAGTATGTTGTATGTAGTATGTGATTTCCTCTTCAATGGTTGAATCCTTGTCTTGAATGCAACACTTAGCCTTGAATGGAGACTTGGAATGATCAATTGCTTGAATGCTTGAATGCTTGAATGTTTGAATCTTGCTTTCGCCTTTTTTTTATCTACTTTCCATCCATCCAAATGAGAGAGGAAAATGTAGTTTATATACTTGTCAATTAGGGCTAATAGACTGATTTTCCCGACCTTAGGCCGACCAGGAAAGTTAATTTCCAAATTGCAAACAAAAAGACCCGAGACCCCTTAGGAGACCGGGCCCAAAATAGGCCCAGGGACCAGGGCGCTGGGCACCATGGTCCTGGGGGACCAGGGTGCTGGGCGCTCTGGTCCCACCTCCCGGGACAGCAGGGTGCAAGGAGGTCCAGGCCAGGGTGCTTGAAAAATGCAGTTTTCAGTGTCGTGAGCAAGTTTCGGGGTCTCCATTCAGGTTGTGTGTTGCGTCGCCATCGTGAAGACCGAAATGCAGTTGAAATTGCAAGTGTCGCAATTTTAGGACGCTACATTTAGCCCCCACTTTAGCGGGAGTATGTATGCTCATACTTCCGGTAAAGTACAAGGAAACAATATTGAAAGACTTTCACCACGTCAAGGAGGCAAGACACACCAAGCCCCCAGTGGACTAAGGATCTTACGACTTCGATTGACAAAGTAAAAGGGAAGATCATGAGGGAGCACCATGACTGTCAGTAGTAAGGTTCCCTCACTATGAGCCATGCAAGAAAGATATCAAAAATTTTCAAGGCAAGGCTAAATTTACCAAGAAATTTTCAAGTATCTTGAAAAGATATGGACGGGATGTATGCCCCCCTACGTTAAAGCGATCGCACACGCCTCACCGGGGGTGATTGCTTTAACGTAGTGATACACATAAGAAATGAGAAAGGAAAGGATCATGTTATCGCAAGGATTTAGCCCCCAAGTGTGAGATAAGCCCAAGGATAATAGACACAAAACACAAAGCACGAGGTGACTTCGCTTTCCTCGGGGTCAGTATGCTGTATGATAAGTCATGTATATATATCATATGTATGTATGCATAATTGTTCTTCATTCCCCAATCAAGGAAGGTCACCTAGAAGAAGGGAACACATGTGTCTTTTGAGTCAACATGAGAGAGATCGAGAGATCTCAATGCTTTGCATCGTCCTCAAGTAGACAACTCTAAGGACAACAAATAGAAGAATGAGAATAACATATAGAAGAAGTAACACAAGAGAGGAGGAGAGAATCTGCTATGCTAATGTAACTAGTCTAGCACGTCATCTACCTCCCGATCTTGCTGATCAATGTTTCGGGAAGGCAAGGAACATGCTAGAGGAGGAACATCCAACACAGCAGATGGAGCTATCACAAGATCCAAACAAGGGCTATGTTCATGTTGCGAGCCACGTTGTTCTTGTCTAGGAGCTAGGATAAGTGCTTTAGAAAATTCATTAGATAAATGGTTATCACTATCAACAAGTTCATATTCACTATCAGAAGCAAGAGGAGTAACATTTTCATCATGAATAACATTTTCATCTATAGCATCATCAAGATTTATAAAAATAGGGTCTTTAATTCGCACAGGATCAAGACCATCATGCATCTTATGTTTTTGAGATTTTGGAGAAAATGGAATAATGCTTGTTGAAGGTGTTTTTGGAGATTGCAAAGTTTGAGAAGCAGCTGCTTGAGCTCTAAGACGACGCTTTCGTCGGCGTTCACGTGCCGAACGATTTCGTCTAGTCTTAGTAGGAAGTTGAGAAGATTGAGGAGAAGGAATATTCTCATCCTTATCACTTGGGTGTTTAGGTTGTGGTCTCTTAGGTTGAATAATAGGAGAAGAGGAGGGTCTCTTCTCTCCATAAGAGGAAGGAGGAGGAACTGCTCCATATAAGGGAGGAATATTTGGTTTAGGAAGGAGACCAAGTCCATCATGACGAGGAGGGATAGGTCTACTTTTAGGAAGTTTATTAGATATAGGCATAGTCACATCCATAGGGATGGGTTGGGAATCTTCTTGAGGAAAGACATTAGTTTTATCTTTCAGAGGAAGAACTTCCTTCTCAAGAATGATAGGAATGTCAAGTTTGGGTGTTCTAGGTTCACTTAGAGATAGGATCATATCTATTTTCCACTTTTGATAAGATTTGAAAAGATGATCACTTCGCGGAGGAAGAGATTGGAATTGTTTAGGCCAAAAATAATCAAGAGGAACGCTAGAAGTTCTTTCAGCTGGTTTAAAGAGACTATGATTGACAGTAACAACTTCACCATTATGGGGAAATTTCAAACACTTATGAATAGGAGAAGCAATAGCTTTCATGGAAGATAGCCAAGGATAGCCAAGCTTCACACGAAATTGTTCAGATGAAGGAATAATAGCAAAGTTTACATCAAGGGATTTGTTATGGACCTCAATAGGCAATGTAATAGAACCAATTGCAGGAGAAGAAAATGCATCAAATAGTTTCACAATCACATTTGTTTTGTCATAGATCACTTGATTCAATTACAAAGTAAAAAGAAATTCTTCAGTAATAACATTAACCATGCACGAAGGATCAATCAGCACTCCACGGCAAGGTGTATTCTTGACTTTTGCAACTATATATAAAGGACCATCAGGTGCCCTGATAGTTTCACTGGAATCAAATGTGATGGAAGGTTCTTTAGGGATTTTATGTTGCTCCACAAAGTTAATCACATTCGGAGTCATAGACACAAGATCATCAGGTGAGAGAGAGGAATCATTAGCCTCAATCGCATTAGAGGTATGAGAAGGTAATGGATCAGTGAAAATCTGAAGATTTTGGTTAGGAGGAGCTACAGATGTGTTGCCTTTATCATTCACTCCAGAAACAGAGATAGTATTATTATCAATCAAATCTTGAATTTTACCCTTTAAAGAAAAACATTTTTCAATATCATGCCCAGGCTGACGATGAAATTGACAAAAAGCTTTGTTATCAAAATAAGGTGAAGTAATCTTTGCAGGATCAATTTGTCTTATAGGAGGAAGAGTAAGCACATTTTGTTCCAATAACTTATTCATAATACTATGCAATGATTCATTCAAAGGAGTATACTTTCTTTCTTTCTTGAAAAATTTAGAAATAGGAGGCACACCTGATGCTGCATTCACATTGTTGTTGATGATGTTTTCATTGAATTTGATGGAATCTCTGTTCGGTTTAAACTTCCCAAATGGTTGTTGACTGCTATCACCCTTATCACTCGGAGCCATAGGATGTGATTGTTCCATTTGACTCACAGTCAGTTGATAATTGTGAAGAGTTGCACACAACTGTTGGAAAGAAGTAAACTCAGAAAACAGAAGTTTGTCTCGAATATCTTTTTGTAAATTAGAAATAAAGATTCTTTGAATATCATTGTCAAGCACTGGAAAAGAAATTTGAGCATACAAATGCTTATATCTACCAATGAAATCAGTCACTTATTCTTTAACACCTTGTTTACAATGCATTAAATCAATCAAAGTAACTTTAGGACTTATATTGTTTTGAAATTGTTGAATGAAAGCATTTGCCAGTTGTTCGAAAGAAGTAATAGAATAAGAAGGCAACGAGCAATACCATTGTAGGGCTTTGTCTCTTAATGTTCTAGTGAACAGTTTTGCAAGCAACCTTTGGTCATAAGCAAAATCAGTACATATTGTTTGAAAAGTCTTAACATGTGTTAGAGGATCACCTTTACCATTATAAAGCTCCAAATGTGGGATTTCAACATGTTTAGGAGGAATAGCTCGAACAATGTCAAGAGAAAGTGGGCTCGCAACATCAAATGTGGGCACACTAAACTTAGATTGATTCATAGAGGTAATTTGTTGCTGCAAGGAAGAGACAGTTTGTGCAAGATTGTTAATGGTCGCTTCAGTCGAAGAGTTAGATTGTGATGGAGGTGTTATGTTATTGAAAGAAGGTAGAGAGTAAGGTGGCGGGACACTATGATAGTTAGTCATAGGAGATGATTGAAAAGGAGGAACACTACAAGGAGGAATGGAATGATTAAATGAATTGCCCCCTTGCACCAGGTTCATTTGCGGAGATGTAATAGGGACACTCATTGAAGGAATGAATGAAGAGGTCGGATTGAATGAAGGAAGAGGGTTAATTGAAGAAGAAGGATTGCCCCCATGACTGGTGATCATAGGAGGAATGTCTTGTATAGATGTAGTCATTATGTTTGATGTAAAAGTAGGTATGCTAGCAATAGAAGTTGTCAAAGGAATAGAATGATTGACTTGAGTAGGAGGTTGTGTATAACCTAAAGTTTCGGCACAACTCTTCATAGGCATCACATTCAAATCCACAATGTGTGCAATACCACGCAAAATATCAATTCCATTCTTATCACTTTGAAGCATATGTTTTAGACCCTCAATTAAAGGAAGAGCTTGACTATCGGGATACTCATGAGACATCCATTGGTAAAAATCATCAAATTGGTTATCCAATTTCGAAAGTTGTTCTACAGAAACCTCATGGAGAGCTTCTTCATCATTAGGAGGATTAGAGGAATTACCCATGTCCTCGTTAAAAAGGCTATTCAAATTAGGTTCCATCTCCTCAGTAGTTAAACCTCGGAAAGACTTAATTCTACGGCTTCGTCTAACGGGAATAGTGTAAGTAGGACTTATTGTTGTAAAACTCATGCACTAGAGAGGGAGAGAAAATTTTGAATTTAGAGGTAGCAATTTTCAGTAAAATCAGCCAATCTTCTGGATTTAAGCTGTTAAATGCAATCACGACAGTCTCCCGAAATTTCAGAAAAAATGTCCAGGACCGTGGCGCTCGGAGTGCAACACGGTCCTTGCAACTTTTTTTGAAATTTGCAGGGATGAAAGGTATGATGATTTTAGAGCTAATCTGAAAAAATTGAGTGATTTTACGATCTGTAGATAGGCCAAATTAAAGTTGCAAATTCGAAATTGAACCCTACCAAGATTGTCGAAAAATGCAAAAATTTGAATTTTGAAAAAGAGAGGGAAACTGAAATTTTGAATTTTATGATTTTAGAGGGAATGTCAAAAGCAATGCACGTTTTGAAATTCAAAAATTGACTCAGTTTCACGCAAAATTCAATTTTGAAAGCGGAAATCAAAGTTGTTGTAATTAAGCACTTAATTTCAAAAGTCACAAATTGTAAGAATTTGAATAAAGCACTGAAATTTCGAATGAATGCAAACACACTTTTGAGATTTAGGATAGTAAGAACACAATTTTGAGACAAAATTTTAGTTTCAATGATTTTTTGAATGTTTAGAAGCCTTAATCCAAGCAATCACAAGACCAACTTTGACTGTAATTTTGAAAGTGTTAAAATTGATAAAATCAGCCAAAATTCTGGATTTTAGCAGGAAAATACAGTAAGATCTAGCTCCCGAAATTTCGGAAAAAATGTCGGGGATGATGGCGCTCGGAGTGCACACGGTCCTCGCAACTTTTTTCCAAATTTTTAGGGATGAAAGATATTGTGATTTTATTGCGGAATCCCAAGTTACAGCTGATTTGGAGATGTTTTGATCAGTGAAATTGTCGGACAAAGGTTGAATCAAGAGGGTTTCAAAAATTAGGGTTTTGACACTTAACCACTTAATTTTCAAAATTAAAGCACAAATATGAATTGATAATTTGTAATAGAAGGGCAGATCTGAAACAAGCATTGATAATTAAACATTTCACAAGTTTAATTACTTAAAAAGGAAATTTAGGGTTTTTATGCAATTAACCTCTAAAATTTTGTAAAAGATCAAACATGGAAATGTAATCAAGGAATCAAATTTTTCAGATCTAACCATGAATAATCAGAAAGGATGTTCACGTCGGGTTCACTAAAATGTAAAGCGGAAAATCACGATCGAACCCTAGTTGCTCTCCCCTCTTCCAACTCCAAGGAGAGAGAAGGGAGGTTCACTAGGGTTGATGGTTTTCACTTAGGGTAGAGACTTTACATTCAAAAGAGGGGTTGAAACCCACAAGATCCAATCCCACACAATGTAAGATTGGATGCTAAATGTGTTTCAAGGGTTATGACAGCAAGGCTACCCTCTTTTGTAAAGAATGTTGATAGAAGAATTAAGCTAGGAATGCATAGAAAGTGACAAAGATTCGCTTATAAACTGAGATGGGGATATAGGATGAAGCTGCGGACCTCGAATTAGCAGTAAAATGTCGATACGGCGCTGTCCTGCAAATTTGAGCAAAAGTTGTCAAGACGATGGCGCCCGAGCGCCACGGTCCTCCGAAAAATCTGCGAAACGAAGGGGGATCTGTTCGTCTCTGCACAAGGATTCCAGATCTTCAATTTCAGCCGCGTACCTGTAACCTACACACAGAAAAGCGAAGACAATTAGGGGGTTAGGGATTAGGGGTTTGCCTTTAGGTCAAACCCCGGTTTTGGAATTAACCAAGAAATGAGCGAGTGCTGTAAATGTAAATGACTGTAAAACAAGTACTAATACCTTGTTCTAAGGATGTTTGTATCCTTATGTGCGAAGGTATAGATGTTGTATGTTGTTGTAGTATGTTGTATGTAGTATGTGATTTCCTCTTCAATGGTTGAATCCTTGTCTTGAATGCAACACTTAGCCTTGAATGGAGACTTGGAATGATCAATTGTTTGAATGCTTGAATGCTTGAATGTTTGAATCTTGCTTTCGCCTTTTTTTTAATCTACTTTCCATCCATCCAAATGAGAGAGGAAAATGTAGTTTATATACTTGTCAATTAGGGCTAATAGACTAATTTTCCCGACCTTAGGCCGACCAGGAAAGTTAATTTCCAAATTGCAAACAAAAAGACCCGAGACCCCTTAGGAGACCGGGCCCAAAATAGGCCCAGGGACCAGGGCGTTGGGCGCTCTGGTCCCACCTCCCGGGACAACAGGGTGCAAGGAGGTTCAGGCCAGGGTGCTTGAAAAATGCAGTTTTCAGTGTCGTGAGCAAGTTTCGGGGTCTCCATTCAGGTTGCGTGTTGCGTCGCCATCGTGAAGACCGAAATGCAGTCGAAATTGCAAGTGTCGCAATTTTAGGACGCTACAGACATCATTTCAAAAACGAGCAAAATGTATACACATAAAAATGGCTATGAGCAATTAAATAAATATTTTATATTTATTTAATAATTATTCTTCTATTAAATAGTTAATTTGAAAAGATTAATTTATTTAATTCATTTTTCGTGTCTTTCTATTAATTAATTTAATTGAAATAATTTATTAATTAATTCATCTATCCTATTCTTCTAATTAATTAAATATCTAATATTTAAGTATCGTTTTAACCAAGTTAATTAAATATCTAATATTTAATTATCTCCTCCAATCAATTAAATATCTAATATTTAATGGTTATTCTCCTATCCTATAGTCTCAAATATTAAATGATTTCCTAAATTATTTAATCTTTCTTATCCAACTCACCTTCCATCTCCACTTCATCTTCCCTTTGCCAACTCGTCAAACATGTGGCTAAGGAAATTAATATTTCTTAAATATTAATTCATCATTTATCTTCAACCTCCAAACTTAATGAATATTGTGTACGTACACATATTTCATAACCATTTCCTATA
Source organism: Cryptomeria japonica (assembly GCF_030272615.1). Taxonomy (NCBI): domain Eukaryota; kingdom Viridiplantae; phylum Streptophyta; class Pinopsida; order Cupressales; family Cupressaceae; genus Cryptomeria; species Cryptomeria japonica. The sequence continues at coordinate 554,055,196 of NC_081413.1, forward strand.
TTCTCTCCAACACCCCCTACATCTTAGGAAGGACTTGAGTCCACTTGTCCTGGCATGCCTAAATCTTCTCCAACCATCCCTAGATTCTCTCAGTCAACAACCCAGTCAAGGTGAGATGAGTGACACTTGTATTCTCCTTCCCCTTTTCTCTCAACCTTCACCTTTGCTCACAGCCATCCAAATCTACAGATCTGATCGTGACCGTTGATCTGAGCCACATCATCTCATCCTCTCAAGGTCTATAAAATCAAGAGCTTCAGTTGAGAGAGAGTTAGACTTCAAGACACTTCAAGTGCATTTTGGAAGCTAATCATATGCATCTGTGAGTTTTAATCTTGAAGCAAATAGCAATTATCATATAGCATAATCATTTTAGCATAATCATGTAGTATTGCATATCATAGCATTTGTGAACTATCAGTTATCAGTCCATTCTTCATATGCCATCTTGGAAGCTATCAGTGCATTGTCTTAGAGCACACCATCTGCAACCAAGAACAGTGGAGTTAGGACACAATGAGACATAAACCATGAAGGTAATATTAGTATTTTTATTTCATATGTATTTCATGTAGTTTCATTGGTTGAGTTTAGATTTCCTGTAGCATTTCCATTTGTATTTTGTGAAACTAACGTGTTGCAGGTAGCATTCTGAGGATGAAATTCAAGTCGACATAGTAAGTTGTCTAAAGAAGATGATGCCACATCTATTGATGAAAAAGAGTACAGATCAATGATTGGTAAATTGCACTATGTTGTTCACAGTAGACCAGATATAGCTCATGCAGTTGGTCTAGTTGCTAGATTTCAGAAGAATCCTAAGGAAACACATTTTATAGCAACCAAGAGGATATTTAGATATTTGAAAGGTATTGTTGACTATGGATTATGGTATCCATATGAAGGAAACTTTTACTTGAAGGTGTACACAGATGTCGATTGGGCAGGTAATGTTGATGACCAGAAAAGCACAACCCATGGAGCATTCTTTCTGGGAGGAAGACTTGTTTCATGGAGTAGCAAGAAGCAGAGTTGTATTTCGTATTCTACTGTTGAAGCTGAGTACGTTGCTGCTTATATGAACTGTACCTGAGCTATCTGGATGAGGCACATTTTGGAAGGTTTTAAAATAAAGTTTACAGAACCTCTAAAGATCTTATGTGGCAATACTAGTGCCATAAATATTTCAAAGAACCTTCTCTTGCACGCACGAACCAAGCACATTGAATTGAAGTATCATTTCTTGAGGGAAAAAGTGCAGAGTAAAGATGTGATCTTAGAGAATGTTTCTACCAAGGAGTAGCTTGTAGATATCTTTACTAAACCTCTGCCTAAGACTACTTTTGAGTATCTTAGAAGTCAGCTAGGGGTTGTACCCCTTCATGAGGTCAATTACGCATGATGTAGATTACATTAGTCTCAGAGCTACTTGCAGAATTTTTGCAGGATGATTGGTGTAGAAGTGGAGTTCTTCCACAGGGGGGGCATCAAGTTGTTGATGTTGATCAGTGAGTTTGACATTGCATGTTTTACTTTCAATTTGGCGTTGTTGTCAAAGTGGGAGAAGAACTATGTGATTTCTGGAGGTGAATAATTGTAATGTAAACCAGGATTCCTATTCACAATCACAGTAATCAATGGTATTGATATTTGTATTGTCATCAATGCTAAAGGGGGAGATTGTTGGCATTTGTATGAAGATTGCATTAATGATTTGGTATGTTGTCATTGATGTCAATAAACCAGTAATGTTATTGATATAATGGTGTTTTATAACTAGTAGGAAGAGCTAAGAAAGGACCTCTAACCGGTAGGTAAGTTTGTGGAGTGAACCGGTATTGCTAAGAATTGGAGAGTTGAACCGATAAACCCTACCTGTTGTTTTGTTAAACCCTAACCAATTAAGTCTGGTAAATTGGTTATATTGGTTTATGATCTGATGATGAGTGGTAATGATTATGACATTTATGCATATTGTATGAGGAGAGTTTCAAAGAGCTTTTGGCACATTGAGTTAAAAAAAAATTATTTTGGGAATGAGCAAGTATATTCCATGTAATACAAAATGTGTGATGAGTTACTGAGTTGGATGAAGTGGTGATCAAGGAGCGGTCAAGGCTTTCTTGAATGATGTGCAAATATTGTTATGTAATCCAATGGTCATACCTAAACCGACTTGTTTGTAATCTCTATGTGAGAATTAGTTTATTGTTGTGTTACCGACCTAATTGATTTGTTTATAAGGTCGATGAGTTGTTTTTATTTAGTGTGTTGGCAAAGTTGAATTGAGTGTGTGAAGTTGTCAAACCAGATGATGTATCTGCAATTTGAGTAAAAGCAGATAGGAGCATGAAAAGGATCTGAACAAGCAAGTGAAGTGTTATTTTAACATATCAGCAAACCCCTGTTATTTTCTAACAATTACAGCAGTAAAATCTCCTAACCAGGTAAGCTCTAACAAGATTTGTTTTATTCAAATCCTCTAACTAGGTGATTCATTAGCTTGGATTCTAAATCCTTTACAAAGGTTACTCCTCACAGGGTATTGCTTCTAACAAGGCATTATAGTCAATCCCTTAACCGGGTGGTCCCTAACAGGATCTATTCTTAACAGAACTTTTTGTAAGAGCTTTAACAGGCTTGGCTCCTAGTAGGGCGAACTTCAAAAGAGTTAAGATAGTTATCTTGTGAGTCTCATCTCAACGTGGTTTTTCCCATTTGGGTTTCCATGTCAAAAATATTGTGTCAATTGGTGAATGTTTTTGTGGTTATGTTTCTATGATTGAATTGCTTAACTACTTAAATCATTTTGATAAGTTATGATAACTGGTAACAATCTGAAATAAGGTTTTACTTATGTCAAGTAAAAGTATTTGAATGATTGAGAAGTTTCAAGTTGTTTACTGTTAATTGTTTTTACAGTCAACCAGTTTATCCTAACAGTTTTATTCTGACAGAGATATTGCATTTAAGTTCAGTGATTTAACTTGTCTGTTTTAAAGTTTACTACAGAGGTTATTTCTGAGTAAGGTGAAAGATTATCAGTTTTTCTATCTACTGATTCACCCCCCCCCCTCTCAATAGTTGACCGGATCCTTATTTTTTCATCATACCATCAAAAAGAAGGTCCGGAGTTTAATAGGGAAAACTACATAATATGGAGTGATAGAATAAAAATCTATATCAAGAGTCTAGGAAGTCAATACTGGGAACATGTTAATATGTTGCACCTAGTGGGACTATGTCTGATGATCAAAAGAAAGAGCAACAAGAAAACAATCGAGCATTGGAGGCCATTATTAATTCTTTATCTAATTCAGAGTATGTTGGTGTCCATGGTCTAGAGACTGCTTAAGAGGTATGGAAGAAACTTGAGGAAATCTATAGCGGTGATAAGCATGTAAAGATTGTCAAAGAAGAGAGACTGAGAAGCAAATTTGATGACATGCGGATGGCTGAAGGTGAAAATATTCAACAGTATGGTCAAAGGATCAAGGAGATAGTAGGTGAGATCAAGAGTGTTGGTATCAAAGTGGAGGATTCCATAGTGGTTAGTAAGGTCTTGAGAACCCTTCTATTGGTCTACGCTATCTAAGTTGCAGCCATTCAGGAGCTAAAGTCTATTGATAAAACTAAAGTAACTCTTGACTCCATCATTGGTAAGCTTACTGCATTTGAATTATATGGTTATGATGGTAGTGCTCAAAAATATGAATATGCATTTAGAGATTCAGTTTCTAACCCACCTATGAGGAAAAGTAGAGATGTCAGTCACTTTTATGAATCTAGATCCAGCAAAGAATTTGATGATGAAGATAGTCTAGTTAAGCTTGAAGCATTGTTGGCCAAGCGGTTGCCTAGAGGTACCAGTACGTACAAAGGTAAATTACCTTTGAAATGATTTGCATGTAACAAGATTGGACACATTGCAGCTAATTGTCCTAATGGTGACAATGAGCACAAGCATGAGAAGTTCAAGAACTACAAAGGAAAAGGCAAAAGAGATTGTCTCATTGCAGTTGATGGTGATATCATTGATGAGGAATCTGAGGGAGATGCTAATGAAGACATTGTCTTTGTTTCTATTAAAGAGGAGACATCTGATTAGAAGGCATTAGTTTCTCGCATGGATAGTTTTGATGATTGGATCATAGATAGTGGTTGTTCATGCCACATGACCGGTGACCAGAGTAAATTTATCACTTTGAATGAATTTGATGAAGGAGTTATGAGATTTGGTAATGACTCACCCTACATGGTAAAAGGAAAGGGAACTATTTCTCTTTTATGGAAAGAGCAGTGCAGATGATGTCTACTGGGTTGAAGGACTAAAGCAAAATCTTTTGAGTGTAACTCAACTCAATGACAGAGGTTATCCATTGGAATTTAAGAATGGAATGTGCAAAATCTATGGGAGAAAAGGTGAACTAATTGTAACCAACAAGCAGACAAAAGGTAACCTATTTCACCTGAATCCTAAATTCAACAACTGTTTGATTGCTAAAGTAGATGATAGTTGGCTTTGGCATCAAAGATTTTGTCATATAAATTTTAATAACATTGTCAAAGTCAGTAAGTCCAAGTCAATAAGAGGTTTGCCTCAGTTGGACAAATCAGCGAATGCTTTTTGTAAGGAATGTTAGTTGGGAAAAATGACATCCTCAACCTTTAAGAGAAAATATTTTTCAGCTTAACATTGTGTTAGATCTAGTTTATATAGATATCTGTGGACCCATAAGGACTAAAAGTATTCAAGGTGATAGATATTTTATGATCTTCACTAATGATTTCTCAAGAATGATGTGGGTCATATTCTTGAAGGAAAAGACGGAAGCCTTTAGTAAGTTCAAGGCATTTAGGGCCTTAGCTAAAAAAGAAAGTGGTAAGAAGATAAAGTGTCAGAGGACTGATCAAGGTGGTGAATTTACTTCAGAGGAATTCACTAGATATTGTGAAAACAATGGAATCAAGAAGCGGCTTTCTGTACCAAGGATACCACAGCAAAATGGTATTGTAGAGAGGAACAACCAATTAGTTGTTGAAGTTGCTAGAATGATGCTAATACAAGGAGGTGTAGCAAAAACATTCTGGAGAGAAGCTGTCAACACAGCTGTCTACACTATGAACAGGATATTGGTAAAAACAGGTATGGATGAAACTCCTTATGAATATTGGTATGGTAGATCACCTAATGTCAATTATTTTAAGATTTTTGGCAGTAAATGTTTTATCAAGAGAGATGACTATGTTAGCAAGTTTGAGGCTAAAAGTGATGAAGATATATTTTTTGGTTACTCCACCAAGAGTAAGGCCTATAAATGTTACAACAACTAGACACAGAGAATCATTGAAAGTGTTGATGTTCGAGTGGATGAGTATCCTAATGTATCAGGAGAAACCAGAGAGGATAAAAAGGAAGAAGAACTTTGCATTCTAATTCTAGAACCAGAACTGGTGAAGTGAATGTTGTTGTACCAGTTAAACCGAAACAGGTAGATTTAGTGGAAGATGGTGATAATAAAGAAGAAGAACCTGAAGATAATGATCATGTCATTCCGAGGTATGTGAGACTCAATCATAATCTTGACTAGATTATTGGAGACAAAGATGTTGGAGTGTTAACCAGAAGAAGAATCAGAGAGAATTCTTCCATGATCTCCACTATTGAGCCTAGAACTGCTAACAAATCATTTGGAGATTATCACTAAATCAAAGATATGGAGGAGGAGCTTGACCAAATTGAGAACAACAACAAATAGACCCTAGTACCCAGACCGATGAATAAAAATGTGATTGGTACTAAATGGGTATTCAGGAATAAATTGAATGAAGATGGGGTAGTAGTCTGAAACAAAGCTAGATTAGTATGCAAAGGTTGTGCATAGGAAGAAGGAGAAGAATATGGTGAGACATTTACACCAGTTGCTAGATTAGAAGGTTTGGGACTCTACTTGCATTTACAGCACATAAGGGATTCAAAGTATATCAGATGGAAGTAAAGTCAGCATTTCTAAATGGAATACTGGAAGAAGAAGTATACATTGAGCAGCCATATGGTTACGTTTTAATGATGCAAAAGATATGGTGTGTAAATTGCACAAGGAGATATATGGTTTGAAGCAAGCACCGAGAGCATGGTATGAAAGGCTACATTCACACCTAATGAAGATAGGTTTTCAGAGAACCAGTGAAGACAGCAATATATATCTCAAATCTGAAGGAGATAAGATACTGGCTAGTGAAGTGTTTGTGGATGATATCATATTTGGAGGAAATGATGACATGAGTAATGACTTTGTAAATGAGATGAAGAGTGAATTTGAAATGTCTCTAGTAGGAGAGATAAAAAAAATTCATAGGTTTGCAAATTCAGCAGATGAAGAGTGGTATTTTTATCACACAGTCTAAATATGTGAAAGAGGTATTGAAGACATTTGGAATGAGTGACTGTAAACCAGTTGGGACACCAATGGTTACAGGTTGTAAACTATCTAAAGAGGATGAAGCCACATCTGTTGATGAAAAGGAGTACAGGTCAATGATAGGGAAACTGCATTATGTTGTTTATAGCAGACCAAATATTGCTCATGCAGTTGGTTTAGTTGCCATATTTCAGAAGAATCTAAAGGAGACACACTTGATAGAAACCAAAAGAACATTCAGATATTTGAAAGGTACTATTGACTATGGATTATGGATTATGTTATCCATATGCAAGTAACTTTGATTTGAAGGTTTATACAGATGCAGACTGGGCAGGTAATGTTGATGATAGGAAGAGCACAACCGGTGGTGCATTATTTCTTGAAGGAAGACTTGTATCATGGAGTAGCAAGAAGCAAAGTTGTATATCACGGTCCACTGTTGAAGCTAAGTATGTTGCAGCATATATGAATTGTACCTAGGCAATCTGGATGAAACACATTCTGGAAGGATTCAAGCTGAAGATTACAAAACCACTAAAAAATTTATGTGACAACACTAGTGCAATAAATATTTCAAAGATCCCAGTGTTGCATGCTAGAACCAAGCATATTGAGCTGAAATATCATCTCTTGAGAGAGAAAGTGTAAAGTAAAGATGTGTTATTGGAGCATGTATCTACCAAGGATCAGCTTGCAGATATCTTTACTGAACCTCTGCCTAAGACTACTTTTGAGTATCTTAGAGGTCAGGTAGGGTTTGTGCCCCTACATGAGATCAACTGAGCAAGATGTGGATTACATCAGTCCCGTAGCTAATTGAAGAATCTTACAACAAGATTGGTGTAGAGTGGAGTTATTCCACAGGGAGAGCATCTAGTTGCAAGTTGATGATGTTGAACAGTGAAGTATGACAATGCATGTTTTAATTTCACTTTGGCATTGTTGTCAAAGGGAGAGAAGAACTATAAGACTAGTTGAAGAATTGTATGATTGTGAGAAGATCTATATCCAGTTACCAGTTGAAGTCATGGAGACTCAATTGAAGGAGAATACATGGTAAAATGTAAACCAGGACTCCTATACACATCATCAAAATTACGAGTATTGATACTTGTAATGCCATGAATGCCAAAGGGGGAGATTGTTGGCATTTGCATGAAGATTGCACTAATGAAATATTATACTGTCATTGATGTCAATTATAACCGGTAATGATCTTGTTATGATGTTGTTTTGTAACCGATGGAAGAGCTAGTAAAGGGAATTGCAATCGATAGGTGAGCTTGTGAAGGAAAACGGTATTACTTATGAAGTACAGAGATCAACTGGTAACCCTACCTGTTGATGTACCAAAACCCTAACCGATGGAGTTTGGTGAATCAGTTGTAGTGGTTTATGATCAAATGGTGAATGGTAATGATTAAGCCACATATGCATGTTGTATGAGAAGAGTTTCAAATAATTTTTGGTGTGTAGAGATAATGGTTTTATCTTGGGAATGAGAAAGTTTATTGCATGGAGTGGAAACCGCGTGATGAGTTACAGAGTTTGATGAAGCAGTAATCAAGGAGTGGTCAAGGTTGTCTTGAATGATGTAAAGTGATTGTTATGTAATCCAACGGTCATAGTTGAACTGGTTTGTTTGTAATCTCTATGAGATCTTAGGTTTGTGATGTGTTACCAACCTATTATTTTGTTTATAAGGTCGATGAGTTAATTTGTTATAGTGTTGGCAATTTTTGGTTGAGATTAAGAGTGAGTGGTTGCCGAACTTGATGATGTATCTACCGTATGTGTAAAGGAAGATAGGAGCATGAAAAGGATCTGATCAAGCAGTGTAGTGTTATTCAACAGATCAGCAAACCCCTGTTGTTCTCTAACAATTACAACAGTCAAATCCCCTAACCGGGTAAGCTCTAACAAGCTTAGTGTTATCTAAATTCTCTAACAAGGTGATCCATTAGCTTGGATTTCAAATCCTCTACCGAGGTTACTCAGGTAATAAGGTATTTCTTCTAATAGGGCATTATAGTCAATCCCTTAACGGGGTGGTCCCTAATAGGATATGTTCTTAACAGGACTTTTGTAAAAGCTTTAACAGGCTCGGCTCCTAACGGGGCATACTTCAAAAAAGTTAAGAATACTTGTGGGTATTCATCCCCACCATGGTTTTTCCCATTTGGGTTTCCATGTCAAAGTCATTGTGTCAAGTGGTGAATATTTTTGTGGTTATGTTTTCTATGGTTAAATTGCTTAACTACTAAATCCACTTAGATATGATTTGATGACCGGCAACAATTTGAAATATGCTTTTACTTTTGTCAGTAAAGTATTTGAATGATTTGGTTAAAAGGTTTTAAGAGGTTCAGAGTTGTCTTACTGTTATTCTATTATGACAGTCAACCGGTTTACTTGACAGTGATATTACATTTGACTATTTAGTGTTTAAACCAGTCAATTTTGAGTTTGTCTTGAGAGGTTGTTTTTAAGTTTGGTGAAAGTCTAATCAGTTTTCTATCTACTAATTCACACCCCCCCCCCCTCTCAGTAGTTGTCTTCATCCTTATTGATTAATCATACCATCAGATTACTCATAGACTGAGGATGCTCCTCCATTAGACACCCTAGGTAGAAAGAGATGTTCCATGAGAGGCAACTCATGAACATCGAAAAGGATTCGGGATAAAGACCTCATTGCTCATTTCTAATCCAAACATCTTCCTTATCTGCAAACCTCTTCTTTAGTTCCTCCAGGACCTCAACCGAATTATCTAACCCCTAAATCCCTTTGTTTTTCTTCCTTTGCTTCAAGTCTTCACATTGTCTCTTCTTACTACTCTCTTTCTTCTGGAACTCTGATTTTTTTTTGCCACAAGACTTCATCCAGTTTGTCACCATAAGATTTTGTCATCCGGTTCTATCTGTCCATCAGGCTTATCTATCAGATCCTTCTGTAGACTCATGCCATCTTTTGGTATAACCTCTGCAACTAATTTCTTAGTACTGCAACTTTTCTCAAGACTCAGATTCTTCACTTCCTTCTCTTTCTCCTTCAAAGAAGTCAATGTGAAATTCTACCCATATTTCTCAATAATGACTAGGTTTCTTCTACAATCATAAATAGCTCCTCTATCAAACTGCCAAGATCTTCCCAACGAGACAAGACAAGAACTCATAGATACAACATCACATAAGACCTCATCCCTAAAAGGCCCAATATTAAAATTCACCAAACATTGTTCCTTTACTTCTAACTTTTGATCTTCTTGTAACCAACTTACCTTGTAAGGAAAAGGATGATCAAGTCTCTTCAACCCAAGCTTCACTTCCATCTCTTCAGATACCAATTTATCAGTACTTCCACTATCCACAATAACCTTGCAACACTTAATACCTGATTTGCACACAATCTGGAAAAGACTCTTTCTTTGAGTAGATTGGGTACCTTCATTGCTCTACTCTGTCATGACTCTTCTGAACATAAGGGATTCTCCTTGGTCCGATGTATAGTCAGTTTCGGTAACTTCACCTTCTAATTCCTCATTTGCCACACAACTTCTTGCCATTCCCTGCTTACATTCATAAAATCTATGCCCGGTTTCTCCACACTTGAAATATTTGCCAGGAAATTCTTTGCTGGTACAGCCATTGCTTTTCCTCTGTTTTTTCTATTCTGGTTCTTTAATCCACTTAGTTTTTTATTCTTCTTCAACATTCTGCTTCTCTGTACTCATCTGCCCCTTGAATCTCTCCTTCCCTCTAGGGTTATTCGGTCGTCTTCTTCTCACCATATCCTCAGTCTTCAAAGCATACTAGTAAGCTTCTTCAACTGTGGAAACCCTCAACATACTCACCTCATCATGAATGTTAAATGCAAGTCCATTTATGTACCTCACCACCTTTTCTCTATCCATCTCTCTATGTCTAGATCTAATCATCACCTTGTATAATTCCTCAGTGTACTCTTTCATAGTCATGTTTCTTTGTTTCAGGTTCTGCAACTTCTTGAACAATTCTAACTCATAGTCTCCCGGTATGAACTTGGCCTTCAATCTTGAAACCATATGTCTCCATTGGGTGATCTTCATTTGACCATTCTCCATTCTATCTTTCTACAATTCTTTCCACCATAAGGCAGCATGCCCTTTCAACTTAGTCTGTGCCAACAAAACTCTCTACGGGTCCTTGACATCCTCAAACTCAAAGTTATCCTCCAAATCTCTGATCTAATCAGATCCTCTGGGTTCAGCATTCCGGAAAAGTTTGAGACTTCCACTTTATGAACTCACCTCGCTTGCGCCACTGCTCTCAGGAATCTTTCCTCTCTTTCCTCTTCCGATCCTTCAACCTCTTCTGCTTCAAGCTCTTCACCAACTTCTTCATACTCATCATCAGATTCAGGGTTCCTCCGCAAACCAGCCAATGTATTCTGGATGTTATTCATCACCTTATTCTTGAAGTCCTCCATCACCTGCTCTACCCTTTGGGGGTTTGTCCTTCTAGGTGGCATCTCCTCTTCCGCTCCGGTGAACTGCCTCAACTCCACGATCTGACTATCGGTTTCAATTGCCTCTCACTCGGAGATCTATTGAACACACGTGCAACCTACCTCCAATCAGTGATATGTCCACCCAAAGGAATGCCTCAAGGTTTGCAAACAACTCTTCCACCAACCATTTTATAACCATCTTTTATACCAATTGATGCAGTCATAACCGGTAAAACCTCAAAAGAGAACTAACCGGCTTATGTAGCAAGAGTAATACAACGAAAGCAACAAGGAAACATAGCAAGATTACAAAAACATATCATATTATTGTCTTAGAACCTTCAGCAACCAACCGGTTATCATCATACAATCATCATAGAACATACGGTAGTCAACCGGTTACATGCAGGCTACAAGCCAAATACAATCCATCTAGGACTCTCAAAATCAATCGGGTCACTAATCACGAATCTTAATCCTTGTTTGGATTTCTACTTCCTCTATCTTACAAATGATTACTTAATACCATATATATACCCTACGAAACATATCTAGGTCGGCCACAAAAGATTACATTTACCAATGCAGGAAAATGAAACATGTAACTAGGTCGGCCCTAAGAATGAAAGAAATTCTTCCGAAAAATAACAACCAAGAAGTGCGGATCATTAGGAAAGTCGGCCACATGCTAAAGAACATCGGATAAGACCCCAAATAGATCCATACGCCAAGAAACCGCTTTGGAAATGAAGGAAGACCCACCGGTAAGCACAAGAACTGTCCCAGAACCCAAAAACAGTCAACCAGGAGCGATAACTAGCTGGAAAAGAATCCAAATGGACTGAAAAATCTAGAATTAAGCACATGAACCAGCCTGGAAACCAAAAATAGGATCTGCAATGAAAAGAAAGCAACTACTAACACCTACCGGTAGGAACTGAAAACTATAAATTGAACCGAACAAGAGCTAAACTGAAAGGAAATATTTTTGGTTGATTCAAGATTGCTCATAGACCGAGGATGCTCCCGCATTAGTAAACATGGAATCACAATACCTTTGATAAAGCAAACTAAATATAATTAGTTTATAAAATCTTTAAGCACACCCCTATAAATTCCTCTAGTAACACAGGGAGAGACCACGCCTTGTAACTTCTTCCTTTCAATGTTGATCGTTGAACTTTAATACAATGTTTTTTTCAATGTTGACCGCTGAACTTTAAGCAGTGCTTAATGGACAAGTTTAGAATTAATTGATAGCTTTTTACTATGATGGCTACTATAAGTAATTTTTTTGCTACTGTATCAGTACTATTCAGTTGATTTAAAAAAGGAACAACTTAAATCATACACACTAAGCTTATACTTCTAAATAATTAAACAATGCAATTTATTTATAGAATGGTTGATTAACCAAATAGATGCTTCTAAATCTGAAAATAACATGCAATGTAAATAGCGTTTGAGCAAATAAACCATAAATTATGCAACCCACAAGTTAATTTTTAATAAAATATTTAGGGTTTTTTTGAATTCATCCTCTAAATGTTTGTATTTTAAGTGCATGAATGATGTATGATTGTAGATGTGAATTGAATTAAATGTATAAACATCAAATTTGAAATCTAAATCAAAAGAAATGTAAGAACTATGTTGGGCTTACCAAAAATGTATTGGTAGAAAATAGGGTTTGCAAGTTTATACATGTAAACAAGGAATTACACCTACTTTCCAAGCATTACATTGAAGGAAGAGTGAACTTAATTGATCCAATCTCACTTTAAGTATGAAATTGACTGAATGTAAATCAAATTCACTTCCCTTGTGGAATTGAGTTGAATATGTATTAAAGGGTTTGAAATTGAATGCTAGATCTAGGGTCAAAGATGCAAAAATGGCATAAAATAACATGAATAGTAATTTTCAAATGTAGTATGCAGACACGAAGCTAGATATGAGATAAGAGAAAAAAGAGGAACCTATGTCTAAAAATTTGGCCTGAAATTATAGGACAAGGTTGCTTGGGGTGACCTTGTCCTCCAGCTATCAAATGCAGACAAAAAAGAAACTTTCAAAATCAGAATGTCATTCAAAATCTTCTCCCAGAAATTTGTTGGGTATTTATTGGATAAGGTGGTGTGGGGGGACCTTGTCCTCCATTTTTCACTGCTGCAAAAGTCAAACCTGATCATCATTGTCTCCTTTGCTAGAATTTTCTTTTGTAACTTCTGAATCTGTCTCTTGCACACATAAAGAGGTGAAATGGTGTTGTTGATAGGGGTTTGCCTAGGTCAAAACCCAGGCTTAGAATAACCCTTGAATTGAAATGAAAAGCTTGCCTTTTGAGGGTAAGGCTAGATCTGAATCGAAATGCTTGAATTGGAACTTGATACCTTGATGAATTTTGCTTTGATGTCTTCCAGCCAAGGTTGATGTTGTCATGTGGAATGTGTTCATAATGCTTTGATCATGGATGACATCGTGAATGTTTAAAATATGAAATTGACCTCGCATTCACTGCCTTGAATATGCTTGATTGCTCACTCACTTGAATTTCTTGATAGGGATTGAATTCCAACTTAAGAGATCTTAAAATGAGGGGGTAAGAGTTGCTTTTATACCTAAACATACTTAACATGTTTGGAATTTCAAGGCAAGCCAACATAGAGAAAGTTTTCCTGCATCCAAAGTATGACCGTTGAGGGGTCCAAATTTGGGCCTCTTTTGGGAGGACAAGGGTGCACTAGGTGTCCCTATCCTATTCGTCAAGGCTGGCATTTAGATAGTCCCTGAAAGGTATTGAAAATGTTGATTTTAGGGTTGTGTGAGTAGAATCAAAATAGGGTTAGGGCACAAAAGGCAAGAATGTTGAAGCGAGGCCTAGGTGAGGATGAAACTCTATAGGGATACAATTTATGATGCTACACATTCAACATTAATATAAAATCAATCATACCAAAGAGACACTATATTAATGTGGAGAAACACTTTCGACCAAAAAACTCCGCCAGAGAATGAAGAAAAGTATATTATTAATCTTGAAAAGAGAGACTAGAATAATAATACACTTCACTTCTCCAATGATCCCATAACTACTTGGAAAACTCAAAGAAACTATGATAAAACAATTGTGCCTTGGCTCCAATTTATAGCCAAATGGGAGAGGAAAAACCATTATTGTTTAACCAAAACAATAGGCCAAAACCACTTGCAAAAACTCATGCCTTGGAGAATGAATAGCCAATAGACATTAATGTACACACTAGAAATGAACCTAGAACAACTATATATGTTTTACAATGAAAATTACATTCACATATCAGCCTAAGAAAATATTATTGCATCTGCAAGTCGACCACAAGCATAACCCTTAATTGAACGTGTAATAGGATAGGTCTGAAATCCCACACATTACTACAAAAGAAAGAATATACTATGTGATTCTCAACATAGATCCATTAGGTCCCAACAATCATCCACATATTGTTCGACAAACACACACTACACTCCTCTAGCTCATCAACCTGTAGCAACAACTTAGTTGGCGAACTCACACAATGACCACTGTGTCACTTCCAACTTTTTGTCTGATATGCATCAACTTTGGAAAATTTGGAATGTGATGAAACATATGTAGACATACCCCCCTTTTAAACTGTGAGTCATAACACTTAAGATGGACAAAATGTGAAGCATAATAAATTGCTAATGTAAACACATTGTCTCAGGAACATACCTCGAAACATTCTGGAAACCCTTTCTGGATCACATCAAACACCCATGATAGATACAAGATGATACAACAAACATTCTGAAACATATATTAGCAACATGACATATCACAGCCTTTCTGGTTCCTTCCAAAACTCAAATGCACAGTTACAAACAAGGCAAAGTTATACTCTATCAAATACCTTAGTATTAATGACAAAACTGACCAACACCATGAAAACCTTTTCCCAACAATAAGTGAAGCTAGTTGATGGATTTGGTTTCTTTGTTCTAATTGCAAGGATTGATGGATGATGCAATGAACTAGGATAACAATGATCAAATTGACTAGACTCAACAAAATGTAGATGCTTCAAGACATATAAATAGAAACAAAAAGAAAACCTAAAAAGATGACACTGAGAGGAACTTGACACAAAAGACTAGGGTGGACTGTTAGGGATGTTGTGTCGTGTGGATGCCAACACATCATACAAGATTAGGGTTGTCAATTTGTACAAATAAAAAATAGTCTTTATTCTTGTGATAGAGAAGAATAAAAAATCAACTGGTGAATATTCATGAATAATTAAAGTAACCTAATTAATATATGATAAACTAGGAAAGGCAAGAGATAGGGCTTTAGGAGTCTCCAAAAGGCTCAAGATGTCAATTATCCCTTCCACCACCACAACCTAGATACTTGCAAAATAGAAACATGAAAAGAGGTTGTGTTGTATAAGGGATTTCTTTAGTTAAACCTTGTGTTCGTGTTCCCATCTCCACAACAACAACAACAACGATGATGATGATGATAGTGATGATGACGACGACGACAGCGGCTACGGCGACAACGAGGACGAGGAGGACGAGGATGATGACAAGGATGACGACAAGGATGAGGAAGATGAGGATGATGATGATGATGACGACGATGACGATGACGATGACGATGACGATGACGATGACGATGACGATGACGATGACGATGACGATGATGATGATGATGATGATGATGATGATGAACAATGACAATGATCAGCAACACAATGATAGATTTTACCATACAAATTTGAAACCCTTGTCAGATTGATGTTTCCACAAGGCACAAGAATGGGCTTCCTTGTGATCTTGCAAGTGTTAGTGTGTATAATAATAACAAAAATCATAAATAAAGCATGCCAAACGATACTTGGGTAAAGCTTCACTATAATAATGGATTTCATAAACTTGTAGATTGCATATTGTTGATTGCAAAGTACATGTATTGTATCTTGGTTGTCCTCTTTCTTTTTCATATTCAAAACTTTTGGTGTGTATAGTTGAGATGCTAGTTTTCCACACTAGTGTCCAAAAGTAATTTACTCTCAGAGGGCCCAAAAGCAAATAACTTACACAAGTTTGCTAGAAAGGTGATGAAATAGGCACATTGCAAGAGCACAATCAAACAAACACGCTAAACTAAATACAAAACCTGGTGTGAAATTATAAGTGACAATAATATATGACACTACAAACATAAAGATAAGGACTATCGAGAACAATATCATACATATCAAGAGGAATTGTGTTTACTTCGATCTCATCTATGCACTATATATACACCCCAAATTTAATGTTACACCTTTCTCTTGTATCTCTACACCTGTTTTCACTCATCCTAATGAGTATGCATATAGATTTTTTTTTACTTTAGATCAAGGATTTTTAGCATTTTTTTTTAAATAAGATTACATTATGATCTGGGATCTAACAATTTATTTACTCCATTTGTCTTACTTTTTAACTTCAAACCAAAAAGTTTGTTCATATCTTTCTTTAGCGACCATGTATCTGAGTTTATCATCTACCTTACAATGACTACATGCTTCTTTACGTCTTTTTGTCTTCTTCTTTAAAATAGTATTTGTAGACACCTAAAAATGTCTCATTGATCATGTATTAATTATTCCTCTAATTGATTAAATAATTCTTTAATTTAATTAACTTAATTAATCTTATTCTTCTAATTTCATATTTCCTCATCATCTTACTAATTATTCTATTTTTATTCTTTCATAATTTAATCATTTTAACCATTTTCTAATGTTAATTAAATATTTATTATTTAATTAAATTCAATTTCTAAATAATTAAATAGTTTCTTTAATTATTTAATTAGCTAATTAATTCTGATTTTTAATCCCCAGTTTAAATAATCTTTATTATTTAAATAAATCAATTTCAATTTCTATCTCTCTCATCATCTAATCATTCAACCCTCTTCTAAATATTAATTAAATATTTATTATTTAATTCATTATGATTTAATCCTTTAAATTAAATAATCTTTATTATTTAATTAAATTCCATTTCTATATAATTAAATAGTTTCTTTAAATTATTTAATTAACTAATTATTTCTTTTAATTTCATTAATTCTTCCATTTTTAAATAATTAAATAGTTTCTTTAAATTATTTAATTAACTAATTAATTCTTCAATTCCAAATCCCCAAATTCTAATTTCATTTAATTTCGTATTCTTCTAATTTCTTCCAAATTCAAATACATGTGCATGATTTCAAAAATCAAATTGAAAATCAAAGTCAAGTTCTAAATATATTAAATTACTAAATTGAATTAAATAAATTCAATATTTGAATTAAAATCTCATGCAAAGATTAAATTGAAAATCTAAGTCTAAATGCAAGCACATGCTAAATTAATTAATTAAATCATTTATCTCTCCAGTCTCTATTTCCATCTTCTAGTTCTCTTTGTCATCCTCTTTATTTCCTCCAATCATTCTTTTTCTTCCTTCAATCAGCTTTTTCTCAATCAATTGACTCAATTAATCTATTCAATCTATTGAGTTTCACCTCTAAATCAGCAGTTCAACTATCAAACAGCATGTGAGCTCACCTGAATTCCACCTCTTGATCAATATGTTCCACCTTTCAATCAATCTCATCCAAAATCTATAAATTGAGCATTTCATCTTCATTATCAACAATCAAGAACTTTGAATCTTTGTGTCACTTGCAGGTTACCAGCGCGAGAAGAGAAGAGCAATGGAAGTTATACACAGTCACGGAATAGGGAGTCTTTAATTGATTTCATTTATAGTTCTTATTTTGCTTGATTGTGTTATTTCATTGTCTGTTTGTTAGAATTCTTTGATTAGATAGGGATTTGTGATTTTTCTTTGATTCTAATTGATATTTTATAAGATGAATTTTACATACACACAGTATTAACTTTCTTTCCTTTCTAGTTACTCTTATTTTAAACTTTATGTTTGGAAGACTCACCTTTATACCCACTCTTCTCTCCATGTAATAGGATTGGACACATGCCTCATCTAAGTCCTTTGGATTGGTAGTGAGGGTGGATTGGTAGTGACTGCCCTCATTTAAATGCCGGAATGGAGCCCACTAAGATACATTTTGATCATGTTCTCATCCATGCCATTTATCATGTCCCAGCAATATAATTTCATAGTGTAATCCTACACACTTCAATCATTTTGTTGTTTATAGCACTAGTACACCCATTTGATCTTTTGTTCCACCTTATGCCCCATGGGGCAAAAATTGTTATAGATTAATTCTTTGAAATCTTCTCATTTACTAACAATAGATTTTTTTATTTTCACAAATTGTAACATAAATTTCTCAACATACAAGACCATGACCCTCAATTTTAAAGTGCGAGAAGCTAAATCTTTGTGCCCCATTTATTTTATACACACTAAAATGCACTTCTAATTGCTTAATCCACACATCAAAGAATTTCACTTATACTTGTCCATCAAAATATTCAATTTCTAATTTTATTTTCACTTCAAATAAACTTATGCTTTTTTTGTTTTTCTTCATTTGGTTCTTTCAAGAAGTCTTCCTCTTTAATCTCATCTTCCTCACTGCTTCTAAACTTTTGCAGCAAATGCCCTTACTAAATCCTTTGAAAGATTGTTCTTATACCAGTTTACCTTATTGTATGGACAAAATGCTCTTCTTGTTGCTTTAACCATTGCTATTTTTCCTGTGGCCTTCAGCTGTAGTTACTTACATCTGGTTCTTCCATGGCTGCTTTTTGAGCAATAGTAGAAATTGTCATACAAAAACCCTTTGCAAGCCTATAAGAATTAAAATCCAAAAATGAGACACAATCAAGGGGTAATCCGGATTCCAAAGGAATCATGGCCCCATCCAGACACTTTTTGCTCCATGTGTCCTATTGTCTCTTTGTTCTTGCATCTGAATTCACTTTACCGTTCAAGTTTTTTTACTGGATAAATTTTCTAAATTCATTTTTAGATAGTCGGTTTTTATGTTAATCAAACTTTCAAGGCATTAGTCATCATTAGATTCAAGATTTCAACTTGTACAATTTTTAGTACTAACAACTTTATTATCAAGAAAACAAAAATGACACCAGCAATGTTGAACATACTGCACCACTTTCAAAAGGTTGACAAAGCACTGTTTATTAAAGTTAATGTATGGATGGGACGCAGCTGTGCCTCAGAAGTGTGTTTTTCCAAGTCAGGGTTAGCAGTTAATACTATAATGGACAAAGAAAACCACTAAAAGAGAGGATAGTTGAGTTAGGAAGGCTAGAGAGAAAAAGGTCCAATTAGGGATATAATCAAACATTGGAGTAAGTGCAAGAATCTGAATACACAAGATTTGTTTTATGATGGTAAATACAGGCAACTGCGAAAGATTAAGATTTGATGACCAGGGCCATATATCGTAGGCCAGATATTATCTTTAAGAGCAATTAAGCTAAAACTACCATTCGAAATACTTCAAAATGGTTATGTTAATGGCACCATATTCAAGGCTTACCATCCACCATAATTACTAAGGAAAGAACAAATTATTGTTTTGAAGGAAAGAACAAATTATTGTTTTGAAAAAATACAACAGTTTTGGATTAAAAAGGAAATAAAAGAACAAATGGAACCAATTGCATGGAGACATCATTCAATTAAATTTGAAGGAAAAACGTGTAGCTTGGAGGAGGGAAGTGAAAACCATCAACTTCGAAAAACAAGCCAAAGGGGAATATTAAGATTAGACAGGTAGTGCTATAAATCATAGACCACACATCATCTTAAAGAGCAATCAATCTAAAATTACTAAAAGAACACTGTAAAATGGTTGTGCTAATGGTGCTGAATTGAAGACTCACCATCACCATAGTTGCCAAAGGAAAAAAAAACAAAGACATTTTTTGAGAGAACAGAAAACAGAGAGAAGCCTTGGATTAAGGAACGAAATGAAAAAACAATAATAATAAAAAGATTAAAAACAAAAAAAAACTACAAAACGCCTCCAAGTTGAAAACTGGAAACAACAGTCTGCAGATGCCTCAAAGTTAAAAATTGGGTGGCTTGGTAAAGCAGGGAAGTAAAGACCTTAAAGGGCAATAACACTCATTACCATGAATCCATAGAGAAAAAATCATAGAGGGAAGTGAAAACCTGGAAGGAAAATACAATTGAACACTCATTACCATGAATCTCTGGAGAGAAATCATACAGGGAAGTGAAGACCTGAAAGAATAATAGAATTGAGGACACTCATTACCATGAATCTAAAGAGAGAAATCATACAGGGAAGTGAAGACCTGAAAGGGCAATAAAATTAAAGTAAAACTCATTACCATGACTCAATGGAGAGAAATCATAAAGGGAAGTGAACACCTGAAAGGGCAGTAAAATTGAATAGTCTAGAAATATATCACGTAGTATACTCCAAAGAGGGAAGAAAAAAGGGATGAGATCAGATAGATGGAAATGTAAAATGTAACACTACGGGTAGGTGAGAACATATGGTAAAATTAAGGCAGCAAATGAATATTGGTCATATAGAGGATTATTACTTCACTGGAATAGAATTAAAAATATCTCCAAGTTTTGTTACGATGCAAAATCCTTATAGGGCCAAATGCCAGGGTATAAAGGCACAAAAAACTAAAAAGTGAAACAAAAATTTTTTACAAGGAAAGAAGAGTGTTGAAATTGTGCTGTGGCCATGTTGAGATATGGTTCGAGAAGGGAAAAATTGCAGTCCAACCACTAGCAGGAATGACAAATCTAACATTTTAGGTAATATTAATATATGAATTGCAGAGGAGAGCAGTGGATATCCAGCAGCTAATTCTCAAAGGCTAAGATGTAGTAGCAAATTTTAAGAAGGGCACACTGAAGTCCTACTTCCCAAGGGCACCCTTCGTAGTGACATCCAATAAAGTTCACCATGAAGATATGCAGCATTACATTCATTCCCAGGTCAGAGAAACAAATCTCAGTAAGTTGGAGGCTCCATACAAGTGTTGATGTATTGAGATGCAAGCTCCAACTAATGGGTTTAGAAATGAGACATTAAGATGGATGTGTGGTTGGAATTTCTATTCTCCACTATTGTCAGAGATAATTCTGAGGGTGATGACGTGCATGGTCCACTAGAATGTCATGTATTTGGACTGGCCATACTGCATTACTCTAAAAGTCATTAGAAGAGTTAAGTGATTTGAGAATTACACATGCAAATATTTATGAATGTAACTAGATACAACTGTGTACACATTTGTAAAGAAGAGGAACCACAAGGGCAGCATGGCAGAAAATGAAATTATAGAGCTCAAAGGGGTCTCAGTATAATGTTATAAAGGCTTCAGAATTGAACATTGTTAACTATAAATGGTACAAGAAAACTAATGGCAATCAAATTTCTCTTGCTCTTGGATTCACTCAAATTAATTAAAGCTCATTTAGAATTAAACCTTAATAGTAAAAATGAAGTGGCACCTGAAGTTGAGCATTCAAAAAATTTCAAAGAAAAAAGTAAATAACTCTAGGCAAAGAAGATATTTCAATTGCAGGAAATTTAATTTTGAATTAGAGACTTAAGTTTGAGAGCATGAAGAAAAAAGTGGAAAAATAATAAGTTGAACACAAAATTAATAGAGGGAGATTTCCTTAGTTCTTTATTTCCTTCCTGTCGAATTTGGAACATGGAATGTGATGATAAAGAGTGCTTTTACAGCGAATGTTAAAAGGAAATGCATATTAGCTTCGTAAAGAAGAGAGAGCATATATGCGTAACATTTCTAAAAATAATGAATCCCTCTAAATCATCTACAAATGTCGAGCAGGAACAAGTAAAATAGTTTCTTTAACCACTCCTACACACTGCTGGCAGTCTCATAAAACAAGTTTTTATTATAATGATTACCATTTTACCAACTAGAAAGTTTTCAATCTACATGCTAAAATTGACATCTAGCTGAAACCATTTTGTACGGATCTATTAGTTTCAAAATTAGCAAAAGGTGAGTTACGTGTCAATAAGACCAGTGAAGGATTTCATTCCTTATAAAGCACTGAATTTCATTAGCTGTTATTGACTTGAGCTCCACAAGAAATGCTAATAATACACTGCAAAGTCTACGAAAGGCAAGACACAGGATCCATTATATTATTTTCCAACAACAAACAATAACCATTTAGCAGATTCACAACACCACTGCGACACTTCCCAGTCATTAACTAAACTGCCTTGGCAGCTTACTTTGGAATTTCCAATAGATTACATGGCTCAGAATGTGTCCTTACCAAATCATAATTTTTTGAATGAAAACAGGCTATTTATCAACAATTAAATTCATGTTTTAGGCAGCTGTAAAATTTGTAACTTCTCAAGCATACCATATGTTTACATTTCAAACCTAACTGCCATAATGCTTGAACTTCAAATAATTTAAAAAGATCCTTAGATGCATCTTGAAAAGTAGCTAGATCCCACATAACCCCCAGCCATGGCCCTTCTTACATTTGCTTCAAATGTCCTCGGGTTATCTCTCAACACTGCCGCAGCATCATGATTCAAGGGATCTTCATGGTTTGGATGCTGTAAAAAGGTCCAACACCAGCTTAGTATATAGAGGACCAAAGATATATTACCCACAAAAAATTTACAGTACAAGTTTTGCTCACTTATACCAGCCATAAAAATGTAGACAAACTACTCTATTCTCCATGATCATGTATCATTGTAGCATGCCATGCAATTATGTACATATCAATGTATGTCCACATGAGCATACTTTAACAATTATTTAGAACCTGTACTTGAATAATCATAAAATGCCACATGCCTGGTTTATATAATTGTAATGCTCTTTTTCTGAGGGAGTTATTTAAATATTTGCAGTGGATTCAAGATAATTATTTAAACATTTTACATTTTTATTATACCATAATAAAATGTAATTTAAACAGATTATTGATATACCTTGATCAATCCAGATTCATATATGGGTGTGTGAATGTATTAATGTATGTACACATACATAGATTTAGTACTTGTTGAATCTTGGAATGGTCATTCTCACTTCAAAGTTCTTAGTGGTCTTGGTCCTCATAGCTATGGCACACTTTACAAGGAATATGTACAATCACACAGAAAATGTGCCACCACACTAGTGCCCATGCATGACAATAATACACATGCATCACAACCCCTACTAGAACAATCCTAGGTGTACTCTATACCCCAAGTTGGATGCACATTACACACCCCTTCTCCTACATGCATAGCCCACCAAACCACCTTCTTCTTGAGTGATCTTTGTGCCATTACTAAATCTCATGTAAATGCTTGATATATTTTTGAAGAGGTCACTTCCAAACCATCACACCCTTTCACAATGTTTGTCTTTTATAATTATTTAATAAATACAATTATCATCCCTTTTTAATAGGTCTTTACATATATTTTTCATTGATCCCCATTTCAACCAAGAGGCCATAATAAACTTTATTTTCTATCTCCCTTTTAATTCCAAAAGGTCATTTCATGGGAAAATAATTTTCTTCACTTTGGGGAAAAAAACCCCATACCAATAACTTGGTAGACATGAGTTGCTATTCCATCCTATGTACCTTGGGGACAGGTCCCTTGAATAGTTGACATTTTGGGGATGTAGGGACAAGTAGGAAATGTTCCCGCCGCATACCCAATTTTTTAAAAAGGCAAAAAATGTTGTGGACAACCAATTTGAGAAAAAAAAAAAAAAATGCTAGGAGATAATAGGGAACGGGTAGGGGACATCTAGGCCACTACAACCCAGACAATATAAATACAATTTAAAAAAAACATAGAATTGAAATAAAAAAATTGAGGGGGCTCACAAATACCCCCACACAGCTTTATATCACACCGAAACCTTACAAAGCCACACTAATAACTAAAAACTAAAAACAAACTCATTTGCTATTTTTGATATTGTGAAGAAGAAGACAAAGAAGGAGAACACTTGTGAGAAGAGAAGAGAATGGCAATGAGAAGATGGCAAGAGCGCATCAAAACTATATCATGAACTTAAAGCAACTAAATTATTAAAAATGGCATACACCTTGAAGGTTTGTGTCACCTCAAAGGCTTTAATTTGGGCAAGGTGGCCGGGGCATTGCCCCTTGACTCCACAATGTAATGTGATGGGGAATTTGTGAGTGTCGCCTCTCAACCCCACTAGGGTTGCATCCCTTGGATTCCCACGAGGAAAGTGCCCTCAACCCCACTTATGACTGCATATAGTCAATTAAGAGGAATTTGCTAACCTCTTGACAATTGTAGTCAGTGGTTGCGGCTTGCAACTTCAAGATCAATACATGTTGATCTTGAAAATGCCACACAGGTTGATGAGGAGGAGACATAGGAGGGATTGGTTGGGGTTTCACTAGATGATGTAGTCACTCATAGTGAGAGTGACTGAGACTTAGACTCGGATTTTGATGTAATGTTAGTACATGCTGATTAGGGGCAGTGGCACATTTTCTCTCCTTTTGTCATTTTGTAGTTGATTCTTGCAGCCTTGGAACATTTTCTTGTAATTTTTAAACAATGTATATGCACATTGACAATGAAAGCAATTAAATTTTGTTAATTTGTTTGTCAACATATGTGAAATCTCAATTTAACTCTAATGTTATGTATCAAGGTTGTATAATGTATATGATGAATGTTTTATCAATGTTATCATAGAAATATTTGAAATTTCTTATATTTTCAAGATTTCCCTATTTTTTAAATAGCTGTCCCCTGCTGTCCCCATCTTGGAAACTTGGTGGAACATATATTCCATCCAATTCTGCTAGTACACCAAAGATCGAGAAGCATGATTTAACCCAAAAAGGAAAGGCTGCTCTTTACTAAAAATACTGATGTTTCAGCATGTTCTACATTACTTAAAATCTGCAATAATTAATCATCAAAAAAATTCTCTAGAGCACAAAGCATTTGAACTCGAACGCATAAGATGAAGAATAAAAACAAATTAGTCATTTCACCATCAGGAGTCACTGAAAAGACCACATTATTTGGAACTCCCAAAACTGTGAGTGCTCCACGAGTATTAAAATTAGCAAGGAGAATATTGCCGCCAAATGCATCTGCTATGTCACTGATTCTCACTAAACCATTCAAAGAATAGTACATTGTCTCACTTACTGTGAAAAGATGATTCAGCCCATATATGATTGTGTTGATATTAAGAACAGGCTTCCAATCCTCACGCAGAATATTAAGGCAAACATTTCCTTCCAAATCAATATTTGGATGATAAACCTGCAACCAAGTTCTCTTGTGATTCTGATAGATACTGGTGTAGGAGTAACAGAAACAGATTCCAAAATTCATGAATTTGGCTACACAATTTCAATACTAGATTCAGAATCATAAATTACCAATGAAACAAATCGATAATTCAAGACAGCATACCTTTGTCTTGCACTTAACCTTTGGTGCCTCGTGAGGGTAGGTTGGAGAAACACTAAAAGTAAAAGTAAAGCGTCCCCCTCTTTCAAATAGTCAGAAGTAGATATAAAAATGAGTTATTTATAACATTCATCCCTCTCAAAAATAGAATTAATTCTTTTTGAAATATACATACTTGCTAAAATAAACATAAACGTGGATAGAAAGCTAGAAAAATATATGCAGGAATCTACTAATCTTCTTTTGACAGCTTTTGAATCCTGAATGATTATTTAGAACAATGTCCTTCAATACTTACAAATAATATCCTTCATCAGGTTGTATGATAACTTCAAAATTCATCAGATCATCTTTGCCATTTGGAAAATTTATACTTGTACTTTTTGGCAGGTTCAACTCACTAATATCTGATAAATTGAAAAAATTAAAAACTGGATAAGTCGTATAATTTCACAAATAATAGATTGTCAAAACAAAACAAAAAACATATATATATTGCAAATTATTCATACTATTTGCTAGTGTCCATTAATTTGAAGAATCCAATCCTGGCTACAATCAATCTTTATTCAACAAACATACCATGTATCACTACTCCCATGAAATCATGAACTTTGACGTATGTAGGAGAGAAAATATGATCACAGATGACAATATTTTGACATAAGATATAATCCTTTCAAAATATAATATAAACACAAAATTCTGATCTGGGAGCCTTATGCGATGTATGCTGTTCTAGGGTATACCAAAAGAACTAGCTTAAAATTTTGTTCTATTCTAGGGTATTGCTATTTGCAGGTTTGGTATATAATAGTAATTATTCATTTTATAAATATCTGGAAACAGTATCAAGAAGAAAATACAGAGGATTTTCTCCCAAATTTGAGTTATTTGAAGAAGAAAATAAAATAAAAGCTCAATGACCCTTTAATAATCTTAAGTTGAGAAGAAGAACCAGTACCATTCAAAACCTTGAATCGGACCAATAATTGTAAATCCAAATGACACAGACATTATGGTTCAATACAACTTTACAGAAAAGGTACAGAAAATGGGCTTGGTGTCAAAACTCTCAATCGAGCATTAGATAATAAAAAGTGAAGATGCACACAATCATTTTAACACGAGAGCAAAAGGAAGCAAACATTGAAATGTTCCCTACATAAACTTGATATATCACATCCAGAAGAAAAATCACAAAACCGGAAATGGTGAATGTGACATAAGGATATTATAAGACTGAATAATAATCAAGAACTTAAAGATGGCAGATGGGCATAACATAAAGCATGCTGAGATAATATCAATACGAGAAAGGAGTGAGAGACCAACAAGGGAAATGTAAGATAAGCATAGAATGGATTATAAGATGTGAATGTAGGGTATACCTTTATGCAATCGCAATTCACCGGCACTTTGCTTCTTTACAGGTGCTCTCCCGTTGGCACTTTCAGCAGCCTCTCTCTGCTTCTCTTTGACTTTAAATAGCTTAATCATGATATCTACAGGAAATGAATTCGTCAACCAAATATCTAATCCAACGCCCTTCCATAAACAGTATGTTAGTTTCTCAATTATTCAGTAGGCTCATGAAAAGTTAAGGGAGAAAACAAGTGATCCATCGAATGAATTCTTTGGCCAAACCCTAGACTAATTCTTTCGAATTTAAATTTCCAACAATTGCTTACTTCACCTGCACCGGGAAGAGCAGGCCAGTTGGAGAAGGAGATTCAAGCAAGAGAAATAGTCGTGTGATGGGGCATAAACTCATTCATTATTCACTCTCCTCTCTCCCATGAGTGGTTAAAAGCTTTGCAAGTACAGCTGAGAGAGGCCTTGCAATAACACACCACACTCTCTAAAAGGGAAAACACATCACAATACCATAATCCCCCTAAATAAATAAACGATCAGACATAGCAGTAAGCTTGAATGAGCACAGAGGGGTTTGCATACAGTAAACCTAAATAGTGACAATTACTTATTTTGGAGGTAGGGATGCTACGTCTCAATGCTCATGCTCAATCAAACAATAATTCACCGAAAATCAATTACTCCCAGGAATACTTAGTTAGTCAGTTAATCGAAATCCCTAAGATATTCCAGTGGGCGAGGTGTAGGAGATTCCATTACAAAACACCGATGCCTGTGCCAGTAAGGGGCCCTCAAGTCCCATAGCCTAAAAATTGTGTATCTTGGAATTGTTTCTGAGACCGTCAAATCCTCAACTTTTTAGAAACACTATAAAATCCTCATTCATTCATCCTCAACTTTTTAAACTCTCATTGGGTCAGCATAGGGAATGATGGGGAAGAGCAATCATTCTCTGCCTATCACATCCAATCCAAAAAAGGTTAAAAAGAGGAGGGTAATCACAACTCTGAGCTTACAGATCACAGGTGAAAAAACCCATATACAAATAAATACTTGTGCTTGAAAGGAAAGCCGAAATGGGTGTTACCATACTCACCTCACGGAAAGAAAATTCAAAGGCTGGTGATGATGATGATGATGATCGGAAAAACTGGTGTTGCCTTTGCCAAGTACGTACCTTCCACAACTCTTTGTTGTTAAGAGATTCCTCACGCTCCCTTGTTTACTTATTTGTTTGTGAGGGTCAAGGCAGGCGCACTGTGGTTTAGGCGACTCACAGCCCACGTCTAAGCGTAAATCCTAAATAAACATTAATATTCACAGATTCCCTATTTCCCTTACCTTCAAGCCGCCATAAAAAATTGTTTTCGTGATCTTATTTTTTCAATGTTTTTGGGTATTTGAAACTGAAATTTTATGATGAAAAATGAGTGTGTGAGATGAAATTGTTGTATTGATAAAACAATTCTTTTCTTTATTTTTCAAAATTGTACTGTATATATGCGTCTAGAATTCTGCTTCAATTTATCATTTGTCATAAAAAATTGTATTTGCAATGTCATTCAAATTTAAAAGGAAAGAAGATATATATTGAAGTAGAGGTATTATAGAAGTTTTATGATTTTTTTTTTTTGTTTGGTCAAATCTATCTTTTTGAGTAAAATTATAATATTATTAATATTAGAGGGAAAATGAGTCTTTTTTTGTAAATGGTATTGGAGCTTGGGTTATTTATGTACCCATATAACTATTATAATATCCTGAACATATAGAATATAATTATTTGCATAGTCTATTTTCAACATTATTTCACTTATCTCTTGTCATTTTGTCATTTGAGAAATATTAAGAGAGTGCTCAAAGTTTGAAGGTAAGTCTTGCAAGTAATTGTGGACCTCGCAAAGTTAGACCCAATGTTGAAGCTAGGAAGGCATTGTTAAAGGCAATTGCAAGATGAGAAATTGTAACAACGAACAAGATTGAAATTACAAGTAAGATCTAAAACTTTCTTGTATTTTATAAATGGCAAGTCATAGGAGCATGAATGCTAGCATGTTTGGTATTGTGCCTCTGCATGATATTATTGAAGATAAAGATGTTATAATAGATGAGAAGGGAAACTTTAAATTTCTCGAGGTTCATATCGATCTCCATCTTGAGAAGGGAATAAAGGTTAGATTCATGACTATTGAGTTAAACCTACAAGTCCAAGGTCAAGGTATTTGTCCAATATATCTTACATTTATTGACCCAAAAGATATCAAAAGATGGAAAGAGAAGGGTTATTTCTGTGTACACTTCTCCTACATGGATATTATTGTTCACCCACATTTTAATTATGACATTGTTGTTGAATGCTTTGCTTCTTTAATAGACAATAAATGTTGGATTTGGGAACAAGCAGTAGTTGTACAATTTAGAGGAGTCCAAGATCTTGAAAGGGGTGATGGAAAATTGGTTGTTAGACCAAATTTTACAATTTCTCTCAATGATAAATATATTTTCTAATTTTTTTGTTTCTTGAATTTAGAGGTATACACCTGCAACTTGAATATTTATACCACTATTGGAGGAAGGTGCATATATCATACGTTAAATACTATTTTTCCTCCATCAATATTTTCATCGGGAGTTTCTTACCTAGAGGGTAATGTAGCATCGTAAATTGTATCCCTATACAATTTTGTCCTTGCCTAAGCTTCATCTTGGTGTTCTAGTCTTCAGTGCTCAATGTCTGATTTGATATTGCTCACACCCTCATGAAATCTACATTTTCAACTCTTGATCCAACCTATGTCCAATTAAGCCCTGATTGATAGGACCAGGATGCCTTGGTCACCTTGGTCTTGGCTCAAGACCAAGACGTCTTGACCGCCCTGGTCCTCCCAATCAAGACCCAAAATAGGACCTCACAACGATCACTTCATGTGGGTGGGAAATTTGGCTCCGTGTCAACCTGTTCCAAATATCCAAACATCTAATACAAAGTTAGGTATAAAAGGAAGCCTACCCCCTCATTTGGTAACTAGAGAGAAAAGGAGAACAAGGAACCTCTATCAAGACCTCAATTGTATTCTAGTGAATTCAAGTCTATATGAGCAAGCATTCAAGTATTCATTAAGCATTGACTTGGAGAAGGTTAAGTCAAGTTCAAGAATTCATGTTCAAGCATCCATGATCAACCCCCTATATTATGAAGACATTCAACATGACATCCTAAAAATTTACATGAGGATTCAAACAAAATTCACTAAGGTATCAAGTTCAAGCATTTTCATATCAGATCTAGCCTTTCCCTCAAAAGGAAAGCATTCTACTTCAATTCTCCCATCAACCAAACTTATTCCTTCTTTTTTGTGTGCAAGGAATTGTCTTGGGAGCTGTGAGTGAGGAATTCAGCAAAGTAGATGATGACAATCAAACTCAATTTTTGAAGGTGCAAAAAGTAGAGGACCAGGACAACCGACTCCCCTTCTTCCCACAAATTTTTGACGATCTTCTAATAGTGGATTTAGTGCATCATCCTAATTTAAAAAACATCAATTTTGTCTACCCCCGATATTCAAAGGATCAAGATGACCAACTCCCTGTTCACCCCAACAATAAGAATAATAACTCTAATTGAAGTCTCAACCTGAAGTTTGGACATTCATTTGGTAAATTCACTATTTCTATGGCTAGTGCTCATTTGATTGTCAACCCGGGGACGTAATACTTGAAATGGGTCTGCACTATATATGCACTAAGTTCACAGTTATTCTGCATTACTGCAACAACTAACATTATGCGGAAAAGGTAAACAAGAATGGAAACTATGGAAAGGCTACAAGAAAAATTTTGTATAAATTCATAAAAGCAATGCTGGAAAAATTCAATATGGATAAACAAAATTTACTCTGTTCTAGCTTGGCTGCAGGAATAGTCAGTGGATCTGTTTCCAGTGGCTGCAGGAACAGTCAAAGCACGAACTTCTACTGTGGCTAAGGAAAGAAAACTAATTTTAACGAACACACAGGATCACTCACCAAGTGGGCCCCCTTGAATGAGTGATACCAGGCTTCCCGAAAACTACTCTTAACGGATCAGAATAACATAACTTTATTCATTGCTTTCTGAAAGTGATTACATAGTTTGAAGGAAAACTCAAGAATGATTATCAAAAATCCTCTACTTAATTCTTCTCTCTTCTGTCTAACTTCCGAGAAGAAGAAGAGCTTATTATTAAAAAGAAATCAACTACAATAGACCACACAAATCACGCCCAGAAGAAGAGGCGGATGATTGACCGATAAAGAAGATAACTGGAGCTATGTTGCAGGAAACGTGGATCTAAACCGAACCACAGTCTTTGCAAGTCGTGGCAGTATTTGCAAATTCAATGCCCACTGAAGTTAGACATTGGTAGTGTCACTTAACTGCTCTGCTTATGTCGTACCTTGCACTTGCTCAAGTCCTCTACAGTTTGATCTTTAGTTATCTCTTACGTATCCTTCCCTTCATCAGGCACAATAGGCGAACATCCACTGCGACATCATTTATTACCTGCACTACAACAAAGATGGCATACAAGGACATACATACACATTTTATGTAATTAACACGTCTATTAATTCACATATGATATTACCCTAAAAAATTCGTATGGCAATAGGAACAAATCACATGGCTGTAGGAATAAATGGCATGGCTGTAGGAATAGACTGGCAAAGATTAAACATGATTTAATAAGTTTAGGCTTAACATATGGAATACATATAGTCAATTTCCAATACATCACTACTACTATGCAAACCAAAAGATGTCAAAAACTCAAGAGTTCTGAGGATAAAAGCATGACAAAGTCTCAAATTATCTCTCCCCTTAGTCTCGACAATTCTACTCAAACTTTCCATCATAGGTTCTAGTCTATTTTCTATCCTTAGATCTAGGTTTATAGCTCTGCATGACATTTGCAACATTTTGTTACTATTATTTTATGTCAATTTCTCATTGTTTGTCCTAGATCTAGCATTACAATTTAACCCTTATTCAAATTAAGTTTTCAACTCAAACAATGGAGGGTCAATCAGATCTATATTTAGTCATTTTAGGATTAGATCAATCAAATTCAATTTCATTCCCTTAATGTAAGGTGGTCCTAAGAAAAATTAGTGGCTTTATCAATTAAGGTGTTGAGGCCCTAATTTTCAACACCTTACATTTTGGTGAACCCATTTCTCATGCTTATTTATCATTTCTTATGTTTAGATCCAATTTTACGCATTTAATTCAATTTACCTTCTATTCATACACTTAAATCGCATAAATTTAAAGGATAAATTGACAAAACCCTAGATATTGGGTTAAAATTAATTTACAAGTTACATAATTTTTAAATTATATGCTTAGATATAATTTTTATTACAAGCCATTTTTAAATTTAGAAGAATTTTGTGGTTCAAATTCATTATTCACATTACTTAATTCATTGGTTAATCAATCATTTTACAAAAAAAAATTGCATTGTTTAATCATACATAGAACTCGCATTATCAAAATTTTGTGATTTCAAATCTTTCCATTCAATATTTCCTTCTTTGTGCATGAGTTTTATTACCCTTAGTCCTACATCCAATAAAACAGTAAGAAGAAGTTATAGACTTAGGGCTTCCCAAAGTTTAAATACCAACGAATTAGTGGCTTTATCAATTAAGGTGTTGAGGCCCTAATTTTCAACACCTTACATTTTGGTGAACCCATTTCTCATGCTTATTTATCATTTCTTATGTTTAGATCCAATTTTACGCATTTAATTCAATTTACCTTCTATTCATACACTTAAATCGCATAAATTTAAAGGATAAATTGACAAAACCTTAGATATTGTGTTAAAATTAATTTACAAGTTACATAATTTTTAAATTATATGCTTAGATATAATTTTTATTACATGCCATTTTTAAATTTAGAAGAATTTTGTGGTTCAAATTCATTATTCACGTTACTTAATTCATTGGTTAATCAATCATTTTACAAAAAAAAATTGCATTGTTTAATCATACATAGAACTTGCATTATCAAAATTTTGTGATTTCAAATCTTTCCATTCAATATTTCCTTCTTTGTGCATGAGTTTTATTACCCTTAGTCCTACATCCAATAAAACAGTAAGAAGAAGTTATAGACTTAGGGCTTCCCAAAGTTTAAATACCAACGATATGGAGCCCAAGTTAAGTAACCTATTCTATGTGACTACTGGCACTTCCTCTAATTCAACACATGTCATATCTAACATCAAGGAGCCCCATTCACCTCACACTTCTCATGATGAAGATGATGACTCATTAACTAGGGTTACTAGTGCTCAATTGAGGAAGCTTGACATGGAATTTTACAATCATTAACGATGGATGGTTAAGAACATTCAAATAGTAAGATAGTCTTCTTGATTGAGGGGTTAAAAAAAGTGACAAGTTGGGTGTGGAAGTGTTACATGGCATTTCTCATATTGTTGATACCAATATTATGCCTATCAAAAGTTGTGTTGAATCTCTTGGTTATTCTCATCCTACTAGTCAAGTTGAGCATTCCATTTCTATGACCACATCCTTGCCGAGTGTGCCTACATATACATCTTCTATCATGACTACCTTTATAGAAAATGTTAATTCTACACATGTTATTCATGGGAGCAACCCTATTATACCATACTCTTATATACCTCCTTCCATGAGTCTACCATTTGTTTCCCAACCATCTCTTATACCAACATATCATAATGTTCCCCCTCCTTATTCTCAACCTCCAACTACCTCCAATCCCAATCCATCCACCAAAGCCACTATCAATAACCTAGCCCAAAGTGTTTCATCCTTACAACAACAATTGGCTTTTTTTAACCCAAACCAAATTCAATGTTACCAATTATGATGTAGAAAACCCACTATCTGATGAGATTATTCATGTGGTTTCTCCTAAGAAAGTGGAAATCCCCCAATCAAAGTTATACAATGGAAAAGGTAACCCCTTGACTCATGTGAAGACATTCCAAACCTTATGTAGTGATTTCTCTCATGATGAAAGACTTATGGAAAAATTATTTTACTCGAACCTTTAGAGATAAAGCTTTAAAATGGTATCATTCTTTGCCTCCTTATTTCATCACTTCTTTTCAACAATTGGCTAATACTTTTATTCAACAATTTAAAAATAACATTAGTCCTAAAATTAATTGTCTGATTTGATTCATTGTAAGTAAGGAGTTAGAGAAAAAGTGACTAATTTTATTGGTAGATATAAACATTTCCATTCACAAATTGCTTATCGTATGCTTGATTATGATGTTCAAATAATTTTTATTAATTATTTTCAAAAGGATATTATAGATAAGCTTCTATTTTTTAATTTTTTCTCTTTTACACAATGGTGTGCAGTGCTTCATAACTATCAGCTTCAAGTGAACCAGTTTGAATCATCTCTGTAAATGGCCTCGGTTGATAAGATTTGGAGCACTCAAAAATTATTTCCAAAATTCAACAAATACAACAAAGGTTTCATCAAGATAAATGATAAGTCTTCCAACAACATCAACACTCAAGTGCCAGCCACAACATTAGGTGTGGCCCCTTTATTGAAATACTTTAAAGAAAAAAAATTAACTCATTTTTGTGGGTCTTTGCATAGTATAACGTTGAGTTTGATTAATGTCTTCCATCAAACCTATAGATACCTCTAATATTCTAGCACCTTCCTTTGACCACAAAGCCTTTTTCCAATACCATCATCAAGCAGACCATGATACTGAGAAGTGATATAAGTTGAGGTATAAGATTCACGACCTTATTGATAAAAATGTTATATCTATAGCTGGTGTGAATGAAAAAGAGAAAAAATATGTAGCACTTCCTAATCAAAACCTCCAAATCTTCATCAATCCTTTGCCTTCCCACTCTACCAATGTTGTTGAGTTTGAGGCACTTGCATTATTTCCCAATGACTTTGGTGTAGACTCTAATAATGTTGTGAACCTCATTGAAAAACCTAAACCTAAACTAGAATTATGCATCACCTTGTTGAAGATTGTTGTAAGTATGTTGCAAATATGTGCTTTAGTGATATCTATGAGATGTGTTGTCATTGATGTCAGCATATTTCTTTGTCTGTGACAGTGATGTAGTGAGCTCAATTAGTGAGTTTGTTCAGCATATTGATGATTAGAGTTTGTGGATTAAAGGGTTTGTAGAGGATTGTGTATAGATGATTCAATGCAATTGTCAGAGGTTTGCATGAAGATTTGAGTGAGCTATGGATATCTGTGTTGTGGTTGGTTTTTTCATTGTTCAGTGGTGCCAAAGTGTTAGTATTTTGATCTGCATTTCTCCACATTGCAATATCTTGATCTGTGGAATTGGAGATATGTTTGGGACATTGATGTGTGTCTTCAATTTAGGTGGTTCTTGGTTTGGAGCTCAGCAAGTTATTTTTCTAGGTTGACAGTCATTTCAGTTACTGTTCTTGAAGTTCGGTATGATAATGATGTGATTCTAGTAATTTGTGTTGATACGGATATTGTGGTGGTAATTCATGATGCTTGTGGATATTTCTGGATCATGTGTCTTTTGTGTTGGTGGTTTGCATTGATCGTTGTGCGCATAATTGATGATTTTCTCTAATGTATTAGTGTTCTTCATATTTGTGACCGACCAGATGCTTGTAGCATGTTGCAGATGTTCGATGCATAATTCTTGGAGGTGTTTTGCATTCAAGGCGTGTGATACAGGTCTGTGTTATGTCTTAGTCGACATTGCTTGGTCTGCATGTGATATTATAGCGTGTGTGGTTATATTTTTGTAATTAGGTGTTGTGTGTTGAGCCGACCTTGATGATCTTCACAAGGTTAATGCCATGTATAAATAAATGTAATATATTTATAATTAAGTGTGGCATGGATGAGTGTATTATGAATAATGTACACATATTTTGGAGGCAGTGAAGAAGTTTGAAGAGGAAGAAGTTGTTTAAGTGCTTAATCGAAACCATAACCCAACATTAGGAGATGTTATTCTATCAGTTCATGATCTTCCAGATGTGATCCAAATATGTTGTAAGACAGTGAGTCTTCCCTCGATTGTAGCCCTTTCTTGTTTTTGAGTAGGGAGCTCTAGGCAATGTTCCTGAATGCATGTGCATTCCCCATTGTAATATTTTATATACTTCTAACAAAGTATCATCATATTGTGGGTAGGTTCCCACCGTGGTTTTTCCCTTGACCGGGTTTTTCACACCAAAAATCTTGGTGTTATGTGTGTTCATGATGTGTTGCCTATCTATGCTTTCATGTTTAATAATCAGATTTGAGATTAAGTTTATTCATGTAATTTTGTGAGACAACTAATTCACACCCCCCCCCCCCCCGCCCAACCCCCCCTCAGTTGTCTATTTGGAATCAGATTTATTTCATCAATTGGTATCAGAGAAAATTCCTCTGAAGAAGCTTAACCGCTTGAGGTGATCTGAGATGGCATCTTATAAGAAGGACAGATTGAAATTTAATGGTACTAACTACACTCTTTGGAAGAGTCTCATGGAGTGTCATCTAAGATTTATTGGAAAATATTACTAGACTATTACAAAGAACAAGTATATTGTTCCTGCAAATGGACCTACAACTCCGGATGAGATAAAGGAAGTTGAAAACAATATTATGGCTAAGGAAGCATTGTTGAGTGCTCTGACAAATTTTGAGATGACAAATGTTATGGAATTGCAAACTGCTCATGAGATCTGGAAGAAGTTGGAAACCCTGTATGAAGGTGAGAGCTATGTGAAGATTGCTAAGTTGCAAAGCCTGAAAGGAAAGTATGATATGTTGAGGATGGGCGAAGATGAGAACATTGCTTCTTTTATGCAAAAAGTGAATGAACTTGTGTCCAATATTAGATGTGTCGATGGAAAGTTGGAAGAATCAGAGATTGTTGCTAAAGTGCTCAGATCCTTACCTACATCCTACAAACACAAAGTTATTGTTATTGAGGAGATCTAGACCGTGACTGATGTGACTAGAGGCATGTTGATTGGTAAGATATCAACCTTTGAATTGAGTGAATTTGGTGATTCCCTTCCTAAGGTAGAATCTGCATTCAAATCCATTGAAACCGGAAATGATAAGAAAAGATATGATCTGGGAGAAAGTTCTTCGAGGTGGATGTCCAGATATGAAAAGGAGAGAAAGGAAATTGAAGAAGAAGAGCAAGAGCTTAAGGAGCTTGAAGCACTAATTGCCAAAAGATTACCCAAAGGAGTCGGTAAGTATGAAGGAAATTTTCCTCTTAAATGGTTTTGATGCAATAAGATAGGTCATTTTGCCTCAAGGTGTTTGGAAAGAGTTCCTAAGAAAATTTTCAAGCCTAAATTTCAGAAAAGATGTTATTATGCTGCTAATGAAGGTGTTTCAGATGATGAATCAGATAAAGGAAATACAAGTGATAATGAATGGATGTTTATTGCTATCAAGGAAGATGATCCAATGCCTACTGATTATGCTAGCTACATGAATGTGGAAAGAGCTTTAGCTACACAAGTTGAAGAGAAAGATGAATGGGTGATAGACAATGGATGCTCTCATCATATGACATGTGATAAAAGTAAGTTTGTGAGCTTGGAAAAGTATGAAGGTGGAGTTGTAAAGTTTGGTAATGATAAAGCTAGTATAATCTGTGGTAGAGGTTCCATTTCTCTTGATGGTAAGGAGAATATTGGTAATGTCTTGTATGTAGAAGGCCTAAAGCATAATCTTTTGAGTGTTGGATAGATGGTTGACAAGGGATATGATCTTTAGTTCAAGAGTGGAAAGTGTAGAATCTTGGGTAGCTCCGGAATTGAGATTGCATCAGGTACAAATACTAAAGGTAATATCTTTCACTTGAATAGCTCTGGTAAAAGATGTTTGATTGCTCAAGTGGATGAAAGTTGGTTATGGCATAGAAGGATATGTCATGTGAATTTTGATAACATTGTTAAGATAAGTTCTACTCGGGCTGTGAGAGATCGTCCTAAGTTGATGAAACCTGCTAAACCCTATGTGCAAGGAATGTCAACTAGGGAAACAAACCAAAATTTCTTTCAATAGTAAGAAGTATTTTTCAAATGGATTATTGGATCTTGTGCATACTGATTTGTGTGGACCTTCTAGATTTAGAAACTTGCAAGGAGACATACATTTCATGTTGATTGATTGATGATTATTCAAGGATGATGTGGGTTACTTTCTTAAGGGAGACGTCTGAAGCTTTAGAGAAGTTCAAGATTTTCAAAGCTATGGTTGAGACTGAGATAGGTCTAAAGTTGAAGTATCAAAGATCTGACAGAGGTGGAGAATTCATTTCTGGTGAATTTAATGTATTTTGTGAAGAGCATAGGATAAGAAGACAATTGTCTACTCGGAGAACCCCTCGGCAAAATGGAGTTGTGAAAAGGAAGAATAGAACCATTCAAGAAGTTGTTAGGACAATGATGTTGTAGGGAAATGTTCCACATGTTTATTGGAGATAATCTATGAGTACTGTTGTTTACACTCTTAATCAGGTGCATATCAAAGGTGATACCGGTAAGACTCCTTATGAATTATTGTTTGGTTAGGCTCCTACTATTAAATATTTTAGAATTTTTGGAAGTAAATGTTATATAAAAAGGGATGAAGATTCAGGGAAGTTTGATGCTAGATGTGATGAAGGAATATTTCTTGGTTATTCTACTAAAAGTAAGGCCTACCAGTGTTATAATAAGAGATTGAGGAATATAGTTGAGAGTGCTAATGTCAGGGTTGATGAAAAAAATGAGAGACGAATCAAATCTTGTGAATATGATTTAGATGATCAAAATGACAGTGCAAACAAAGGGAAGCAACCGCAGACCCAGAATCAAGTTCAAATCGTTCCAGTGACTCAAGGTGAAGGAACTAGTGCAAGTGCAGAAGAAAGAACACGAGAGTCTAAAAATCAATAAAATCCTAAGACTCCCAGGTATGTAAGATTGAATCATTCTGAAAATCATATTATAGGAGATAAAAATAAAAGTGTTTAGACTAGAAGAAGAATTGCAAAAGATCAGGCTGAATATTGTTTGATTTCTAAGATTAGACCTAAAGATGTGAATGAAGCATGTAAAGATGAACATTGGGTAAAATCAATGGAAGAAGAATTGAATTAGATTGAAAAGAACAATAAATGGACTCTTGTTCCCAGACCGAAGAACAAAAATGTAATTGGAACTAAATGGGTCTTCCAAAATAAATTGAATGATCAAGGT
Source organism: Cryptomeria japonica (assembly GCF_030272615.1). Taxonomy (NCBI): domain Eukaryota; kingdom Viridiplantae; phylum Streptophyta; class Pinopsida; order Cupressales; family Cupressaceae; genus Cryptomeria; species Cryptomeria japonica. The sequence goes on from NC_081413.1 coordinate 554,094,254, forward strand.
GAAGTTATTAGTAACAAAGCTAGACTTGTTTGTAAGGGATATTCTCAAATGGAAGGAATTGATTTTGAAGAGACTTTTGCTCCGATGGAAAGGATTGAAATTGTTAGATTATTTATTGCTTATGTTGCTTACAAAGATTTCAAAGTTTATCAAATGGATGTCAAGTCAACATTCCTAAATGGTGAATTGGAAGAAGATGTGTACATGGAGAAACTAGATGGATTTCAATTGACTGATCAAAGGGATATGGTGTGTCGGTTGAAGATATCATTGTATAGATTGAAGCAAGAGCCAAGAGCATGGTATGCCAGATTAGATAAGTATCTTCTGAAGCTTGGATTTAACAAAGGAGATGTTGATGACTGGAAGAGTACTGGTGGTGGTGCATTTCTTGGGAAAAAGATTGATTTCTCGGTTGAGCAAAAAACAGAATTCAATTTCTCTATCTACTGCAGAGGCAAAATATATTGTTGTTGCTAACAATTGTACTCATGTTGTGTGGATGAAGTAGATGTTGAAAGATATCAAAGTAATGTATGATGAGCCTATTGCTATTTATTCTGACAATTCAAGTGCAATTAACATTTCTAAGAATATGGTGTTACATTCAAAGACTAAGCATATATCAATCAAGTTTCACTTTTTGAGAGATAAGGTTAATGAGAAGGAAGTCGGATTGGAGTATGTGCCTACAAAGGAATAGATTGTAGACATTTTCATGAAGCCTTTGCCTAAAGATACTTTTGAGTATCTCAGAGAGAAGTTAGGGGTAATTGACCTTCTTGATCAAAACTAAGATGCATTGGTATGCATCAGTCTAGTGCATTTCATAGTCATATCTTGTGATCCAGATTAATGAGTGGAGGCTGCTACTCAAGGGAAGTAGTCAGTGAGTCATTTTTGTGTTTTGTGGTGCAAATATGTGTCTTTGTCATTGAAGTCAAAGGGGGAGAGACTCATGTGAAAAACTATGGAGTGATTTCAGGGGGAGAGGGTAATATGAGAGAGCTATTGATTTCTTTGTTATTGATTGTTTTGTCACATCATATGTTGCCATCAATGCCAAAGGGGGAGATTGTTGGAGATTACTGTAAGTATGCTGCAAATATGTGTTTTAGGGATATCTGAGAGACGTGTTGTCATTGATGTCAACTTATTTCTATGTCTGTGGCAATGATGCAATGAGTTCAATTAGTGAGTTTGTTCAACATGTATATTGATGATCAGATTTTTCATATTAAAGGGTTTGTAGCAGATTGTGTATAGATGATTCAGTGCAATTGTCAGAGGTGTGCATGGATATTTGAGTGAGCTATGGATATTTGTGTTGTGGTTGGTTTTTCAGTTATTCATTGATGCCAAAGTATCATTATTTTGATTTTGCATTTCTTTGCATTGCAATATCTTGATCTACGGATTTGGAGATATGTTTGGGACGTTGATGTGTATCTTCCATTTAGGTGGTTCGTGGTTTGGAGCTCTGCAAGTTATTTTTCCAGGTTGATAGTCATTTCAATTAGTGTTCTTGAAGTTTGGTATGATGATGATGTGATTCTAGTAATTTTTGTTGATGTGGATGTTGTGGTGGTAATTCATGATGCTTGTGGATGTTTCTGGATCATGTGCCTATTGTGTTGGTGGTCTGCATTGATCGTTGTGCATGTAATTGATGATTTTATTCGATGTATTAGTGTTCTTCACATTTGTGGCTGACCAGATACTTGTAGCATGTTGTGGATGTTCGATGCATAATTCTTGGAGGTGTTTCGTATTTGAGGCGTGTGATATGGGTCTGTGTTATGTCTTAGTCGACATTTCTTAGTTTGCATGTGATATTGTAGCGTGTGTGGTTATATTTTTTATAATTAGGTGTTGTGTTTTGAGCCAACCTTGATGATCTTCACAAGGTTGATGCCATGTATAAATAAATGTAATATCTTTGTAATTGAGTGTGTCGTGGATGAGTGTATGTGCGAATAATGTACACATCTTTTGGAGGTAGTGAAGAAGTATGAAGAGGAAGAAGATGTTTAATTGCTTGATCAAAACTATAACTAGGCGTTATGAGATGCTATTCTATCAGTTCATGATCTTCCAGATGTGATCCAAATTTGTTTGTAAGATAGTGAGTCTTCCCTGGGTTGTAGCTCTTTCTTGTTTTTGAGCAGTAAGCTCTAGGCAGTGTGCCTAAATGCATGTGCATTCCCCATTGTAATATTTTCTATACTTCTAACATATTATCATCATATTTTGGGTAAGTTTGCGCTGTGGTTTTTCCCTTGACCAGGTTTTCCATGTCAAAAATATTGGTGTTATGTGTGTTCATGATGCATTGTTGATCTATGATTTCATGTTCAATAATCAAATATGAGATTAAGTTTAATTCGTGTAAGTTTGTGAGATAACTGATTCACCCCACCCTCTTAGTTGTCTGCCCAGAATCAAAGCTATTTCATCACACCTTTGATCCTAGTGAGATTATTGTTGCACCTAATGGACCATTATGCATTACTATGAAGATTAAAGACAAACTCTCATGAGAGGTACTAATTGATCAAATATGTAAGGTGAACGTTTTTACTGAAGAAAACATATTTTTAGTCAACAATTGGATCAAGTTGCATCTGATAAATCTAATGTTATGGTCAAGGTGTATGAGGTTTTCTCTTTCCCTACTAGATTGGTTCTATTACTCTTCATATTGAGGTTGGTACTGCATTCTTGGATGTTACCTTTTCTATTATTCTTACATCAAATCAATTTCATGTGAAGTTGGGACATCCTTGGTTGTCTTCCATGAAAGCTATTCCTTATGCAATCCACAAATGTTTGAAGTTCCCTCATAATGGGTATATTATCACAACTGATCATAGACTTTACTAGCCCACAACGAAGCATGGAAATTTCACTCTTGAATACTTTTGGCCCAAACAACCCAAACCTTTAAGGCCTCAAGATGATATTATTTTTCTATCTTATCAAAAATGGATAAATGAGATGATATTGACCTTAAGTAAACCTAGAGACCCTTCACCCATGAGTAGTCCTCCTCTTCGTCCTAGACTTGGTCTTCTTCCCACACCTTCTATTCCTCCTATATATGCTTCAATCCCACCTCCCACATCTTAAAAAGGAAAACACCCAGTATTTTGTATCTCTCAACCAAGTGAGGCTCCTTTCGTTACTCCCCCTACAAGGGAAGAAAAGAAGTCTATGTTTATTTATCATCAACCTTCACAAGTCTTGAGTAAAACTAAAATAAATTGTTGTGTGAGAGAAAATTGGCAAAGACATTGTGAAAAGGCTTGTGAACTTGCTTCTCAAACCATTTCCTCCACAAAGAAATCCAATGTTCACTTAGTCCCAATTTTCCAACCTTCGCCTAACACTATGGAGGAAGTTCAACTGAAATCACCAAAGTTAAAGATGCCTGAGGAAAAATACAGTTCAATTTATTTTTATGTTAGAGATCCTATTATGATTAATTTAGATGATGATAATAATGTTCTTCATGCTAACAATGTTCATCCTAATGTTTCTAATGATATGTATGAGCTTTTTGAGATTAATCATTAACTATCTTCACAATTTTCAAAAGCATTAATCCTAGCTCTTAGTGACAAAGTGGCACATCATTGGTGGATGGTCCTTGTTTGAAAATTTCAGTAGCTCCATCTACTATTCTCGGTGTTTCTCCTCTTGCATCTTTTCCACCATCCCTAAATGATGTTAACCAAGCTTGGGAGGTAGATGATTTGCTCGACTAGCTTCATTTGCATCATAGCTTCTTATGTGTGTTTGATTGTATGTAATATGCTTCCCTCATGATGTTCTACTTGATATGTCTTTATGTTAAGTTTTCTTTGGATGATCCTTGTCACTTCATTTGTGAAAGGTAATAAAGAGTTTGAATTTGTTGTGATATTTATCTATTTGTATATCAATTCTTCTATATGTCATATCAATGTTATGTTGTACATGTGCTATTGTTCATAAATGTGGCTTTGTGTTGTCTACTTGGATATGATGCAAAGCTTTGAGATCTCTCTTTGGTCTCTTCTATGTTGAATAAAAAAGATATTTCTTCATTCATCTTATGTCTTCTTCCATTTTGTTCATAGTTCCACTACCTTTGGGGGATGATGCCAATTCAATGCACAATTATTCTTGATATACATTATTTATTAAAAGTGCATATTGGCCCCAACTAGTGGATCCCTTGTGTTGTTTCCTATATGTTTTGTGACCATTTCCCTTTAATTTGTCCTTTCTTGGGGGCATCTCATTGTGGCAACATGATTATCTTTTGAATGCATGTATGCCACCTTGAAACTATTTCTCTTGGTAAGGTGCATACAATCACTTTAATATGGGGCATATACTTCACTCAATGTTACACTTTGTGTACGCACCATGAGACTTGGTTTGTACACTTTGATCATACACCATGAGATGTTTGGTACATGGTGTAGTACCTATTTTGTAGTCAATTTAATTCAATGTTAAATATACTTTATAAATTGAGCCTTTTGCTTTGTAATCTTTTTCAATCCTACATGACTCATAGTAAGCATAGGACTTACTAGGCTAAGCACGGTCATGCCCTTTCTATTCTGTTTATGTGTTGCTTCTTCTATATCGATATTAGATTGATAAGAAAATAATTCCTTTTGGGGGCTTAGTGTGTCTTGTCTCTCTGGTATCTTGGTGAAAGTTTTCTATTGTAACTTTGTACTTTACCATGATAATGGACATAGATTCATACACTCACTAAAGTGGGAGATAAATGTAATGTCATAAATTGTATCCCTATATAATTTTTTCCTCACCTTCAGTGCTCAATGCCTACTTTGATGTTTCTCACACCCTCTTGAAATCTACATTTTCAAATCCTGATCATCCCTCTGTCCAATTTTGAGTCCTAATTCTTAGGACTAGGATATTTTGGGTACCCTAATCCTAGCTCAAGACCAAGGCATCTTGATTGCCCTGGTCCTCCCAATCAAGACCCAAAATAGGAACTCACAACAATCACTTCATGTGGGTGGGAAATTTGGCTTAGTGTTAGATTGCTCCAAAAATTCAAACATCTAATGTATAGTTAGGTGTAAAAGGAAGCCTGCCCCCTTCATTTGGTAATTAGAGAGAAAAGGAAGTCTAATGTACAATTCTTCCAAAACTTTATATCACAAGTTTTAATCTATTTTCCATCCTTAGATATAGGTTTACAGCTCTGCGTGACATTTATAACATTGTGTTTTTATTCTTTTATGTCAATTTCTCATTGTTTGTCCTAGATCTAGCATTGCAGTTTAACCATAATTCAAATTTAGTTTTCAACTCAAACAAGGGAGGGATGAATTAATTGTATCTATATTGAACCCTTTTAAGATTTGATCAATCAAATTCGATTCCCTTCCCTTAATGTAAGGTGGTCCTAAGCAAAATGTTACAAGATAGGGTTGTCGTTGCACCAAAAGATCGACCTGTCAATGCCCGATACAACCACTAGACTTATAGAATCCATAGGAGGCTGTTAAACCATGTCACAAATCCCCACGAGGGATGTTGGCCCACTGCCAACAATCCCCCTCCCAGCGTCACTCACCGTGGCCTGCAACCTGTGACCAAGCTCTGATACCACTTGTTACAAGCTAGGGTTGTCATTGCACCAAAAGATTGACCTGCCAATGCCCGATACAACCACTAGACTTATAGAATCCATAGGAGGTTGTTAAACCATGTCAGAAATCCCCGCAAGGGATGCTCGCCCACTGCCAACACAAAATTAGTGGCTTTATCAATTAAGGTGTTGAGGCCCTAATTTTCAACACCTTATAAGTAGTAACAAGTTGTTAGACTGTGGTAGACATATTGATTCCAAATATTTTCATATTGGATTTCCTGTTATATAAAATCTCATTCAAGACAATAAAGGTCTGATATTTCAAGATCTGGACACATCCCCTCATCATGTATTGTTCTTAACTCTTTGGGTTTAAACAAAAGGTATCCATAGTCATCCTCATATCCTAATGTGTTTGTTCTTGAACAACCTGTGAATGATGATTCTCACAAAAGTTATTTAATAAGAAGTTATTAAAGGCCTAAAAATTTAGATAATAGTCCGACCTCCTTAAACAAGCTATATATGGATTGCAATCCTGAAGAAGCCTCTACTTTCCGTACAAAACTCCCTCTTAAAAGATAATACCTTTTGATAGTTCTCTTAATCCTTATAGTTGTAGGTCTTCATTGGAAACTTTTTGGGTCTAAGTAATAATACAAAACTCATGGATGAAAGATAATTCAATCTAAAGCTTTCTTTGGCCCATAAAGAAAAAGAAGAACTTGAGCAAGTTAAAAAAGGAAAAGTGGTTAAGATAAGTAAGAAGTTAGAAAGGGTGACCATGATTAGAGAATCTCTTCCAAGAGAAAAGGGAGAGAAAAAGACAAGATTCTAGATAAATATTGAGGGAAAAAGAGAAGAACTTACTAGTTATGAACCGGGGAGATGGTCAACTCTTGATTCTTTTACTATAATTAATGAAAACTCTGAAATTTGGGGTAGATGTGAGTCTAGATTACACACAAAAATTGTTCAAAAATAATTTTATTTTAGGCTCAAAGAAACTGGCTTGCTCAATGGAATATATCAACCTAATAAAATATTCATGATTTAGTTATTGATATTTCAAAAAATCTACAAATTTGTAAAATTAATAGTGTTAGTATAGATACAGTGCATACAAATATTTCTTCATTAACCCATACCCAATAGAGAATTGAGCAAGGCATATAAAAAAATACATTGGTTCATATAGTTTCTAGAAAGGTTGATAAAATTCAATCTTATGTCAAAAAGATCAGAGTAACTTAGGCTAAACATGATAGTTCTAAGGAAGAGGACAAGAAAAGGATAAAATCTCCAACTAAACCTCATAGAAGAACTATTATACAAAGAAGGAAATGACTTTATGATGATGATGATGAGCCTGGAAGTATTTCTTGTTCTCATCAAACAAGCACAAAAGAGCACACCAATGTTTTAGTTGAAATAGATTAGTTATAAGAAAATAGAATTATTGAACAGATTAGTGAGCCTGTGTATGTTGAACAAGATAAAGATTATAAAAAAAAAGATATTCTATAAATTATAGTACAAATGAAAATTACCGAAGAAAAAAATTTAGACCTAGCAACATATAAAGATCCAATCATCAACTCCCATTGGAACAAGAAGAAGAATGGGAACAATTAGCCAAAATTGATGATAGTTTTTGAAGAAAGTATGTGACAAAATAGTCTACTAGTCCTCTCACCCAAAATATTCATCCTTAACAATTGAGGCCCCAAGCTACAAATGGTTTATCTTGAATATTGGTGAATTAGTTGATCCATATGATACAACTGTTGTATGGTGTGATTCTTTAGAAAAATTCTTTGACACTAGGACTTCCTAGACAAAATCACAAAAAGTGGTTTATGCAGTTAGACTAATCTCAAGAAAATTGAGAGATTGGTGGGAAGGTTAACCAGATCAAGGACCTGTAGATTCTATGGTTGATAATATTGAATAATTTGAAGATGCCCTTGCTAAAGATTTAAATCTTGGAAAATAAGATACAATGACTATTGGTTTTGCATATTTAAAATTCAAGATGATTGATGAATTATGTATTGCCACAAAAAATAAGGCTACACAAACTACAAGAATTTTATACACTTTGAAACTAAGAAATCTTAGCTTGCTACATAGATATAATTTTGGTTTTTGAGAAATATTTGTTTCAATCTCACCTGTGGAATAATGAATCAACCAAATGACATTAATTTAAACTCTTTTCCTTTTCAATTGGGAAGTTGGGAAATAGATTATGTAATGCAAAAGAAAGGTTTCCAAGTCTAGAATTGCACATTTTTTGAATTGAAAAATGTTGTAGCAACTAAACTACATAAATATTGGCTGCTAAAGGCAATTAGTCAAAATGATAGTGAGTTCAATTATGCATGTGATATCAAGGAATTATGCAATAAGTTTCCCAATAAGGATTTCAAATGATTTTCTTTAGTTAAAGAATTAAAAAGAAAATGTTTTTGCAAAAAACCCAAAAAGAAATCTTATTTTACCCCTGATTCCTACTATACTAGTGAAATGAAGACTTTTCTTCCTTGTCAGAGAAAATTTAGAGAATATAGATTTATCCCATTAAAAGAAATTAGTTTAATAGGAAAGGTTTTAGACCTCCACCATATATGCTTGAAATAAAAACTACATCTAAAAAGGCTCCTAGGAGAATTTGATGTTTTATTTGTAATGGAGCTCATTATGCAATTGATTAGGAGCATCCAAGAGTCCACCTGAGACCAAGGAGATTATAAACATGAACAAAGACCCCAGAGCATCCTTGAAAGTGAATTGGAATGTTTTGAAGCCAATAATGGCTCTATGTAATGCTCAGTTTGATTTAAATGTAATAAGTCCTGATAAGGGACCTAAGACAAAATATGGTGTCAAGTAGGCCAATAGTGTTTCAAGGGTCTAGAATGGTTAGTAGGGTCTTTGGTAGGGTTATTTAGGTATATGAAATAAAATTCCATTGATTTGGAATGATTTTAGCAAATAGAATGTATTAAATAAAGTTGGAAAATTCAAATCTTTGTATTCCAACGTTTAGTAGCATTTTGGAGGGAAATTGAGTTTTTAAGTCTTAATGAATTTGTAAACCCCTCCAACCACCTTGGGTTGGTTGGGGAAGTTGTATTCATCATTTATGATGGAAAAAAGAGAGAAAAGTACAGATGGTACAGACTGGAGGTGTTGTTGTGCGGACTGAGATAGTTTTGATGCAATAAACTTGATTTTCCTTGAAAAACTTGCATTCCTTTGATGATCTTTGAGTTCTAATCATTGAGGAAGGTTGATAGGCATTTAATGTGCATGATCTGAAGCATTTTATATCATTTTTAATCTGATCTAAGGATTTATATTGACTGTCCTGTTTTAAAAGTCTGATTTTCCTTGTTTTCTCAAGTATGAATATGTAATCCATCCCCTTTATGTGCTTACTGTGACTTGGGGATGGAAACTAATGTTGTATCATATCAAACTAACATGAAAGTGTAGGATTGAAGTGGTTTTGCAGAGTGATCACTCACAAATGGTGAATTTGTTGGTTGATTGGAGCATGGGGATGGTGGCTAGAGTGTAGCAGCCACTAAAGTAGCCACTGAAGGGCTATCTTTTATGATTGGAATCAGTAGAGGGCACCAATTTAATGGTGAAACAACCTTCATTTGATCAGAGAAGTGATTGGAGGCGTGATTTTGAGCAAGCCCTAGTTTAGAGGGTGATTTAAGGAGGGTTTTAGAGTTTGGACACTTAGAAGTTGAAACAAGCCATAAAACCTGGAAAATCCTTGATTTGGGAACCTGATTGAATACTGTACAAAGTTTTGTAACCTGGTGTTAAGTTTTGTTGGTACTTCTTTTGTAAAGTGGGTGGTTTTTAAGGCTAAAAAGGGGCACATTTGAGGACAGCAAAGGGTCCGTCCAAAACAACCTATATCGGTTTTCTGATATGTTGTGTAACATCCAAATGGGTGTCTAAATATGTAATTTTTTTGGGCAAGTTTTTTTGGAAAAGTTTTGAGTTAAAGGGAAATTACCCGATTTGAAGGGCTAGATGCTTGGTTGAATAAATGTATTGAGTTTGTGTTGAAGCTAGAGGCTTAGAGGTTTAGAAAACCTTTGAATCATGTTTGTTGAGGTCCTTTGAAGTATGTGGAGGCAGGAGACACACCTGGTTTAGGTGGTGTTAGGTTTTGAGCCTATTGAGGCATTGAGTGCATTTGAGACACCTGAGGAGTGTAAGGGGTTTGGGTCCAAAATACACCTTTTATTTGCAAATTTGTATTAGATTCTCCTGTCTTTGCATCATGATCACAAAAGGAAAATGAATGTAGCAGAAAAAGTATATGCAGTGTTTCAATAGCAAAATGAAGAATGGGATGTTATTCTTGGATTTCATGGATTTTTTTTAGGAAGATGATTATTTTGAACTTCTTCCTAGAGGATTAGAAACATATAATGTGGTAAAGGTAAAAGGAAAGCAAAAATTAGCTTATTATTTTTAAAAAAGAAAGAAAGATAATGTAGTAAATCTTCAAAGGGAAAATTTGAGTGAAAAACAAAATAAATATGATACAGGAAAAAGAAGAGATCTTTACAAGGAAATTGAATCTAGAGAAGAAAGGAGGGCTACAAGGAGGAGACATTTAAAAAGCTTGAATGATCTTAAAGAAGAAATTAAACAAATAACTAATGAATTAACAACATATGGTAAGAAAGTGTTTGGTTGTAAGATTCCTCCATGGCAACAGGAACACCAAAGTAGGCCAAGAACTAATTGGTTTTAAATAGATGTGACTATGATAGAGACAAAGTCATAGATTTCGAAACATAACTTGATCCAAGAAAATAGTTGCAATTAAAAGTAGGAGGATCAAATTGATCCCTTGAAAAACTAGATGTAATTAAAAATGATTTGGAAGAATTAACCAGGATGGTTAAAGAGTAAAAAAAGAAAATAAGAAATCTCAATCAATCTATGGGAGAAATCAAATATGATTTATTTAAGGTTGAAAGAAACAATGATACAAACTTAATAGAACTCAAGGAACAAGAAAAAGAACAATCCTTTATTGTCATGTTACTAGCAAATAATATTGTATACATTAGAATTTCTTTATGTTTTTATGGGTACAAACCCATTGAATTTGATGCATTAATTGATTTAGATACAAAAATATCTTTTGCCAAAACAAAGGCAATCCCAAAAAGGTTTTGGAAGCCAAAGATAGAATTACCAAATGGACATTCTATCACTGGAGAGAAATTGAAATGGGGCAGGTATGCATTGCACAAGATGTTTGAATCAAAATCTATGGTAAAACATTCATTACAGATTTTGTAGAATTAAATGATATGGATAGTGACATTCTATTTATTGGAACATGTTTGTCATTGCACCAAAAGATTGACTTGTTAACTCCCAATACAAATGCAAGAGATAAACAGATTCACAAGAGGTTGTTAGTCCATGTCTCGAATCTAAAGGGGGGGTGCTAACGATTAGTCCAATAATCCTCCCTCAACATCACCCAAGGGAATTTGAACCTATGACCTAGCTTTGATACCAATTGTTAAAACATGTTTGTCATTGCGCCAAGACATTGTCCTATGAATGCTCGATATAAATGTCAGAGATTAAAAAAATCCATGAGAGGCTATTAGTCCTTGTCTCAAATCCAAAGGGGGATGTTGGAGATTAGTCCAACACTATTGGGCTACTTATTTTTGGTCAAATATGAACTCTTTGTCCTTAAAATAATACAAAAGTCTCTACACCATAAAGATGAAGAAATCAAGATTCCAATCTCAAAAGTAGTTACTTATAGATTGGAGGGATTAAGTAAGAATTATGCAAAACAATGGGCAAAAGAGGTGTCAGAAGATAAAAATACAGAAAACGAATTAGATCAAATTAAAGAAATATTTGAAAAATATTTCTGCAATATGTATCCTCTAGAATTTGGTCCTCAAAACAAGAGGAATGTGAAATTAAAATAAGACTAGAATGCATGTCTATTATACCCCATGAACTTGCATATTCGCTAAGCCCTAGTGAAGCCAAATAAATGAACAAATACTGAAAATGAGTTGCTATAAGGAATTTTTATAAGGAAAAGTAAAAGTCCATTTGCATGTCCTGCATTTTTGGTAACTAAAAGAGATGAAAGAGAAAGAGATAAAAAAAGATGTTGCATAAATTATAAACCTCTTGATGACATTATTTTTCCATTCAATTATCTCATACCTATTGGAAACTTGAGTTGTGTTATTTGTGTTATCATTGATGTCATCCTATTTGGTGTTGTCATTGATGTCACAATGGTGGAAGTTGCAATTGTTTAGTTGTACGAATGTTGTAGTTGGTCCAGAAGTGAGAGTTTAGATGTTAGTTGTCTGGTGGTGATATTGAGTAAGTATGAGGTGTTTCTAGAAGGCTATAGTAATGGAAGTTACAATATGCATGAAAGAGTATTTAAATATCTTTATGGAAGAATGATCTACACTCCTTTGGCTCTTAATGATGTTGGAGTGCAATTTTGGATATAATATTTATGTTTTTTATGACTATTACACTATCATGTTTTCAGGTCCCCAGTTTGCTAACAATGAGGTTGCCTACTAAGACTGGTCTCGAGAATGCTCTGCATTAATTCCTTGTGTTGATTCAAGTGTCTCAACTTGGTGGACATGTTCATATGGTTCATGTTGTGTTCCTGTTTATATCTATTGTGTTGTTTTTATTGGAAAGTAAAGTTATGTTGTTCTATGTTCAGTGTTGTCAGTTATGTTGGTCTTTGGCTAACTTAGGTGGTTTATCTTATTTGGATCATACCTTTCTAGTCTGGATATGTATTAAAGGTTGAGTTATAATTTTTATATAGGTCTCACTATAGCGTGTGTGGATTTTCATTGAGTATTTTACATTGGGTGATGCTTCGGGGTTGACTAGTTAATGTGCTTCATTGTCTTCCACATGTTATGTTTGATGCCAGCTTAGGAGGATGTTCTAGCATGTACAATTCATTTAAACTAACTTAGGAAGATGTGTTATGATGTATTTGGGTCCTCTTTATCTCTTGGAGTGGACTACATTGTGCATTTTTGGTCTAGGTGGTTGACTTTATATAAGTAATGTATATTCTATGTATGGCTGACTTAGTTGATGGTTTCAATGTATAACCTTGTATAAATAGAAGTGTGGATGTGTGATTTGGTATGTGGATTATTGTGAATAGGATAAAAATGATATGCAAGTGCAAGTGAAGAAGCAAAAGTGTGAATTTTAGTTTGTGATGAGCTTTGATGATCATATCTTTAGTATGAGAATGTGTAGAGAAAGTGAATGAAGTCAGAGATGTTTGCCATGATATTGTTCACTTGACATGATGGTTCGAGGATAGTTTCATGATTAAGAGATCTTGTTCATTTCAATTCATTAATTTATCTATACCTATTGAAAGACAATGAGTCATTTGGCAACTTGTGGAGCTCTTAGTATCTTGCCCTAAGATTGTGTGCCTTAGTTCTACAAGTCCTATCTTACATTGTGGTTTTTCCCTTCTTGGGGTTTCCACTTAAATTTGTTGTTCATGTGTGTGTTGTGCTTTATTGTTTTGTGCTTCATGTTTGCAAAGATAAGTTAATTGTGATTTGATGTAAATAAAGGATAATAAGTAAGTTGTTTTAAGGTCCAAACTGATTCACCTTCCTTCTTAGTCCTATGGTGTGTTCAACAATACCATTCAACTCAAACTTAATTAGGAGAGCAACTAATAAGAATTTTTTTCAAACTTTGACTACAAATTAGGTTTTTAGCAAATCAAGGTTAAAAAAGTAGACATGTATAAAACAACATTTTTAGTACAACAAGGTTTACTTGAATTGAATGTCATGTCATTTGGTCTTTGTGTTGCACTTGCATACTTTTACAAAAGAATGGATCAAGTTGTTAAACACTTAAAAGATTCATGTGTTGTCTACATTGATGATAGAATTGTTTAATTTGATACTTTTATTGACCATATTGAGAATCTAAGAAATTCTATACAGCTATAAAGAAAAATGGGATCTACCTGATAGCAAAGAAGTTGGTCAAATATAAATTGATTTTATTTGATCACATATAGATAAGGGAAATATAAAATTACAACCTCATGTTCTAAAAAGAATCCAAGAATTTCTAGATGTATTGACAGATAAGAAAAAAATCCAAAGGTTTCTTGGATGTTTGAATTATGTGGCACCTTTCTATAAAGAGCTAGAAAAAGATAGGAAAATTATTTAAGACCAACTTAAGGAGGCATCTTCTAGATGGAATCTCCAGACTACAAAATTAGTGCAACAAATCAAGACCAAATGTTAGAGGCTACCTATTCTTTGAATTCTAGCACTAGGCAATCCATTGATTTTATACATTGATGCTTCTAACACAACATGATTTGTTGTGTTGATACATGAATTTCTAGATAAAGGAATACAAATTTGTGGCTACCGATTTGGAACATTTACAAATACGGAATTTTGGTATTACATTTATGAAAAGAGATTCTTGCAGTCAAAAGGGAATTGAGAAATTAAAAAAAAATTCAAACTAGACCATTTTTTTTTCAAAATAGGTAGTCAAGCTATGAGGAGTCTTATGAAGAAAAAATTCCAATAAGGATATTGCACAAAGGAGAATTGATCAATTGTATTTTGATTTTTTTGGATATGATTTTGATATAGAATGGATTAAAGGAAAAAACAACCCACTTGTCGATCCATTAAATAGTGAACTATAAAAAATCACCCAAATTGAAGTTGGTGGTTCAGTGCCTCAATGGGAATTACCAGATGGGAGTAGCATAGAGATTCCACAACTTCCAACACAAGTCATTGCACTTTTTGTTGAAATATGGATTTTGGACAAATGGTTGTGGGATCTCACAAGACTCATCCTTGAATATCATTATTCTCCAAATGAAGAAGAGAGGTTTTTACAAACTTTTGGGCTATCATATGCTTTAATTGCTTTCACTTGCAAGAAACATTATTCTACAAATATACAGATTACAAGGTTACAACTCTTATGTTGGATGAATTCAACAAAAAATAATTTCCTTAAATGTTATAAGTTAGGATTTATTAATAGTACTACTCTCTTGCAAAGAAAATTTGAAAATTATATAAATATATTTACTCCAAACATTGATAATTCTTTAATCTCATATTTGGAAATTTGTTTTATGACATTTTTAATGGAATGATTGATTATCTTATTAGACCAAGAGATTATTGTCTCCAAGGATTGAATTCTATCATCGAGCATATCTATTCTTTTTTAGTAGAATTATACTATTACTAATACTAGAGGAAAAATGAGTAGCATGAATAGAAGATGAGTTTTGAATGTTATTTTTACACTCTAGGCTTATTACCACTAACATATTTTATGGCATTATATATTGAAAATTAAAATGGGGCCCTATTTAATAAACTAGTGTTACTTTTGAAAGGGTTATTGGTCATCTTGGTTATCTTTGTAGATACCCCACATCCGCTCCCACTTCTCTGCATCAATTTTTTGCAATTTAACTAAATAAGTTATCATCGTGTTAATTTGGCTAATTATCCCCAAACTAATTGTTTTCCATTACAAATTAGTTAACTTGACTAATTTAATTAGTCAATTTCATGTTGCATTAATTTGACTAATTTCATTATTTATTAATTCAACCAATGTCACAATGAAACCCTTAACATCCCTAAAGTTGATTAACTAAATCCACTTATTTGATTAGTATTAGTCTAAAATTCCTCCAACTAATCAATTAAATAATATATATAATTAATTATATAGGCTAATTAATCAACCTCTCACGTTTTCCTCTATTTAAGATTTAAAAACATACCATTGAAGGCCAAAAAAAACTTGTCCTCCAATATCCACCATTCATTTTAAATCGAAAGAGTAATCTAAGCTTTCCACATTTATACACGCCTTCTCAATGCACTTGTTCTCACTCCTTTTTGACACATGTGCGAGCATGCAATAAGGAGAAATTTGACACTCAATTCCAAACTCAAATCCCCACACTCCATTTGCATCCTCCATAACTCACCACTTGCTTGTATCTCATTCCATCCTACATTTTAAGAAAATATCATACCTTCATAAAGCATATCTCATCTCCTCTTGCCACTTGTTAAGAGACAAAGATGCATACCTATGTAAAGAAACCCTAGTCCTTGATATCATCCTTCAATTTCTACCCTCTATGTCCAACTTGGAAAGTTTATTTAAGGAGGCTCACCAAAAGGACACTATCAATCATACTCATAGTAGTACTTACATGTTGCAAATTGAATAATTTCAAGTAAAGAGTATCCACATTACATCATAATATATCCATTCACCATTGGAGCACATCAATAAGGTCAAATCTAGGTATAATGTTCTTGTTTTGTTGTATTTATATTATTGCTTAACTTCTATTTTGTTGTAATCAAAGGCATTTGTCTTATTTGGGTATGAGTTGCATTCCTTGAATTTGTATCTAAATCATCTTATTTTGACTCAAATTTGACATCCACTTTCTGGCACATGTAGTGGAACAATACTAAGCTTCATCCTTAGCATTTTTTATGACTTTTGTTACACTTTTACTTTTTTTTAATGTGGTTTTAGGTCTATGGTGTTTATGCCCTATGTCCTAGCATATCTATAAATCTATGTGTTGTTTCTACCTTAATGGTGCTTATTTGAACCGTTTTGGACAAACGCCACATTGTTGCAAAAAATTAGTGGCATTTGTGCCTTAGAACATAATGTTTGCATAATTGACATAGTGTTTATACAAATGTGGTGCTACACCCTAGCCAATAGTGCCTATACCATTTTATCTCATTCACAAATCTAAATTTGTTTTCTTGTATGCTTTCAAGTTACTAAGGTTTCCTAATATTCTCCTCTTTTCTATTTAGTTTTTTTAAGAGTCTATCAGTAATTTTGTTGGTCTTTTATTTAAGGTTTTACAATTTCTTCCTTTACATTTTTTTGGTTTCATTTGGGCCTTACTAATTTTGGCTTGTAGGGTATAATTGTGTGGTATCCTTAAAGTCTTTTTTAACCTCTATTTTGAGTATTTTGAGTAATTTTTTACTAAAATTCTTATTTATAGGTTTGTGGACCCTTTTGACATAGATGTGATGTTATTGATGTTTCTTGTTTCTAGGTCTTTGACATCTAGAGTCTTACTTTATGTGTTGCTTTTTTTTAATTTTTTATCTTAGACTATCTAGAAATAGTTCCCATGCTTGCTTCTTTCATTATACCATTTGTAACTAAGATTATGCTTCCAAGGGCATTCTCCATCATTTTGAATTCAGACTCCATCATTTTTGCTAATTCTACTTTGGATTCTAGATTAGAAATGGGGACATGAAGATCTACAATTTGCATTTTGAACTCTTCATTATTGGCCTTGTCATTCTAGATCTCAGTCCATATTCCCAACACTTCCTCTTATTTTTTTTAATATCCTTCTTCTTGACCAGTCTCTATGTCATACTCTTCATCATTGTTTTCCTCTTTGACATTAACCTCCTTTTCATTATTATTTCCAATGCTACAATCTTCTATGTAGGCTGTTTCAACCTCCTCCTCAACTTTCTAAACACTATTCTCCAACAGCCCATCATCCTAAGCACTTTTCTCCATACTTTATTTAACATTGTGAGGATAATACTCATCCTTAGTTGACTACTCATCATCATCTTGAATCAGCTGATTTTCAGTCTTTTGTTTACCTTTACCTTAAGATTTAGCCTTAGCCAAATGGGTTGAGCTACGACCACCAAACTAGATAGAACCAAAGTCCCCAGTAATCTTCTCCTATTCTACGTCCAAGTCATTAGAAATTTTAATTTTTCCACTTTAATTCCATGGCCCCTTTTTAAATCCACTTTCTTCTTTTTTGAGGATCCCAAGAGGAGAGAGAGGAGTGCTTCCTTTTCTCCGAGGCAATTTTTAATAGTTCTTCCTCCAAAGTCTAGGTGGTAGCTTCAATTATCAAAGAATCCTTATTATTTTTTGTATTTTTATTCTTGAAAGATTTTTTGTGGGTTTTACTCTCTTCGAGTTTTATCTTAACAAATAATTTTACTAGAACAAGGTTGGGTTGTAGAACAGAGGATACGACATATTTCTACATAGCCATTATAAGTCATTGATGCAGGAGAGGGGAATCCCCATTTTCAATATAGTGTTGGAGATAGGAGATACCTTTCTCATAGACATTTTGAAAATAATTTAGTTTCTCTCCTTCAATAAACCAATCAACAAATCTCTAATACTTTCCATTACTCTTCTTAGCCACCTTGATTCCATCATAATTCAACTCTGTCATAGCCAAAATCAACCGACGAGTAACAAAGAAATGAAGGATCCCAATAGTTACCTCACCATTATTTCATTAATTACATAAATTACATAACTTTGAGGTAAGTGTATTGTTAAAGCCCTTCTTAGCATGGAAGAATAGGGTTAAACCAAAAATTTCAAAAATTTCCCAAAGCTCCATATTTTGCTAAATAGATTCACAGGAAATCATTTCTTTTCATTTTCTTTGACCTCCCATTATATTCCAAGAAATATTGATAGAAACAAAACTCTATGTCCTCTTCTTGTTAAGACATTGATCACCACAAAGCAGAGAGAAAAGGGTTTAAAGTTGTTACCATTGAGAATACAAAACTTAGCAACTTGGTGACTTAATTTAGAAGAGCCACAATCCAATCTATGACATCGACGGGTAATAATTGTTGAGTGATGATATTTCTATTTGGTTTGATTTTTGTAGCCAATTGTAGTGTAAAAATATTAAAACTTTCCATTTGCATCTTTCCCAAAGATTAATATCTCACGATGGAATAGGAATTTATATAGATAATTAAATTGTCACACACATGAGATAAGACATTTAAGATTTTTCATATCATAATAAAATTATAAATCAAAATTATTAACCCTTGCAATTCATTTAATCAATAATAATTATGAGAATGGTTGGATCTTTATAAGCATATAATCCACCTTTAGAGCCAATACTAATGCAATAGTACACACTCTCCGCCTCTCTCCTAGTTGTCAAACCATCACTTTACATCTCTCTCTAAGTTGTCAATCTTCCATCCATCATCATCATAAAAAATATTATTTTATATTTTTATTCCAAGTCTTTCATTTGAAATTGTCTTTTTTTATTTTTGGTGGGAGTTAAGAATACTCCTAGTAAACCTATTAAGGACAGGAAATGCCCTCATTGGAGATCACATCCACAATATTGCTAGTGAAAAATCATATAATTTTCCAAATTCTTCAATTAAGTGGACATTTTTGTCTTTGATAATTACTCCATTAGTAGCCATCCCATTATTCCTTTCGAGCAACCATAAAAATTAAGTTTAACCCATCCTTCTTTGTGAGGTAACCATTTTGTGTTTTTCTACATAGGATTTTTAGCCAAATAATTTTGGTTAGATCTTCGTTGACCCCCCAATTTTTTTGATTTTGAGCTCTCCATAACAAGGAATCAATTTGTGGAAATCATAAATTTGAGTATTTATATTTTTTTAAATTTGTTGTTTTATACTTAAAAACACATCCTTGTTGTTTTTCTTTTGATCCTTGAAGATTCTATTTTTTGTTTCCTTCCATAACCCCCAAGAAACAAAAGGGGGGATCTATATCCACAAATATGAAATAATAGGGTGAGAAAAAGGACAACTTCCCTATCTCACCACAAACTCCCTAGGTGAATGAGGAATACCTAATAAATTGAGAGAAGGAGAACTTGAGACCAAACCTCTCTAGAGAATCTAGATAGTGAAAAAATAAGTGCTCAACAGTTTCTATATTCTCATGACATAAAGAAAATTTATCAATAAATTGAAAACCTCTTTCGATAAGATTATAAATAGAGAGTATTATTATGAACAATAGTCTACCAAAAATAGTTGATTTTAGGGATGAGTTTAGAATTTCACACCTGATGCTAGTTAAAGTGACTAGGAAGAATGAGACACTATTCAAGCAAACTATAGGTAGACGACCATAAAAATCCCAGTGGGAAGTTTAGTCAAAATCATTCATCTTCTCTGTTTTGAGATTAGAACAAGAAAGATCTCTTTTTTTTAACTTTATAATTGGACACAAACTGCCTATCCTTGTTGTCTACCACTCCTAAGAAGCTTGTCACCAATCAACTATTTCTAGAAATTCTTCCATCTTGGTTGATCTCCTTCCCACTCAATGTAACCCTAAAGGTATCTACCATTCATTCTTGTAAGAATCTATTTAATTTGATTTAGTTGGTTGAATGAGGAAAGAGAAGGACCATTATTCAACACATCCTCCCAAAAAAATATTTTCTTATCATTACCCACTCTCCTGCAAAGGTCCCCTATTTGATAATTTTTCTTGAGTTTTAACGAGTTGTTCCAAATGACCAATTTAGAAGGCAAGTTAGATGAAGAAATTAAATTCCCTTGTTTATCATTTCTTAGGTATTTATCTTTCAAAGTAACCAACCAATCTTTTGTGCCTTTAAGAAATTTCCATCCTATGTTTGCAAGAAGGGCCTTGTTAAAAATTTTAAGCCTCCTGATACCGAGGCCCCCAAACATTTTAGGAAAACACACTTTTTCCAAACCAATGAGGGTTATCCTAAAATGTTCTTTAGTACTAGTTTAGAGAAATTTCCTTTGAATTTGTTCAATTATATTAGCAATGAAACGAGGAATCTTAAATAAAGACAACTAGTAGACAAGAATGTTTTGATGAGAAGACTTAAGGAGCTACAGTTTCTAGTCTAATTTAGAATTTCCCCCTTCCATCTAGCCAACTTATTTGTACCCTTTCAATGATTTGATTTCAATAGTTGTTAGAGGGTTTCTTATAAAATAGAGGGAGCCCTAGCTAGGCAGCCAAAAGAACATCAATTTGGCAACCTAAAATCCTCATCACTATGTCTTTAATCAGCTGGTCTAAATTGAAGAAGTAAATTATACTTTTATTATAGTTAATATATTGTCCTAAAGCCTTAACATAATCCTCTAGAATAAATTTCCAATAGCTTGCACCAACTACTAAATCTTCCCCAAAGAAGATAGTATCATCCACAATTTTTTCATGAGAAGTAGGAGGCAAAGAAGAAGTGACTTTAATTCCTTTAAGCAATCTTAGGTTTAGTCTGTTTTCAAAATTCTTTCTTAGAACTTTAGCCATAACGATGAACATAAGGAGAAAGAAGATCATCTTGTCTAAGCCCTCTGCCACAATAAAAATATTCCAAGCAGGGACTCCACTAACCAAAAATAATCACTTTAGAGTAGTGACACAAACTTTAATCAAATTTAGAAATCTTCCTTTGAACCCAAAATTCTATAAAACAACCATAAAAAAGGCTAATAAACTCTGTCATAGGCCTTGGATATATCCAATTTTAATACTAGATGCCCAATTTTTTACAAAACTTCATTGTGTGAATGCATTCATGAGTGGATAAAGCAACATCCAAAATTTGTCAACCTTTGACAAAACCTTTTTTATTAGGGAGAATCAACCTATTAAGGACAACTTTAAGATGATTTACAATAAGTTTAGAAAATATTTTATAAACAATATTACAAAAACTTATTGGTCTATAATATTGCATTGAGGATGCATAATCTATCTTAGGGATAAGAACTATAAAGGTAGAATCAAGTGTAGTATTGTAAATCATATCCTATAGAATTTTATCCTCATGTAGGCCTCATCTCAAGGGCATTCTAACTTTCAGTTCTCAATTCCTACGTTGATGCTACTCACACCTCTTGAAAGTTGCATTTTCAACTCCTTGCCCAACCTCTGTCCAATTTTGAGTCTTGATTGACAGGACCAAGATGCCCTAAGTTCCTCGATCCTCCTAGTTAGGAACCAAATAAGACCTCACAACAATCACTTCATGTTGGTGGTAAATTTCGTCTCATGTTAGCCTACTCCACAAAATTAAATATTTAATGCTTGGTTAGGTAGAAAAGGAAGCCTACCCCCTTCATTTGGTAAGTAGGAAATTATAAGTGATCTCTCAATTACAAAATCAATTCAAGCTATGCAAGAAATCAATCAAGTATTCATCTAGCATTGAAGGAGAGGTCAAGTCAATTTCAAGCATCCATTATCAACATTCTATGAAGACATTCTACATGAAATCCTAAACCCTTGCATAGGATTCATGCAAGCTTCATCAATGTATCAAGTTCAATTTCAAGCATTTTCATATCAGATCTAGCCTTTCCCTTAAAAGGAAATAATTCTACTTCAATTCCATTTCAAATACCATTTCAATTTCAAGGTTAATTTCTAAATCAAGGTTTTATCTAAGGAAAACCCCCATCAAAAAACCTATTTCCTTCTTTCTATGTGTAGGGAATTGTCTTAGGAGTTGCATTTGAAGAATTCAATGGAGTAGATGATGACAATCAAATTTATCTTTTGGAGGTACAAAAACAAAAGGACCAAGATGATTGACCCCCTCAATCTTGGGAATTTTTGACAATCTTCTGACAGTGGATTATGTGTGTCATCCTGATTAGGAAGACATCAAGTTTGTCTGCCCTTTGTATTCAGAGGAGTAAGATGACTTGCTCCCCCCTAGTCTTGAAAATTATGTTTTAAATTTTTGTCACAACTTATCTATTTTCCATCCTTAGATCCAACTTAATAGCTATGCATGATAGCTAGAACATCCCGTTACTATAATTTTATGTCAATCTCATTATTTGTCCTAGATCTAGCATTACAATTTTATAATAATTCAAATACAATTTCAGCTCAAACAAGAATAAGTAATTAAGCTGATCTACAATCAACCCTTCTAGGATTGGATCATAATGTTGAATTAATCACTCATCCACTTGCATAATTATCAACCATGCCTTGCATCAACCATCATGGGTCATAGTCAAGCATTCACAACGTCATGAGAACACATCGAATCAAAGAACTATCAAATCGAAGTCGATTTTGGGATTGCATTTATTTTGATTCATTTTTTATTTCCAATTTTTCTTCATTAATGTTCTCATCTTGAGTGTTTTATGGAAATTTGTGTTTTCTTGGATTGTTAGTTTAGGATTTTCAATCATTTTATTTTGCACACGATTTTCACTCATGCAGTTTCCTTCAGAGAAACGAGGTGGAGCAGAATACTTCTTTGATAATATGATGGATCTTTTGCTGATTTCATTTCTATTGTTGGGCTTGTCGATATTGAGCTTTAGGGATCCCATTTCACTTGGTCTAACAAGAGACAAGGGAATAAATCCATAGCACCTTGTAATCAAAACTTGTAAAGTTTCACTAACCCATTACCTTCCCATTCAATAAATTTTGTAGAATCAAATTCAAATTCCATAAATATGGATTCGCAAACCAACCAAATTGAGAGTTTATTTAGTGTGATAAAAAATTTCCCTAACCAATAAAAAAATAAACCTAAGCTTGAACCTAGTATTACCTTCACCCAAAGTGATAACTCAATGCACACACTTGTTGGACAGATGTAGATTGTCATTGAAATTAATAAAATATCCATACATAGGATGCTTGCATTTATCCTATATAGATGCTAAATGTGGATATGTAAGATTACATTTATACATATGAATTATATCAAGACACTTATGAAAAATTTGAAGTCTTGATTTAAGCTGCATGATGGTTTCACTGGTCCCACTATTGGTTCCATAACCCTTTGCATCTAAGTTGGTTATAAAAGTGTGGATGTTCTCCTTACCATAACTTCTACCTTAGAACAATTCCATATGAAGTTGGATCATCCTTGGCTCACCTCCATAAAATTACTCCCTTGTGTAGTCCATAAGTGTTTAAGATTCACATTTCAAGGAAAAGTGCATATTGTCTATAATAGTAGGTTTGAGCCATTGTTTGGACATGATTTTTTTTTACTTGATTACTTATGGCCATAACCACTTGAACCTATTTGAACTCATGAAAATAATTTGTTCCTCTCTTATTATAAATTAAAACACAAGAAAATAGATGAGTTGTCCTCTGGTCTAGTTTCTTGTGTTCTACTCTAATTGCTACCACTAAGAATCTCATGCCATAATTTGTGGATTTGATAATAATTTCTCATACCCCATAAGTAGCAAGTGAACCACATCTTGGGATAGGTATTCTCCCCCCTAGAGATTCTAGTGTGTATTCTATGGTTCCATCTCCACAATCCTATAATGGACAATGAGGCAAACTCCTGACACCATTTAGATCTCTTCACACTTCAAGGGTTTCTCTTGCTTCTTCAAAATCTAGAGGAAAGAAATTTTTTATGAGTGGATCTTCCCACACTCCTATATCTCAACCTTTAGAGGTTACTTTTGTTCTTAGAGAAAAAGAAGAAAATGAATTGATGTTGAGTGATACCCTGGCCCCTTCTATAGAAACTCTAAATGATAATCGACGAAATAATAGTGTGCGAGAATGCAAGAGACAATGTCATGCTATAGCTCATGAGCTTTTTACAAGAAGTGAAAACTCCCCTAGTGTTTTTTGCCCTTAGCAGTTGGATGTTGATTTGGCCCCAACTTTTAAATATTCCTTACCTTCACCTTCTTACAAGATTGACACTTACCTTTCCCAACCCAAGTGAAAGCTTCTTTTTTTATGCTAAGGGATTCTTTTATTCCTCTTCTTGAAGGTTCTTCTTCTACCGTGGTCAATAATGCTTGAGTGATGTTGGTAGAACTATTGTGCCACCTATTGCGATAAAAAAGGATAATGATTTTGATGACATGGTTGAAACTATAAATCATGAATCTAAGTTATCATTAATATATATATTTTTTAAATTGACTCTAGCTCCTAGTGACACACACAATGATCCTTCCTCAGGAAGGATCCATGTATGGAACTAGATATATCTCCTTGCACTATAATAGATATAGCTTCTTCAAAAAAATTCCACTATCTCTTTATGATGAGAAAGAATGGGAGGCAAATGATTTTCTATAGATCGACTCGTAAGTATGATACCATTTGTCATTTTTGTGTTTTCTTTCATACAATATTTTCCTCATAATGTGTTGCTTGACATGTCTTTTTTTTTTAAAGTTCTCTTTGGATGACCCTTCATGTTCCATTATGGAATTCTTCTATTTTTTGTACGTGTTTTTATCATAAATATTCTTTTATTCCGCTCATGCTTTTATTTTATCTTTTGGGGATAATGCAAAGCATGCAAACATTTATATCTCTTCTATGTTGACCCAAAATCCTTTGTTCCTTCTTATGTGCTATTTCTCCTTTGTAGTCATAGTTCCACTATATTTGGGGGATGAGGTTAATTCAAAACAATTGTATTGATATAGATTATCTATCTTGTATTCATACTAATCCCAAATATATAAATCATCCATTATATGGTCTTGTATAATCTTTGTATGTGTTATCACCCCAACTTTCCTATGTTGGGGTGATTTTGTTGTTGCAACATGCTTGTCTTTGAATGTATACTAACTTAAAGGAAATTGATTCTAGTTGGTGTATGTAGTTACTTTAGGGTGGGGACATATATTACTCCATGCATTGCACTTTGTGTATACACCATGTGGTGCAGGAGCACCTAAGGGTTGAAATTCCCTTAACCAATTTTGGCATGTACATACTATGGACTGGCTCTAAGTTCTTTTTGATTGCAGTTTTTGAAATTTTGCCTTATCGGCAAGACCTACCCCGATCGACAGGACTTCTCTCGATGCGATCACCATAGTTTGGAGTGGAGTTATCGAGTATCAGAAGGAGTGGGTTTATGCTACCCCGATAACCTGATGAGTTAGCATTTGGAGCGAAGTACCTCAGAGTATAGGCATTGGGTATCGGAAGGAGTAGTTTTCTGCTACCTCGATGACTCGATGGGAAAGCATGGGTGCGGACCGGGTTGTATCGGGTATCGGTAGGCAAGTTTCTCACCTACACTAACACCCAATAGGAAAATGGACAGACCGAAGGAGGTTCATCGACCATCAAGAGGAATGCTTCTGTGTTACGTCGATGACTCGAAGAAAAAGCACATAGGAGAATCGAACGAAGAGAATTCTTGTTATCTCGACACCTGATGGAACATCACAAAGTAGAGAATCAACCATCGGGTTAAACTATTTTGCGGGTCCTGATGACCTGATGGAAATGCTTAGGGAGTGGAGGAAGAGCATTGGCCATCAGACGAAGGGCTTTCTTGTTATCCCGACGCCCGATAGGAAAGTGCGAGCAGAGGAAGAGCATCAGCCATTGGACGAAGGGATTTCTTGTTATCCCAACACCCAATAGAAAAGTGCAAAGTGGAGGACATAGTCATCAGACATCGGCAAATAAGAATTGATGTTACGTCGAAGCCCGATAGGAAATGCAAAGCGCAGAAAGTCGACATTGGCAGTTGGAAACCAGGTTCTGTGGCTACACCAATGGACTGTTTTGTAATTATTTTTTAGTTTTGAAACCGTCTATGTTTCATGATGGAGGGAATTCTTAAAAGACCCAATGGACATTTGTAAAGGGTTGTTTGTTGGATCATTTGGATAAACAAAAGGAAATACAAAAGTCTGTTTTTTGTTTTCAATCGTTGAAGTACTATTCTGTATTGTTTTGCTAAGTTTTTCATTACAGTTTTGTAACTAGAGTTTCCTTGTTGTTCATTCTTTATTTTGAATCCACATTGTAAATATGGCCCTGTCTTGAAACTCCATCGTGGGATCCATGTGGCCATTGGAGCACTTCAGGAAGAGCCAAAAATGTATAGTATGAGTAAAATAGCAGTAGGAGGAAACCAGGAAATGGCAATCGCCATTTTTGCATACTGAGCCTAGCTGAGCTTGGAAGTAGTCTGGCTAGATTTTAGTAATGTAATGAAGATAACTTGCAGGGAAGGAATCTATTGAGAACTAGAAGAAGTTCCAGAAGGCTACAAGCCTGAAACTGTGACATTGTGAATCCAATAGAGAAAAAATTGCTAAACCAAACCAGATGGGTAATGTTGCAATGAGGGAATATGTGTGTGTGTCCTGTATCCCTACAAGGTTTTAGCGAGCAAGCTTACATGGTGAGCTTGAGAAAAGTGAGATAAGCAAACAATTGGTAGGGAAGCCCTGATAAGTCTGGTGAGGTAGACGTGAACCTGGGAAGGGATAGAAACAAACCATTAAATAAGCCTAATTGATGGTAAGCTAGGTAGCATCCCTATCACCATGAGATTGGTTGTTCACTTTGATCAAACACCATGAACTTTTTCATGCTATTGCAACACCAATTTTTTATATCATTGGTAGCATTTTACTAAAATTACTTTAAAAAGTAACGTGTTTTTCTTGGCTAGGAATCTCTAATATGATTGTGATGAAGCTAACCTAGTATATTTGAGGATTTTTACTAGCCATGTGAGGTCCTGACTTGTTCATTAGCCACCTAACATAACACAACTTGCTAGTGTTATAACTTATGGACCATAGTGGACATGACTCCTTGTAAGTATCTGAGGATCTTATCAGTCCTAGAGGTTATGCTTTGTGTGTTTATGGACATGATAGTTCCTTGTAAACATCTATAGATCTTGCTACTGCTAAAGGTCATAGATTTTGTTTGTGGATATGGATTATAGTAAGAGTATTTTGATGTTTATAGTCCTAGATTCCATACCTTGTTTGTCATGTATGTTTCATTCATGTAATGTGTATGCTCTGTGTAGTTTTTAATGATGATTGATTTTTTCTAATTATTGTATTTGTACTTTGTGTTTTGCAATCTTGACCTTTTATCTTGATATTATATATTTAAATAACCTTAAGTCTTGGGGGCTACCACCTTTCTGAGTTTGGAATCATCCTGTCTCTTTAATGTTTTGATGAAAGGTTCCTTGGATTCTTTATATTTTATCATAGATACAAACATTAGTTCTTATCCTACTAAAGTGAGGTATAAATTTAGTGTTGTAAATTGTTGATATTAACATTTTCACACTAGGTTTAGAACCCTTTTTAAAATGTCTTCCTAATTTATGCATAATTGTGCTTCATTTTAGGATAATTTTCATAAACTTGGTTTATTCCCCTATTCTAGCCCTTTTTGTAGCATAGTTCTCTAGGACTAGGACAATCAATAACCATATCCTAGCAAAATGGGCTCAACTTTTGAAGGATGAAAGTTATCCTTGTAATTCACAAGAATTAATTTACCTTTGTCTACCTACCTCAAAAAATTATTTTGAAAAGGTGTAAGTTGCATATAAATGAAACTCCTTTTTTCATTTTAAAGTTTACCATATTTAGATGAGTGATCCATATTCTTAAGTGAGCAATTAAAATCATTCAATCATAAATTTGCATTTTAAGAGAAAATCATTCAAGTATTAAAGTTTGTTACAAAATTTTTGATCAAGTTTATTATGTCTTTTCATGTTGAAAGCATACACTAACATATTGTAGGACTTCATGAGCATTGTGTCAAGCCTTGTGTGATATTTCATGAGAAGGACTCATACTTGAGGGAATATCTTGTCATTTCATAATTTATTTAACCTCTCTCCTTGTGATGGCACACACACATATCACACCATTATCTATTGTGGAAGTCAGAACACTAACACAGGTTTGACTTAGGCAAGCCTTATATGATACAACTTTTTTTTCCCTCTTTTTTAATGCGTGCAAGTGCAAATCTAACAACAAGAAAGTTATAGATGATAAAAGTAGACAATGAAAGACAATGTTAGACTATTACTAAATGAAAACCCTTGGACTAGGGTGCCTAGTGCCCACGTCCTACTCCTTTGACCCATATTTTTAGGAGATTGATGCACAAAGATTCTTGGTTTCATTTTCGGTAATCTTTCGTAGCATCCATCATGTCTAAACTAGGGTGTCCAACACTTCTATCTAGCACAATAAAATTTAGATTTCATTGATAGTTACCTTTATGTATCTTAATCTTAGATATTATTTAGTATTTTTTGTTTTCATTTTGTAGTTGTTACATACTATTAAAATTAGTACTTTTACCATTTCTACCTAGTTCACATATGCACACTTCACTATCTCATTCTTTTGCAAAAAAGGAATAGAATATGAATGCCCAATGTTCTAATTTTATGATAGTGTTGAGATCTTAAGGTTACATTGGTTAATATTAGAGATCTTATTCTATATTCATTTAAGAGGGCAAGGTATTAGTCTTGAGAAATTTCAAGTCTCAAATGGTTGGTACAAGCTATGCTAGTTTTTAGAATCTTTGTTCTATCCAAGGAAGTAAAATGATACTCAGTCAAAGGGTAATAATCAAGTTATGGTCAAAAACATGCCAAGCAAGTGATGTAATGAAAAACATAGTGAAAGTCATAATGACTATAACAATGGTAACAAATCAATCATAAGGCTTGATGATAGTGAATAAGTTGATTGATTAAATATAGTGGCATGGAGATATAAAGATATCCATCATTTAAAGGGGACCATAGAGGCTAATAGTATGACAGATATGTAATTCCTTGTGGAGAGTCAGTAGGGGTTTGTAAGATACAAGGATAGTCTAGAGAATATCTCTTAATAATTTTGAAATAACTTATGTCATCATTGGATATATATGGTGGTGTTTGTATCTTCTACAACAAGAAAGCTCCAAAAGAAAATAGTCATAGTTAATAAATAATGGGAGAGATTTTCTATCTTCATTTTAGAGGCCAAATGAAAATAATATGGTATTCAATGAGGTTTTACTATTGAGGATGACAATGTTGAGTAATGGATTAACAATCATACAAATAATCCAATTAAGGTTGGCAAAGACAGGTCCAAGGGGTAAAGGAGATTTCTCTAGGCATAAAAGGCCTTTGTAGAAACAATCAAGGCAAAGAAGACAATCCATAATTATGAGGACTATGTAAATCCATATCAAAATTGTATCATTTTGAAGATCTAATAGAGGAACATGCTATTCGAACAATGTGAAATATATTGAATATTTTATAGCATGACTTTGACATCTTACCAAAACAAGGTGACAATCATAATGATAACGAGGACACACATGATATATTAATCACATATATGGGAAATATGAACTAAATAAAAATCATAAAAGAAGAGCATAGGATAGTAAATGTGAGTAAGGATGAAGGTTACGATTATGATATTCTATGCATTACATTGATAATAATATATGATGATAATGAGGCATGGAAATGACCCCAAAGAAATGGTTTCAAAGTGTGAGCAATGTCAAGTCGAACACAAATAGAGATAAAAATTTGAGATTATCAATGCTTAAAAGAAATAAATATTATGTTTATAGTGCTTGGAGTGAAATAGTGATAAAAACACTTAAAGAAAGCGTGGGTTCATGAGATGATAGTTGTCATTGTTGAATATAATAGCGGACATGGTAAACTACTTGTTTGATGTATGGTAGTTCTAAAATTCAAAGATAAGTATGAATCCCATGAGAATCACTTGCTACTATCTATCTTCACAATCTTTTATGATCAAGACCCTTCTCAAAGCACTTGGATATCTATAAGCTTATGTTGTTATTATTTCATGGTAAATAAAAAATATGATTTACAAAGATGATAGTGAGGCTTAGATTTTAGAAGTTTAAGATACAATGGAGAGAGGATATTGTTATGACAATAGAGAATAAATCCATGAAAAAGGTTTAACAAGTGACAATTGCAAAAGGTATGAACTGTACAAGCAAGTGATAGTAAGTAGGGATATTATAACGCACATGACAATCACCTATGTTTCTATGAGACACTCTACAAACTTAGAAGATATTATCATGGTGATATTTATTGGAGTAATTAGGACATTATCTAATTGATTATATAATTATGTCCTTGAATTATTATATTTACTTAAGCTAAACTTAGTTGGTTTTTATCTTTTATTAGATTAGGCTAACAATAGCTTCACTTAGTTGAGGTAATTTTAGTTTCCTAATTTTAGATTAAGTTTCTCTTGATTTTTATATAAGAAAGTCTTTATTCATTTGTAATCATCCAATTCATTTATAGGTTAATCTCAATATTAGATTCATCTTTGGATCGATCTCTCTCAAGGTTGTAAAACATTAATCATAACTTCTTCTCTTTAGAACTGATAGGTGTTTTGCTTGTAGGTGATTCATGGGATTGGGGTATTAGGCAAATAAATCCAAAAATATTGGTAGTCTCAGTGGCTAAATGACAAGCTAGTGCAAAATATAATAGAGTTCTTAGAAAAAGGTAGACTGATGAGTAATGAGGCTCAATAAGGTAGTCATAGTAATAGTTGTGATGACATTTGAAAACATGGTGCATTGTGGCAAATGACAGTGAAGATGGTAAGTATGAAAAAAAACACAAATAGAGAATTCTTTGTGCATGTGAAAATATCTCTTAGGAGTTATAGAATACAAGAATGTTAATCCTATGAGGATCCGGTTAATACTGAGAGGGGGGGTGAATCAGTATTAAGACCAGTTGAAACTTTAAACCAAAAAAAAACTTATATCAGATCTAAAACGATTTAACAAATATCTCAACTTCTTTAATCAGATCTAACAACCTTTTTATCATATTTGCTTAACACATTAATCAAATCATTTACCGCATCAATCAATTCTTTCACCACTTAAGCAATCATATAGATTTGATCATTTACCAACTTATCTTATCAGATCAATCACTTTTCTCTATCAACTCTTATCAGTACCGATAACCTTTGATAACCCTCTGATAAAACATCATAACTGGTGTCTCAGAAATAATGCATGAAATGAAACATAAACAAGAACATCACATGAAAAACATTCCACACATGAATACCATAAGTTTTTGATGTGGAAACCCAAATAGGGAAAAACCACGGTGGGAGTTGGCACCCACAAATATTTGTACTCTTTTGAAGTATGCCCTGTTAGGTTCTTAGCCCTATTAGGAGCTTACAATACTCCCTGTTAGGAGTCACCCAGTTAAAGGATTTGCCTAGAAGCCCAGTTAGGAGCTTGATGATATGTTAGGATCAACCTCATGAGAGGGTTTAACACTCTTTTGAGAGCTGCCTTGTTAGGGGACTTAAATGTTTAAGGCCTGTTAGGACCTACCCGGTTAAAGGATTTAACCTGATGCAACTGTTAGGGAACAACAATGAATAAATGATATGTTACCTGCACTTCTCTTCTTGCTTGATCAGATCTAGTTATACACAACATTCTGCAACTCTCAGGAAGATCTCACACTTCACTTGGATGACTCAACACATTCTCTAAGACCACCAACATCATAAACATCAATTGTGCCATCCTAAATAGCCATCTCAACTAGGTTGGCCACTAAACCCTAATTACATCATGAATTTGCAATACAAATCATAAGAGATCATCTCAGATTGATAGACAGATCATTACAACAAATTATAATACAATATCAACCGTTGGTTGATCGTAACCCATCACAAAAAATCCGATCTGTACCAAAGTCAAAACCTTAAAACACTCTATTAAGAATTTCATTGATTCCCAAGAAATTCTTCCTTGAATCATGCCAAAACAGTAATTAAATCATTCATGCATGTTGTGTTGTGTTACCACCTTCATGTAGACTCATCGTCGATCATCGTCATAACAAAAATCATTACCAGTTTGATGATATCTTCATCGATCTTAAACCCTACTAAAACCTTAGGAAAACTTCATTAGAAATTTGAAACATGCCTTAGGATAATCATCACAAGTTTCAGTTCCGATTAGATACACCTTTCCATGATACAAGCTCACCTTCCAAATCACAAATCACCAATCATCGTCGATCGTCCGATTCAACCAAAACATCTCTGCTTAATCGATTAAAGTCCTATTTCACAAACTTCAATTCTTTGCCGCTAAACACTGTCTTTCGGTAAACCAAATCACTTAGATGACAAAACAAAACATCAAGAACATCATTTGACATCAGTTACCATTAATGATAACACAAATAACTGATCAAGTCATCTAATCACAAAATCTCAATCTCTTCATCACAAATAGACTTCTATCCTTTATCGATGCAGTCATTAGTCTTCAACTGCATCACCTTATCTGCATCAGTTATGCCAAATGCCAACAATCTCCCACTTTGTCATTGATGGCAACACTAATCAGATATACAATCAGAGTAACATCATCATCTTCAACTTGCTTGTCAATATCACATCATCTATCGGTTCTCCTCTGTTTGTCTTCTCCCCCTTAACCAATGCTTATCTCATTCTGACCTTCAAATTCTCTCATATCTTTTCTTTTCTTCTCCCATATGTGATATCTTTTCTTCTCCCCCTTTGACAACAATGCCAAAGGTATAAATGCATCACTTGTCTTCAATTCTGTTGCTACCTCTTCCATCATCTTTGCTACTCAAATCTGAAAAAAATATATCAAAGCATTAAATCAGAACTTTACATTAGACTTGCTCCCCCAAAGGACTACCCGCACCTTCATCAATATTTAGTAAAAGATAATCATGAAATCCATAGGATTGATGCATCTCCAACATTCTAGTTCTTCTGGTGTAGGGGTCTAACCCCTAGTTTACCTCTAAGAAACTCAAAGGTAGCCTTCGGTAAGGGCTTAGTAAAGATATCAGCTAGCTAATCTTTACTCTTCACATATTCCATATTGATCTATTTTTCTTGAACTCTTTCCCTTAGGAAATGGTACTTCAATTCAATGTGTTTGGTTCTAGCATGAAGTACAGAATTTTTAGAAATGTTTATTGCACTCATATTATCACAATAGATAGTCACCGATTCAGACATATCTATCTTGAATCCTTCTAGCACATGTCTCATCCATATTGCTTGCGTGCAATTCATGGATGCAACTACATACTCAACTTTAGCTGTAGATTGAGAAACACAAGTTTGTTTCTTGCTTGTCCATGCCACTAATCTTCCTCCAAGTAAAAAATCTCCACCTATTGTGCTTTTCCGATCATCCACATTACTTTCCCAATCAACATCAATAAAGATATCCAAAGTAAAATCTCCTTTATAGGGATACCATAAACCATAGTCTACTGTGCCTTTGAGATATCAGAAAATTCTCTTTACAACCACCATGTGACTCTCCTTAGGCTCTTTTTGAAATCTAGCCACTAATCCAACAACATGAGCAATGTCCAATCTGCTATGAACAACATAGTGTAGCTTGCCAATCATAGATCTGTACTCTTTTTCACTAACAACAGGGGAATCATCTTGCTTTGATAACTTGCATCCTGTCACCATCGACGTTCCTACCAATTTGCAATCTTCCATGCTGAATGCCTTCAACGTGTCTTTGATATACTTGGTCTGACAAATAAAAATACCAGCATCTAGTTGTTGGACCTATAAGCCAATAAATAACTTTATTTCATCGATTAGAGACATTTCAAATTCCTTTTTTATTATATCAGCAAAGTCCATA
Organism: Cryptomeria japonica; assembly: GCF_030272615.1. Lineage (NCBI taxonomy): Eukaryota > Viridiplantae > Streptophyta > Pinopsida > Cupressales > Cupressaceae > Cryptomeria > Cryptomeria japonica. The sequence continues at coordinate 554,128,404 of NC_081413.1, forward strand.
CACATATCATCATTTCCACCAAAAACTATGTCATCTACAAACACTTCTGCTATCAACATCTTGTCTCCATCAATCTTCAAATAAATATTGTTGTCCTCACTGGTATGTTGGAATCCAATTTTGATCAAATGTGCATGTAATCTCGCATACCAAGCTCTTGGTGCCTGCTTTATGCAATTTACACACCATGTATTTATCATCAGTCAAGGAAAATCCATACAGTTGTTCAATGTATACTTCTTCTTCTAGAATCTCATTTAGAAAGGCCGATTTGACATCCATTTGATAAACTTTGACTCCCTTAAATGCAATAAATACCAGCAATATCCTTACTCCTTCTAATCTAGCAACAGGTGCAAATGTTTCACCATAATCCTCATCTTCTTCTTGAGAATACCCTTTGCAGACTAACCTCGCCTTGTTTCTTACAATTTTTCCTTCTTCATCCAATTTATTCCCAAAGACCCATTTTGTTCCAATTATATTCATATCCTCCAGTTTAGGAACAAGTGACCATGTCTGATTCTTCTCAATTTGATCTAATTCTTGATTCATTGCATTCACCCAATCATCATCCTTTGTTGGAATTTGCATGAAGATTGCATTAATGATATGTTATGTTATTATTGATGTCAATTGAACCGATAATGATATTGTTGTTATTATTGATACTATCTTGTAACCGGTAGGAAGAGCTTTGTGAAGGTTGTTGTAAACCGTTATGTAAGTTTGTGAGTTGAACCAGTAATCAGAGTAAAAGGTTAAACCCTCTCTATGTTATGTAACCGGTAAACCCTACCAGTTGTTTTTGTTAAATTCTAACTGATTAAGGTTGTTGAATTGGTTATGTTGGTTTATGATCTAATATTGAGCGGTAATGATGGTAACACGTAAGGTCATTGTATGAAGACAAGTTCAAAATGTTTTGGCGTGTTTGTTTGTCTAGGGAATGAGCAAAATGTATTGCATCTAATGCAAAACACATGATGAGTTAGTGAGCTCAATGAAGCGGTAATCAAGGAGCGGTTGAGGTTTTTTTGATTGATGTGTAGAGATTGCTATGAAATCCAATGGTCATGCTTGTATCGACTTGTTTGTAATCTCGATGAGAGGATTAGATTTTTATTGTGTTACCGACCTAATTGATTTGTATTTAAGGTTGATGAAGTTGTTTTGTTAAGTGTTGGCAAGAGTTGGCAAAAATCAGTTGAGTGTGTGATTGCCGAACTAGAGAATGAGTTTGCAGTTTGAGTAAAGGCAGATAGAAGCTTAAATGGATTTGATCAAGCAAATGTAGTGCTATTCAGAGAGATAAAGAAACTCCTGTTGTTTTCTAACAATTACAACAGAATTGAAATCCCTTAACTGGGTAAGCTCTAACAAGCTTGGTTACTTATTAAATCCTCTAACAAGGTGGTCCATTAGATTGGATTTTCAAATCCTCTACTGAGGTTACTCCTTACAGGGTATTTGCTTCTAACAAGACATTTGTAGTCAATCCCTTAACCGGGTGATTCCTAACAGGATCAGTTCTTAACAAGACTTTTGTAAAAGCTTTAACGGGCTTGGCTCCTAATGGGACAAACTTCAGAAGAGTTCAGATATTATCTTGTGAGTCTCATCTCCCCGCGGTTTCTACCTATTTGGGTTTTCCATGTATAAATACTTATGTCATGCGGTGAATGTTTTTGTGGTTATGATCTTATTGTGATTTGATTAACTATTTTTGATAAGGCATGGTAACCGGATGCATTGAGAAGTGAAGTATTAACATATGATAAATCATTTGGATGATTACAAGTTAAATGATGTTTACTGTTAAGTTGTTGTAACAGTCAACCGATATTCTTATGAATATTGATCTTTACAGTGGTATTTCATTGATAAGATTACTTTGCATGTTTGAGTTTGAGTTTGGGAAGTTTGTATCAATTTTTCTAGTTACTGATTCACCCCCCCCTCTTAGTAATCTACCGGGTACTTATTCTTTCATCATACCATCATCCTTTAGTGCTTCCTTAACTATCTTGGGTTCAATTGTAGAAATCAAACATGAGTTCTCTCGGATCTTTCTCCTAGTTTTCACACCTGCATTCTTATCACCAATTATTTGCTCTTGTGAATGGTATAGTTTGACATATCTAGGTATTGCCTATGTCGGTTTTGCATCTTCTGCATCGGGTTCTTCATTTTCTTCCTCACTGGCATCACTTACTAGTTGAGCATTTAATTCTGCATTTTCTAGTTCTTCATTATTCTTTGCCTTCGGTTCAATGATCACAAATTTTTCCTCATTATCACCATTTTCAAGTTCTAATCTACTTGTGCCTTCAGACTTATCAGATAGATCATCAACTTTTACATTAGCACTTTCAACAATTTTCTTAGTTCTCTTATTGTAACATTTATATGCCTTACTCTTAGAAGAGTAAGCAAGAAAAATTCCTTCATCAAATTTTGCATCAAATTTCTTAGTGTAGTTATCTCTTATAATAAAACATTGACTTCCAATTTTTTTGAAATAACTTACACAAGGAGTTTTTACATATCATAGCTCATAGGGTGTCTTATTGTTACCTCTCTTTACCAATACTTGGTTTAAAGTGTATACAACAGTACTGGTTGCTTGTCTCCAAAACATTTTGGATACATCACCCTGTAATAACATGGTTCTTGCAGCTTCAACTATTGTTTTATTCATCCTTTCTGCTATGCCATTCTGTTGTGGTGTCCTCGCAACAGACATCTATCTCTTTATACCTTGTTCATCACAATACTTAACAAATTCATCAGATGTAAACTCACCTCCTCGGTATGATCTTAAACACTTCAAATTCTTACCAGTTTTGTTCTCAACTAGAGCTTTAAATGATTTAAATTTACTAAATGCTTCTGATTTCTCCTTCAAAAATATCACCCACATCATTTTAGAATAGTCATCGGTGAAAATCATGAAATGACTATCACTGTAATAACTCTTTGTTCTCATAGGGCCACATAGATTAGTATATACCAAATCTAAAATATTCTCAGAAATACAATTCTTTCTCTTGAAAGAAATAAAGGTCATCTTATCCAGTTTGAGAAGTTGGGGTAATCCTCTTACGACACTTGACTTGCTTATCTTAACCAAATTATCAAAACTAACATGACAAAATATTTTATGCCATAACCAATTGTCTTCCATTCTTGCAACCAGACAATTATTAATTGATGAATAATGATGAACAACTAATACCCTAATCAGTAATGAGAGGGGGGGGGGGTGAATCAGTATAGACAAAAACTTGCTTCAATATTTTGACATATTAAAACACAGATAACCAGTTGTCTATACCAATGTACTTAACCATAGCAATACCGGTTAAACAGAAATGCTTCAGACAACTAAACTGATTAACCAAAAGTACTTAAGACAACATTCAACATATCTCAGATCTTGATAGCCACTTTACCAGTTTAGTCATGCATGAGTTGCATCAATAATACTACAATCATTTAGCACTGCATGCATATTCAACTTTAATAAAAAACTACTCAATCATCACATGAAAAATCACAACCCATAACACATAGATTTTTCACATGGAAACCCAAATGGGAAAAACCACGGTGGGGATGAATACCCACAAGCTTTTTTTGAACTCTTTTGAAGTCTGCTCTGTTAGGAGCCTAGTCCGGTTAAAGAATTTACAATAAGGTTCTGTTAGGAACCGATCCTGTTAGGGATCACCCAGTTAAGGGATGGCTATAAAGCCTGTTAAAGGTTGAAACCCTGTTAAAGGTTACCTTGCTAGAGGATTTAAAGAACTCAATGAACTTGAGTCACCTGGTTAGAGGATTTGAAACAAGCCTGTTAAAGCTACCCGGTCAAGGGATTTTCCTTTTGTTGAAATGGTTAGAAGTCAACAGGTAAAGATCTGATTTGATAACAACACTACTTGCTAAGGCAAATCCTTTTCACCTCCTCTCCTCTGCAATCACACTCTGTAGATTCCACACTCTGGTTTGGCAAGTATCTAACATGCAGACACAAACACAACATTTGCCAACACAAACAATAACAATCATCATCGACCTTATAGACAACAATTAGGTCGGTAGCATAAACCCTAAACCCTAAACATTTTAGGTTACCAAATTACAAGTGGTCTAATCCTGACTGTTAAATCCATTGCATATAATAAAACTATCTAAAACAGATCTCAAGTCATTCTGCATTGTCCAATCTTCACTGCATCTGGAAATCAGTAACCCATCACACGCACTTCACACATCGCTCAGAACATCACGCATTCCCGAGGTAGGCATTCAATGCATTCAATCTTTACGTGCAAGACCCTCAAGGAAATTCTTCATGTGCCCACAGTTGATGTGGCATCCTGATCCTTATCCTTATCGTTCACAAAACACCATCAGTTGCATTGCATAAGCCAAATTGGAAACCCTAGAGATGAACATAGACTACCAATCAATAGTCACACTTAGTGAACCCTGACACTGGTCCACTCCATCCCAGTTGACCATAACCACTTCCAATCTTCATACTGGTGCATACCGGTTCACCTGCTTGAGCATATATTGACATAAATGACAACATGCATTGTCACCGCTTCATCATATGCCAACATTAATATTACTATTCAAATGGAATAAGTCACCTCTAGTTTTCTTCCCGGTAGCAATCAGTTCACCATTACCTCCAATAATTCTATAGACTCCACTTTTAAACTCAAGCAAATAACCTTTATCATTGAGCTAACCAACACTTGAAAGATTATGCTTTAGACCATCAACCCAAAACACATAATCAACATTACTCTTCCCATTTAGAGAGATTGAACCTTTACCTTTCACCATGCAAGGAGAGTTATTTCCAAATCTAACAACTTATCCATCAAATTCATTAAGGGTTATGAACTTACTTTTATCTCTGTAAATGTGGTGTGAGCAACCACTATCTATAATCCATTCATCACTGTTCTCCATATGAGATTCTAGTGCCTTTTCATCTTACAATTCCCCCTTCATGGCTACAAACACAATTTTTTCATTGTCATCTTCATCTTCAGACTCCTCATCGGTCACACCTTCATCTACTGCAACATAACAATATTTCTTGCCCTTTCCTTTGAATCTTCTAAACTTCTCTTCATTATCAGTTTTAGGGCAGTTAGCAACAATATGACCAATTTTACTACAAGAGAAACACTTCAAAGGTACCTTTCCTTATACTTACCAGTGCCTCTTGGAAATATTTTTTCTAACAGTGCCTCAAGTTCCATCACTTGATCTTCATTTTCTTCATTTCCCCGATTACTGTTGACGCCCTCCTAAATGACACAAATAGTTAGTCTATGATCAAAGAACACACAAAAACACCCAAAAGGTTAGTGTTAGTCAATCAAAAACTAAATCTATGAAGGCATTCCAAGAGAGACACTAAAAATATGCTAATGAATCTAACTAAAGAAGTAAGACAATGAGATATCTCCAACTATCTCTTAACATGATATTAGTTCTTTCTCCCTTGTTCCTCTCCTCTCCAAGTTCCAAAATAGTGTAGCTCTCAGCAGCTTTTTGCACTATGGATGCTTATGGAGGATTGAGATTGTAGTATAGCTCCAAACATGAAATGAAAAGCTATTTTATGCTAAAATGATGTATTTTAACCAAAAAGACAAGATTTAGTTATGCTATGCTAAATGCTCTCTAAAATGGCTATAGTCTAAATGCTTACAAGTTTTTAGGATCTGGATTATGAAGGAATGGGCTCTATTTATAGGAAAAATGGAGCAGTGGATGGCCAAGATTGAAAGGTTTAATCAAGGGTCAAGCTTGAAAGTTGGGGATCCATGTGCACAATTTGCACCAATGAAATGGTGACAAGTGTCAACATAAGATTGGGTTGAGAGAAGAGGTTGGAGGCATTAAATGCCTGAGGAGACCTCATGGTTATCTAGAAGGTAAGGGTCAAGCCTAAATTAGGATTACCCACTGGATTAGGAGTTAATGCAAGGATAAACCTTTGTGCAAATGATTAAGAGATAATCATGGTCAAAGCATTAAAGGCTTGATGAGACCCTTGGGTTGGGTAGAGGTTGAGTCAAAACAAATGTTTTAACCATGTGGGAGGGTTGAATTAACCATTAATGGTTATTGGAGACTTTGGGGATTAAGTGGTTGAAAGTTGGAAGCCTTCAATGGTTATCAAAGACTTTGAGACATTTAGTGGTTGAAGGTTGAAAGCCTTTAATGGTTATCAAAGACTTTTAGACTTTGAGAAGTGACTCCATTTTGCTCAGGAATGTGACAATATTTAGGGGATGGATTAGGCTAATTAGGAAGGGGTTAGAAGAATCTAGAAGGGGATTAGATTTTTGCAAGTGGATTTGGTGGGTGAGGGAAAATAGGATCATTTAAAATAAAAATTCATTTATTTCAATAAATATGTGCAAGTTGCATTTGTAGGAAAATGCAAGTGGGGGAGGTTTTAAAATGATTTAAATAAATGTTAATTTATTTAAAAGGGGGATTTTAATTAAATAAATTGATTTTATTTATTTAATTGATTGAAATTTGATTTAATGAATTAATTAAAATAAATTGAGTAATTTATTTAATTAATAGAAGAATGTTTGAGGATGAATTAATTAAATATTTATTTAATTAATTGATGGCTATTGGATTTTTAATCAAATAAATACGAAATATTCATTTAATTAAAATGGACAGATTTGTGTGACTACATTTGCCCCTCTTTGAGACGGTGCGGTTTATCGCGTCGTTTCAAAGAAAGAAAAATAGGTGTGAAGAAATGCCCCATAAAATATAATTTTTATGGGTGGTATGCCCCCTCGAGAGATGGGCCGATAAATTTTGAAAAATCGGGCGATCGCTCGAAAAAGAATGAAAATTGGCAGGGTGGTAGAAGAGAAGAAGTTAGGCATACTGGGGAAAAATAGAAGAAAACGGGGGAAACATGGAGAAATGGGGGGCTCGGGAAGTTCACGGGGACCACGGCTATGAGCGGGGCGAAGTTACGGTGACAGCGGGGGGGTATAAATGGGGTGAAAGGGGTGAAAATAGGATCATTTGTGACCGCGATCAGTTGAAAACTTGAGCTCTAACAGCGACATTTGGAGGAGCAAGGAGGAGCTACGATGCCATTTCCGATCACCGAGCACCGATTTGAGCGAGTGCAACGATTCCAGCGCCCAGCCGACTATGGACCAGCGGTACGCAAATTCGAAAACTTTCTTTTCATGCATTTTTAATATGTTTTTAGCTGAGTCCAAGTCAAGTTGGAGCAAGAGTGCTGGAACTAGGTTTTTAGCGCTTTTGCTCCATGAATTAGCGCTATTGTGCCGCAATAGCGCTTTTGTAAGCTAGTTTGAGCGCTTTTGCTATTAATTAGCGCTTTTGTAGGCAAGTTTTAGCGCATTTGGCAAATTAGCGCTATCGTAGGGTTAATTGAGCGCTATTGGCCCTTAATAGCGCTATTGTATAGCGTTTTTAGCGCTTTTGGTTTTTTAGCGCTATTGTAGAGAGGTTTGAGCGCTATTGATGTTGTTGTAGCGCTTTTGTATATAACTAGCGCTATTGTAGATAAAATAGCGCTTTTGCCTTAGGATAACGAGATGCCCCAGTTTCAGACAAAATAAATCTCCGGATGACTAACGATTGATGGATGGCGAGGTGCAGTGGGAGTTGTTTTGAACCATAGCAGCCCGATGAGACTTAGGTCATTTGTTAGGATAAATGCCTGTTGAAGTCTAGGCGGCCATGATTGCTTACCTGTTGAGACCCGAAGATACTTGATCAAAGTATCTGATGATAGTCTAGGTTTAAACTTTAAGAAAGTTTGATAACAAAACAACTGATGGTGATTTGATGAATGTCGATGTGCAGAGGATCTGCGCGTGTTGCAGTTACGCGAGCGCCACCCCGTGACACAGGGATTGCGAGATCGGTTGACACAGATAGAGATAGACTGTATTGCAGCTACTGGCCTCTACGAGGTGATGCATATGCCCGTGATTCGGATGAATCACGGCCTGATCACAGCATTGGCAGAGCGATGGCACAGTGAGACGTGCACGTTCCATCTAGCTCAGGGCGAGATGACGGTGACTTTAGAGGATGTGTGGCGTATCCTTCGGATTCCGATTCGGGGGCAGCTGGTGACATATGATAGATCCTGGGGGACGGTGTCTTGTCAGCGGATATTTGATGAGGATGTATACATTGATGATGGCTCGATCACATGGGAGGATATAGCGGCACTATATGAGCCCCTTCCAGCAGTATTGTCAGGGATCGTCGGAGGACTTCTGTGTCCCGACAGGCGGTCACATGGATTGGCGGTGGGATGGGGACAGGTGATAGAGATGATGGTGACTGAGGGGACCCGATATGCCTGGGGGCCGTGCGTGTTAGCGCACATGTATCAGGAGTTACACGAGGTAGTGTACAGAGGGAGAGGTTCTCTTGCAGTGGGCATGACGCTGCTGCATGTGTGGGCATGGGAGCACTTACCAGTGACTCGACCAGTGAGTCTCAGATTCCGAGCCATGGACTAGCCATACATGTTTATATACAGTGGCATGATGAGTCAGCCCCACTTGGGGAAGTTAGAGTGGTGGCGGCGGGCATTGGATGACCTGGATGCAGTGATCTGGCGGCCATACTTGGAGTGTGAGCCATGGGAGGATGATGTGGAGGCACTACCGTATTACTTCATGACCCGATTCCTCATTGGGAGGACCTCTTATCATGTGGAGAGACAGGTGCCAGGACGGGTGATGAGGCAGTTTGGACGGCAGCAGGGACTACCTAGCGGATCAGGGGAGTATGCACGAGTGATTCGGGAGCGGTATGCATGGGGTCCAGTGCTACCGTATGATCAGGCACCGGTAGAGTTTCGGACACTGCAGGCGAGGCCATGGGACCTACGACCGAGGGTCATTGATGCAGGGGTGACAGAGGAGTATACACAGTACCGAGCGGCACACCCGATTCGACGGATATCAGACCCGACAGAGCTGATCCCATCTTTTGAGGATGAGAGAGGAAGGGGATGAGGACGGAGAGTAGGAGGTCGAGGAGGAGGAGGAGGAGGAGGAGGAGGTGGAGATGGAGGGGGCGGAGGAGATGGAGGTGGCAGAGGAGGTGGGGGAGGAGGAGGAGGAGATGGAGGAGGAGGTGGAGGAGGTTTGGGGATGCCGAGGCAGCGGAGAGGGAGAGGTGGACTACCTCTTCAGATATCATAGGGACCTTTGATGCAGGGAGGAGTGCAGCTGAGTGGGAGGGGGATGGAGAGAGAGATCTCGATGGCTACAGGTGCAGGGGAGGGACCTAGTGGAGGGGGTGATACAGGTGCGGCAACCATGGACATGGGGGAGGGAGCTACTGGGGATCTGCGGGAGTATATGATAGGTTATTTGCAAACCCGGGTGGAGAGATTAGAGGAGGAGATAGCAGCTAGGGATGTGCAGCTATTTGCACGTGAGTCAGAGCTGACAGTGGTGCTGCGGGAGAGAGATACTGCGGTGGAGAGATTGGCGGAGCTGCAGGAGAGAGTGCGGACTGGTGCACAGGGGCCTTCAGGGGAGATTATGAGGGAGATGCGGCGAGCTCAGGCGGAGATAGAGTACTGGCGGGGGTTATATGAGCAGGTGGTATCGATTAGCCAGCGAGCTCTCAGCTATTCACAGATGCGGCAGGCCAGATCCGAGCGATCACAGAGGATGTAGAGCAGTGGGGGTGTGATGGGTCCTCTACGGCAGGAGAGATCAGGGGATGCAGGAGGGAGTGGGGGTTCGATGAGGCCTCCACGGAGAGATGGATCAGGTGGTGCAGGTACCAGTGGTGGAGTAGGTAGGGGTGGTGGTGGTACAGCATCTGGCCAGAGTGGCATTTGAGAGAGCATTTTTGCATACATGTATTGTATCATTGTCTATTTTTTGGACTGTATCTTGGATGGCTCTTTGGTAGCCGATTTTGTAGACTTCATTGTACTCTGATATATGAGATGATATATATGAGGAGATCTCATATTGTGATGATTATGCATGTGATGATGGATGGATGTTTATGCATGATGATGATTTATTGCTTAGATGTATACGAGATGTTTCTTTTATGCATGTTTTTATGATGATTTATGATGTGAGATACTGACATATGAATGCAGGTTTACATATATATGATGTATTTGATTTGTGATGTAATGCTTTATGTATGGAATGCCATGATGATATATGCTTATGCTGTGATGTATGAATAGGATTTTTGATGTTTCCTATTGTGATGCAATGATAAGATGATTTATGTGATGATGTTTGAATGAATGATGTTATGTATGAATATGCATCTAGATGTGTTTTTAGATGAATGTAATATGGATAAACAAAATGTAAAGTGCACATGTTTATATGATAATGTGGTAAATGAATGTAAATAGATAAACAAATGTAAAGTACAAATGTTTATATGATAATGTGGTAAATGAATCAATGTTTTGTAAACAAATGGTCTTATGAATCTAAATGCTTTTAAATATGTTTTGTAAGTACAAATGATAAATGGGATGATACAATAACTAATGGATATAATAACTGTACCTTAAATGTAATGATAATGAATGTAATGTGAAATGAATCCTAAAATGAACATAATAAGATGCTTATTAATGAATGAATGAATGCACTTTGTAACTAAATGGATAAATGGATGTGTGTAATAATAATAAGTTGATAAGATGATAATGGATAATTTATACTGGATGAAATGTTTAGTAAATGATTTAAAACAACCAAAGACAATTTGATCCCATGAATGAATCTAATTATTTATGATTGATGCAATGATGAAAAAGATTTTTAATGAAAACTAATGTCAATAATGAACTATATGCAATGTTTTAAATTTAAAAATGACATGAATGGACATAATGCAAGATGCACCTAAATGCAATGATGATATTGCCATGAGGAATGCAAGGTTTTTAAGACTTTGCATGATGCACTGATGATGTATCAGAGTACTCGGTCGTGATTGTATCCAAGACTAGCTTAATTTTCTCATTTTTGCATATAAAACCTCTATATGAATGAGTGAACAGATGGGTGATATGCAACGGAATGCAATATATAAACAGATGAGATGAAATGACGATCCATAGTGCTCTATTTTCATCATTGAGCTTTAAAATGTTGGAAGAGAATACAAGCATCTTGACACAATGATTCACGATGACCTGAGTATTTCTTTCATGGATTTTAATATAGCAAGTTAATACAAACGACTTGATATAAGGGTCAAGTCAACCAGAGTATTGCTTGCGGAACAGACAAGGATTTATCTCCTTTCATGCATGACTTGGATCGTCCTCCTTGATCTTAGGCTGATCATATCCTGAGACAAGTGCATACCGTACTAAGAGATAACACCTTTATCTAGTTTGGATGAGGTAGGAGGAACCAAAGGAAGAGCATTGTACCTGCAAACAAACAGTATATACATAAAGAATAAAGAATATGGATCCTTGGTAATAGTTCATGCTCATATGGTCGAGGTATACGCTGTAGTCAGCAAGCCGTAGTGATCTATGATTGCATTTGGCATAAGATCACGTAGCCTAGTGAACTTCCCACGTAGACACCATTAGTACATGCCCCAGAACTTCATCGGAAATAATGCGCAAACGATACAAAACAATGCTAAAAGATCCCGATACAGATAAACAAATGAATTACTCACGAATCAACCAAGCATCTGATAGCTTAACATAATTTTCTTGTCAAAGAAAATGTCACTTTTGTCTTTGTTTTGGTAAGGAAGGATGCATCCTTGTTTTAAAGACAGGTTTGGATTGTTGATGTCAATTGTGTTGGTTTGATTGGTGAATGGTCAGTGTGTGAGTAGTTGTCAATGTTTATTTTGTATCTGATCGGATAAATATGTACAAGGTGTTGTCATGTTTTTGGGTGTTTTTTTTGATGGTTTTTCGATGTTTTTGGATTTTGTGTTGTTTTGAATGTTTTTGGTATTTTTGCGAGATATTTTCCAATGTTTTTGGTTTTTTTTTTTGATGATTGCCTGAATGAAGAGCGTAATGACACATAAGACAATGTAGAATCCACTTCCATCAATAGGTTAAGGGTATTGCCCCCAAGTTGGACATGATTTATGAAAAAGCGGGATGCCAAACGCATGAAGTACTTTCTTGGATTACAGATCAAATAACAAGCCATGGTTAGATGGATGGATGTGTGTATGTATGAATGTGATCGCAACGAGCCTGAAAGATACTGGAGCCATTGCCTTTATGAGTGGCACCTATTTGCCAGGTTTTCACTATCGTACTTACCCAAGGTGCCACCGGAGTGGTTGTTCACCGTTTGGATGCATGATTTTTCTTTACTTACTTTTTTTGAATGTTTTTGTATTTTCTTCAGGACATTTTCTGAATGTTTTTGGTATTTTCTGATATGTAGGGGATCCTGATGCTCTATACACCTTAGGTATAAAACCATTTGAGGTGCATGCTATTGATTGGATCTGCGAGTGGTTCTCCATCTGATGTAGCCAACTGATATGCCCTGGACCCGAATACAGCAGTGACAACATATGGGCCCAGCCAGTTTGATTCAAACTTGCCTTGATGTTCTCTGTTTGGTTGGTTGCGAGGATTCTCTCGTAGAACAAGATCACCTACCTCAAATGTACGAGATCTAACTCGGTGATTGTAGCTTCTACTCATGCGCTGCTGATAGGTTTTGAGGTGATTGTATGCAGCTTGTCGCTTCTCATCAAGTAACTCTAAGTCCTGAAGACAGGATACTCTGTATGCTTCATCATCGATGAGATTATGCAAGGAAACCTGTAGTGATGGGATCTCGACCTCAATAGGTAAGATAGCTTCAACACCATAGACCAATGAATAAGGAGTTGCACCTGTAGGGGTTCGAATGCTAGTTCGATATGCCCATAATGCTGGATTCAATTGAACATGCCAATCACGACCGGCATCATTGACCGTCTTCTTTAGGATTCTCAATATGTTTTTATTGGATGCTTCAGCCTGACCATTGCCTTGTGGGTAATAGGGGGTGGAAAAGCGGTGTTGGATATGAAATTTCTCACAAAGTTCATGGACATCCTGATTTTTAAAAGGAAGACCGTTATCTGTGACAATGGACATGGGCACACCATACCGGCAGATGATGTAGTTGAGGATGAATGAGGCAATCTGCTTGTCGGTGACTTGGGTAAGTGGAACAGCTTCGATCCACTTGGTGAAATATTCGGTGGCGGTAATAATGAATTTATGGCCATTGGATGAAGATGGATGGATTTTACCCACAAGGTCGAGGCCCCATTGACAAAAATGCCATGGTGTTGTGATTGGTTGTAGTTCCTGTGCTGGTGCATGTATCAGGTCACCGTGAACTTGACATTTCTTGCATTTTCTGACAAAGTAGTAGGAATCCTTTTCCATAGATGGCCAATAGTATCCAGCTCGCATGATCTTCTTGGCTAGTGATGGACCACTTGAGTGAGTCCCGCAAATTCCTTCATGTACCTCTTCCAAAACCTTTGTTATCTCATCCTGTTCCAGACATCAAAGGAGAGTACCATCAAGACTACGTCGGTATAGGGTTTCGGCAATAATGGTATATCGAGCAGTTTGGCGAATGAAGGTTTTACGTTGGCTATTCGATTGGTTGGGAGGAAGGGTATGATCGTGAAGATAGGTGTAGAACTCACCATACCATGGGGATTCAGAACCAACAAGGCGACATATCGTTTCGGATTCAGGGATGTTATAAGCGGGGATCCAAAGTTGTTCTACCAAGAACTCGTAGAGTGTTGAATTCTGTGGAAGATCTAGGAGAGATGCGATGGTAGCCATGGTGTCAGCAGCTCGATTCTGATCTCTTGGTATCTGCTCAAAAGTGATAGTAGTAAATGATGTTTTTAGAGTGTCCATCATTTGCTTATATGGCATGAGTTTATCATCCTTGGTTTGATATTCATCTGTTGCTTGTCGAATGACTAGTTGGGAGTCGCCATATACTTGTAGTTCTTGTAATTTCCACTGTACGGCTAACCTGAGTCCTGTGATCAAGGCCTCATACTCTGCTATGTTGTTTGTGCATGGAAATGTGAGCCTGTAAGACTTCGGGATGCTATCACCTTGAGGTGTGATAAACAGAATGCCTGCCCCCGAGCCGTGCCTAGTGTATGACCCATCAAAATATAGTTTCCATGGTTGTGCTGTTGTGATCATGAATATCTCTTCATCTGGAAAATTGGAAATAAGAGGATGATCACCTGTGAGTGGCGCATCGGCCAACTGATCTGCAATAACTTGACCTTTGATAGCTTTACGGTTCACGTACTCAATGTCAAATTCACTTAGAATCATCACCCATTTGGCCAAGCGGCCTGTCAATGCTGCTTTGTTAAGTAAATACTTGAGTGGATCAATCTTTGCGATGAGTTGTATCTTGTGTGTCAACAGATAGTGCCTTAGTTTAGTGGCTGCTAAGATTACTGCTAGGCAAGCTCGCTCAATAGGTGTGTAATTGAGTTCATAGCCAACCAGTGTGCGAGAGATGTAGTATACAACACACTCTTTACCTTCTGCATTATGTTGTGCCAGTAGCACACCCAGTGCGGTACTTGTTGCTGAGATATAAAGTAACAACGGTCTACTTGGATCTGGTGGCATCAACAAGGGTGGATTCATGAGATAGCCTTTAAGTGCCTGAAATGCTTGTTGGCATTTGTCATCCCACTGAAAGCGGATGTTCTTGTGTAGCAGATGTGTGAATGGGTGACACTTATCAGCCAATTGTGCAATGAATCTGCGGATGGATTGAAGCCGTCCTTGTAGTGTTCTTAGCTGACTGATACTCTTTGGTGGTGGCATGTCCATGATTGCTTTAACCTTTGCTGGATCGACCTCAATGCCTTTGCTTGAGACAATGTATCCTAGAAGCTTCCCGGAGGTCACTCTGAAGACACATTTCTTTGGGTTGAGTCGAACATGGTATTGTTCCAGTCTATCAAAGATTTTATCTAAGATGTGAAGATGTCCTTCTCTAGTAAGTGATTTTGCTAGTAAATCATCCACATAATCTTCCATCATAGTATGCATCATGTCATGGAAGATGGTGGTCATCGCTCTTTGATAGGTCGCTCCTGCATTCTTTAGACCAAAAGGCATTACATTCCAGCAGTATGTGCCCCATGGACATGTGAAGGTTGTCTTATGTTGGTCATCTGGTGCGATCTTTATTTGATTGTATCCTGAAAAGCCATCCATGAGTGAAAGCATGGCATGTCCTGCTGTCAAATCTACTATGATGTCGATATTTGGTAGAGGGAAGTCATCCTTAGGACATGCCTTATTCAGATCTCTGAAGTCAGTACAAATGCAGATGCCCCCTTTGGGTTTGCCGACTGGCACAATGTTGGAGATCCATTCTGCATAATCAATTGGTCTAATGAAACCAACATCGAGGAGTTTCTTAAGTTCTGTTTTGACTAGCACGGCAATCTGAGGATGCATCTTACGAAGCTTCTGCTTGACAGGTTTGGCTCCTTCTGCTACGGTGAGGTGATGCATGACTAAATCAGGATCAAGCCCAGGCATGTCTGCATATGACCATGCGAAGTTGATCTGACGCTTCTGGAAGAACTCTATGAATTGAGGTTGTTCCTCTGGAGTGAGAAGAGATGCCAGATGTATGATATGAGGGTTTTCAGGAGTCCCCACATTGTATTCTTTGGTTTCCTCGATAAGAATCGTTGATCGTTCCTGTTGTGTACTATCAGGGAGAATGTCAAACCCTTCATCCTCAGGCGCCTCAGAGAGGTTTTCACCATTGGATACGCTCTTTCTTTTTACTTTTGTTGAATCAAACAGTGCCACAGTGTGGTTTTCACTGGAAGATCCATGTTTTAATGTTATATTTTTGCAGCTGAAAGGTTTGGCATCTGCCCCGAAGTATGCTGCGCTATTAAGTTCAATGGCGAATCCAGCTTTGTGATCCCCGCTTGGTAGATTATCCCTTAATTCCAAAAAGTCAATGATAGCCTCATCGTTCTGGAAGAGGTCAAGACATGGGGGATTTGATTGGTTCCATTCGATGAGTTCAGGGTGGATAATGGGCATTACTTCATCGATTAGATTAAGTTCGTTAGAGGTATCAGTGAGGGTTAAGACAGTGTGGTGAAGGTTGTTGATGGTACTCTCCCTGTCAGAATCAGGCGTAGGATGAGACGTAGGGTCTGTGGAAGATGTTTCCAGCTCAGGTACCCAAGTGGTCTTTATCTGTGCTTCTCCGTAAACAGGGATGTCTTTGCGGGGCGGAGGTGGTGATGTGTCTTCCTCCTCTGAAGTGTTAAGTTGCACTGAATCGAATTCCCACTCATGTGAGTCGGTCTCTGAATCACTTTCCAGCATCCGATTGCTATACCATACTGGGATGTCTTTGGAGTTAAATACTGCAGGTGTGATTGGTTGATGTACCTTTGTAGTGATCGGTGCTGCAGGAAGTTTGATGGGGATCAAGGAATCTGATACGGGGAGTATCGGTAATATTGACTCAGTGGTTTCTGCTGGAACTACTGGCGCCATAGATGTTGCTGCGGGTTCTGATATAGTTGCTGCTGCTAATGGTGCTGCTGATGGGATTACTGGTTCGTTTGGTGGGATGATTGGTATTGTAGATGGTTGTGGTGGGTTTGTGAGCCTCGATGGGGCAGTGGGGATAGTGTTTGATGGTGCTTTGATTATGAAAGGTATCCTCTTTGCAGTAGGTGGGCAAAATGGTTTGCTAGGTTTTCCTTTGAATCTGAGTTTAGGAAGGATCTCTTTTTCAAAGCCAAGGCCTGTATTACCTTTGGGCTTGAATTCTGGTAGCAGAGGTTCATGTCGTCCTTGTTTGCAGTATCCCAAAGCACTCTGACCATCATATCCCATTCTTTGCATAATGAGGAGGCCTTTGCCATATTGTTCCGTAGGAAGTGTAACTTGTGGTTTGTCAGTGGTGATGGGATCTTTATAGATCTAGTCCGTTAGGTCCTCATCTTGTGTTTCTTCCTCTTGACTCTTTCCAAGAACAAAAGGCATTAAGGCACATGCTGGTATGTTTAGTGGTTGCTGGAGTATCTGCTGTGGTTTACCATGTGTTCTAGGAGAAGTGGGCATTTGTCCCACACAAAAGAGCTGACTCAAGTTATATTCTCTAGGACCTTCCTCTGCTACTTTCATTTTTAGCTTTTCTTGCTTGGGTATAGGGGTGTTCGAACTGGCAAGAGAGGAGGGACTTACATATGATGTGGAGGAAATGGCTTCCCTATTATTAGGAACAGTAATTTCTGGTTGATGGCTGATATTATGGCAAAATGCAAAGGGATTTGCATCGCCCAGGATTGTGATCTCTGTACCGTTATGTGGGAACTTGATACATTGATGGTAGGTAGATGGAACAGCTTGCATGGCATGTATCCAAGGTCTCCCTAATAATAGATTATATGGCAGAGGAAGGTCCAGAACCTGACAAATTATGTGCTTTACCACAGGACCTACTCGGATTGGTAGTACCACAGCTCCTTTGGATGAACGCTCTGCATCATCATAGGCCTTGATGGTGATCTTCTTGCGAGGATCCACTGATTCTATTGCATATCCCAATGCTATGACCAACTGTAGTGTGCAAATGTTTAGGCCTGCTCCATTATCTATCAAGACTCGCTTGATCCTGTGTTGGTTGATAAAGCCTTCAATGTGTAGCGAAGCATTATGAGGTTGTTGGAAAGAAGAGTTGTCACTTTCAGAAAAAGTGAGACAAGGTGATGACTTTAGATTTCCAACCATGGCTTGAAATTGGTCTGTATTTAAGTTTGCAGGGACTGAGGCCTCTTGGAGTGCTTGATCCAAGATAGTTTTATGAGATGGTGATAGGCGCAATAGCTCTAAAATGGATATAAGCACAGGCGTTTTGTCTAATTGTTCCACAAGATTGTACTGCTTTGGGATGGAGGTGGTGCCTTGTGGAGCTGCCTTTATGGTGACCTTGCCACGACGTGTAACAACATTGCAATTTGAGGCGGGATTCTTGAAGGTGATAGTTGCAATTTGTTCACTGGCATCATACAGGTGATTGACAATGTAATTATACGCAGCTTGCGTATAATCAGTGGTATCAGGACCTCGTCTGGAAGTGGAAGGACCCCTTTGATCTTGCGATGGAAGTGGATTCTTGAACATCTGATGATCATTATTGGTTGTTTTTGGGTCATGCCCTTCAATTTCAATTTCTCCTCGGTCAATAAGATCCTGAATGAGATCTTTCAATCGGTGACAATTACTTGTCTTGTGTCCTCTTCCTTGATGGAACTCACAGTGTTCAGTATCTCTCCACCATGCCGGTTTGACCTGAGGCTCATAGTTTGATAGCTTAGGTAGAGTGACCAAATTTTGAGAGAGGAGTTGTCGCAACACTGTTTCAATGGGTTCCCCTAAGGGAGTGTATGTGCGTTTTTGTTTTTGCTGACGAGGTCTTGGTTCATCATGAGACGTGACGTGACCTTGATTGGAAGGAACATTTGTGTTATTTTGAGGTGGAGGATTTTGTCCTGCAAACCGAACCACAGGTTGTGCATTTTGGACAGTCCGAGCATCCACAACTCCATCGTTGACGATGTTCTTATTCTTGTTCCAGAAGTTTGGTTTATCGCTATTGAAGCGCGAGCGAGGACCATCTTTGGGTTCATTAAATATTTTGATGAGTCCTTTTTTGATGAGTGCCCTTTCACATTTTATACCTTTGGTGATCATATCGTTAAAAGAATCGGTGTCTTTGACATCCAGGTGAAATTCCATTTCTTCGTTTAAGTTGGAAATGAAAATTTCCACTAGTTCTCGTTCAGGTAACTGAAGAGAACGCCTGCTAGACATTTGGCGCCATCGTTGCAGGAATACCGAGAATAATTCACCTGGTTTTTGTTTGGTGTTGCATAGATCAGCCATGGTGATGTCGCGTTCAATATTATAAGAGTAATGAGATAGGAACTTCTAGAGGAGTTCCTCAAATGTTCTTATGCCACCTGGTAGTCGGGAAAACCATGATGTGGTTGTTCCTCCCAAGCTTTGGGGAAAAAGGCGCATTAAGTATGTGTCTTCATATGCGACTTCGAGACAAGCAGAATAAAATTCTCGGACATGATCGCGGGGATCTGCCTTTCCTCTATATTTTTTGAATTTTGGTGTTTCGAACCCGCGTGGAAAGGGTGGCATATAAAGATTCCTATCAAACGGATAGGGACAGATGTCGTTAAGTGAGAATTGATTGATCTTAACACCACTATGAAGTTGTTGGGCGAGATTCTCAACTTGTTGCCGCAACATCTCCATTTCATTAGGAGGAGGAGGTGGTGGGTTACCTCGAGGGATGTTATATCTGATGGGATCTCTATGCCTTTCCTCCTCATGGCGACTTTGTCTTTCTGATGCTTGTCTTAATTGGGCAAGATCAAAGTCTGAGGGGAGTTTGGCTCCTTCTTGAGCGAGTCTTAAGAAGTGAGCATCCGCATTGCTCCTGAGTATTTTGTCAAAAAGTCTGTTAAAGAGAGGGTTATGCTGAGCCCTTTCTATTGTTGCAGGAGTGGGAGTACTTGGGTTTTCGTCATCTGCATTTCCTCCAAGTGCTTCTTGAAATTCATTGAGATTTTCCTCTTCTTCTTCTTCTCTTTCTATTTCTCGTTGTCTCGACTGTGATCGGGTTTGAGCCATTTTGTTTGCAAGTTTGTGTTTGAAGTTGATTGAAGATGATGATGAGTGGTGATGAAATGAAAGATAGATTGGTTGGTGATTTGTGTTGTATGGGGATCTCTAGCACTTTAAGGTAGATGTAACTGAAATTCCTCCTTTGAATTGCTTGTTTGTTTTGATGAGATTTGATGTGATAAGGTGCAGAGAAATCTGAGATGTGTTACAGATTTAACTACCTAGCAATGAGAGGATTCACTCATGAACTAGTTTTAACCTGCGTAGATGTGTCTCTTAGGATGAGCTTATCCTAGATGTAGAAACAATCTAAAAAGTGATGTGATGTGTTTGATTTCAAGCAATATCTAAAAAGAGAATTTGGGACAAGAACCTCTTAATGCTTTGAGAGTTTTTGGGATGGATTGATGATGGAATAATGATGTATGAATGAGATGATGGATGTTTTTGTTTTCAACTTCAATCTTTCAATAAAAACTTTGTGTCACAAATGGAACAAACTCTTCTTCTTCTCTTTCAGGTGTTGGTGGCACTTCTCGAGCTGTGTTGTAGGTGATACAAATGTTTGGGAAGAATTTGGGGTTAATCTTTCCTCCTTGATTTTTGTGATAACTCAGAGCTCTATATTGCATAAAAGCTCTGCGGTTCAATGATTCAGAATCAAACTCGTGTGTTTTACCTTGAAGATAGAGATGCATGCGATGTAGAAAGACTCTATGTGAGACAAAGATTTGTCTATTGAGATAGAAGAATTTCCTCCTTTTGATCAAAGCCTTTGAGCTTAATGGTCTTCTTTTCAAGGTAATATTCTGATGACACTTCTTCTTTCGCAAGATGTGAAGAATGGTCATAAATTTTGTCTCTTTGTTGTTTGCACTTTGTTTTTGGTATTTTTGGTTGACAGATGTTGGATGAATACTTTGTTTTTGGGATTTGATTTTCTGATTTTTCTTTGACAAGAAAACAAAGCAAGCACACAAACACAAGATTGTAGCCTCAAAGGCACAAATGAGTATGGGTCTAGATCAACCCAATCCTTGGACTTGTTTCTGACCCTTCCTTTAGATGTATTTTAAGGTGTAGTTCCAAAGCCTGAAGTTGGCTCAATTTGCACTAGGTCTGTAAAACGAACACACTTCAAACACTTTTTATCCCTAAGGTCAAATGGCCAGTTGTGATAAATTTAGCCCACATCTTGATATTTCTTCGACTTTGGTACTACATACCTTATGAATCCCGCCGTGGCAGGTAAGGATGTGATATACTAAGTCTTGCACGAGCATAACAAATAGATGATCCCTATGATGGGGGAGTCACCACTTTTATCAAGCCACAAGTGACCTTTCAAAAAGCTATGTTTCTACTCAAGGAAATATGTATGGTGAGTATCTTGGGAGCAAAACCTTCTATGCTCTTGCACTAAATTATACCTCAAATATCCTCAATCAATAGAACAGGTGGGCTACTACTTAAAGGTGTTTAGTCATGTTCGATGGCTTTGGACATAAGTTCATTCTGCAGTGACTCACTTAAGAGCCTTGTAACTGGTGGTGGGGCCCATTTGTCCTTTCGGCCAGTTACACTGTAGGAACAGCTATACCCAAGGCTACAGCTTTTGCTCTCACCTGATTTCTATAGCGGCTTGAAGGATTTACCGCTCGAGGTCGTTCCCAAGAGTATCGATCCCTTGGCAGGCCTCTCTAAAAAAGATAAAATGTGAGTGTTACTAACACTTTTCTCTTGCACCTAGGACCACGAAAGCCAAGGGAGAGGATAGTGTGTGTTAGAGGTAGGACCACTCGACTGACTTTTGTGCACAAGCGTGCCAAACACGTAAAACACTTGTTCTTTTTAATCCAGCATTTGCAAATGTGATCTAACTATTTGGAGATGTTGCTCCAACAGTCATGGTGTTCTTTTTAACTTCAAAAAGCAATGTGTTTTTGTATTCTAGAATTTGAAATCCTGGTCAACTTAATGGAAAACACGTTTGCATGAAGTAAAAATTGCTTGCAAAAATCAAAACAAGTGGATTGTGTATTTTATTTGCACCAAAATTTGAAGTGTGGTTTGTAAATTTTAGGTCCGAATTGATGCAATGAAATCAAATTTTGTGTTTGTTAATTTTAAGCACCAAAGAAAATGAGGCCTAACTAGAAAACAATGAAAAACTATTTTTTGTGTTTTTAAGTTCTTTTTAAGCACTTAAATGAAAATTTTTGTGATTTTTGTTGGGTTGTTAACCTGCACAAAGAAAAGAAACAAGTTAATAAAATCAATGCTCAAAGGGGGGGCTTCCACAAGCCTAAATTCTGATTTTTTGGTTACAAGTCAATTTGGGCGACACTCTGTCGCAATAGCGCTATTCTGTGTTTTTGCAGAAGCGCTGATTCATACAATAGCGCTAGTTTGCGTGAGCAAAAGCACTAATTTAAACGGTAGCGCTAAAAGAAGAGAAAAATCCGAGAAGACAAAGGCGCTGAAACTGTGACAATAGCGCTGGAATGTTGTCAATAGCGCTGAAACCTTTTCAATAGCGCTATCTTAGGGTCAATAGCGCTAAAATAAATTGTTGCAACAACGCTAAAACGCGTTCAATAGCGCCGAAGCGCAACCTGTGTGGCAATTTCAACAAGCAAAATGTTAATTTCAAAAAAAAAAAAATGATCAGAAGGTTGCGTGTTCGATTCACGTCAGGTTCACCAAATGACGCCCTCCTAAATGACACAAATAGTTAGTCTATGATCAAAGAACACACAAAAACACACAAAACGTTAGTGTTAGTCAATCAAAAACTAAATCTATGAAGGCATTCCAAGAGAGACACTAAAAACATGCTAATGAATCTAACTAAAGAAGTAAGACAATGAGATATCTCCAACTATCTCTTAACATGATATTAGTTCTTTCTCCCTTGTTCCTCTCCTCTCCAAGTTCCAAAATAGTGTAGCTCTCAGTAGCTTTTTGCACTATGGATGCTTATGGAGGATTGAGATTGTAGTATAGCTCCAAACATGAAATGAAAAGCTATTTTATGCTAAAATGATGTATTTTAACCAAAAAGACAAGATTTAGTTATGCTATGCTAAATGCTCTCTAAAATGGCTATAGTCTAAATGCTTACAAGTTTTTAGGATCTGGATTATGAAGGAATGGGCTCTATTTATAGGAAAAATGGAGCAGTGGATGGCCAGGATTGAAAGGTTTAATCAAGGGTCAAGCTTGAAAGTTGGGGATCCATGTGCACAATTTGCACCAATGAAATGGTGACAAGTGTCAACATAAGATTGGGTTGAGAGAAGAGGTTGGAGGCATTAAATGCTTGAGGAGACCTCATGGTTATCTAGAAGGTAAGGGTCAAGCCTAAATTAGGATTACCCACTGGATTAGGAGTTAATGCAAGGATAAACCTTTGTGCAAATGATTAAGAGATAATCATGGTCAAAGCATTAAAGGCTTGATGAGACCCTTGGGTTGGGTAGAGGTTGAGTCAAAACAAATGTTTTAACCATGTGGGAGGGTTGAATTAACCATTAATGGTTATTGGAGACTTTGGGGATTAAGTGGTTGAAAGTTGGAAGCCTTCAATGGTTATCAAAGACTTTGAGACATTTAGTGGTTGAAGGTTGAAAGCCTTTAATGGTTATCAAAGACTTTTAGACTTTGAGAAGTGACTCCATTTTGCTCAGGAATGTGACAATATTTAGGGGATGGATTAGGCTAATTAGGAAGGGGTTAGAAGAATCTAGAAGGGGATTAGATTTTTGCAAGTGGATTTGGTGGGTGAGGGAAAATAGGATCATTTAAGATAAAAATTCATTTATTTCAATAAATATGTGCAAGTTGCATTTGTAGGAAAATGCAAGTGGGGGAGGTTTTAAAATGATTTAAATAAATGTTAATTTATTTAAAAGGGGGATTTTAATTAAATAAATTGATTTTATTTATTTAATTGATTGAAATTTGATTTAATGAATTAATTAAAATAAATTGAGTAATTTATTTAATTAATAGAAGAATGTTTGGGGATGAATTAATTAAATATTTATTTAATTAATTGATGGCTATTGGATTTTTAATCAAATAAATACGAAATATTCATTTAATTAAAATGGACAGATTTGTGTGACTACAACTGTAATACCCTAAAAATTGTCCTCTAAACCATGAGCCCCTAATCTCGACAACATCACCAAGGTCCTAACCAAAGGAAATTAAATCAATCTTGAGCACACAATTAATTTCTAAAATCATCAAATGTCACATGGTAAATTAATCAACCAATATTAATTAAATATTTATTTATTAATTAATCATTCCAAGTAAATCATTTTAAACAATTATCTTATTTATTTTATTAAATATCCTAGCATATTTAATTAAATAAATCAATTTGCCATTAAATCATCAAAAAGAGGAATTAATTTGAAAAATAAATCGATTTGCCACAAATCTTCAAAAAAGGAAACAAATCAAGAAAGAGGAATTGGAAATTATGAGCACAAATCTCCAAAAATGGAAACAAATCAAAAAAGGAATTAATTGACCAAGAGAGAATTAAAATTTGAGAAAAGAAATCAATTGGAGATAATCTTGAAAAAAACAAATTAAAATTGATAGATAATCTCAAAGAAAGCAATTAAAACAATTAAATATTAAAATTGAATGAAATAGAGAATAAATCAGTTTTTTCTTGATTTTATCTTAATTTTAGTTCAATTTCCTTTAAAACTGAGAAAAACATCCAATCACATCAATTCACCTGGATTGTGCTTCCTCTTGGAAAATCTTGACCGTTCATCATCATTTGATCTCAGCCTTTAGTTTCTTTCTGAATTTTCTATAAATTTAGGTCTTCATCTCTCATTCAAAAGATCTTGGAGAATATATTGTTATTATACTGTTTTTGCTCTAGGTTCATTGAAAATATTGCATACATATTTAAATCATTTAGCGTAATATTGCTTAAATCATGTTAGATTAATCTTGCATCCATTTAGCTTAATATCATGCCCATATAGATTAAAAATCCTTCGTTTAGGTGTTGTCTAGTCACTGGATAGCTAAACAATCTGAGAGCAATCTAAACTTGCATCTACTAGAAGGCAATGGGTCGATTTGTTATGGTTTTATTATTTATGTTTATATCTGTCTAACCATACATGCAATGACTTAATTGAAGTGTTGTGCTTATAGATACAGGTCCACTTTTCACACACACATTTTTGGCGCCCACCGTGGGGCAGAAAACTACATTTTTGGCCTCAGAATCATTCTTTTTATCCTATAGGTTTCATCCGTACAAGCTCTGTGAAATATCGTACGAGTAGTTTCATTGCATCGTATGAAATTATATTTAAGCCTGTAGTTTATCGTACGACATAATATTATACCCTGTAATTTGTCGTATGAATCAGAATATGGACTCGTACGACATACTATTTCTGGTTATTTGATTTTATCCTCTGTAGTCTTGTGTTAATTTCTGACTCATACGATAAAAGTTTTTTGTCATTTCATTTTATGAGAATTGTCGTATGATTCTGTTCTTTGTTAGATTAAAATCAAGTTTCACTTTTCGGGGTTTTTCTTGAATTAAATTTGGATTATGCTAACGCTAACCCTGAATTATCTTCTGTCTGCTTGGTATTTTCACAGCCTGACCAGTTTCTTGCAGGATGCTTGTCAAAGAATCTATCAATCAAACATACGCATGTCAAAGAATAAAAACAACATGACTACTGATGCGTTGTTTTTGCAGGTTGCCTAAAGAGAAATCAATCAAACATAGTGTATTCTTTAATTTTTTCTAGGCACCTAACTTGCTATCTGGGTAATTAACAATTCTGTCTTTTGTGTTTTTTTGGAAAATTCTGAGAGGTAGGAGAGTATGCTCTTGTCTTTTTAAGACAATCAGAAATCTAGACCCTTGAGGCTTTTTCTTTGTTTGAGATTTGTACATCTTTAGCAGGCCTGCCCTCCCGAGGGGTTGAAAAACTCTTAAAGCCGTTACAACCAGTGTGAGGGGAACGACCTAAGTGGGAATGGTTAAACGCCAAGTACTCCAACCCACTATAAAATAAACGTGATTTGGTGAAAATCAAGTCAACGATAGTGCTCGGGAATAGCTCTCCTCAGTACCTTCGGGTATATTAAACCTTGGTTTTCAAGGCTAGGAGACCTCTTAATTGAGTTTATACCTCGACGCGCCGAACGAAAACCTTACTAGATCCAATTAAAATTAGAAGCTACCCGATTCACCTCCGAAAGGTTGATAATCTTTGTGCAAGAGAGATAGTAACTCTCCGAGGACACTTGCCATATCGTGCCCCCATTAGCATTTGGAGTCGACTAATACGACATTGAGAATCCATTGCGTGAGACTCAGCAGTTGTATTCTGATTAGCTATTGGGTGTGTACCTAAGTCAGCAAGCAAAGGTTTTCTTCTCTAAGCCAACTTCAATAGGGTTTGCATGTTGTGATCAGAGTTACTATTCATGCTGCATGTTTTCTGTGTTCTCATCCCTCAAACTAAAACTGAAGAAAACAAATCAACAAACTCAGTGATCAAAACTCTGTTCGTGTCACAAACTAGTCTATCTTGGTAAAAAATCAGTCCATCTCAAAATTGGTCATACTTAGTTGTCATACCCAACCATTGAAAAACTCAGAATTTTTGTCTCTGTCATGTTAATAGTCGTACGAGCCTGATCATTTGTCATCCTGCACCATATCCAATGTCATACGAGTCTGCTAATTTGTCGCCCAAAGTTAATCCTCTGTCGTACAAGATCCAGAAGTCTTCCGTTCTAAGCTAAATCCTATGTCGTACGAGACATAACTATTTGTCGTTCGGGACCTACCCATTTGTCGTATTGTACTAGGCAGCAACTCATACAAAACAAAACTGTTGTCATCCTGAAGCTGTTATACTGTCGTACGGTCTCAAAAATTCTATCGTACGAGTCTTTGGTTTTGCCAATCTAGAACAGTCAAACCTGCCCAAAACAGTCTATAGCGAGCCTAAAACTAGTTATCATCCTCCTGAGCATAAACAACCTTGATAGTGTACCTCTGTCATTGCGTTGCACAATTTTGTCAATCATCTTTAAGCTAGTTCAAAGAAACATCTTATCAAACCTAAGTTAACTTAGATAACGTCTTACACAGGATAGATCATTCCTAAAACCAGACCAGATCTTAGTTACTTCTCTCAATCACTATGTTAAACAAACTACTAGCTACAATTTGATCTTGACTTCTGCAACACATCTCGCTCTTGGTCATGTCGGTTACAAATGCCTGTTCAAACCGGAAGCTCTCGCAGCAAAATAGACAAAGCAAAAGAAACACCCTTTTCGTCAAACAACAATCCATTCTTCAAAGAAAACCCCTTTCAAAGTAAACCCTCCTCATCACAAATACCAGTTTATGATTTACCAATCTTTGATCAGCCCCTATCTCCCACCATGTCTGGAGAAAGGCAAGAAAGAGAAGCTAGTAAACAAGACACTAATGATGATTTCGGAAATCATGCCACTAACAATGATTCCTCATCAACTAAATCTGAGCTTCCTGAACCTCCCGAGGCCGAAATAAATAAATGTTAGAATGATAAACAATTTCAAAAAATGATGAAGGTCATCATGGCTAGGGAAAAGGAAGACTATTTCCTAGAATTAGCAAAGCAAGGTGCCAAACTCCCTACTGGTTATAATGTGGAGGCCCTCATCGCTAAAGAGGAAGAGACACCATGGGGGAAAATAAGCAAACAAATGCAAGCATTACAAACTGTGGTCACAAAAATAGAAGACAAAGATAAAACACCAAAACATTCTCTGGACACAATATGCCCATTCCCATTTGACAAAAACCTTTACATGTCTCCATTTCCTTCATGAGTTGACATCCCAAAATTTGACAAATATGATGGTACCTCAGATCCTCAAGATCATGTCAGAGAGTTTTGTGCCGCTTGTATGGAGTTCATGCACGATCAAATGTACCTCATGTGCCTTTTCCCAAGGAGTTTAGGGGGTCAAGCAATGGAATGGTTCTCAAGTCTACCCAAAGGGATAAAAACGTTTGAAGAACTAATCCAACTATTTTTGCAACAATACTCATACAACATTCGACATCCTGTGACTATGATAGATCTTTGCAATACTAAATAGAAAACAGGGGAGCCTTTTCTCACTTTCCTCCAACGTTGGAGAAAGATGTTCTCTAGGTATCCACAACCTATCCCAAACTCTGAGAAAATGGATATATTTGTCAATAACCTGGTCCTAGAACTAAAATATAGTATACAAATGCAAGTACACCCATCATTTAACAAAATGGTAGATAATGCTATTCGGATGGAAGATGTGCTCATAAAGAAAGGGGATATCTCACTTTGGAAGGAAACACAACTAGGATCTAGCTCTAAAGAGAAGAACAAGTATTGGAAATTTGGCAAAGACAACAACAAGAATGTTGTTAATGATGGAGTAGTAGATACTATCAAAACCACCTCAAAGCCCACAATATTCAACTTGGCTAGTGACACGCAAGCACTCAAGGTAGCTGAAACTACGACAAAAAATCCTCCAAAGAAAACAAGAGAATGGCTTAAAGAAAAACCTTGGCTTTCAAAGCCTAAGTGAGATTTTACTCCTCTGGATGAATCATATGAATCTGCTTTTAAAACTTTATTGGCAAATAATCTAATAACATTGCCAGATAATTATAGACCATATGACCCAGAAATTAAACCCAAATGGTGGAGAGAAAATGAATACTGTGACTACCATCGGAACAAGGGACATAACATATACAACTACATGAAACTCTGACATGAAATCCAAGATCTCATTGACACAAGCAAGATCATTTTTGGAAATCACGTGACTAATGTTGATCATAAGGCCTTTAAAGATCCCTTACCCACTTATGAACAAGGAGATTCCTCAAAATCCAAGGGAGGAGCTAGGGTCAATTATACCTACACTAACAATGATAATGTGATCAACATGATTGAATTTGTTCAACCTGAATATTGCAATGTGATCATAGTCCAGGATCACCAAAGTCAAGTACAAACTGCTAATGTCGTGACTCACGCTCAAAAGAAGATCACTCTCCCAGGAGCTAGTTCCTCAACTTTTGATCAAACAACATCTACCAAATAGACACACAGACACAATCATGGCCAAATCAAAACAACCAGCTTCATCATCTTCTCCTGGTTATAGTATTGTCGAACAATTGAAGAGAACCAATGCTCAAATCTCCATCTTAGAACTACTTAAGATCTCTTCTGCTCATAAAGAGGTCCTGAACAAAGCTTTACTTACTACTAGTGTCCCTAAAGATTTAGACGTAGATCGGTTTCAATCTATGGTGGGTCACTTGACTTCACCTCATTACCTCACTTTCTCTGAAGAAGATGATAACTCACTGAGTCACCCGCATAACCAGCCATTACACATTGAAGCTATGATCCATAAACATCGAGTTAAACATGTTTTGATAGATGGAGGTGTTGGGTTGAATATTTGTATCTACAATCTATTGACACAGCTGGGATTCTCTAAAAATGTTATTGATCCAACAAAGAAAATAACAACCAAGGCTTATGATGAAGAAGAAAGAACTTCTAAGGGTCTAGTACTATTACCAATCAGAGTAGGACCTGTAGAAAGAGATGTCATTTTTTCAGGTCCTGGACCTTCATCTTTCATACAACATCTTACTGGGCAGGCCATGGATTCATGAAATGAAAGTAGTACCATCTACGTAACATCAATGCCTGAAATTTCCTTATAATAGAGTTGAAGTCAATATTCCTGCCGATACAAGCTATACCTGCAATGCATTAACGCAGAGTGTTGATACTTTTGTTCCTCATAATAGAGCACCTTCTGCAGCTGAAAGTTCAGAATCTTTGCTAAAAGATTTACAAAAGAAATTGAAAATCACAAACACTGGCATGGATGACTACAAGATAGAGCCTATAATCTCACTAACGTCTCTTCCTCCATCACCAAGACAGTCGGGAAAACCATCAAAGGCTATGAAGCCACAAACTTCAACTCCAAAAGTCATTTACGATGGTGTCTTTATACAGTCCTCTACTTCTCTTGCAAGTGAAATAGAAGAGGATGATGTTCTCAAGTCACTTTTCAAAGAAGACAATGCAAATAAAGAAATACGACATTGTGAGATTTCTCCAACACAATATGGTCCAGGCTGTAAGATTCTTCAATGCATGGGATATTCAGGTACTAGTCCTCTAGGCAAACGTCAAAAAGGTATTGTTGAACCTATTCAGTTACAAACTAAGTTTGTCGATGATAAAGTTGGATTGGGATATGATCCAAGAAAGCAATCAGACTAGAAGCACATGTCCCACCATCAATGTAAGTGGAAGAAAAAGGTACTACCTTTAACAACACAAGAAATTGATACTCAACAAACTCAGGAAGAGTGTGACAATGAACAAAAAGAATTGCCCACCCAGAGAGGAAACAGTTGGTAATCAAGTTCTAGTTATATCAGCTATAATACCACAGGAAGTAGAAGTCCCAGAGGATATGAGAGACGAAGTATATAGGATCAGAGATTTGTTTGCACCACTAAAGGTTCCAGTCACATATACTGGTAGACAACAAGTAGATGATTCAGAAACTGATTCAAATGAGTATGAATGGGGTCCAGACCACATCTCAAATACATCTATTACAGAAACCCTGGAAGAATCCAGTGATATCACAGATGACGCACAAGAACTGATACGCCTAAAAATGCAAAAGGAAATAGAAGAAATCAGACTAAAAAGACAAGAAGACTATGAACGATAGCTGGAGAAAGATCGGACACAAGCAATTTCTTCACCTACCAACCCTCCCAATGAGATAAGAAAAATCAGGTACAAAACTACAAAAGAAGAACTAGAAGCTACAAAAATAGAACCAGTCATCAGTCCAGAGGAAGCTGAATGGAACAGATGACAGGGATTAACAGAACCATCAAGGTTATGTCCACAAGAGTGTCAAATACAAGTAATCAATGAACCAAATCATGAAGGAACTTGCAGCATCAAAGATGTGGGTATTTATACTATATATACTGTTACGAAGCCACTTGAAGATGAGTCAGAAACTTCATCCTATGACTCTGATGACTCAGACATGAGCTCTATTTATAACAACTATTCAACAACGCATTATGACTACTCTGTCATGAATTATGAGATATTGTCTGCTGATCCTGTTATTGTTACACCATGATATGTAGTCCAGTCTGAAGTAGGTCATGATGCTAGAAGTAGGTCGATTGGGTTAGGTCCAATAAATACTAACATGAATTTCGATAATCATGTTGTAACTCTTCCTGTTCTCAAGACACATACGCAAGGTAGTCTTCTGGAACTTGACTGGTCGGTCTGAAGCCATGATGATAGTACCATGAACTTCCTTGAGCCTGTTCCAATCTTATCCTTAATACATCCTGAACTGATTGATTGTACTCTTTATAACCAACCCTTGAATGTACCTACTTTTGCCAATGACTATACGTTAGCCTATTATCTCAATGCAGTTGAACCCATGAACTCTTCCACTAGTGAATAGAGTGAAAACAAGATTGAAACAGACATCAAGTATATTAGTCGAACAAATAAGAAAAATAAAAATAAAAGATCTGATGGTGAAAACCACGTTGTGGCGATGTCAGAATCTAAAAAAGAGAAAATAAAGGACGTACCTAAGGGTGAAAACCTTTCTGAGGCACCCGAAGGTGAGATACTTGATATATTGCCAATTCATTTTTAGGAGAGATCTTCCATATTGATCGAGCCAACTCAGCCAGTGAACATTGGGAGTCAAGAAATGCCACACATCATTCATTTAGCTCAATCACTATCAACATAAGAGTTAACAGATTTCAGTAACCTTTTTTTAGAAAAGAAGATCAACTTTGCATGGACATACTCAGATATGCCAGGACTAGATCCTGATCTCATCATGCATCACCTCTCTATTACACTAGGAGTTAAACCAATCAAGCAAAAACTTCGTAAGATGCATCCCCATGTGGCACTACTAGTCAAGGCTGAACTAGAGAAGTTGCTAAAAGATGGATTTATCAAAGCTATAGACTACGTAGAATGGATATCAAATATAGTACCTGTATCAAAAGCAAACAAATCTATTAGAGTTTGCACAAACTTTAGGGATCTCAACAAGGCATGTCCGAAAGACGATTTTCCATTGCCCAACATTGAAATGATAGTAGATATGACTGTTGGATATGAGATGTATTCATTAATGGATGGATTCTTTGGTTATAATCAGATCAAGATAGCACCTGAAGATCAAGAAAAGACAGCTTTCACGTGTGCATGGGGAACCTTCTGCTGGAATGTTATGCTGTTTGGGCTAAAGAAAGCGGGAGCAACTTACCAAAGAGCAGTAACCACTATCTTCCATGATATGATGCATAAAAACATGGAAGATTATGTTGATGACACCCTAGTAAAAACCATGAAGAGATCTACGCATATTCAAGAACTAGGCCTCATACTAGATAGAATGGAAAGATTCAAGCTCCGATTAAATCCTAAAAAGTGTGCATTTGGAGCAACATCAAGAAAATTGCTTGGTTACATAATTTCAAAAAAAGGAATTGAGGTTGACCCTGAAAAGGTCCAAGCTATAATGGAAATGCCTCCACCCAAGAATATCAGTCAAATGAGAAGTTTACAAGGCCGTCTTCAGTCAATAAGGCATTTTATATCTCAGCTAGTAGACAAAGCTCAACCCTTCACGAAGGTATTAAGGAAAGGAGTTCAATACAACTGGGATAAAGATTGTGAACAACATTTACAACAAATCAAAGAATATCTTTCTAATCCACCCATATTAATGCCACCGATTCAAGGTAAGTCATTGATTCTATACATATCAACTACAAATACTTCATTGGGGGCACTTCTGGCACAACAAGATGACAATAAAAAGGAACGAGCTATCTATTACATCAGCAGAACATTAGTGTTGTATGAAATGAACTACACTATAATAGAGAAAGCATGCTTGACATTGGTCTTTTCATCACAAAAATTAAGGCACTATATATTAGCACACTCCATTAAGTTGGTAGCCAAGATTGATCCACTCAAATATCTTCTCAGTAAAGCAATGCTTACAAGGAGACTGGCCAAATGGATCATGGTTCTTAAAGAATTTGATATTGAATATGTGGAACGTAAAGACATCAAAGGACAAGTTATTGCAGACCAACTTGCTAAGGCTCCACTTGAAGACAGTCAACCTCTGCATATAGAATTCCCAGATGAATCAATCATGCACCTTACTGAACAATCATGGAAGATGTTTTTTGATGGGTCTTTCACTCAACATGGTTCTGGTGTCGGGATACTTTTTATTACTCCCCAAAAATACTCAATTCCAAAAGCTTACAAGATTCTCTTCCCTTGCATGAACAACATTGCAGAATATGAAGCTTTGGTAAACGGGATCAAGTTGGCCATCAAATGGAAGATTTTTGAATTACACATCTATGGAGATTCACAACTCATCATCAACCAAATCAATGACCTATATCAGACAAGAGATGAAAAACTGATGCCTTATAAGAGAATGGTGGATGATCTTAAGAAATACTTTACCTTCGTATCATTTCAACAGATCCCCAGAACAACAAATAGAGCAGCGGATGCAATGGCCACTTTGGCATCTATACCATAGCTACAGGAGTCTAATTTTTGCTTTAAATTTTTGGTGGAAGAGTTACATTACCCTGCCTATGATTCTCCCAAGTCCCAGATAGTCTATTCTATTATTGGACATGACTCATCTCGTTATAGCCACATTTACTCTTACCTGCGTGACCAAGTTGTCCCTGCTAATCTTTCCCGAAATGAAAAAAAAGAACCTAATCCGAAATGTGTCATGGTATGTCATCATTGCTAATGACCTATTCAGGCGAGGTTTAGATAATACTTTGCTTAGATGTCTAGAAACTGAGGAGTCCCAATGTGCATTATCTGACGTTCATGAAGGTGTTTGTGGTCCCAGTCGAACGGTCTAACTTTAGCATGAAAACTACTAAGGGCTAGTTACTACTGGCCAGACATGGAGAAAGAAGCTATAAAATTTGCTAAAACCTATGAAAAGTGTCAACTACATGGGCACCTTATCCATGCTTCTGCAAGGGATCTCCTACCCTTTGTGACACACTGGCCCTTTCAACAGTGGGTGTTTGATCTAATTGGCCAAATATATCCTGCATCATCTAATGGACACAAATTTATTATCACTGCCATTGAGTACTTCACTAAGTGGGTAGAAGAGGTTCCGCTCATCAAAGCAACTGGCAAACAAGTAGCTCTCTGTATTCTTAATTATATCATCTGCAGGTATGATATAACTTCATCCATTATAACTGACAATGGAGAACAATTCAAGAACAAAGATCTAGACAAACTCTGTGAGAAATTTAAAATCAAACAACACCGTTCATCAGTATATTACCCTCAAGGTAATGGACAAGCAGAGGCATCTAACAAAAACCTACTGACTATCTTGCACAAAACAGTGAACAAATCCAGGAAGAATTGGCATCTACAACTCAATCCTGCATTATGGACTTATAGAACAAGTATCAGAACACCTACTAGGGCTACACCTTTCTCTTTGGTGTATGGGTCCGAAGCAGTATTACCTATTGAAGTAGAAATACCATCTCTAAGAGTTTCCTTGCAAGGTCTTGTTACTGATGAAGACTCTAGAATATCTAGATTGCAAGAGCTCAAATTGCTGGATGAGCGTCGGCAAGTGGCGTTTGATCATCTTAGAGTGTATCAAAAGAGAATGTCCAGAGGATATAACAAAAAGGTTCGACATCGAGAATTTTAGGTTGGTGACTTAGTTCTAAGAGAAAATCCTAAAAATCAATAGTTTCGAGACAACAAAGGGAAGTTTGAACCCAACTGGCTGGGTCCCTATATCGTTACTGCAGCTTTTGGCTATGGTGCTTATCAACTCTCAACATCAGAAGGAGAATAGCTCCGCAAACCGATCAACACCATCCATTTGAAGAAATTATTCACCTAAATATTCTCTGCTCCAGCAGCCTATACGACGAAAAAGTCCTGAAAAAATCCATAAAAATCATAAAAAGTCTTGAAATAATCCTAAAAATCAGAAAAAGTCCTAAAGAAATTCAAAAAAAAAAAAAAAGAAAGAAAAAGAAAAAGAAAGAAAAAAAAAAAAGGAAAAAAGAGAGAAAATGCCTTGGTGAAAACTTGGTAAATAGGCACCTTGGTAAAAAAAAAAAAAAGGAATATCTACCAAGCAGGTGAAAACCTAGCAAACAGGCGCCTCTTGTACTCAAGCGCTCCATCTATCAATGCAACATTGGCATCCCTGCTTTCATACATCTTTTGCTTTTGCTTGTACATATTTTAGTCACTTTTGTGACATCCTAGTTCATTGGAACCCTCATGGCTTGAAACCGATCAATGTCCTAGTCTTAGGTAATCGACAAGAACACGTTACATGTCCTAAGCAGTATCAACCAAGTCATATTTTCATCAGTGATACCCGATCATCCACTCCGAGTCAGTTACCTATCTCCTGACTACTAAAGAGTTTTATCACTGAGTACACAAAACATTAATGAAAACAATCACTAAATAGTTTAAGATATGCATGAAAAATTTCTTTGTGTGTTGTCTTTTACATTGGCTTTCGCTTATTATCTCTTTGAAGTAACTCGAGGAATTCTATCTTGTCGGAATGATCCCAATGATCTAGAAACATCTAAATCAGTTGGGTGTCTATGATAAGTGCCTTCACATTAAGGTGAAATTGCCACACATACCTCGACTCCGCTTATTTGTATGCTACAAGGAGTTCCACATCATTCCTTTGTTCGTTTTGAGGGAATTTCTTTATCATGCAATTCGGGTCCCTGCGAAATCTGTCCAAGGATATGAACAAAAAAAAGGGCCATTGCGGACAAGATCATTAATATTGCACATGAAAAGAAAGGAACTCTACTTTGCTTGCTATAATTGTAAAACGCTCAATGATGAAAATTAAGTTGTTCAAATCCAGTGACTAAGTTTAGGTTGCATCTCATTTTGCATCTCATTTTGCATTTCATTTTGCATCTTGTGAATTTACAGTGATTTCGGTATGGTAACAATGATCTTTTTATTTTCTAAATGAGATTTGGAAGCTTCATCATTTCTTAGATAAGTGGTCTCTTTTCATCATTTCTCCGATCGAGTACTTGTGTTCTGAGATGTGAGCTGCATACATAAGCATTTAATATAGATTCATACATTTCATTATTATTTATTTGCATCATCATTTATTTGCATAAAAATAAACAAAAATAAAAACCCATATTCCATTTGCATTCATTCATCTATCCTGAAAAGAAATGCATACATATAGAATAAAGCATATAGAACAACATCTCATAATCCATCAACACAAGTACAATGAAATCAAATCAAGAGCTCGTAAATTGGCTATCCTGAGTCCATTTTTCGAGATCGAAATCAAAATATGACGCGAATTCTCTCATCAAAATTTCACGACGTTGACCACTTAGCACTTTCATTAACTGCTCATTCTCTTCTTCAATTTGTGCTCAATTTCTTATCAATCAACGCAAAATTTTCAAAAATTCCTCTGAATCAATTTGTGCTCAAAACAACTTATCATCACTCAAAAATTGCCTACAGTCACTGCACAACCCTCATTATCTTTTGATTCCGCTCCCGAGGGGGCATACTCATGACCTTATGACCTCACAACTTCAAATGTCGAGGAAAATTTTCAAATCTTCACCGAAAGACAAGCAAAAATCTTTTCAACTAAAGAAAATCAATCAAATAAGACCTCATCACTAGGGGCATCTCAACTTCATCGCTTTATATCAAGTTGAGATTTTTGAATCAAATCAATCGCTAGGGGCATATTAGTTTCATCGCTTCAAATCAAACTAATATTTGTCTTTTATCTGAATCAATCTCTTAACGTTAATCAGTTTCATCGCTTTGCATCAAGCTGATTATTCATTTAAACTCAATCAAGGGTTTAAAGAGTTTCTTTGATCACACTAAATCTAAGCAGGTGTTTAGTTTCATTGTTTCTTGATCAAGCTGGATAGTTTATCTTCGCTCATCGTATCTTGATCAATCAAGTTTAAGATCAATTTTTATCATCACTCAATGTATCTAAGTTCAATCAAGTTCTAGATCAGTAAGATCCGCTTCTTGATCAATCAAGTTCAAGTTCAGTATCTTTTGTTTTCTATCATTCCTAAGTTCAATCAAGTTTGGGAACGGTATCACTTTAATCAGACTTCATTCAGCTTTGTCGCTTCGAATCAAGCTAAACACCTCGCTTTCATCTAGTTCATGATCAATCAAGTTCAGAACTGGTATCTCCTAGACATCAAATTTTCTTTGAACCAACGCGCTGCTTGCACATTAATTCAAAGAGGGGCAAATGTAATACCCTAAAAATGGTCATCTAAACCATGAGCCCCTAATCTCGACAACATCACCAAGGTTCTTACCAAAGGAAATTAAATCAATCTTGAGCACACAATTAATTTCTAAAATCATCAAATGTCACATGACAAATTAATCAACCAATATTAATTAAATATTTATTTAATCAATTAATCATTCCAAGTAAATCATTTTAAACAATTATCTTATTTATTTTATTAAATATCCTAGCATATTTAAATAAATAAATCAATTTGCCATTAAATCATCAAAAAGAGGAATTAATTTGAAAAATAAATCAATTTGCCACAAATCTTCAAAAAAGGAAACAAATCAAGAAAGAGGAATTGGAAATTATGAGCACAAATCTCCAAAAATGGAAACAAATCAAAAAAGGAATTAATTGACCAAGAAAGAATTAAAATTTGAGAAAAGAAATCAATTGGAGATAATCTTGAAAAAAACAAATTAAAACTGATAGATAATCTCAAAGAAAGCAATTAAAACAATTAAATATTAAAATTGAATGAAATAGAGAATAAATCAGTTTTTTCTTGATTTTATCTTAATTTTAGTTCAATTTCTTTTAAAACTGAGAAAAACACCCAATCACATCAATTCACCTGGATTGTGCTTCCTCTTGGAAAATCTTGACCGCTCATCATCATTTGATCTCAGCCTTTGGTTTCTTTATGAATTTTCTATAAATTCAGGTCTTCATCTCTCATTCAAAAGATCCTGGAGAATATATTATTATTATATTGTTTTTGCTCTAGGTTCATTGAAAATATTGCATACATATTTAAATCATTTAGCTTAATATTGCTTAAATCATGTTAGATTAATCTTGCATCCATTTAGCTTAATATCATGCTCATATAGATTAAAAATCCTTCATTTAGGTGTTGTCTAGTCACTGGATAGCTAAACAATATGAGAGCAATCTAAACTCGCATCTACTAGAAGGCAATGAGTCGATTTGTTATGGTTTTATTATTCATGTTTATATCTGTCTAACCATACATGTAATGACTTAATTGAAGTGTTGTGCTTACAGATACATGTCCACTTTTCACACACATGGTTACTTCCATGACTTGTCCTGCACTCATGATT
The DNA here is from genome assembly GCF_030272615.1 of Cryptomeria japonica. NCBI lineage: Eukaryota > Viridiplantae > Streptophyta > Pinopsida > Cupressales > Cupressaceae > Cryptomeria > Cryptomeria japonica. Next base: position 554,166,867 of record NC_081413.1, read on the forward strand.
TTGACATATATCTTTTCCTTTTCTAGCAGATGAACCCATAACAAAAGCTTTAAAGGCAGATTCAGTAGATTTTGTCACACTATTGTCAAAACTATTTAACTCAAAACTTGTAAGCTTACCAATCAATGAATCAACGGTTACCTTATCCTTTGAAATAGATCTAAGTTCTTGGATTGTAGATGTTGAGACATGGACCAACTAGGACTCAAACCTAGGACCTTCCATACGTTGCTGGAGTGCTCTACCACTGAGCTACTGGCCCCTCTTGGACCAGTCCATCATCGGTCCTGGTGTGGCTTATTTCCAACACCAACACCCCCCCTTAAGCCACACCTCTTGTGTGCTTGGGGCTCCTAGCCTGGACCTGGCTCTGATACCATGTTGAGACATGGACCAACTAGGACTCGAACCTAGGACCTTCCATACGCTGCTGGAGTGCTCTACCACTGAGCTACTGGCCCCTCTTGGACCAGTCCATCGTCGGTCCGGGTGTGGCTTATTTCCAACACCAACAGTAGATACTCTTATAGCACACTGAGGTTGAAGAGTTATAAGCATTTTACTTACTATAGCATCATCTTCTATTTTACCTCCAACACTCTTTATGCCGCCAACAACTTCTTTGATTCTCTAACCATACTGTGCAATAATTTCTCCTTCAAGCATTCTAATGTCATTGAAATTTCCTCTCAAGCTTTCCTTTTTGGATCTTTGAACATGCTCATCTCCTCCATAGATAGTCTCTAACTTTTCCCAAACCTCACCTGTAGTTTCCAATCCTTGAACATCAACACATTCTGAATGAGATAAAGTACTTACAATAGCTTCTAGGGCTTGCATGTTATCTTGCTGCTCTCTGAGTTCATCTAGTGTCAAGGGAGTAGTGGTAGGAGCAACATATGTTATTTCAACTTGCTTCCAATATTGTGCACCAAGAACTTTGATGTAGATCTTCATTTTGTCTTCTAGATCTTGTAGTTATCCTTGTTGAACTTATGACCCTCTTTCTTCATCATCTTGACTTCCTCAAAATCTTTCCTTCAAACGGCTAGGCTTTCTGCACATAGAGGACCAATGCTCTAATACCAATTGTTAATCCTATAAGGATCCAATTAATACTATGAGGGGGGTGACCCAATATTAAGACCAATTGAAACTTTAAACCAAAAGTAAACTTATATCAGATTTGAAACCATTTAACAAATATCTCAACTTCTTTTATCAAATCTAACAACCTCTTTATCATATTTTCTTAACACATTAATCAAATCATTTACCACATCAATCAATTCTTTCACCAATTAAGCAATCATATAGATTTGATCATTTACCAACTTATCTTATCAGATCAATCACTTTTCTCTATCAACTCTTATCAGTACCAGTAACCTTTGATAAACCTCTGATAAAACATCATAACTGGTGTCTTAGAAATAATGCATGAAATGAAACACAAATAAGAACATCATATGAAAAACATTCCGCACATGAACACCATAAGGTTTTGACGGGGAAACCCAAATAGAGAAAAACCACGGTGGGAGTTGGCACCCACAAATATTTGTACTCTTTTGAAGTGCACCATGTTAGGAGCTTAGCCCTGTTAGGAGATTACAATACACCTTGTTAGGAGCAGACCCTATTAGGAGTCACCTAGTTAAGGGATTTGCCTAGCAGCCCAGTTAGGAGCTTGATGATCTGTTAGGATCAACCTCATGAGAGGATTTAACACTCTTTTGAGAGCTACCCTATTAGGGGACTTAAATGTTTAAGGCTTGTTAGGATCTACCCGGTTAAGGGATTTAACCTGTTACAATTGTCAGGGAACAACAGTGAATAAATGATCTATTACTTTCACTTCTCTGCTTGCTTGATCAGATCCAGTTATGCACAACACTCTGCAACTCTCAGGTAGATCTCACGCTTCACTTGGGCGGCTCAACACATTCTCTAAGACCACCGACATCATAAACATCAATCGTGCCATCCTAAATAGCCATCTCAATTAGGTCGATCACTAAACCTTAATTATATCATGAATTTACAATACAAACCATAAGGGATCATCTCATATCAATATACAAATTATTACATCAAATTACAATGCAATATCAATTGTTGGTTGATCATAACCCATCACGAAAATCTGATCTGTACCAAACTCAAAACCTTAAAATAATCTACTAAGCGTTTCACCGATTCCCAAGAAATTCTTCCTTGAATCGAGCCAAAACAGTAATTAAATCATTCATGTGGGTTGTGTTGTGTTACCACCTTCATGTAGACTCATCGGCGATCACCATCATAAAAAAAATCATTACCGGTTTGATGATTTCTTCACTGGTCTTAAACCCTACTAAAACCTTAGGAAAATTTCATCAGAAATTTGAACCATGCCTTCTGATAATCATCACAAGTTCTGGTTCCAGTCAGATACACCTTTCCATGATACAAGCTCACCTTTTGAACCACAAATCTCTAATCATCGCCGATCATCCAATTCAACCAAAACATCTTTGCTTTACTGGTTAAAGTCCTATTTCATAGACTTCAGTTATTTGTCGGTAAACCCTATCTTCCGGTAAACCAAATCACTTAAATTACAAAACAAAACATCATGAACATCATTTGACATCAATTGCCATCAATGACAACACAAATAACTCATCAAGTCATCTAATCACAAAATCTCAATCTCTTCATCACAAATAGACTTCTATCCTTTACTGGTGTAGTCACCAGTCTTCAACTGCATCACCTTATCTACATCAGTTATGCCAAATGCCAACAGAGAATACGTGTACGAGTATGAGAATATGAGTATGCAGAAAAGATTACGACAATATTCCTTTAGGGTTAGGGTTATTCTTTGTTAGATGACTTTATATGTTGCCCTAAAATTACATGTTATAAGAGGCTGAAATGTATAAGGTATTGTAATGGTGTTGTACTGATTTACTGGATAGAAGAAAAGATTGGTTGGTTGTGTTCCGTGGATGTAGTCCATTTTCGGGTGAACCACATTAAATCTCTGTGTTATCTGTGCTATGCAATTTTATTCATCTTTTGTGTTTCTATTTGCATATAATTATTAATTTGTATTTACTTAGGATCTACCTAAACCCTTACAATTGGTATCAGAGCCATGTTTTTCTGTAAATTGGCAGGGACTTTTAGATTTGAGTGGGAGCAATGGAAGAAACCAAATTCAAGGTCGAGAAGTTCAATGACCAGAATTATTAGTTATAGAAAATGCAGATGGAGGATTGCTTGTATCAAAAAGATTTGTGGCGGTCATTGGAAGGAAAGTCAAAGAAACCAACCGCGATGTCAGATGAAGATTGGGATATTCTGGACAAAAAGGCACTAGGAACCACATTCGGTTGTGTCTTGCATTGTCTGTAGCATTCAATATATCAAAAAATAACAACTATAGATATAATGTCAACACTTGCTAAACTGTACGAGAAACCCTCAGCTTCAAATAAGGTATTTCTTATGAAGTGTTTGTTTAATATGAAAATGAGTGAGGGAGGATCTGTAGCAGATCATTTCAATGAATTTAATACAGTTACCAACGAATTGTCTTATGTAAAAGTTAACTTTGATGAAGAGGTTAGGGATCTCTTAATTTTATGTTCTTTGCTAGAAAGCTGGAATAGGTTGCTTATGGTTGTAAGTAACTCTGTCTCTGGTACAAACACATTGAAAGTTGATGATGTTGTTGGTGCTATCCTAAGCGAGGAAATGCGATGAAAAAGCATAGGTGAGACTTCAACATCATCGAGTACTATTTTGAATTTAGAGAAAAGGGGAAAATCAAAGGAAAGAGGAAAAGGCCTTGGGCATGAGAAGTCATGAGGGAAGTCAAAGAAATGACACTCTCAATCCAGAGGAAGAAAGGATTGTTGGTATTGCAAAAAGGCAACACATTTAAAGAAAGATTACTGGTCTTGAAAAAACAAAGGAGACGAAAATGAAGATGATAGTAAGGAAGCTAATGTTGCAAGTAATACTTTACAAGATGCCTTAATTCTGTGTTTAAATAATGTTAATAATTCTTGGGTAAGAGATTCAGGGGCTTCATTTCATGCCACACCCCATAAAAAATATTTTCTAGATTATGTTCAAGGTGATTTTGGATAGGTATATTTGGGTGATGATGAGCCCTGCCAAATTGTTGGAAAAGGCAAGATAAAGATCAAGTTGCAAAATGGAAATGACTCATTGTTGCAAGAGTAAGGCATGTTCCTAATTTAAGAAGAAATTTAATTTATGCAGGACAACTGGAAAGTGAAGGTTGCATAGTTACCTTCATAGACAATGTCTGGAAGGTTACTAAAGGTGAATTAGTAGTAGCTAAAGGTGCAAAGGTAGGCACATTGTATTTGTGTATTGGTAATACTTATTCTACCTTAGCTACTATAGAAAAAGTTGCTACAAAGACAACTATAATAGATGTTGTAAGGATGGATTCAAAACTATGGCACCATAGACTTGGGCACATGAGTGAGAAATGGATGAAAATCTTTCACTTTAAAAATTTGTTGCCAGGATTGAAGCAAATTGATTTAAAATTTTGTGAAAATTGTGTTTATGGTAAACAAAAAAGAGTCAGATTTCTCAAGGTTGGGAAAGAGAAGAAGAGTGAGAAATTAGAGCTTGTGCATTCAGATGTATGGGGACTAGCTCAGGTGTCATCTCTTGGTGGCTCTTATTATTATGTTGTTTTTATAGATGATGCAACTAGGAAAATATGGGTATATTTACTAAAACATAAATCAGATATTTTTGAAACTTTTAAGAAATGGAAAGCTTTGATTGAGAATGAGACAGGAAAAAAGTTGAAGTGTCTTAGATCTAATAATGGAGGCGAATATTGCAGCAAAGCATTTGAAGATTACTATTTTTTCAATGGAATCCGAAGGCAGAAAATAGTTCCAGGAACCCCACAAGAAAATGAAGTGTCTGAGAGAATGAATAGGACCATAATGGAGCATGCAAGGAGCATGAGATTGTATGTTGGACCTCCCCTACAATTTTGGGCAAATTTTGTACATAATGATGTTTATTTGATAAACAAAGGACCTTTAAATCCTTTGGATGGTGGCATTCTAGAGGAGGCATGGATTGGTAAAAAGGTAAACTGTTATTTTTTGAGAACCTTTGGTTGTGAAGCTTTTGTCCATGTTGATAAAGAAAATAGAACCAAGTTTGATGCTAAATCTAAAAAATGTACCTTCACTGGATATGGAATGGATGACTTTGGTTATTAGTTATGGGATTTTCAAAATCAGAAAATAATTAGAAGTAGAGATATTTTATTCAATGAGAAGGTCATGTATAAAGAATAGATGCAAGAAAAGAAGCATGAACAGGTCAAAAAAGAATATGTGGTGTTGGATGAGAATCCTGAAAAGAAAATGTCATTTGTACTTTATGCTCAACAACAACAAAATATCCCACAAGATCCTGCAAGTGTTAGACGTTCTATGAGGTTAAGTAGGCCTCCTGAAAGATTTTCTCCTTCTTTGTATTCTATTTTATTAATTGATTCTGGTGAACCAGAAGGATATGAAGAAGCAATACAGGTGGATGCGAAACAATAGTGGGAGCTAGGCATGAAAGAGGAAATGAATTCCTTGATGAAGAATCAGACTTGGGACTTAGTCCCATTACCTGCAGGAAAAAGAGCCTTGCCAAATAAATGGGTTTGTAGGCTGAAGGAGGAGGATAGAGGACATAAAAGATATAAGGCTAGAATCATGGTTAAAGGTTTTGCATAGAAAAAGGATATAGATTTTCATGAAATATTTTCTCCAGTTGTAAAAATGACTTCAATTAGAATTGTTCTAAGTCTTGTGGCTGCAGAAGTCTTGCATCTTGAACAGCTAGATGTTAAAACAACTTTTCTCCATGGGGATTTGGAAGAGGAAATATACATGTAGCAACCATAGGGATATGAGGTCAAAGGTAAGGAGGAGTTAGTGTGAAGGTTGAAGAAGAGTTTGTATGACCTAAAGCAAGCACCCTGACAATGGTATTTGAAATTTGATAGTTTCATGACTGAACAAGGTTACCACAAATGTCATTCTGATTATTGTGTTTATTTTAAGAGATTGGATAATGACAGTTATATTATCCTTTCACTTTATGTTGATGACATGCTTGTTGTTAGGTCTAACATGCAGCACATAAATGAACTTAAACATAAATTAGCAAAGTCATTTGCTATGAAGGATTTCGGTGCAACTAAGAAAATCCTTGGTATGAGGATTTCATGAGACAAGAAAAATAGAACATTAACTCTGTCCCAAAGTGAGTATATAAAGGTGTTGAAAAGATTTAACATGCAAAATGCAAAAGCAGTTGGTACACCTTTGGCTAGTCATTTCAAATCGACTAAGGAGATGTGTCCAAAGATACATTAAGAGGTAAATAAAATGTTTAACATCCTGTATTCATCAGCTACTGGAAGTCTGATGCATGCGATGGTATGCACATGGCTAGATATTGCACATGCAGTGGGAGTTGTGAGTAGGTACATGAGTAATCTGGGAATAGAACATTGGAATGTTGTCATATGGATTCTCAGGTATTTGAGAGGTACTTCTAGCAAGAAATTATGTTTCAAAAAATCAAATGCTGCTCTACAAGGATATGTTGACTCCGATCTGACAGGTGATATTGATACAAGGAGTACTACAGGGTATGTTTTTACTATAGGGGGGACTGTAGTTAGTTGGATTTCTAGACTACGAAAGGTTGTTGCACTTTCAACCACTGAAGCTGAGTATGTAGCTGCTACTAAATCTAGCAAGGAGATGATTTGGTTAAAACATTTTTTGGAGGAATTGGGCCAGATGCGGGAGGATAGACCATTGTATATTGATAGCCAAAGTTTCATTCATCTTGCAAAGAATCCTACTCTTCATTCAAGGACAAAACAAATTCAACTCAGGTACCACTTCATATGGTCTATTTTGGAGGATGGCCAGTTACAGCTTGAGAAGATTCATACAAGTGAAAATCCTACAGATATGTTCACGAAGGTAGTCCCATGGGAGAAGTTGATTTCCTCCTCAATTTCTCTCAACATTCTTGATTGAACATCATGGAACTAAGGAACAATTGAGTCTAAGATTTTTATCCAGTGGGAGCTGCAAGTTTAGTAGTGTTGTCCAAGATCAGTCTCCAAGTGGGAGATTGTTGGTTTGTGGTGACTGCTCATGCAATTATTGTACACTTGTTGGGCGAACGTGTCGGCCCGAAGGGCTGAAGCATTGGCGAGTGGAGCTCGCTAAAAATTTTTCTTGAATGTGTACGAGTACGAGAATATGAGTACGAGGAAAAGATTATGAGAATATTCTTTTAGGGTTAGGGTTATTCTTTGTTAGCTGACTTTATATGTTGCCCTAAAATTACATGTTATAAGCGGCTGGAATGTATAAGGCATTGTAAAGGTGTTTTACTTATTTACTAGATAATAAGAAAAGATTGGATGGTTATATTTTGTGGATGTAGCCCATTTTTGGGTGACCCACGTTAAATCTATGTGTTATCTATGTTATGCAATTTTCTTCATCTTTTGTGTTTGTATTTGTATATAATTGTTAATTTGTATTTGCTCCAGATCTACCTAAACCCTTGCATGATTATCTCTTCCCTTATCATCATTATCGGATCTTCTATCATAGTCTTATCTCTAAGTACAACTAGAAGCATAATGACCAATTCTTCCATAATTGAAACATTTGAAGGACAACTTACATTTGTAGTTTTTAGATCCTTTCTTTAGTCTTAAGGCATGATCTAGATATGATACATCACCATAATCAACCAAAAACAAAGCCATCTTACAACACAAAACTCAGAACACCATAACTTCACTTGTCAGTTAAACAACCACTAGAAAAATAAACTGGAAGACTGTGAAAACCAGATAAACATGTCCTCAAAGTTGCAACACTTGAATCCACAAATTAAAGGATTGTCAAACATTCTCTAGACTAGTTATGGCAGACAACCACTATCATAAACAACAACTAGCTCCACCATCTTAGCAACAAAGGACCTGCAAACTTGATAGTACAATATACGCATATCATAAAAATTATTTATAGAACCACACTCCATAATATTCACATACCGAGGGAATGCAAAGAATGCTTCTTCTGAGACATTAAAAACTTTCCTACATAAATACAGTTTCCTGCATATTGAAACTTCCACTACACCAACCTTCCGATAAAACCTAAACCTTACTCAACTTGATTACATGAACACACAACAACATAAAAACATACATTTTTGGACCATCTACAACACATAGTGACATCAATGACAACACAAGACAGGTTAACATGAATGACAACACAACACGATAGCTAAAGTCTCCAACAAAAGAATGCATAAAAGAATCAACAATAAAATTTAAAAAAATTTAAAAAATCAAATTGCATTGCTAATTCCATGCATCTAGCCTCCATTGTCCTTTTTCTTGTGTTGAAGTATGGCTCTTAGATTCATACTTTATGAAAAGCCTACAAAATAGAGGCATAAGAATACAAAGATAGTGGTTATTAATATTGGAGATTGAGCTTGAATTTATGAATTTTTGAGATTTGTTTTGATGGTTGAGATCAATTTGAAAATATAATTGATCAATGGTTGATATTTGATGAGACAAAATAGATGGAGACAATTATGAGGCATGATTGGTTGAATGATTCAATTAGACTGAATTGATTCATTTGATAACTGAATTGATTGGGAGTTAAAAATGATTGATTTGAAGACTGAATTGATTAATTAGTTAGAAAAAATTGATTGATTAGTTAGAAAAAATTGATTGATGACTCACTTAGACTCAGTGATAGTTAGGATTTTCAAAACGTGTTGTTGGAGAATCAATGAAATTAGTATTTTGGTGAATTTGGATGGATTTAGATTTTTGAAAATGTGAAACTGAAATTGAAATTGAAATGAGAGGGGAATGAAGTTAATTTGAATTTGGAGTAAATAAAATTCATTAGAAATAAATGATAAATGAGATTAAATAAATTTAGGAAATTTATTTAATTCAGAGAACGTTATTAGCTAATTAAATAATTTAAAGAACTTGTTCAATTACGAGAATATAATAGTGTATACAGTGAAATTGAAAATTGAAAATATTGTAAAACTCATAAGATTCAACCACATAAAAACTTTACTTCTACAATGAAATCCACCATACACCAATAAAGAACCTAAAAAATGCAAAGCAATGAATACAAAATATTATATCATTCATATGTTCATTAGGGTTTGGTCTCCATTGTTTCCTATCTCCATTGATCTTGCTTGATATTGATGCTCTCAGATTTTTATGTGTGCACAAGAGCTCAACAAAGAACGGGTTGTGGTTGTGTAGTTCGGTAGTATGTAGACATTTGCTTGAATGATTGAGATATCTTCTTCACAATAGGGATGGATATAGATAAGAATCATCTTTCATAGAAAACACCCTAGAAATGGAGGGCAATGATTAAGAGATGAAGGGATAAATAATCGACTTAGATTAGAGGGTAGGTATAGAAAATAGGAAAATATTAGAGAGGTGGTTAAAGGTAAATTAAGAGATGAATGAGAAGTGTCATGGAGGAAAAAAACTAATGAATTAATTAAATAAATAAATAATTATTTAATTAATAGAAGAGGTGGGGCCAATTAAATAAATAAAAATATATTTTAAATAAATAAAAATATTTATTTAAATGGGGAAAGGCTAGGCTAGGACAATTTTAGGCGTGTACATTTTGCCCCTCTTTGAGAAAATGTAGTTTATCATGTTGTTTCAAAGAAGATTAAAGCATAGTGGCTAGGATAGGGATAATGATTAGAAACATGATGCTCTCGTCAAGGATGGATAAGGAAGGATGATGCCCCCTTGAGATGACATGTGAGTTAGGAGAACATGCATGTGATCTCAAGAGGAAGGATAGGGGAGAAGGCTAGAAGAGAATGAAATAGATGATGATGAATAAGAATATGGTAAAAATGATGGCCATAGAATTGGTCATGGATGAGATTGGATATGGGAGATGAGAGTGATGAACCCTTGTGCTATAACATCATTGAGCTTATTATGGAAATCAGATGCAAGCATCTAGATATTGTAAAACCTAGATAACTCACATACCATTTGCAAGGAGTGATAAGGAAAACCCCAAATAAAAATCAAATGATAAAAATCATGATCCATCCTAGCCACTCTAATCACTTGTGGATATCCTTGAGTAGCATAAGAACATGATACAAACACAATACAAGATAAATCAAAGAAAAGATAAGACTCACTAAACCAAACACGTCACCAACTATTTAGATCTTCTTGCCAAGTTAAGTGTTCTTATTAAAATGATGTTTGATATGATACCCACTATAGGATTCAAGATGTATCCGTAGGACATGATAGGATGTCCATTGTAGGAAACATATATCTGTAGGACATGATGTATGCCCATCGCAGGAAAGATGTATCCACAGGACATGATATTTAATAAGGTGCTTGTTCTAGGAATGATGTATCCATAGAGGTAAGTTGTTTGATAAAGATGCTAAAATTGATAGGCAGTTGATCGACAATGTTGTAGGCTAGCTCGATAGTTTGTCTGTTGATGCATGATTTTTTAAACTCATTGTTTTGATTATGTTTGTTCAAAGTGTTTATGTCTTAGCAAAAGACAATTTATTGCACTTTTTAAATATATATATATATATATATATATATATATATATATATATATATATATATATATATATATATATATATATTTTTATTTTTATTTTTTTATTTTTATTTTTATTTTTTGGTTTTTTTTTTGGATTGTTAATTTTTTTTCACTTTTTTTAGATTTTTAAAGTTTTTTGATTTTTTTTTGGATTTTTAAATTTTTTTATTTAATTTTTTTTAAGATTTTAATTTTTTAAAATTTTTTTAGATTTTACAAGTTTTTTAGATTTTTTTATTTTTTATTTTATTTTTACTTTTTGTTTTTGTTTTTAAATGTTTTGAACATCATTGATTGGGGTATAAGACATATATTAAGATTTATTCTCAAGCAAGACGTATTTATTTTCTTCTAGTGTCTAGCAAGGCATAAGCCATTATGAGAAAATGAAAGGATTGGTGGGAGGGACATGGATAAGTGAAGGATGGAGGCAACTTAATATGAAATTAAAGCTGATTTGGTTTTCAAGAACTATCTCATGATGGGAACATGAGATAATGGATTGGATATGGTAATGTAAGGTGATGGCATGGTGCTTTGCATAGCATGGGGTTGATATGAATGAACATGTCAAGAGGTATTTTGAAAAACATGTTTTGCATTTTATGTCCTTAGTTTGATCAAGATCAAGGGATGGATATGATGGAGATAGGATAAAGATTGGATAAGCAAGATCATAGGTAATAAGGGATGGTGGAAGCAATAAATGGAAAGACAATGTGTCATGCCCCACCATGAGGCCCAGAGGACAAAGCAAAATAGACAATGAAAAAGTGAGTAATTTTATTTTTAATATAAAGATTACATTACATAGGTACATGATTCTCTTTACATTGCTTGAGAATTCTCATATGAACTTCAAATACGTTACAATAAATCCTCAATATACAAATCTCCAAAAGTCCCAAGAAGGGAAGAATACATGAATCTGGTACAACAATAACAATCTTCAATCTTCTCACGAGCCATCACGATCAAGAAGCTGAAGGAGCCAAAACCTAGTGGGTGTGAAAAGCACTCCACCCAACCATGTGGTACCATAAGGTCCACCCCCGTGCTAGGATGTATCAACCATACCACAAGTCAGAAGCAAGACAACAAGGGTACCATCATGACTCACAAAAGATTCAATAGGGTTATACTTGCAAGAGATTCATATGAGTAACCACTATACATAATACATATGAGGCACACAAAATAATCAACAAGACGGATTACTCACAAAGTAACTGTAAGTCTAAACGTACATGGGGCTCACAAGAGAACATCATAAAAGACACATAAGAATAACAACCAACTTCTAGAGGCCCAAAGAAAACCATAGAAGGGTAACAAATATAAGATAACCAACCACTTATGGAGGCTCAACAATCCACAAAAGGATAAAAGATGCAATTTACCACTAGGTAGCAATAGGGAAGAGTGTCATCACTAGGTTGTCATGAGTTACCTTGGTAGGTATTCACTAGGTCTTGGCCCCCATCCTGGATTGCCCTAGTGACCTCTCCCGACCCCCGACCCCCATACAAACACTAGTGGACCTCACCAACCTTTTGTGGAGACACAATTGGTGGAAGTCATTCCAGTCCCTTCTCTACTTACCCCAAAGCTACACGAGCATTTGCGGCAAAAGAGGCATCAAGAAATTATCTTTATTAATGCGAACTAACTACCCACCCAAGTTCATTAATTAGGTTGTCACTTGATTACACAACTTCCATTGAGTTACCCAGATGACCACTTTGGGTCCCGACCCACAATGAAAGCCACTTTGCCTTGACTTGCACCTACGAATCAAAATAAATCACAAGACCATTACACCCAAAACATGAGGTGATGAGATTCCAACCATAGCAAGGCTTAGCCCACTTGCTAGAAAATGATAACTATCTAGTTGGTTCAAAGCAACAAGAACAAAATACCCATGCAAGACACCAATCTCATAACATTCAAGGACAAAGAGAAACATGCACAAAAGGAACTCTGACACTATCCTAGCATCTGGAGTTAAAAAGACATTTAAACATCAAAACCAAGAAGCCCACAATATAGACAAGAAATCAAGCAATACATGGTCTCATGAATTCAAGCATATACGAATGTAATATTAATGAAGCTACCAAGAGAACTTAATGTTGTCTAAACAATTAATAATTCAAGACACTATTAGTTTCAATAAACCAAATTTATAAACCATCTTATCTCATTTCATACCTATAATAGCACAATAAACTAACATTCCATTGTTCAAACATTAAAGATAACAATATACAATATTACCATTTACTATCGCGATTTAATCAACAATGTATGGCAAGAATGAAAACAAAGTTCAACTCCTTAAGTAACATTTTAATAATCCTAAGCAAAACTTAACCACATGATTAACATTTTCACCTTTCTCAAGAAGAATATATCTAATTTTCCAAATATATCTTTATGCATACAATGATACTCAAAAAGTAACTTTATGCTCAAACTACTATTTTGAAAATATCTAATTTAATTCACTTCCTCAAGATTGTATCTAATTTCTAACAAAGTCTATTTTAACAAATTCTTAGATGTATAAATCTATACCACACTATACTCTAAACTCATTTCTATTAACCTAAAAAGAAATCTAATTTAATCTTTTAATCTATCCTTTTCAAAGACTAACTATATTTATCCATGATACAACTATTTACCCATATTACAATCATAACTTCATTTATTCCAAAATGTATCTATTGAGCCATAACAATGAATTTTCCAAAATATAAACATATAAAATTGTTTATCTAATCCTTTGGCAGGTTTACATGCACAAAAATATAATTAAATCCAAAATAACAAATAGTACTAAAATTCATATATATATATAATTTTAAATGATATTAACAACCTTAACAATAACAAAATTTATTTATTTTTTAAAAATAAAACAAATCATACTATTGTCGCTATAGGTGGGAAGAGCCACCTCCGTGGGTGAGCCCACGGGAGGTGGGTTCCCCCTTCACCATGGAACAACCCACGAGAGGTGGGCTTCCCCAACACCATGGGTGGCCCACGGGAGGTGGGTCTCCCCACCATCATGGGTAAACCCACGGTGGGTGGGGTTTCCCACACCGTGGTGCCCACGATGGGGGGCATGCCCACGACATCCCCCACAAACAACAAAATACATAAAATTTGCATATAGCTAAACATTTTTTTCCTTTTTTTTTTTAATTTTTAAAATCTAATATGATATGTATATGTATATGTATATGTATATATACATATATATATATACATACTATATGTATATGTACAATAAGTATATATATGTATATATATATATATATACACATATATACACATATATACACATATATATATGTATGTATGTATGTATGTATATATATATACATACATACATACATATATATATGTGTATATATGTGTATATATGTGTATATATGTGTATATATATATATATACATACACATATGTATGTATATATATATATATATATATACATACACATATATACATATGTGTATATGTATGTATATATATGTATATACATGTATATGTATCTATACATACATACACACACACACACATATACACATGTATATGTATATATAGATGTATATATATACATATACATATACATGTATATATATGTATAGATGTGTATATATTATAGATGTATATATATATACACATGTATATATATATATGTATAGATGTGTACATATATATGTATATATGTATATATGTATACATATACATGTATATATGTATATATACATATACATATACATGTGTATATGTATATATGTATGTATGTATGTATATATGTATGTATGCATGTATATATGTGTGTGTGTATGTATGTAAATATATGTGTGTATGTATGTATGTATATATACATACATACATGTGTATATATATATACATACATACATAGATATATATACATATACATATGTGTGTGTGTGTTTGTGTGTATACATACATACACACACACATATATGTATATATATCTATATATGTATATGTATATATATACATATACATATATACATATATACATATACATATATACATATATAAACTAGCATTAGGGCAAGATTCTCAGAAGATTTCATAGGAAGAGAAAATATAATTTTCTAAACTCACGATTCCAAGTACCCAGATTCTTAAATGTTTTGGTCAAATCAAATTTACAAAGCAGTACCCGCAAATCCAACATTCTGAAACTTGAAACGCCAATACTTTTCTTCAACTTGCAAGAAATTAAGCATGCAAAACCAAAATCAAAGCTCCTACCTCTAGCACTTTCCTGGAATGAAATTATGAAGCAACACAAGCCACAACAAACAACAGATCCTTTTTCCAAATGCAGAGAGCCATCCCCAAATCAAAATAAAACTTCAACAAGTATTTTCCAAGAGCGAGAAGTTTTCCCCAAATTTCTCCTTTCAAGAACATAATGATTTCCCCAATTTCTTCCTCTAAAAACCCCCAAAACCAGAGAGATGCATTATGTAGAGCAAAAATTCATGGCAAACCTCTCCCCTCCAAAAAGCAAGCAATAATAATAAAATACCCTTTTTCAAATGTAACTCCCAACATGCAAGATTCTTTGCATTAAATCATTAATTAATTAATTTTGTAACCCCCCCACATGCACATGCAAGAGATTAAATATTATTTTCCCTATTTGAATTAATTTCCAAAGGCACAAAAGAATTTAAAAGAGTAATTTCCCTCTTCATTAATTATTTTCTAAACAATAAGTAATAATTGTATTTTAATAAACAAGAGTAATGAAAATACTAAATTTTAATAAATAAAAGCAATGAAAATACTAAATTAAATATTTAAATTTTTCTATTTAATTAATCCTTCTGAAATAATTAAGTCCTAAAGCTTCTCAAATAAATAAGCAAACTGAGGCAACTATAATAGATTATTAACTAATTAAATTTGAATGCACACAAAAATGTTATTATTAATTCCCTTACTAAATAACCCTTTCGAATAATTAAATAATTCAATCTTTCAGTTCTACAATCACAATTTATTACTTAATCATCCCACAAAATTATTAAACTATATGCAGAGTAACAAATTACGACAACACAAAACACTGAGAGCCAACAAAGGGTGATGACTAACAAGACCTGACAAACAAAGAACTAGGGTGCTTGGTAGGGGTCTGACTGATATCTCCTTTGTCCACTTTACCATTGGGTTGGAGAGCACACTCAGACCTAAAGATTCAGGTGGAGTCGATGCTTGGTACCTGTAGCTGCATAAACAAACCATCGAATATGTACATATATAAACCACATAATATCATACTATGAATATGGAATGGAAATGATGTAGCTTGCTCATAAAGAGTAGTGTGACACTTTTCCATTTCACCCAAGCACATCAAAAATATAAGCAATGTACATCAAGTCAGTATGCATCGATAAACGTAAAGAAACTCATAAATAATGTAGCTCAATAATAAACTATTCAATATGAATAGCATCTAATAATCACATCATAAACTACATCATATGATTCTATCATAGACATTAACTTATAATCATCAATCACAACCACACAACAACATCATGAATTACATCACTATGACAACGAAACAAAAAGGCACAAAACATGAATATCACATAAGGATCCAAAATTCATAGACAACATCACAAACAAAACCAAAATCGACCAACACCAAAATAAGGATCGAACCGCGCAGAACACAAATCGAAAAGGTATGACAAGCCAAAAGAGGGAGGGGCACT
The DNA here is from genome assembly GCF_030272615.1 of Cryptomeria japonica. Lineage (NCBI taxonomy): Eukaryota > Viridiplantae > Streptophyta > Pinopsida > Cupressales > Cupressaceae > Cryptomeria > Cryptomeria japonica. The sequence continues at coordinate 554,183,428 of NC_081413.1, forward strand.
ACATAATGAATCTAGAGGATGTGTATAAGGTGAAGTAAAAAGGATTGCATGATGCTTATGGAGATCCCTAATCTTGTCAAGATCAAAGGTGGAAAATGGAATATGGAGATAGATAGGGTGAATGAGAGATAATGAAGGAAGAGGTAGATATGAAGTATGGATGTAACTTGCCCTTAAGTTTAGAGTGCAAGAGAAAAATGGATCACACATAATGACCATTTGCCAGGATTTCATTATGACATTTGCCCAAGGTGCCACAAGAAGTGGTTTTCACCATTAGACGAATCAATTCTCTTCTCTTTTTTTTTGATTTTTTGAAAGATAATAGATGCATGATAGAAGATGAAGAAGGACTCAAGCATCTCATTCTTTGGATGGTACCCTTGAAAGATGTGCTACAATGCATCATGGCTATTGAAGTGATGAAGGGTACTCCCCTTTTAAACCCAAACACACAACAATAGAGAATAAACAAAAAATGTGAGAGAGGAAACACTTGCTTCTTATTATCTCAATGAAATGAAATTACAATATTTAGAAAATATCATGCAACAACCACATGGGCATTCCCATTACAATAATTTGTAGGCCAATAATTTGCAAGCCAAAGCCACAATCTACACTACAGGATCTGTCTTGTATGTCCCTTGTTCATCCCTTTATATAGCATTGATAACTGCCTTAGAATGTTCTGGAGGTGTAACTTTTCCCCTTTTGGCACCCGATGGTCCATCAGTTCATTTTTCCCATCTAGGTGGAATTTAATTGGAACTTGAGTTTTGGTGGCACAACTTCCAGGAGCCATAACTTTTGACTTGAGTGTCTAATTTGCTATTATAATATATCGTTGGAAAGCTCACGAAGAGATCTACAACAAAAAATATATCAATCTATTTATTTAGGTTTTGAACCTATTCAAGGCCCCTAAGGTTTTCAATTTTGAGTTTTAAGTTTCATTGGAAAAATTGTTTGAGACAAAAACTTTGATATCTTTCAAACCGCTCAAGATATTGAGGTGATTCTTTCGCCAATCATCTTATTTTTTAATTTCGCTCCTTCGGACCAGTTTTCACGTCCATACGTTAAAAAATGAGTAGAAGTCCTGAAAGTAGCATGTGACTATTTTTTGCTATTTTTATATGTCTTATATAATGCAACCAACCTGATGGGTCCCACAAAACTAAGGAGAAACGACAAAACAAAGGAAAATACAACATTTTTTTTAATGTTTTAATTCTACTTTGAGTTAGATTACTCAATTTAGATAATTCAAATAGTGAGTTTATGATTCGACCTTGATATGTTGAATTTGTAGAATGGTCTAAGTATGCTTATAGAATCTTTCATACTTAAGGATAAAGTTGAAAAGGCAAGGATGACTTATAGTTGATATATTTTATTAGCCTATAATGAGAAAATATTTAAGAGAATAATATATGGTGATTTTTATATCGTAAATGGAGTGAATGGGAACATTGGTGTTATATGATCATTATAAGTGCATGTTACTTTGACTATGATGTTATGTTCTACTAACAATTTTGACAAGATGTGATGTAGCCTTAGACTTGAAAGAAGCAAGTTGCGGGAAACAAACCTTGTGGTGTTGAAGTAAGTACTTTTCTTAAGTTGTCTTGTTTTGGTTATTGTGAAGGAAGACTAAGAGTAAGGGTCAAACATTGTTTGTATTCCATCGCTCTAGAATTATCACTCAATGAGAATATGTAAGTTTAGTTTAAAATGGATTTATTAGCTAATTATATGGATTTTAACAAATTTATACTAAATTATATATCCTCATCTAACTTAAAGTAGAATTAAAACATAAAAAAAAACGTAGTCTTCCTTCACAATAATCAAAACAAGACAACTTAAGAAAAGCACTTACCTCAACATCATAAGGTTTGTTTCCCGCAACTTGCTTCTTAAGTCTAAGGTTAGATCACATCTTGTCAAAATTGCCAGTACAACATAACATCATAGTCAAAGTAACATGCACTTATAATCATCATATAGCACCAACATTCCCATTCACTTCATTTATGATATAAAAATCACCATATATTATTCTCTTAAATATTTTCTCATTCTAGGCTAGTAAAATATATCAACTTTAAGTCATATTTGGCTTTTCAACTTTATCCTTAAGTATGAAAGATTCTATTAGCATACTTAGACCATTCTACACATTCAACATAATCATAATCAAGGTTGAATCATAAACTCACTATTTGAATTATCTAAATCAAGTAATCTAGCTCAAAGTATAATAAAAACATAAGGATATCTTATGTCCTTGTGATTTCACTTCTAATTGCTCCTCTTTCTCTCTCTCATCATTCTACTTTATTGTGAGCATTTGTATAAGCTTGTACTATAGTTAAAGTGGGGGCTAAATGTAGCATTGTAAATTGTCACCGATCCAATTTACACATCATGTTTGTGCTCCCACTTTAGTGTGTCCTATCCTCATATCCTCTCTAGGCCCATTCAAGCCCTATTATCCAAACTTGACGTCAGGTACACCCTCTAGTGAGACCTGCATGCACCTAAAATTGTCCTAACCTAATTAAATAAATATTTTATTTATTTAATTATTTTATCCTAAGACTTCTATTAATTAAATAGATTTTTATTTATTTAATTAATTCATTAATCCTTTTCTAGTCTTTTCCTATTTAAATAAATATTTTTTATTTATTTAAATTATTCGTTCCTTAAATTAAATAAATATTTTATTTATTTAATTGGTCTCACTTTTATTAATTAAATAAATATGCATTTATTTAATTAATTCAATAGCTTTTTCCCTCCATGACACTTGTCATTCATCTCTTGATTTACCTTTAACCACCTCTCTAATATTTTCCTATTTTCTATACTTACCCTCTAATATGAGCTGACCATTTATCCCTCCACCTCTTAATCCTAGCCCTCCATTTCTAGGATTCTCTCTATAAAAGAAGAGCCTTTCCCTATCTTTTCATAGATCTCAATTATTCAAGCGAAGCATCTACATACTGCCAAACTACACAACCACAATCCCTTCTTTGTTGAGCTATTGTTCCCACATAAAAATCTGAGAGCAACCATATTCAATATCAAGCAAGATCAATGGATATAGGAAACAATGGAGATCAAATGTAGTGCCCCTACCCTAGTCAGCTTTGTAAAACTGGTTTGACCTTGGTTGAATTACCATGAGGTAATGTTGTAGTCAGATATTATGATTATTGTGCGTACCTGTTAATGTGCTTTCGCATCGATTCTTATGTAAGTTTAATTGTCCTCTTGATTCTTGCTATTAATCTCGAGCTAACATCTTCATTATGTGTGTGTGTGTGTGTGTGTGTGTGTGTGTGTGTGTGTGTGTGTGTGTGAGAGAGAGAGAGAGACTCTTGGTTGCAAGAGATTGCAGGTACAGTACTGCCTAGGTGCGAGGTTCGTCTTCACCTAGATTTACAGGGTTCAGTACATCTCTTTTGTCCTTAGAATTTGGGTTAGGTGGTCATAAAACCCTCAGTTTACCCTATTCATGCTCAAGTGAGCGTCGCCTGTGGTCCGTCAATTCCCTTTTCATTTGGGTTTGTGGGTTAGGTATTTGGTTGGCTTTCTTGGGTTGCATGCTTGGCGTGTGGTTAAATTGAGTATTTAATCCTAAGTAGTTATTTTGATTTAATGTGTTCATTTACGCATTAGTAATTAAGAAACTAAAGTAAATAGGTTTCTTTTATATAATTAATCATTTATTTAAAAATTGCTCTATTCATGTTTGTAGCAATTTTAATTTAATGGTTAATTTAAAATAATAAAGTTTTTCAGTTTATGCATTTTGAAAGGGGAGATTTAAATTTATTCGAAATAGAAATAATTTAATCTCTTTTGCTTTTTGGAATAGAAAGGTTAATTTTAATTATTTAAGAAAATCAATTTTGATTAGAAAAGTAATTTTTATTCATATATATTTTATACAGTGTGAAAGATTGATTTTGGAAATTTAATTTAATTAAAAATATTTTACCCTCATTAATATTGTGAAATATAACTATTAACTTTGTTCATATTGAGAAAATTAAAATTAAATGAGGGAGAAAAGCATTTTGATTTTTAATTAGAACAACAAGTTTAGATTATTTTAATAGTTGAAAATAATGATTTTTATTTTATTTATTTATTTTATTCTTTTTATTCAAAAGTTGTTTAAATTCTAAAATAAGAGATTAGGTCAGGGGATTCTTCTATTTAACTTTAGGTTTGGAAATATTTTTAGGGTATTATTTTTGGAAAATATTTTGGAAGAAGAATTTTTGGGAGGAAATTTGGGCATTTTGGAAGAGAAGAGATTTTTGGAGCTTGCAGGTTGGGCTCTTCTTCAATCTTGCTAGGATTGCTGAACCAGGTAGGCCTGTGGTTTATTTCATGGGCTTCTTTGTTTAAAAAAAATTGTTTTGGTCTTGCTTTGTAAAAATCTGGTTGTGTTTGTAGATAATTCCTTATTTTGTGTGGAAAATGGAAGAATGGTAATAAAATCACAAACTCAAACCCTCCTTGTTTCTTTTCCAAACCTCCAGATGTCATTTTTGTTTGTATAAATTGGTTTTCAAAAATTAACGCCAAATATTGGGGCTTGGTTGTTCTTGAGGAAATTTTGTTCAAGACTCCAATGAATCTTCTCTTAAATGAGTTTTAAATTGGAATTTAGTTTGGGGATTTGGTAGATTTGATGTTAATATGTGTAAATCAATCCAATTTTGCCATTATGGTGTTGTTTTAGAGAAATTTTCCCTTTTCCTGGGTTTTCTAAAAATGCAATTTAAGAAAAATCATAGTTTCTGGAAAAATAAAATAAAATAAAAATTAATTATTTTAAATTCTTTGTTGAGACTGGGTTTTTTTTGGGTTGCTATTTTGACAGCAAATTTAAAAAAAAAAAAATATATATATATATATATATATATATATAAAATAAAAATTAATTAATTAAAAAAAATAATAATAATATAACCCACATGGCGGGGAATTAACCCCCACCACGCGGGGGTAGCTCGCTACCAATTGGTAGCAGCTCTATCAATGGTAGCGAACTGCTACTTTTTGGTAGCAGCGCTACCATAGGTAGTGTGAGCTACCAAGGGGGCCCACGTGGAGGTCCACATGGGTACACCCCCTTCATATATATATATTTTTAAAAAAAATTATCAAAAAAATATATAATAGTTAAATATTATTTTAAATGTTAATTTTTAAATAGAGTTTTAATTATGATTAATTTGGCATTAATTAATAATTTCTATTTAATTTGATATTAATTAATTGTATAATGGAAAATATACGTTAATTAATATTCAGATTTCATTTTATTATTAATGCATATTTTTCTAATTAAATATTTGAATTGCTAATTGCATTATTAATTATTAATGTGTTATATTTTATTAATCGTGGATTAATAAATATATACATTAATTAATAATTAATTTTGGTATCTGTTTATTGAGGAAGTATTTTTTTGAAAAAAAAAAAGATAAAATATTATTTTTAATTGGATAATTGTTGAAATAAAATATATTTATTAATTGATAATTTTTAAATAATATTTTATTTGGAAATATATTATTTGAGTAATTGTGAAAAGAATGAAATATTTTATCTTGGATATTTTGAAAATTTAAACGATAAACTATTGGAAATATTGGAAATTTAATAATGTATTGTTTGGAATATTGATGAGTTAATGATACATTCAATTAGTAAAATAAATGGTTTAGTTTATATTCTCCCTCTGTATTGAGAAGTAGACAAATGGTACTATTGCGATTGAGGTATTGTATTCTCCTTGTTATGGTGATTTTTCTGTTAATGTATTTTGAAAACTTAGATCATTTAGAAAACTTGATCGACTTTTATTGTTTAAACCAATAGGAAAGAAGATTATCCTTTTTCGGTTATTGCCTATGCAAGTTTAATTTCTGTATTCGCTTTTGTTTAAAGTAATGGCAAGACCTTGATATGTTTGTTTGAACCTTGTCGTTTGGTTGATTTGGGGTACCTGTTTATGTCTTCGATCTCTAGTTTGGTTGTTGTCTTGTGATGGTGTTATAACTAGTTTTGTCCTTTATGCGGGTGTCGAGTGTTGATTTGTGGTTGACCATAGTGAGTCAGGTCTCTAGTTAGAGTACTGTTGGGAAATGGACCTTGTATTAGCTTTTAATATGTTCAGTTAGATCCGTTTCTATGTAGGGATCATTTATGTAATTATTGACTGATGTGGTCGGTTGTTTATTGGTATGAATCACCCTGATGGCAAGAATGTAAATGATGTGGAACTTATGTACCCTTAACTTATTTAAATGATCAAAGAGGTCTTGCAGTTGAGCAGACCTGGAGATGTAGCCCTTTAGGGGTGAACTCCGATATCAATTTGGTGTTATGTGTTGCTTTTTGTAATAACCCACCAAAATCGATTCAACAAAGTTGAGTATTATTTTTTTTTTTTCTTCATTATGTTTTATTCAATTGCATACTCTGGGCATCCATCCAATTAGGATTAGGCATTCATCCATCCGGGATGAGCTTCTAACCATACGGGTTAGGCAATTGTCCATACGGAACATAAATTCCATCTATCCAATACGGGATAGGCATCTACCCATACGGGGTAGGCATCCATCCAAACGGGATAGGAGATGCTCTGGCCAGAGACTTAGACTCATCGGGACCATTCGGGTCCTGAGCCACTCACTAAGTACTACACTCTTCTAACAAGAATGCACCGAGGTCGTCGTCCTTAGGAGTAATTAAAAATGATACAAGCTTGAATTCCGCCTCGGAATTTGGCTTAAAGCCTCAGGAAGTCAAGCGAATCCATACGGGATTCCTTCCGAGTATGCATTGAATTAAATTTGATTATCTTATCTTTCAATTAGGATTCTTACTCAACCAAGCCTAGACCCCACCCATGAACGCCTGAGTACGAGGGACAACTCCATCCCAAGACTGCCTACATACCCGCTTCGGCACGGGATCAAGGCGTAAAATATGTAGTTCTATTTTCTAATCTATGGTTTGATGTAAACTGATTTGTGGGTACGCAACCCTTTCTAGGGTCAGTGTCCCAGACAGTTTCTCTGCGGTTGCTACCCACGATGGTAGCGCTTAAGCGAAGGCTCAAGATGGCCTATTGCTTGTGGCCTAAAAAAAAAATAACTAGACCCTAATACTTATCATGAGTGTCACCCAATTGCAAATCACCAATATCCCTTCAAGATGAAAAATAAATAAATAAAGAAAATAAATTTCATGAGAGCATTTAACTTGACCATCCTTAAAAAGGGGTTTACTATGGTGTATCTCAACGGATGTGAAAATCATTTAAAAGTTATCTTATTAAATTATCGATCCAAGGGGAATTACCCACCCCTTGGATTTTAACTTCCAAATGTCCCTTATTACTCCCCGACGATTTATAGGGACGATGCCACAGACGTCGTTAATGCATCTTTATTAGGCGTTAAGTGTAGTAGTTCAACACGACGGCATTACCCGTAAGCGTGACCCAGAGGCACCATATATACCGAACGCTGCTAGTTTTGGTTTTCCAACTTCCTTTGTTTAGTTTTCTAACTACAAAAACATCATGCTTGAAACAATCACAAAAACGAAAGCGCAAATAATTGAAATAACTACTTGGAGTATAATTTGCATAATAATGACCATCACGAAACTTGCATAATAGTAATTACATGTGTACTTGCATGAAAAATGTAATTATTCCATAAATAATTCGCATGCTATGAACCATCAATGAAAGTAATTAATCTATGAGAAATTTGCATGACGTAAGAAGATTTAACGAGTCCAAAATAACGATTAGATTTAAGCATTTGGTTCAAATCGTATTAATGTAAGTTAATCTCTAAAGGCCAATCAAGTGTCCCAATGATTCTTAATGGGTTGAGTAACTCAATTTTAAGAGAATATAGTCTACAATTTTAAAGCTTACTAAGGATAATTTAATTATGAACTTGCTACATATTAACCCAATTTTTCTAAGTCGAAATACGATATCTTAAAATTTACACTGAAAAAAAAAAAAATCATTATTTCCTAAATGCCATTACTATCAAACTTAAAAATTTAACTAAATAACTAATAGTAATTGACATAGATTATTATTTTATACATATTTTAAAAAAAAACAAATTAAAACTTCAATTTACAATTTAGAAAGGGAAAAAAAAACTAATCATAATCCCAAAGGCAAAAAAAATAACTTGTTTATTTTGGGTAGTAAATAGGGTGCGGGGTGGGGACCACGGGTCCCATCACCCCTGCGGCCCTGCATGCGCAGGTCCGCAGGGTTGAGGGGACACCGCGGGCCCCTCCATACCCCCTGCGACGGTTTTAATATAACCGTCCTGCATGTTGCCGTCCCATTATCTTGAACGCCGTGCGTTACGGAGTTTTAGGGGATTTTTCTTAAAATTTGAAATAATTTCTTTTTTTTTGGTATTTATATATATATATGCTTTTTTTTTTTTTTTGATCTTTCCCCTTTTTTTTTTATGCAGGAGCATTGCATTTTCAAATTATTGAAAATCACTTAGAGAAGGGTAGATAACAGGTATGTTAAAAATAATAATAATAATAATAATGTTACAGATTAAATTTCAGGGACAAAATACAATGGAGCAGTAATCAGAGAGGTTTTTTTTTTCCATTTCTTTTGTTCTTTACACAGGGAGATCTATTCACAAAGAAAAGAGATAATTTATTTGTACACACAGAGAAAATCTTTCACAAAGAGGAAATGTTAAACATATTTCTACAGAGGATTTAGATAACCAAAAAATGAGAAATCATAGAGAGAATGATCACAGCGAGATCTTTTCAATATACATTTCAGATTTTAAATCAATAACCAGAGAACAGATTCTGGAGAAAGGAGATAAAGGTAGTTCTGAATTAGTTCTTCAAATCTAAAACTTAATAAGATATTTTAAACGATTTAATCTAGATCTAACTTTTTAAACAATGAATCTAATTCTTATCAAAATTTGAAACGAATGGATCTAATTTTTATCAAGAATCTGAAAACAATGAATCTAATTCTCATCAAACGATTCTAATCTCCTAAACAATTTAATCTACTTCTTATCAAAAATTGAAACTAATTCTTATCAAGAATCTGAAAACAAATGAATCTTATTCTCATCAAATGATTCTAATTTCCCAAACAATTTAATCTACTTCTTATCAAAAATTGAAACTAATTCTTATCAAGAATCTGAAAACAAATGAATCTCATTCTCATCAAATGATTCTAATTTCCCAAACAATTTAATCTACTTCTTATCAAAAATTGAAACTAATTCTTATCAAGAATCTGAAAACAAATGAATCTCATTCTCATCAAATGATTCTAATTTCCCAAACAATTTAATCTACTTCTTATCAAAAATTGAAACTAATTCTTATCAAGAATCTGAAAACAAATGAATCTCATTCTCATCAAATGATTCTAATTTCCTAAACAATTTAATCAAATCTAATCTGCAACAAGAATAAGATGCACAAAAACTAAATTTGAAAGAACCTGGGTGCTTGAAAATGGTGTAGAGTCCTCTACGAATCTTCCTTGATCCTCCAAACTTGAAGAGAAGTCCTCCCAAACAAAAATCTTAGCTGAAATGAAAATTGACTACAAAGGAAAATTTTACTTGAAGAATTTCTTATGGAATAGCCAACACCTCTTTTTGAAACTTGTACATCTTTTATAAGAAAAAAAAATTCCAAATTCCACTACCTAATTTTTAATTAAAAAAAAAAAAGAGATTCTCTCCCAATTTGGCCTTCATGCAAATTGATTAGACTTAGTGGGAGGAGTTACATGCAAGGTGGTGGAGAAGCCTCTAGAAACTTCTTATTCTTCCTACAACATGTGCCTTAATTCGGGTGAGGGAATTTAAATAACCAAAATATATATATATATATATATATATATATATATATATATATATATATATATATATATATATATATATATTTTCCATGTGTGTGTGTGATTTATTATTTTTATTCCTTTACAATATTCATTGAATAGTTTATCCAAAAGAAATATAATAGAGTTTGTTTTTAAATCAAGAGGTGATAAAGGAGGGTTGTGACACTTTTGCTCTTATGTTTCATGTTTTAGTGTTAGCATGTATGGATGACATTTTGATAGAATGTGTAAGTGGTTTAGATGAAATTAATTGTAAATGCATGTATGCAGTCGTCTTTTAAATGCAGTAAAATTAGATCCTGAAAGAATGTAGATTAGAATAATGAAATATATTTAGTTATTGTTAAGGAAATTAAGTATGCATGGAAAGATCTCATTAGTTTATGATGAAATTCAAGTGTGTTATTAAATTGGATGCATGACTCAAATTTTAATGAAAAGTATGAATGAAAGGTATTAATAAACCTTAATGGATGAACTTTATCTTGTGATCTATATTTTGTCTTACTGAAAGAAATTATCCTTGTTTACAAATTATCTCGTTATTAAGACAATCGGTTTATTGGATTAATTAGCGCGAGATAAGTTAAATGTGTAATTAAGTAATCATGTTGGGAAACTCTTTAGGTGTTAGTTGATGTCTTCCGCTGAGTAATCTATATTTTGATATCTTGTTGTATCATTGTGTTGTGTTTAACTTAAAAAAAATAAAATTGATTGCACTCCATTCATGTGTCTTAGCTTTATCCCTTTGGGGTTTCTTGGCAGGGCATTACATCAAACCCTAATGAGCATGTGAATGGTATAATATTTCATATTTATTGTTTTGCATGTTTTTAGGTTCTTCATTGGTGTATGGTGGATTTCATTGTAGAACTAGGGTTTTATGTGGTTGAATCTTATTTGGTTTTACAATATTTTAGCCTCCAATTCCATCACACATATTGTTGTTTTGTAAAAAAAAACCAAGACTAACTATGTGCAGCAGAGGTTTTGGACACAAGAATAGGGTTTTCAAAAGATTTGATCATATATCACAAACGGATATGAATTTTTACATAAAAATTGTTTTGTGGGTTGGAAATGGTATCAAGAGTTCTCAGTCCAAAAATCCAATTTTTTGGATCAATTTTGTATTATTTATGATTCTTTTATAATTTTCATATGTAAAAAACTAATTTTGGGACTAAATTAGTGAATGTTTTGGATTTTCTTATATTTCTGAAAAGATCTCAGAATTCCAGAGGGGGCATGTTCTTTGTGCTTTTAATTTTGATGCAAAATAATTTGTGAAGAATTGGATCTTTGAAAATTAGGATTTTGCAATGATTTTATCATATCTCACAAACAATTGTGCATTTGTGTACAAAATTTTTTCTACAAGTTTGAAATGGTATCAAAAGTGCTTAGTCCAAAAAGAAGATTTTGGTCGATTTTGAATTATTTATGATTTTTTCATAAAAAAATAATTTTGGGAGTATATTAGTGAATTTTTCGGATTTTCTTACATCTGAAAATATCTCAAAATTCTAGAGGGGATTTTGTGATTTTAATTTGAATGCAAAATAATTCATAAAAAATCATATCTTTAAAAATTAGGGTTTTTTAATAAATATGCTTTCTAGGGCTCAAATCAAGGTATTTTTCTAAAAAATTACATTTTCAGAAAGCTCTAAAAATTTTAGCAGTAGTTTGTTATTTTCATTTTAACTTTTGGAGTAAAAATCATTGCAAAAAAAACCATTTCTTGTTAACTAGGTAAAAAAAAGAAAAAAAGAAAAAAAAAAAAATGATCTTAATTTATGTTCTAAACCTTTTGATTGCAGGTTGGAGTAATTTTCAAGATTGTACTAACACATTTGTTCTTGTAGGGGTAATTTAAGAGAGTGTTTGTTTTTATTAGATTAGAAAATACTTCCATTGGTGCACTAAAAGAGTAATTGTTTAAAGTGTTTGAGGCACTTGCCCAATTTGTTGTAGAAGCTCAAGTGTTTAATGAAAGTATCTTCTCCCCCTACCTTCACAGATATTGAATGTAAGAGAAATCATTAAACATCTTTTTTTGTGTAGAGGGTCTGCCTCCCGATTTGTGAGAGGGAACGACCCAAGGGATACTTTCCTCCAGTCCGCTATATAAATAATCATGAGTGTGATGAAAGTCATCAACAACCTGGTGTTGTTGTTCTATACCGATCAAAGTTTCCCTTAGTATTCATGTGATGCGTACAAATTCTTGTTCTAAGGATTGGGAAGCCTCTTAATTGAGCGAACCGTCGCATGTATAGACACTTGATTACCCTAGATTGTGACTAAAAACCTTAGTAGTCACCCACCCTATTTTTGTCTAAACATCGTGATAGCTTCATTGGAAGGGGATAACTGGTTTCCCCCCCAAGATACTCACCATAAGGGTCCCTTGAGATGAGACAAAAATCCTCGGCTTAGCATAAGCTACTTGTAGCTTTCCAAGGAGAGGTTGATTGGGTCATCCTTCTACTCTTGGAGGCCCCTAGTTGTCCTCTCATGCAAAGACAAAATAGTGTACACTTATTAAGGTGTCCCTACATTTAAGTCGACAAAGATTTCCAGGTTGTAGGTTGTGCTAGGTCCCGGAGACAACTGAGAGGGGGGGTGAATCAGCTGTCAATTAATTTCAAACCCAAATATAACTTAACCAAACTTAATGCATAATGTCAGTAAACCAGACTTCATACCGGTTAACAGTTTAACAGTTAATTGTAGTATCGGTAAAGTTTAATGCATGAAACATAAAGACAAATAACATCCACAACACAACACAAATATTTATACATGGAAACCTTGTAAGGGGAAAAACCACGGTGGGAAACCTTACCCATAATCAGATGATACTATTGCAGATAGTATGTGTGTACAATATGGAGTCTGCACATGCAGAAATGCCAACTACCTAGAGCTCACTGCTCAATCACAAAATGGTAGTCACACTAACTACAATTGGATGGTTAAATCCAATGATAATGTACTGCTCAAAATAGCATCTTCATATGCTAGATTCAATACCGGTTAAGCTCTGATTTGCCTTCTTCAAACCTTCCTTGAATCTTCAAATGATGTCTCTATGTATAGCTCTGCTTATATTCGCATATACCAAAAATACTTTATTCCTTTTTTACTTCTTACATCCCCATATTGATCTCACAAATGAGATCTTACATATAAACCAAAACCTAAGACCAAATGTGTAGGTCGACTCACTAAGATATTACAATAAAATCAATTACAAATGAATCAATATGTGATGTATCATCTCGGCTCATTGCATTTACAATAATAAAAAATCATCTCCATAGCGTGTTGTGCTGATCTGGAATGGATAACGCTTGTCGGTCCATAACCTAGACCTATTTGCTGGTAACAACAAATATGCAAACCCGATTAGACCAATAATCAAATCACCAAAGAAAAGTGTCCAAACAATGTCTTTGACATAACCAAGTAATCTCCAAGTCATCCTTAGTGCCGGTGAATAATATAATCTCCTGGTGAACCAAATATCGGTGATTGTGCATAAGTCACTGAACATGCCAGTGAACATAACCAAAGATCTCCAAGTGCTGATAGGGGTTGACAAGTGTTGACATCAATGATAAAACCAGTGCAACATATCCAAAATACAAAAAATCTCCCCCTTTGGCATTGATGGCAACACAAGATAGAAAAACCATCTAAGTGCCAAAACAAAAATGCCAAAAATCAATGGTGCAGGAGCACCTAGTTGAGTAAAACTCTCATTTTTGAGTATTATATGATTTCATGTTTGTAATATCTTGTGTTAAGTTTATAATGTTGTTTTAGGTTGTTGTGTGTCTTGTCTAGTGGTTTTGATCTCATTTTGGGCTCAAGAAGTCAAGTTTTGCCTTTCAGGGTTTGAGTTGACAATTTTTTGGCAAAATGTGCAAAATTGTCTTAAAAGTCTCCAAATGCTTTCCAAAGCATTGAAACATGTTTAATAAGTGTTTTTAAGCATGTCTAAGGTTTTTAGATAAGTTGATGAGGTTAGGTTGTCAAAAATGTCTTTTGGAGCAAGAAATGTTGTCATTTGGGCTTGAAAAGTTGTCAAAGTTGTCATTTTTTGACTTTTCTTGCAAAATGAAGTTGTGGAAGCCTCATGTCCGTACTGGGGCTTGATAACCAAATGTAAAAAATATAAAAGGCCTCCCTTTTCCTTGATAAAAGTTGGTGATTGTATTTGCAAAGGAATCCTAATAGAAAAGCATGAAATTCTGGCTTTTTTCACTATTTTTCTCTTCCTTGGAGTAATAGTCTGTACTGTAGCACTCTTGTCCATACTGTACCTTCTGGGAAGTGTTCCTATTCATTATTAAATGCTTCTCAAGTGATTATTGCACTGGTTTTTCTTTTGCAAGTTGGTGAAATATAATTTCTTTCATTCTGTGTGCTCATTGCCCTATCAAGGGTTTGGGGTTGGAAAATGCCACAACTTGACTAATCCAGGCTTGGGTTCCCACCAAAATGGATTAGGTCAAGTTTATTTATGCATGTACATTGTGTATATATTTCCTTTTTAGTCAGAACTATGTTTGGAGGACAAATTTGAGTGAAGATTAGACAAGTTTTGGAACTTGACTAATATCCTTCTTGAAAACTCAAATTCTTGTAATCAAAATGCATTGAAGTGTTAAAGTTGCCAAGAAAGGACTCTGAGAAGTGTTACAAGTTAGCTTGATTCAAATTCAATAGTTGACAAGTTTGTAATTTCCAAGTTTGATCAATTTTTGTAACTAGCAGCAAGTTCATTGTTTTTGTGATTTGCATTGTCAAAAATCTCAAGGAATGCTTCAAGAGCATTAACCAAGCCTTGTAACTGTGAAGGCAATGTAATAGGAAAATTCATTTATGTTTTGCAGACCTCATTGATGTATATTTTCAGTTCAAACTCCTTGCTATGCAGGTCCAAAGATGTAGCAGCAGTTGACTGGTAAAGGGCAGTGATTTAACAGTGACAATGGCATTTTCACTTCTATTTTTAGTTTGTGCACCATGTGTTTGGACTAATGCCTGTGGGAAAGTAGTAAGGAAAGGCCCTCCATGATATGGCAGAAGGTATACTTCAGGTTGGAAGCTTGGTTAGTGGAGTGGCAATGGTTTCCCAATGTGGTTGGGTCTAAACCCTACCAAACCCTACAAAAGTGCCACAAATAATGGACAATCCTCATTTTGCATTAACAGGGGCCTACACCATGAAAATCCATTAGCATATACCTCTAAAACACCATCCAAATCAATTTTGTTGGAATAATTGCCCATCGTTGGGTTGGGTGAGCAAAAAGGTGCCAATTAGGCCTCCACGGGTTACAAGCCTTTTGACTGCATAACACACACTTTTCAAGAACCTAATTGGTTTGGGTTTGGTAGAACTTGAAGAACCTAAGGATAGCTATCTAGGGACATTGAAGGACAACTATCCACCTTCTTGACCGTATGACAGAGACATTTGTGGTTTGTAGTCTAGCAAAGGGCTTGAGTAAGAAGACCAAAAATGCTTAATTACCCCCAAATTACACAAGGTCAAAGACAATACTTTTGCTTAGGTTCCTAAACCATTTGGAGGAGTTTGTAATGACAAAGAACGATCAAAATAATGCCCAAATGACAGAGGAATGTGTAGGGAAGTTGTAATGGTTGGTTATAGCCTAAAGTGGATGAGCAAGGGAATGAGCTCACTAAAAAGGGGAGTTTGTTTGTAAAGTGTTGCATGAGTTGCTTGGCATTAAAAACACAAGAATGAGTTTGCAAACATATGCAATAGCCTCAAACAAGTCTTTGGGAAACAAATTGAACCATTAGACTCAAAACATCCTTATTGAGCACTTATCTAGCAATCTCCCTATCATAGTGGTATTAGAGCCAACGAAAGATTTAGGAGAAAAGGATCATTAGGAAAACATGGTGACTAATGCTAAGTTAGCGAAGGTCGAAGACCAAGAAGAGGAAAATAGGGCACTCAGAGAAAGATTGGATCAACTAGTAACGAAACTAGCTGAAGTAGAAGTCAAAACTGAAGAAGTCCATGATAAGGTTGGAGATCAGGGTAAAATGGTGGCCATAGAAGATGAGGTTCCCATACCTGACCCTATTATTGAGAAAGAACCATTCTTGAAAGCTTTGAGAGCTATGAGTGGTAAAACCTTAGAGGGAGTGACTCTTTTCAGTGGAAAGACGGATCCATATGCTCTTATAGAGTGGATTGAAGGGCTAGAAAACCATTTTGAATGTGATGGAATAACTAAAGCACAGAAGGTTAAGGTAGCAAAATCAAGGTTGAGAGGGGCAACATTAACTTGGTGGAAGTTAATCCAAGAGGAAAGGGTGAAAGAAGGTAAGCAACCAATAGCCACCTAGAAAGCAATGGTAGCCAAAATAAAAGAAACCTACCTTCCTGAAGACTATGAAGTACAACTTCAAAGGAAAAGACAAAATTTGAGACAAAAAGACTTAGATGTCAGTAGTTACACTGAGGAGTTTCAAAAACCGTGCATGAGATACAGAGTAGTAGAGGATGAGAGTATAAAAGTGGCAAGATATTTGAATGGGTTAAGATGGAACATCCAGGAAGAGATGAGCTTGTTATGCCCACAAACAGTACACAAGTGTTATCAACTAGCACTTAAGGTGAAAGAGAAAAGTAGGAGAAAGAAAGAACAAAATAACAGAGGAAGAGGTAGGGGAAGAGATGGTAGAGGCCATAGAGGCAGTTTTGGGGGAAGGGGCATAGATCAACGATCTGAAAGAGAGTCTAAACTTATAGAGCAAAGTGGGGATTCTTAGAGCAAACCCAACTATAGGGGTAGGGGATCAAGCAACCTGAGTAGGGGTAGATCTAATGGACCAGAGAGAGGGTCCTACTTCTCAACCATGAAGTGCTATAACTGTCAAAAGTTGGGCCACCCTGCCTATAGATGCCCAGAGAAGCCTAGTTCATCCTATGATGGTGAAAAGAGGGTAAATTATGTTCAGGAAGATGGAGGTAATACCAGAACTTCAACATTGAACCTAGCTTCAGAAGATGGTGAGAGTTAATGATTAAGAGAGTGTTAATGAAGAAGCCACACAATACAGAGGTCTCACAGAGAAGAGCATTGTTTAGGATTAAGTGTAAAATCATGGGAAAGGTGTGTAAGGTGATCATAGATTCAGGATCCATAGATAACATCATATTAGAGGAAGTAGTAAGTAAATTGAAACTACCCAGGATACAACATAAGGAGCCATACAAGGTCACATGGTTAAATAAGGGACAACATGTGTTCATAAATGAGCAAGCCTCGGTAGATTTCCACATAGGTGGATATACAGATAGGATCTTATGTGACATCCTTCCTATGGATGCTTGCCACCTACTGTTGGGTAGACCATGACAGTTTGACAGGAAAACACAACATGATGGGGAAAGAAACTCCTACTCATTTCAGAAAGATGGAGTAACCTATCAGATTCAATCCCTCAATGAAGAAGGAAAGAGCAGCAACAAAGTGCCTAACATCTTATTAGTGAATGAGAAAGAATTCATAAAAATACTAGAAGAAGGTGAAGGAGTGGGATTTGCACTCATAGTGAAACCCAAGGAAGAAAAGGTAGAAAAGAAAGTTGAGATACCATATGAGGTGCAACAAATCCTTGATAACTTCAAAGAAATAATCAGTGATGGTACACCTGCAGCCTTACCACCTCCTAGAGTCATTAGCCATCAGATTGATTTCATACTTGGAGCCTCTTTACCCAATAAGGCAGCCTATAAGATAACCCCTGAACAAAATGAAGAGGTAGCAAGACAAATACAAGAACTCTTAGACCAAGGGCTGACTGGGAAGAGCATTAGTCTTTGTGCAGTACTTACAGCGTTGGCACCCAAGAAGGGTGGAACATGGAGATTTTGCACAGATTCTAGAGCCATAAACAAGATCACCATCAGATACAGATTTCCCATACCTAGGATAGAGGATTTGATGGATTGTTTGGGGGGTGCACAATATTTCAGTAAGATTGACTTGAAGAGTGGTTACCATTAGATAAGAATCAAAGAGGGTGATGAATGGAAGACAACTTTCAAAACAAATGAGGGTCTCTACGATTGGCTTGTCATGCCATTTGGACTCTCTAATGCTCCCAGCACATTCATGAAACTCATGAATGAAGTTTTACATGATTTCATTGGCAAGTTTGTTGTTGTGTATTTAGATGATATTCTTATCTTCAGTAAAACTAAGGAAGAGCATTTGAAGCATTTAGCTAATGTTTTGAGAAAGTTATCTGATGAACAACTAACCATTAATCTTGAAAAGTGTGATTTCTTGAAGCAAGAATTGGTCTATCTTGGTTTTGTTGTATTAGGAGGCAATCTGAAAATGGATCAATCTAAAGTTGCAGCAATAACTAGTTGGCCAACTCCTAAGACAGCCAATGATGTTAGAAGTTTCCATGGTTTGGCACAATTTTACAGAAAATTCATCAGGAGATTCAGTGAGATTTGTGCTCCAATGTTAGACACCATCAAAGGGGGTGTATAGGTAAAATTTCAGTGGACAGATGCAGCTAATAAGGGGTTTGAATTGTTGAAAACTAAAGTAGCTACTCAACCAGTGCTCATTTTACCTAGTTTTGATAAGCTTTTTACTATTGAATGTGATGCTAGTAATATTGTTGTAGGAGCTGTTTTAAGTTAGGACAATAGACCAGTTGCATTCTTTAGTGAGAAGTTGAATGATGCCAAGAAAAAGTACTCTTCCTATGATTTAGAACTCTATGCATTAGTACAGGCACTTAGGAAATGGAGACACTATCTTCTTCCTAAAGAGTTTGTTGTATACACAGATAATCAGGCACTAAGTCTCTTGAACTCACAGGATAAACCAAATCATAGGCATGTTAAATGGGTAGAGTACTTGCAAGCTTACACTTTTACTCTTAAGCATAAAAAGGGTTAGTTGAATAAAGTAGCAGATGCTTTGAGTAGAAGGTTGTTAACTGTTCATGAGATTCGAGTACAAAACATTGGTATTGATAGTTTTAAAGATATGTATCCTATTGATGATGATTTTGCTGAAGCTTATAAAGTTTGTCAAGGTTTTGAGAATCATTTCCATGGTGCATATGTTGATTTCACTTTGCAGGATGGTTTGTTATTCAGGGGTGGACAGTTGTGTGTTCCAAAAGGTTCTATGACAGAGAACCTCATTCATGAGAAGCGCAATGGGTGCTTAAGTGAGCATTTCGGTCTCAACAAGACCTTAGAGTTGGTTCAAAGGTTCTATTATTGGCCTAAGATGCAGAGAGACATCAGGAGGTATGTGGAGTAGTGTTTGGTATGTTAGAAAGAAAAAGGTAATTCCTCCAATGTTGGTTTATATCATCCTCTTCCCATTCCACATAGGCCTTGGGATTGCATTAGTATGGATTTTGTGGTAGGGTTACCTAGAACTCAAGCAGGATTTGATAGCATCTTTGTAGTAGTTGACAGATTTAGCAAAATGGCTCATTTTATTCCTTGTAAAACAACACATGATGCAAGTCATATTGCTTACTTATTTTTCAAAAAAGTTGTTAGAATACATGGTTTGCCTACTAGCATTGTTTCAGATAGGGATGTTAAGTTTCTTGGTCATTTCTCGAAAACATTGTGGAAGAGACTGGGTACTAATCTCTCTTTTGGTTTAGCTTATCATCCACAAACTGGTGGCCAAACCGAAGTTGTGAACATGTCTCTTGGAAACATGCTTAGGTGCTTGACAAAGGAATATGGGTAGAGTTGGGATCAACTCATTCATCAAGCAGAATATGCCTACAATGATAGTGTCAACCGGTCTATAGCTAAAAGCCCTTTTGAATTTGTTTATGGTATGCATCCAAGGGGTATAATGGAGTTGAGGGATATCACTAACTTGCAGCCTAAGAGTGGAACAACAAATGACATGGCTCAATCCATGAAAGAGGTTCATGAGCAAGTGAGAAAGGCTCTTCAAGATACCTCCCAAAAAGTCAAGGCAAGAGTGGATGCTACAAAGAGAGATGTTCAGTTTTCCATAGGAGATTATGTGATGGTTCATTTGACCAAGGCAAGGCTACAAAAGGGAGTTCCAAGCAAACTTCAGATGAGGAGAATAGGCCTTTGCAAAATCTTGGCTAAGTATGGGTCTAATTATTACAAAGTTGATTTTCCTACTGATGTTTCTTTGTCTCCCATTTTTAATGTTGCAGATTTGATTGATTTCAAAGGGAAGCCACCTGAGGAGATTCAAAGAGTTTCATATGTTGCACAATCCCTTTCTGATCTTTCTCTCCCTTCTCTTTCTATTCCCCAAGCAGAACAAGTTCTAGACTCTAGGATTCTCAAGAAGACAAGGAATCACACCTATATGGAGCATCTAATCAAATGGAAGGATAAGCCTATCTCAGAGGCCACATGGATATCTGAAACTGACTTTCAGAAGTTTGGAATCTTTTCTTCTTTGCTGCCTCAAGGAGTCACATGACTTCTTTGTTTTTGGGGGAGTATGGTGCAAGAGCACCTAGTTGAGTAAAACTCTCCTTTTTGAGTATTTTATGATTTCATGTTTGTAATGTTTTGTGTTAAGTTTATAATGTTGTTTTAGGTTGTTGTGTGTCTTTTCTAGTGGTTCTGATCTCATTTTGGGCTCAAGAAGTCAAGTTTTTCCTTTCAGGCTTTGAGTTGACAATTTTTTTGGCAAAATGTGCAAAATTGCCTTAAAAGTCTCCAAATTCTTTCCAAAGCATTGAAACATGTTTACTAAGTGTTTTTAAGCATGTCTAAGGTTTTTAGATAAGTTGATAAGGCTAGGTTGTCAAAAATGTCTTTTGGAGCAAGAAATGTTGTCATTTGGGCTTGAAAAGTTGTCAAAGTTGTCATTTTTTGACTTTTCTTGCAAAATGAAGTTGTGGAAGCCTCATGTCCGTACTGGGGCTTGATAACCAATTGGAAAAACTATAAAAGGCCTCCCTTTTCCTTGAGAAAGGTTGGTGATTTTATTTGCAAAGGAATCCTAATAGAAAAGCATGAAATTCTGGTTTTTTTTCACTGTTTTTCTCTTCCTTGGAGTAACAATCCATACTGTAGCATTCTTGTCCGTACTGTACCTTCAGGAAAGTGTTACTATTGATTGTTAAATGATCCTCAAGTGATTATTGCACTGGTTTTTCTTTTGCAAGTTGGTGAAATATAATTTCTTTCATTCTGTGTGCTCACTGCCCTGTCCAGGGTTTGGGGTTGGAAAATGCCACAACTTGACTAATCCAGGCTTGGGTTCCCACCAAAATGGATTGGGTCAAGTTGATTTATGCATGTACATTGTGTATATATTTCCTTTTGAGTCATAACTATGTTTGGAGGACAAATTTGAGTGAAGATTAGACAAGTTTTGGAACTTGACTAATATCCTTCTTGAAAACTCAAATTCTTGTAATCAAAATGCATTGAAGTGTTAAAGTTGCCAAGCAAGGAGTCTGAGAAGTGTTACAAGTTAGCTTGCTTCAACTTCAATAGTTGACAAGTTTGTAATTTGCAAGTTTGATCAATTTTTGTAACTGGCAGCAAGTTCACTGTTTTTGTGATTTGCAATGTCAAAAATCTCAAGGAATGCTTCAAGAGCATTAACCAAGCCTTGTAACTGTGAAGGAAATGTAATAGAAAAATTCATTTATGTTTTGCAGACCTCATTGAGGTATATTTTCAGTTCAAACTCCTTGTTATGCAAGTCCAAAGATGTAGCAGCAGTTGACTGGTAAAGGGCAGTGATTTAACAGTGACAGTGGCATTTTCACTTCTATTTTCAGTTTGTGCACCATGTGTTTGGACTAATGCCTGCAGGACAGTAGTAAGGAAAGGCCCTCCATGATATGTTAGAAGGTATACTTCAAGTTGGAAGCTTGGTTAGTGGAATGACAATGGTTTCCCAATGTCGTTGGGTATAAACCCTACCAAACCCTACAAAAGTGCCACAAATAGTGGATAGTCCTCATTTTGCATTAACAGTGGCCTACACCATGAAAATCCATTAGCATATACCTCTAAAACACCATCCAAATCAATTTTCTTGGAAGAATTTCTCATCATTGGGTTGGGTGAGCAAAAAGGTGCCAATTAGGCCTCCACGGGCTACAAGCCTTTTGACTGCATAACACACACTTTTAAAGAACCCGATTGGTTTGGGTTTGGTAGAAATTGAAGAACCTAAGGATAGCTATCTAGGGACATTGAAGGACAACCATCCACTTTCTTGACAATATGACAGAGACATTTGTGGTTTGTATTCTAGCAAAGGGCTTGAGTAAGAAGACAAAAAATGCTTAATTACCCCCAAATTACACAAGGTCAAAGACAATACTTTTTCTTAGGTTCCTAAACCATTTGGAGGAGTTTGTAATGACAAAGAACAATTAGAATAATGCCCAAAGGATAGAGGAATGTGTAGGGAAGTTGTAATGGTTGGATATAGCCTAAAGTGGATGAGCAAGGGAATGAGCTCACTAAAAAGGGGAGTTTGTTTGGAAAGTGTTGCATGAGTTGCTTGGCATTAAAACCACAAGAATGAGTTTGCAAACATATACAACAACCTCAAACAAGTCTTTGGGAAACAAATTGAACCATTAGAATCAAAACATCCTTATTGAACACTTATCTAGCAATCTCCCTATCAATCAACAATCTCCCAAAGAGATCATTAACCAGAAATTAAAATATAGATACAAAGAGTAGAAATCTCTCCCCCAATGAATAAAATCTCCTAAAAAGATAATGTGTTTTTCCATAGATATTTCTCCCCCCTTGACATCAAATGCCAAAGCAATACAAAAAATAGATTCAACCATTTCATAGAACTTATTACAAAATACCAACTTATCAATTTATCCAACTACTCCCCCTGAGAAGTAGCTCTCCTCATCAAAGCCGGAAAAAGATTTCTCTGTTAATTCTATCGGTTTGATGACAATCATCAACTATCTAAGTCTCCACCGGTGAGGGTATAACCCCAAGGTGTTCTCTGAGATATTCAAAAGTTTCCTTAGGCAAAGGCTTAGTAAAAATATCTACAATCCGCTCTTTAGTATTCACATAAACCAATTTCACTTTTTTTGCTTCAACATTCTCTTTTAGAAAATTGAATTTGATAGAAACATGTTTAGTTTTTGAGTGAAATACCGGATTCTTAGATATATCAATTGCTGCCATATTATCACAGTAAATGGTTATAGTTCTGTGCATTTTACCTTTATATCCTTCAACATTTTCTTAATCCATAATACTTGGGTACAATTAGTTGCTGCTGCAACATATTCTAATTATGCTGTTGATAAAGATGTGCAACTCTGTGATCAATCTGCTGCCAAGAAAGAATGCTCCGCTAGTGGTGCTCTTTCTGTCATCTACGTCTCCTATCCAATTTGCATCTGTGTATGCACATAAATCAAAATTCTCATCTTTAGGATACCATAAACCAAGATTTGTTGTGCCTTGTAGATACCGGAAAATCCTTTTCACTACTGATTCATGATTTTCTTTAGAATTACTCTGAAATCTTGAAACAATACATACTGCATTCATAATATTAGGTCTTGTTTGTGTTAAATACAATAAACCTCCTATCATAGACTTGTATCTTGTCAGATTAACAGGTGTTGATTCATCCTTCAATGATAGTTTATCAGTTGTAGTCATAGGTGTGCTTACCAGTTTAGAGTTTTCCATGCCAAATTTCTTTAGTAATTCCTTCAAGTACTTTGATTGATTTATGAATATACCTTTATTAGTCTGTGAGATCTACAATCCTAAAAAGAATTTTATCTCCCCAATCATAGACATTTCAAATTCTTCCTGCATCTTATTAGAAAAGTTTTTACACAATCCATCTTCTCCTCCAAAAATAATATCATCAACAAAAACTTCTATAACCAAAATGTTATCATTAGTCACTTTGAAATATAGATTGTTGTCAGCATTACCTTTAGGGTAACCAAGCTTCAAAAGATATTTGTCCAATCTAACATACCAGCCTCTAGGAGCTTGTTTTAATCCATATAAAGCTTTCTTTAACCTGCAAACCATATCTTTGTCATTTGTCAATGAAAATCCATCAGGTTGTTCAATGTAAACTTCCTCTTCAAGATCACCATTTAGAAATGCAAATTTAACATCCATTTGATATACTTTATAGTTCTTGTGTGCTGCAAAAGCTAAGAATAATTTGACTGCCTCAATTCTAGCTACCAGTGCAAAGGTTTCATTATAATCAATTCATTCTTTCTGTGAATATCCCTTACACACTAATCTTGCTTTGTTTCTGATTACCTTACCATCTTCATTAATTTTATTTCTGAATACCCATTTAGTTCCAATTACATTTTTGTTTATAGGTCGGGGAACCAATGTCCATGTGTTATTCTTTTCAATTTGTTCCAATTCATCTTCCATAGTTTTAATCCAATGTTTATCTTCACATGCCTCATTAACTGGTGCTGGTTCAATTTGAGAAATTAAACATACCTCTTCATTTGTCAGTGTTCCTCTAGTCATAACACCTTGATACTTGTTCCCAATTATCTGACTTTCAGAGTTATTCAATCTTACATACCTCGGTGTTTTTACTTGTTGTTGTTCTTCAGTCACTGTGGAATTCTCAGATGATGCCGGTGTGACTAGATTAACATTCTATACTGGTGTACTCATTGTAGGTTCATTTGATATTATATCTATTGCCGGTTGAGAGTCCATGTACCTTGAATTACCTCTAAATTGTTCCTCAATCTTCATATTTGCACTCTCAACAATTTTATTTAATCTCTTATTACAACATCTAAATGCCTTGCTCTTAGATGAATAACCAAGAAATATTCCTTCATCACTTCTAGGATCAAATTTTCCAATATACTCATCTCTCGTAATATAACATTTAATTCTAAATATTCTGAAATATTTAAGAGTAGGAGTATTACCAAACCATAGTTCATGAGGGGTCTTACCGGTTTCACCTTTGATGTGAACTTTGTTGAATGTGTAAACTGTCGTATTCACTGCTTATCTCCAATATACATGAGGTAGATTTGCTTCTGATATCATACTTCTAGCTGCATCCAGAATAGTTTTGTTCTTCCTTTCAACAACTCCATTCTGTTGGGGTGTTCGAGGTGCTGATAGTTGTCTTCTGATTCCATTCACTTCACAGAATGTATTAAATTCTTTAGATGTGAATTCACCTCCTTGATCTGATCTCAAACATTTAATTTTCTTACCGATTTCATTCTCTACCATCACTTTGAATAGTTTGAATTTCCCAAAAGCTTCTGATTTCTCTCTGAGAAAAGTAACCCAACACATTCTAGAATAATCATCAATGATTAGAATAAAATATCTATCTCCTTGTAAGCTTCTAGTTCTTGCCGAATCACATAAATCAGTGTGAATTAAGTCAAGAACATTATTGGATTTTTCTGGAATACTCTTGAAAGTTGCTCTAACTTGCTTTCCAAATTGACATTCCTTACATACCAGATTGTGAGGTTTAACAATCTTAGGTAAATCCCTTACTGCCTTAGTTGTACTGATTTTCACAATGCAATCAAAATTAACATGACAAAGTCTCTTATGCCATAACCAACTTTCATCAATATGTGCAATCAAGCATGCTTTCTCATTGTTATTCAAATGAACGATATTACCTCTAGTCTGATTACCGGTTGCAATTTCCAAGCCAGTTCTATTCACGATTGTGCATTTACCATTCTTGAATTGTAACTGAAATCCTTTTTCAACTAATTGACCAACACTCAAAAGATTATGCTTCAAGCATTCAACATAGTAAACATTATCAGTATTGTGCTTACCATCAAAAGATATAGTGCCTTTTCCTTTGATCAAACAAGCTTTATCATCTCCAAGTCTTAGTAGACCTCCATTGTCTTCCTGAAAAGTTAAGAATCTACTTTTGTCACCAGTCATATGATGTGAATGTTAGGATTAATGATAGTCCCAAAGATACTAAGAGGGGGAGGGGGGAAGGGGCGGGAGGGTGAAGTAGTATCTAACCGGTTAACAGAGTTTTTGACCTTATTAAGTATTTTGCATTCCAAAACAATGTGCCGATAAACAAGAATTAATGCAGTAAATATGAACAATAAAGACACATAGAAAGCACACCATAACACAAGATTTTTGGCAAGGAAACCCGGTGCGGAAAAAACCTTGGTGGGATTTGTGACCCACGATATTCACTCACTGGCAAATGAATGGATATTACTTACAATGAGGTGCCTGCACATGCAGGAAGGCCAACTGCCTAGAGCTCATTGCTCAAATACAAAAGGAAGTCTCACTAACTTACAAAATGGATTATGAGAATCCAATATAATGTACTGCTACAAAACAACATCTGCTATGCCAAATTCAGTACCGGTTTAAGCTCATACTATGACCATAACCTTATACAAAATTTGCCTTACTATTTACTCATCACTCCATGTCCTGTCTCCATATTAAAACGATTTACAAGATCTCATATTTATATATGAGTCTATTACAATATGCCATGTCGCCTTTACAAAAGATATTACAATTTAATACAAAATACAAAAGATGTTCCTGTCAGCTGGGGTGCCGGTGAACATTGTTGTCGCTGCCCGTGAAGTGCCTGCTGGTGCCGGTGTCTGTCGGTGATTTACCAGATGAATGCCATACAATTGTTTGAAGGTATCCACAAGACTGCAAGGTTGCCATCAATGACAACACCTTCAATCACCTTCAATTCTCATTGGAGTGTGCAATGCCAACAGTGAACATCCAGAATCAATGATCCATTCATCCTTTACTTCAATTTTAGCTGCCAGGGCCTTCTCTACCGGTTGAACAGTAGGTACCGGTGGATCTTCTGTTATAGCAACAAAATCCCATCCATTGTCTTCCGGTTCCTCATCAGAATCATCAGTAACTCCTTCATCAACATAGTAACATGATTTGTCTCTATTTTTCTTAAATCCGTCTCTGATATTCAGAGTTAGGCTTGTTTGTTCTTTTAGCTTCTTCTTTTAATCTTGCATGTCTATCAGGACACCTAGATGCCATATGACCAATTTTATTGCAATTAAAACATTTAAATGGTGCTTTACCTTCATACTTACTTCCAACTGGACCTTTAGGCATTTTCTTTGCAAATAGTGCTTCAAGTTCTTCCAGTTCTTCATTCTCCCTACTGATTTCTTCAAGTTCTCTTGCATAAAGTGCTTTCCAATCAAATCTTTCAGATGACGATGATGATGCTATAGATGATGATGATGCCTTGAAAGCTAAATATATCTTAATTGTAGCAATAGGACCAAATTCCTCAAGTTCAAAAGATGAAAGTTTTCCAACCAAAGTATCTCCAGATACTGATGTATTAGGCATTGTTCTTAATTCATTGATAACAATTACTTTCATTTTATATCCTGGTGGTAATGCTCTTAAAACTTTAGAAACAATTTCATCTTCACTTAAGGATCCTCCACAACATTGTATACCTAGAACAATTTCATTTACTCTTTCCATAAAAGCATAAATCCTTTCATCTTCTTCCATTTTCAAATTTTCATACCTGACCCAGAAGCATTCCAGTTTTGCAATTTTGACTAAGGTATCACCTTCATTCAATGTTTCCAGTTTGTCCCAAATAGATTTAGCAGTAGATCTATTTGATAATCCCATGATTTTGTTATCTGACAATGCACTCAAAAGTGCTTCTCTTGCTTTGTAATCATTCTCCTCAGCTTTAGCCAAGGTTGGTGGATTAGGTTGACCTTGAGTAGGCCCAACATAGCCATTCTTTGTAACATCCCATATGTCTTTTCCAATGCAATTCAGATGTGTCTCCATTCGGATCTTCCATATACCATAATTAGTTCCATCAAGTTTCAAACTGTCCTTCCTGAAATAGTTAGTAGACATAGGATCTCCTCAAGTTGTTAAACTTCTACAAAAAGAGGACTAGGCTCTGATACCAATTGTTAGGTCCTAGAGACAACTGAGAGGGGGGGTGAATTAGTTGTCAATTAATTTCAAGCCCAAATACAACTTAACCAAACTTAATGCATAATGCTAGTAAACTAGACTTTATATCGGTTAACAGTTTAACAGTTAATTGTAGTACCAGTAAAGTTTAATGCATGAAACAGAAAGACAAATAACATCCACAACACATAACACAAATATTTGTGTGTGGAAACCCTATAAGGGGAAAAACCACAGTGGGAAAAATTACCCACAATCAGATGATACTACTAAAGATAGTATGTGTGTACAATATGGAGTCTGCACATGCAGAAAGACCAACTGCCTAGAGCTCACTGCTCAATCACAAAATGGGAGTCACACTGACTACAATTGGATGGTTAAATCCAATGATAATGTATTGCTCAAAATAGCATCTTCACATGCTGGATTCAGTACCGGTTAAGCTCTGATTTGCCATCTTCAAACCTTCCTTGAATCTTCAAATGATGTTTGCATGTATAGCTTTGCTTATATTCGCATATACCAAAAATACTTTATTCCTTTTTTACTTCTTACATCCCCATATTGATCTCACAAATGAGATCTTACATATATACCAAAACCTAAGACCAAATGTGTAGGTCATCTCACTAAGATATTACAATAAAATCAATTACAAATGAATCAATATGTGATGTATCATGTCGGCTCAATGCATTTACAATAATAACAAATCATCTCCACAGCGTGTCGTGCTGATCTGAAATGGATAACGCTTGCTAGTCCATAACCTAGACCTATTTGCCGATAACAACAAATATGCAAACCCGATTAGACCAATAGTCAAATCACCAAAGCAAAGTGTCCAAACAATGTCTTTGACATAACCAAGTAATCTCCAAGTCATCCTTAGTGCCGGTGAATAATGTAACCTGCCAGTGAACCAGATACCGACAACTGTGCATAAGTCACTGAACATGCCAGTGAACATAACCAAAGATCTCCAAGTGCTGATAGGGGTTGACAAGTGTTGACATCAATGACAAAACCAATGCAACATATCCAAAATACCAACAGGCTGAAGTAATTGCCATGAGACCTTGACCTTAGGCTAAGAAGTTTATTTGATTGTGATAAGACCCATGAAAATTGGGTTGTTTCATCCTATTGAATATACACATTGCCTTCATATTTGGATAAAAACACTTTCAGAAATTGTCTTCTTGCCACAAAAACACTCACATTAAGATCTAGTCAAACATTGAAACATTGGAAAACTTGGACAAAATTGAGAATTTTTTTTTACCTTTTTTGTCATAAACACGTGTGTGGATTCATACTGTGTTTGTGGTTCAAAGAATGAAAGATCTTCTAAGGCCGATTCTATAGGAATCCATTTAGTTAAACATTATCTTTTTATGACTTTCCATTCACTTTCAGACATTTTTAGACATCACTTTCAGTCCCCCATTTACATCTTCAACTAGAGTCAAAAGGTTGTTTAGTAGTCTGTAACTTATCTTGCAAACACATCACATTCATCTCTAGGTGGTTTCCACATTAGATTTATCATCTTGGGTACCATTTGGACATCTCAAGTTAAGGTAAATTTACCTATAGGAATTTGTTATCTCCTAGGAAGCCACACCTTACTTAGATCATCTTATCTATCTTGGAACAATATTTTGGGACATTGCAAGACAACCGTGGATTCATTATCCATTTTCATAACCACCTTATTTTTCATAGCCTTCATATTTCCCCATACTTCATTTTAGCCAAAGTCTTTTCATGGTTGAAACCCGATCTCAAAGGTTTAGAAGACAATCCAAAGAAGCTCAAAGATATCTAAACATGGACACATATGAGTTTCATGAGGAAGAATTTTATAACACACGAAATTTTAAAAATCACAGTAATGCACAAGAATTTGACAATGAGTCCTTTACAACCACGAAAATTCAAGATCACATGTTTGACAAAAGGTTTAATAGATTGCTTGAGACAATTTTGAGAGAGATCACCAAATATTTTTATACATGTTAATCCAAGATGGTGCAAGATTACCCCATGACTTTGATGTGACACAAATTTTGGAAGAAGATCCAAATCAAGCTAATGGTAACGATGGTGGACCTAGACGTGAGCATACCATGCCCGAGTCATTTTCATACCTCTTTCAAAAACCCAAAATACCTAATTCTTACACGCATGCTAATTACTTTAGGCAAACTCATGAACAACCTCGTGCACATACTTTTCAAGGCTGAAGGAATACTAATGCTCATACTCAACAACAAGGTGATACTCGAGGTCTTAATCATGATCATACATATACCAGAAGACCACTTGTCACATTTAATGATCATACGCAAGATCACACTTACAATAGCAATTACACACGTGGTCATGATACATATAATCACCTAAGGCCTAGTGCACCTCATTGCAATAACATACTAGGTGGCTCATATAGAAATTACATTCCTCCACTTCCTAAACAAGCATATGACCAATATCATCCTTACATGAAATATATGTCTCTTCAGGTCTCGGTGGCTCAGGTATAAGGATTGCTCAAAGAAATAGGGCACCACCTAGTAATGATTTGAAACAACAAATGACAAGTATGCAAGCACCAACCAAGAATTACACAATTCATGACATGTGTCCTTATCCCTTTGATAGAAATGTACCGATGCCTCCTTTTCCTTCACATTTCATGGTACCTAAGTTTGATAAGTATAAAGGAAAAGAAGATCCCAAAGCACACATTGGAGATTTTTTTATGGCTTGCATAGAGTTGGCAAGAGAAGACTCTTAATGAGATCATTTCCACAAAGTCTAGGTGGACAAGCCATGAAATGGTTTTCACAATTACCACCTAGGATCAAGTCATGGGGTGAATTGGCAGAAGCCTTTATACACCATTTTTCATACAACATTGAATGTGAATTATTGGTGATCACTTTATGCAATGCAAAGCAAAAAAATGGAGAATCTTTTATGTCATTTTTACAACAATGACATTTCATGACATGATTTGACATTTCATGACATGACATTTTTACAACAATGACATTTCATGACATGAGAATCTTTTAGTAATGATTTGAAACAACAAATGACAAGTATGCAAGCACCAACCAAGAATTACACAATTCATGACATGTGTCCTTATCCCTTTGATAGAAATGTACCGATGCCTCCTTTTCCTTCACATTTCGTGGTACCTAAGTTTGATAAGTATAAAGGAAAAGAAGATCCCAAAGCACACATTGGAGATTTTTTTATGGCTTGCATAGAGTTGGCAAGAGAAGACTCTTAATGAGATCATTTCCACAAAGTCTAGGTGGACAAGCCATGAAATGGTTTTCACAATTACCACCTAGGATCAAGTCATGGGGTGAATTGGCAGAAGCCTTTATACACCATTTTTCATACAACATTGAATGTGAATTATTGGTGACCACTTTATGCAATGCAAAGCAAAAAAATGGAGAATCTTTTATGTCATTTTTACAACAGTGGAGAAGTTTGGCTAGTTGATGCCCTTGTCACATTCCACAAAAATAGATGGTTGAGATGTTTACCCAAAATGTGAACAAAGACATTGGATATGGCATTTGTAAAGCATGTTTATCTACATTCTAAAAAGTTATTGAAAAGGGTTTATCTATTGAGAAGGTCCTCATTGAACAAGGCACTATCAAGCTATTTAAAGAGAACAAAGATGAAGGAAATAGAAAAGACAAACCTCAATTTTGGAACAAAAACAAGAATATTGTCAATGATGTGGTTGTGGAAACCAATGATAAGTTTTCCCGATTCTAGCTCATCTAATAATGAAGTAAATACACAAAGATGGGATGTGCCCCCTTGACTGCTTGTTTTGGTCCTCTTTGTAGAAGGACCAAGGCAGCCCAAAATGCCATGTTCCCTCTCAAAGGGACCCCAATTTGAAATGGGGTAGGTGTTATATATCCTCGACATAATTTGATTCCCAGAGTTACACATGATCATTGAAGGTTGGCCTAACTGGTAAATTACCCCAGGAACCCTATATAAAGACATCTTATCAATTCATTTTAGATCTAAGAGGAATCTACAAGCTATCTATAACATTTGTGCATCCGTGAAGCATTCATCATCAAGCATTTTTAGAGATTCAACGCTGCATATTCATCATTCAAGCATTGTGGAGCAAAGTTACAGCAATGTTCATGCAAGCATGTGTGTGTGATTAGGGTTTTTCATGTTCATTTGTGTCATGCCATTACATTCAATATTTGTGATTACATTCAAAGAGCATTGCATCATCATCAACAATTGTAGATTTGAGGTATGTCTCCTTAATATTTATTTCAGTATTTGTATTATTTCATTCATGGTTGATTCCAAAACCAAGGTTTGACCTAAGGCAAACCTTTATTCTCAACATCTTTCCCTTTCTTTTGTGTGTGCAGGAAAAAGGTATGAAGCTATACTCAGGAAATCCAACAGAGTCAACAGTGAGGAACAAGTTAGCTTTTAATGGAGAAAAGTTTAAAGGACCAAGTAGGATTTGTGCTACCTGGTCTCAAAAAATCAAGCCGAACTTTAGAGGACAAATTTTAAACATCTCATTTTGCTCAGATGCATGTTAGTGGCTTCGTGAGACATCTGTAGCTTATTATTTTTGTCAAATCACTTCAATAATCCCTCATTTCACCCTAATTTTACAATTACACCACAATTCAACTTAGAAAGAAGGAAATCTACACATCATCACAATTGGGGTAAATTTAATTAACATTCTCAACCCTTTTCCTATTAAATTGTAGCTAAATCCATTGGATTTACCCCCTTCTTTCTATGTATGTGTGTTGATTTGGCCAGTTAGTGGGTTTACTTGTTGAAACCCTAATTCCTAATTTTCACCACATTACAAGATTATAGATTCCACGAGGAGTTTTTCATTACCTAGTTAGACCTATTTTCTACATTTTTACAAATGTTTGATAGAACATGAGTTTTTAGTTTTCTATTTCTTTTCCTCTCTTTCATGTTATTTTCCTCATTTTTACACTAGTATTCGACTGCATACCTTTGATTATTTATCTTTTCTTGTATATTGTAGGCACCTAGCATCATTATATCTAATGTCTCTATTTTTGTATTTGTTAGATTTAAAAACTGTAGAAGATTTTGATGTAGGACAAGGAACATATGTCTCACGTCATTGCACTACAATTTGCTATAGAATTTCACCTAGAGCTTCCTCTCAACATTTCAAGCACTTTTTATAATTGCACAATTTGATTCCAAGTTCATCTATATGCTCTTTATTTTATTGTTTATTATTTCTAGTCACAAATTCTCATATTTAAGTATTTGTCAAGCCTTGTTGCCACTTATAATTGTGTTTTGTTGATTAGTGTTTGACAAGTTGGATATAGTCCTTATTTTGCACTAGTTAAGATACAAACTAAAAAGAGAATCAACACATTTTCTTCCCATCACTCTAGCCCTCTCAATTTTTAAAATTTTTTTCTCACTTCCAAGACTAAATCTAAAGATTTTGTACCTTCTTTTATAGCTCTAACTACTATGTCTTCTTTAATCATCTTTGTTTATGCCTATTTATTGTTTTATGGTGTAGAGGAGGGGATTTTCTATTCTCAAGACGATGGGGTCTCAAGGAGCAATAGCCCTCAACTACCTCAATGTAAAAATGTTGAAGTGAACTGGAAAGTAAATGCCAAAAATTGAACTTTAAACTATGCTTGATAAAGAATGTGAAACTAAAAATACTTAATAACTTTGATATACAATATCATAAAAATATATAAATTACAGAAAAGGAGAGTAAAGAAAGTGTAGAATTTGATATTAGACAAATTAGCTCTCGACCTGGATGCTAATGCACCACAAGAACATTTGTGCGATCACATTGTCATTTGCACAAAAACATCCAGAAAACTATTAGAAAGAGAACCTTGATTTATCAAACTTGTTCATCTACACACATAGAAATAGGAAAAATTGTGGGGGCTATATAGGGGTTTGCCTCATTCAAACCCCTATTTTGGTGCTTCCACCTCCATGAACAACCAAACAAGATTCAAAGACATAAAATGAAATAGATGTGTGATAGAATCAAACCTTGTTGTGGAGGAGAACCCCTATCACAGTATAAAGACAATAGACAAGATAATAAAATAGACAAGATCATGTAATAAACATGATGCAAGAGAGAGTTACTAGCACTTGTGGCTCCCCTCTTGAGATAATAGACGTCATAAACAAGATTTGGGAGGAGTCTTGGCTGTGGTGAGAATCCAAGAGCTAAGAGTATTTTGTTAGAGTTTCACAGTGAGAGAGCAAGAGATGAACACAAGCTGAGAAAGAATGAGAGTTTTGTTGCTTGGAATGGGCAAGAGTAGTTGTTATAAGCATGTTCGACCATTGGGACACATGTTAGAGGAAAACTACCCGAAATATTCTTCATTTGAATCTCAGAATTTATCGTGACGTTTACACGACTTGCAAACATCTATGCACCACATTTGCTCAATTGATTTCTTCCAAAAATCAAGCCACAATCTACTAATGCTTCATCTTTGCTAACTATGAAGTTCAAATCATAAAATATTGATTATAGGTTTTGTCATAAATGCACCAAGTGTAATGTGTAAGTGTGAAATTGACATAGGGTGCAATTTGCAACACTACATGTGTTTTATTTAATTCTTAAACCCAAGGTCACATTCATTGGTGGATGTTGACATATAAGTATTATGAACAACATCCATTTGTTTGTCTCCCATTCTTGATTGTTATACTTCTACCATTGTGTATTCTTCTTGTGCTTTTGAACAATTCCAAGGATACAATAGTGCCTCACACTCTTATCATGTTTGCCAAAATACGACCTTTCTTATCTTTTTTTGTATATTATTCAATATTCCTTGTCCCTGTGAATTAAAAACTGATGCAAAGCATCACAATGCTTCAACTCACACTCATCATCTTGACCCAAAAACATAGTCCCCTTCTTGTGTGGTACTTACCCTTCTTCATATGTATTTGTGCAGCTCTATAATGTTAGAAACAATACAAAGCATTAGAATCATTTAAACCTTCTCTCTCCATGCAACCCAAAACCATAACTTTGATTATTGTTTGGTTTATCACTTGACCTTTTGTTTGTACCACAATTATTGTGCTTCTCCTCCATCAGATTCTATTTATTTTAGCCTTGTTGCCTCTTCTATAATTATCATGTTTTCTTTTTACTCGTTACAACTATTATTGTCCTATATTTTGTCTTATTTGTATTCTTAATGAAAATATTAAATAAATAAATTAAGTACTACATTCTTACCTTTCTCATGTCTCCATTTCAAAGCACTTTATAGTTGTGGCAAATTATGAGAATGCTATCTTAAGCCACCCTTCCTAAAAAAAAAAAACTCAACATTTCCATTAAATTGCACTTTATATGATAGATTATTTCACACTATTATATTATGTAACTTGTTTTCATGTTATGTTTGAAGTGTTGTTAGTAAAATGTCAACTGTCATGCATGTTGGAAAGACGGTTGCCGTTGCACCAAAAGATCGACTTGTTAATGCCCGATACAACGACGTGACACATAGAATCCATGGGAAGCGATTAAGCCATGTCACAAACCCATCGCTTGTGCTGCACAACACAAGGAGACCAAGGGCGCACACCTTGCCACAATCCCCTCCTCAGCGCAAGCGGGGGGTTTGAACCCGTGACCAAGCTCTGATACCACTTGTTGGAAGCACGGTTGTCGTTGCACCAAAAGATCGACCTATTAATGCCTAATACAACTGCATGACACATGGAATCCATGGGAGGCGATTAAGCCATGTCGCAAACTTGTCACTTGTGTTGCACAACACAAGGAGACCAAGGGCGCACACCTTGCAACAATGCACAACACCCACCCACACATTAGAGGTGTCAACAAGGGGCAAAAGTATTTTTTTCCTCATTGTTCTAAGCTTATATGATCACATTTTCTTAACAAACAAAACATAGGCCAACATATCTACTTACCTGGGATCGTAGAAATTACAAATATTTCTTCCCTTACCTCATATGAAATCAATTTGGGGGGAGAATACATCCTCCCTTCCATCACAAAAAAAATTATTCTCTTCCATTACAAAAACTTTGTCTAATAGTTATAGTGATCCTTCGTGAGTCTCACACCACATATCGAATGGCTCTTCATGAGTCCTATACAATGCATCCTACTTGAAGTGATCTTCCATGTATCCTATACCAATTTTGATAATGAATTCTATCCTTCATGGGGCATGGACATTGCCACCATTGTAGATGTCAATACATGAAATAGTCACGATCACACTTGCTTGGGCACTATAGATTGTGGATGTGCCCCAATTGATGCAAAGCCCAATGTAAAAAATAGAGTCACTCCAAAAATGTGTACCCCCTCCTTAGCCCTATCAACTATCAAAAACTTGATTAGATCAAACACATACCTTTCATTTTTATCCTCCTTTCACACTTTCCTTTATAATCATCCTCTACCTCTATTCTTAGTCTAATGAAAAAGAACTTGAAATGAATGTTTAAGTACATGTTTATGCTTTACATTCATGTTGAAAGTTAATCTAACGACATTAAGACAACAACCATTTATCCATTTCAATTTCTTTCTTTCTTTAATGAGAAAATTCATATTCTCATTTTTACTTATTTTCAAAAATAATACTAATGGTTTTTCTTTTCCTAGTTTATTTCTATGGAAGCAAAAGCCAAGAAAGTGAAATTGGAATTTTGGCAATCCCAAACCTACTCAACCTTTGGGGGAGTGCGCCTTGCACCATGAGCAGAATTCTTTTGGATAATCTTCCCTAGGAATCACCACCATTAGCTCCTACACAAAATAGCCATTCAAAGGTCTTTGTGAAGACTCTTGTTAGGCCTTCTCCAGCCAATGGTAGCATAAAAACTGCACAGTCGTACCTCTATTTCCTCGGGAGTGCTTGTGCTTGTTGTGGTTGAGAATTCTCAAGATGGAGGGGTGGCCCTCTTGTTCTTATTAGGTTTTCAAAAGTAAGGTATCTTATATAATTCAGTCCCTTTTTGTAAAAAACTTTGTGTAGAAGTGCATCTTCTAATCTTGTATGCTTTGTGCCTTATGGTGATGGAAAATCTTGGGATTATTAGTCATTTTTAACAAGAAGATTTGTATAGATTTTATTGGATGATCTTAGACCCCTTGGATCCCTTGGGCTTTAATCTATGCATTGTCAATACAAATTTATAGCATACTGAATATGAACGTGGCAAATTCAACCTCCTTGGTCTGGACCTGGACTCTTTTAATACACGCATTGTCATCCAATAAGCTCTGCCTCTTATATACTACAACCTATCACAAATTTAATTGGTAGACCATACGAAGCTAGAAGGATATACAATCTCTCATTAGTTAAATTTTGCTGTGATTTATAGATAGTGCTTAGACGTTGCTTTTGCATGCATAAGAATGTTGTTACTGGATTATCATAGACTAGTGCTGCATTGTGTTCATTACCAATAAAAAGATATTTGGCATTATCAATTCGACAGGAGGAAATTTCAGATTATAAATTTTTTTGGTATATAATCACTCATTAGCGAAACAAGTTGCACTGCCATTGTTTCTCAGTTTCACTCTATATA
The DNA here is from genome assembly GCF_030272615.1 of Cryptomeria japonica. Classification (NCBI taxonomy): domain Eukaryota; kingdom Viridiplantae; phylum Streptophyta; class Pinopsida; order Cupressales; family Cupressaceae; genus Cryptomeria; species Cryptomeria japonica. The sequence goes on from NC_081413.1 coordinate 554,221,176, forward strand.
TTCCACCAAGACAATTGGATGGTTAGTAGTTGCCCGGTTTTTATTACCTGTGTATTCATTAGTTGTTATTGTATTCTAGCCAAAAGAGGGTTCTTATTGCTCTATGTTGTACCTCAGAAGTTAAAAAATGCATTAAAAAAGAAGCATTCATGGCATTAGTAATACATGGTAATTGATATTTTCTCCACACATATCTCCTCTCATGGAAAAAAATAAATCATCTGCTTCTATTCATCATCATTGTACTACAAGATCCTGCATGTTTTCAGCCTGTGAATTTTTTGTGGCCTTTATCAGTTGCTGTACAAATAATTTTTGGGTTTCAGTGACATTCTACTTGATTGGAGACATATTTCCCTGGTGTCTGACCCAGAAACATAAGCACATCTAGGAACATATACAAGAATACAGTAGTTTCTTGGCGGCATCATGACTGTTAATGAAGCAGACTGTAGCTTTGATTAATGGAGATCCTTTTTCCCTTCTAAATTATAGCATCTGCCTTTTATTTGGTGGGTGGAGGCTTCAATTTGAATGCTTCTCAAAGAATTTTCGGGGCACTGAAATGATTCTTCTCTAATTTTTCATTTCTTTGCTTGCCATATCCCAAGATTTTACATTTCAAGCAAATCATGTTAGTAGCCCAAATAGCATTTTATATCTTTGTGTCTATTTAGGTGCCTTAGTTTTCCTAAAGCATTGTTTTCAATCTGTCTGATGCGTTCTTTAGAAACACAAAAGTGGTGTGCAACCTCCTTACGTGTTCTAGATATGCCACCATCTAATCCAAAGCGTAGTCTTACCACTTCTTTCTCCCTTGGTCGAAGAGTTTCGAGAAGTTCGTCAATATCTTGGCGCACCTTCTGTCTGGTGACTGCTATCTCTGAACTTTTCACTTCAGGATCTGCAATAAATTCCTGAACAGAATGCAGAGGCTTGTAATTATTATAATCAATTTGAAAACCTTCATAATATGTCATTTAGCTAGAATTGTGGGGTGAGTATATACTTCTTCCACAAAGTTCAAAATCATTGAAGGTTTTAGTATAATGCCTCCTTTTGGATATATCTTATTTTTGCCAAAAAAAAGCAAAAATAACAATTCCAACAAATGCAATTCATTTACAAATAGAATTCCATTATTGTAATATCAATTTAGAAAAAATCGTAATTTAGGTCTTATAAACAATTTAAATTAACATTAAAATTTAAAACATTAATATCAAGTAGAATTCCATAAATAAAATTTCATAATTGTAATGTCAATTTAGAAAAAATCTTAATTTAGATCTTATAAACAATATTAATTAACATCAAAACATTAATATCAAGAATCTATGATAGTATACAAATAATCTTTATTAAAATCAAAGTATTCTAAAATCATTCATATCTATTTCATAACTGGAATTCCAATTGAAAAGCTTTATAAGACGTGGAGAGACTGTCTTCCTCAACCAAACCAAGGGCATGGAATGAACCTCCAATTCATTCAGCCCGGACTATGTATGGTAAGACTTCCAGTCCATCCATCTCTGGGTGATACTTGATGAGGGATTCAAGTGGTCTTAATCTCCTCTTGCTGGAAAGATGGAATAACTGATAAAATTTTAGCAATAAGACACATCCATTCCTTTTTCCTTTTCCCATCATAGTTGGCCTATAAAATGTTGGAGAGGATGCTTAGAAGCTTTCTTTGGGGGAAAGCAAGTTGGGGCAAAAGATATTCCTTTAGTGATTGGGGTTTTTCTACACAATGCCTGGATATCAAGCGGGTCTAGGACTTCCTGACATAACAGTTCAGGAGTTGTTCTGGCTGGAAAATAGGTATTGAGCATTAGGGGGTGATGATGGCAGATTCCTTCAATCATGGTTTTAAAACTCCACAAGTACTCACCGGGCTTGCGAGTTTTTCTGCTGGTGAGTAACTTGTGAGTTAAATCTGCTGAAAAGCTCACTAGATACTTGGCCTGCTGAAAAGCTCACTAGTTACTTGGCAGACTTGCAAAGGGCCCCAATAGAGAGACTCAGCCAACACAAAGACAGAATAATCACAGTTGAACTCCCAAAATTGAAAAATCTGACTTATATTGTTATTTTTATCTTCACAAATCTGAATCGCAGCTGCATGAAGTGATTGTTGGGTGATCGGAATGATTAATCTGTTTTCTTATTTGGTATTATGATTCAAATTATTATTTATTTGTTATGCTCTTTTGATTAGGTACTTGCCCTTGTTGGGAGGTTGAGATAGGTTGCATCCGAGATGTGTTTAAGTAGTTTTTTGTCTTCCTCCTTTTAATATGCAGAGGCAATGACATACAGATACCTCTGAAGTAACCATTCTTTTGAAATTAATAACATAATTCCACACCAGTGAGGTGACTGAAGCTTTCCTCTAATTTGAACAGTATGACGGTCGGAGTGCAATATATAGGGTTAATGCATTCTCTAAATCCATTCTTCATGCTTCTCAAGCATTTTTAAAGTTCACTTTGTGTATTTATGTTATCTTCCAAGTTTTTCGCTGAATCTGAGTCAAATTTTTGGGCTGCCAGAATCCGAATTGACCCAAAAACATCTGCGGAAACGTCTAGGGTTCGGCATTTTGGCGTCGAATCAATTCTGCCAAGCACATCCCGAAAATTCCAGGCGTCAGTTGATTTTTTGTTGACTTCTAAACAATTAGAAAACCCTAAAACGTGATGACAAACCAAGTTTTGGAGCAGTGAAATATTTTGCGAATACCATATGAAGGATTTCTTAATTCTTGCTACGAACGAACAAGGATGGTTTTCCTACGAACAAGGATGATTTTGCTGCCAAAAGGTACGCTATTCTATGAATAGAGATGGTTTTTCTGCAAATAGGTAAGCCAGTATTTACCTCCATACGTATAGGGGAGAGAATCCACTGCTCACCTTAACTGGTTCTCAATTCTGTACTCAATTCTGTACTTCGAAACAGTATAACTATATTATATAATGTATTGAGTAGTATGCCTAAATAGTAAAACTAAATATAGTATATTATTACATGAATATATATAATTTTATTTTAATCTGTGTCACTAAATAGTAATATTGACTACTATATATAAAATTATTTATGTACAATAATTATTAATATATTATCATATTGATATTCTAGTGAATAAATAATGTACAATACTTTAATTATTATATAAATTCAATTAAAATATGCATAAAATTATTTTTATTTGCAATTTTGCATGAGTCATAAAGTTTCGAAGTTTTGATGTTTTGTCAATTGTTTGGGTTTCATTTGTTTTCCATACTCCTTTTTGTAAGGCAGTTGCATGTAGAGATTATAATTACATTGTTATGATGACAACTTGTTCTAGCTCCATCGATAAAGCCTCATTCAAAATTAACTCAAGTTTACCTTTGTGGAGGCATGTACAAATGTTATAGTAGCTTCCAAGTGGTGGGACATATGTTTGGCTATGTAGCAGATGTGAGCAATAATATACAAGTTCTTACAATTGAGTGAAAGCTCACTTGTGTGTTGTTTTTGTATTGGAGATCAAAGTTTGTCCAAGAAAACTTGGTGCACCTATATCTAGCAAAATTTATCAAAGCATGAGAGGAAACAAATGTAAAAATTGTCAATAGAATGGAGCATCCTTTGAGAAGAAAAAGGAGCTCACATAGGCCACCTACTTCTTCATCTCATACTCATTGTCATCCCTGATATTGTAATAGAAAGTCATCCATTTTGGATAGGAATGAAAACAAGCCTAATAATGAGAAACTCATCCATTTTGGATAGGAATGAAAACAAGCCTAATAATGAGAAACTCATCCATTTTGGACAGGAATGAAAACAAGCCTAATAATGAGAAAGTCATCCATTTTGGATAGGAATGAAAACGTGCCTAATAATGTGACGAGCAAAATGACAATTGGAGAGGGCATTTAAAGTGATGCTAAAGAGATTATTGACCAAACCATTTCAAGATGCCTCTATACAAATGGTTTGTCCTTCGATATTGTTCAATCACCATATTGGCAAGAAATAAGAAGAAAATTAATGAAGCTCCAAAAGGGTACATGAGCTCATGTTATGAGAAGGTGTATAGCACCTTATCATTTCAAGAGAGGTCAAACATATAAACCTCAATTGCTCTCATTAGAGTTTTTAATTCATGTCCTTAAAATACAAGAGATCACAGACCTTAAATCACAACCCGGGAATAGAAATAAGAAAGCAGCGATTACATAAAAGGAGTCAAATAAGATTAAACAACAGAATATCATGGCCAGCGATCCCTAAAAGCATTTGAATAAAAATAAATTAAGAAAGTCATTGGCAGCAATTAGTTAAAAAATTGTAATTAAATACTAAGGATCAAGACCAGCAATTAATTATGAATGGTTGTAACTCTTAAGTGTAGAAATCATGAAAAGTTGTGACTCCCTCAAGAATAAGATATATAAGGGAGATCATTTCCTTGGGAGGAGCTCATCAAGCAAGGAATTAATCAATCCCAAATTGGAAATAAATTTTTATCGTCTAAGGCAGCAATGAAGGGTGGTGACTCAGTTCTTATTAAGGATGGTGACAATTCTTGTGAAAGGTGGTGACTCTTTCACCAATAAAGAGAAGATCATTCCAAGCAAACATCAATACATCATCACTCATCAATGCATAAAAAATCAAGCAATCTATCAATCAGCAAAGGTCAAATCAACAAAGTGGACAAAAAAGCAATCAAATTGTCATCAATCATAATTGAATCAGCAACCAATCATCAAATGCGTTTTAAGAAATGAATCACTATCAATTCAGCATTCATTCAATCATCATTCACCAATATATCAAACCAGAATTCATTCAATCATCACTCACCAAGATATCATATCAGCAATCATAAATCATCATTCATGAGTCTATCAAAGGAAATCCTTGAATCATCCATCAATCATCAATTGGGAATAAAGGAATCGAGCAAACCAACCAGCAAGCAAGCAATCAATCAATCAATCATTCAAACATCAACTATTCAAGCATCAACCATTCTGTGATGTCCCCTTCTCAGTGGTGAGAAGTTTAGTTGGCCATTAGCCTACTCTGGAGACTTATAGGCTAACTGGAAGCAAAAATTAGGGTTTCCAACTTTTGTGGAGGTTTGCAGGAGGTGTTTGATGATTGACTTATTGGAATTTTACAATTTAGACTGTGGATTCCTTCTAGGTTTTCTGAGAGCTTCATAGGGGTGTGACATGCATTCAGTTCAAAGAAGCTTTCTGAACTTACTATTTTTAGTAAGTTGGTGGAAGCCGTCAAGATTTATGGGTTTTTCTGGGTTTTCAGAGTTCATCCTCAGGGTTCGAAGAGAAATCTTTTTGGAGATATTTTCAGGACTTACTATTTTTAGTAAGTACTATATCTGGAAGTGCTATTTTTTAGCAGTTCAATTCAGTGCTCCAACCCAGTTTAGTTTTGGTGATTTCCAGTACTTCAGTTCTCGACTTAATTTGGCAATAATCAGTTATTGAGAAGAAGGTATTTTTAATATATTGATACCTTAGGCATGAGGTTTTAATATTTGATTATTTTATGGATGGACGACTTAAGAAGGGAGAAAATATTATTGTATCTTAAGTCTCAATTTTCCCTAAGTCAGGTGGCGCCAAGAATCAGTATTAGTCATGCTTTATAATGTTGATATTTTATAACCTTGTGACAATTAAAAAAGTACGCCTAGGAGACATGAAGTTGGACGCCAAGTCTAGAGGGGGACATGAAATGAAATGAAGTTAATGGAGTTTGGGCGCCATTTGAGTTTGAGTTTGAGCCTCCAGAATCTATAAATATGAGTGTTGGGACTCTCATTTTATCTTTTGAACATATCATAACAAAATGTTGCCAAAATGCCAAGTGAAGCTTCGGGGAACGCTTGCCTCCTAGCCATAGTTCGATTTCTTGCTTGCAATACAACAACTAGTTGAGCCAGAGATTGCTCTTCATTCAGAGGAGTGGATTGAAGATGATGTTGCAGATTTATGTATTAGTTTTTCAGGTGTGTTGGAGTGTTTTTTTGAGTGTCCAGGTTGCTGGTTGTGTGGGTGTGTTGAAGAAGGTTAATTTTCATTAGTCTCTGTATGTTCTTCTGTTTGTTTTGGGTATTTTCTCTTAATCATTCTAGACCCTAGGCGATATTTCCTTCCAATTTGCAGAGCTTAGTTTGGTCATTTGGATTTTATAATGCAAAATCATCCCCATGCTTGGTTGTACCATGCTAAGTCTGCCTTGAGTTACGTGCAGATTTGTTTAGATGTTTTTGTGGCGGTTTTGTGGGTCTTGTCTAGTCGCCTTCCCTCTGGCATTTGTTTGTTTCTGTTCTTGGGTCATTCCGTGTTGTTTCAGAAAAGTTGTGAGCATTTCTATGGGATTTGTTGTGGCTGTTTGGGTGTGTGTTATGCTGCTGGAAATTATATTTCAGAATTGGAGTTTTGCGTTTGGGAATTATCTTTAGGTGTGTTTGAGTTTGCAATGTGTGGAGAGCTTAGAAGTTCTTATCGGTAGTGGACACACTGGACAGTATCATTCCTACTCTATAATTCATATTTCTACATTGTAATAGATGGTTAGTAGTACTAACAACTATTTTTTGGTTTTTGCAACAAGACCCACTAAAAAAGTGGAAGAGGCTGACTTGCCGCCTATATCTTTATTTGTATTACTGTCCTCCCACTGCATAAGCAATCGAGTGATTGTTTGCTTCAGTTTCTTGGCTTGTTTTTGGCTAGTTTACCACCAAGTTGTTATTTGCATTTCTATCACCCACTAGATAAGCGGAAGGGGCTGGCTTGCCACCCAAGCATTGTAATATTTCTAGTTATTTGAAGCTAACAATCCCCTCAACACCGTATGCTCTCACCTTCCCATATTGGGCTCTTGGTGACCAGAAAGTGGAAGGGTTACAATTTCAGTATTATTGTATTTCCATTTCTCATCCTTAACGGGTTCTTGTTGTGTTTTAACTGGAAATTAATTAAAAAAAAAATTGTGGGGACATTACTCATTCTGTCATCAAATAATTCAAATATCAATCATTGAGACATCAAGCATTAGAGCATCAATTCATTTAGGCATCATTTAAGTATCCACTCATCAATCATTCAAGAAATGGCAGTAAAGAGAAATAAAAAATTAGCAATAATCTAACAAATTCCTTAAGAAATGAGTTTTGAATTTGTGGAAGTGTCTTGCAAATAGGAAAGATGAAACTATTCCAATTTGAATTTGAATTTGTAAAGTGTCTTCGAAGTTCACAAGAGATGAAAGTACGGTACCCCTTTCATGTTCTTATCAAGTTGAATACGAGATGGAAGAATGGCCAACCTTACATGCTCTTGGGCTTGATCAAGGAGGATGGCAAGCCTCCAAGGAAAAATGGAGAGATGGAAGGGTGGCCCAACTTCCATGGTCTTTGCAAGTCAAGGATGACCAACCTTGATACTTGTCATTTGCAAGCGTTTCCAAGGAATTCACAATGTGATTGGCTGTGAGGAATATCCTATGATGTATTCGTCCAACTATTAATGATACTATGATGTATTGATTTGAATATTATCACAATTTCCTGATCTTTAATATTTCTATTATCAATTTTGAGTGATTAATATTTTTTGCAGGTGTAGAAATCAGGAATATCCCCAATAGGGGAATTACATTAATGTAAAAAAACATTAATGTAAAAAAACAAGGGTGTCTTATTATTTTCGATGGATGGAAAGATGGAAAAAATAGGCCAATAATCAATGTGATTGCAATGTGCCCTAAGAGGCAATATTATTTGAAAATATAGATTGTGAGAGACAGGTGAAGAAAGCACGTTTTATTGCTAACATCCTTACACATTGCATATAGGAAGTGGGTCCTCAAAATATTGGCCAATGTGATTGCAATGTGCCCTAAGAGGCAATATTATTTGAAACTATAGATTGCGAGATGCAGGTGAAGAAAGCATTGCTAACATCCTTACACATTGCATATAGGAAGTGGGTCCTCAAAATATTGGCCAAGTCAAAATGAAAAATGCAAAGAATTACAAATCAATTAGTATGTTGGTTGTGATACGATTCTCTTATGTATTTTAGACACCTTATGTTGTGTAATCACTCAAGATCATGCTACAAAAGTTGGGTAGGAAAACACATTAGATCAACAAGTCTATGTTGAGGCCAAAGAGATCCAAATGTCCATCACAATCCATCACATGTTGCAAGCCATATTAGATCATTATTGTGAATAGAGCTACTAAAGATAATTCAAATAATTCACTTATTTTATTTTACGTTTTATTTTAGTAATTTTGGCATTCTTCTTTATTTTTTGTTTTTATTTTCAAATAGATTGTTAAGACTAGATTTGTATTGAACATAATTGTCTTTAGACAACTTGTAAAGGTGTGTGAGGTGCTTTCTAGCATGGTCGTCAACCAATCATGATGGTTCATATATGGAGGCAATCCAATATTAGGAGGGCAGCAAAAGTAAAGCAAATGATTCTAGAGCACACTTGGCGGGATCATGTGGGATATCTTACTTTCATTGAGCTCATCACGAGTATAACCCACTTTATTGATATGGAATGCCATTCTTGGGAGAGGTTTATGATGGCATCAACTCAATGATTGAGAAAATGAAACCCATCATAAATGCAAAAAAAGTAAGATCCTAAAGAAACTTTCTTCAAAGAGGTGCAATCAATTTGTTTTGAGAAGTGAAACAAAAATGACCACCCCAATCCATCTTCTTGCCTTCACATTGACTTCCAAATATTACAAAGAAGAGATCATTGCTATGCCAACAAGGGTGCCATCATATTGTGATGTAGAAGTCAGCATAGGGTTTAGGAAAACAATCAATAAACTATTCCTTTATTCAGATATGGAAGATACAGTTATAGGTAATTTTGTTGATTTTGTAGCCTCTACTATTCAAGGTGTTTCCACTCTGTGTGCCAAGTATAAGAAGGATACTCACACTTGGCGATACTTGAATGGCCATAAATTGCCACACCTTCAAACTCTTGCAATCAAAATTTTATTGCAAGTTCATGAATTTTTACCCTCTCTAGATTTGATTTTCTCAATTTATATTTAGTATTTCAAATTTGAAGTTTGATTTACAATTTATTAATTTAACAACTCTAACGAAAGCTCCTTGTGCTTCAATAGGTTGCTAGTTCTTCTTCATCTAAACAAAATTGGAGTACACACTACATCCGCTCAATGAAGCACAAATGATTGACATCAAGTAAGGTAGGGGAGATAGTTTACGTGCATTCCAACTTACACCTTCTTACTCAAATATGATGAGTACAAGAAAGGAGTAACAAAGTTGTGGGATGTAGAATGGAACAAACTGACATGGGTCTTTCTTCTTGTAGCGTCCTAAAATTGCGACACTTGCAATTTCGGCTGCATTTGGGTCTTTACGATGGCGATGCAACACGGAACCTGAATGGAGACCCCGAAACTTGTTCATGACACCAAAAACTGCATTTCTCAGCACCTTGGCCTGATCCTCCTTGCACCCTGCTGTCCCGGGAGGTGGGACTAGGGCGCCCAGCGCCCTGGTCCCTGGCCCTATTTTTGGGCCCGGTCTCTTTTGGGCATCGGGTCTTTAAGTTTGCAAATTGGAAAATAGCATTTCCTGGTCCGCCTAAGGTCGGGAAAATTAGTCTTTTAACCCTAATTGACAAGTATATAAACTACATTTCCTCTCCCATTTTAAAATAGATGGAAAAAAGGCGGAAACGATATTCAAGCATTCAAGCATTCAAGCATTCCTTCAAGCAATTGATCATTCTAAGTCTCCATTCAAGGCTAAGTGTTGCATTCAAGACAAGGATTCAACCATTGAAGAGGAGATCACATACTACAACATACAACATACAACATACAACAACATCTATACCTTCGCATATAAGGATACAAACATCCTTACAACAAGGTATTAGTACTTGTTTTACATTACATTTACAGCATTTCTCATTTCTTGGTTAATTCCAAAACCGGGGTTTGACCTAAGGGCAAACCCCTAATCCCTAACCCCCCAATCGTCTTCGCTTTTCTGTGTGTAGGTTGCAGGTACACGGCTGTAATTGAAGATCTGGAATCCTTGTGCAGAGACGAACAGATCCCCCTTCGTTTCGCGGATTTTTCGGAGGACCGTGTGCACGTCGGGCGCCATTGTCCCGTCAACTTTTGCTCAAATTTGCAGGACAGCGCCGTCTCGACATTTTACTGCTAATTCCAGGTCTGCAGCTTCATCCTATATCCCTATCTCAGTTTATAAGCGAATCTTTCTCACTTTCTATGCATTCCTAGCTTAATCATTCTATCCACATTCTTTACAAAAGAGGGTAGCCTTGCTGTCTTAACCCTTGAAACTCATTTAGAATCCAATCTTGCATTGCGTGGGATTGGATCTTGTGGGTTTCAACCCCTCTTTTGAATGTAAAGTCTCCCCTAAGTGAAAACCATCAACCCTAGTGACTCTCCCTTCTCTCTCCTTGGAGTTGGGGAGGGGAGAACAACTAGGGTTCGATTTTTCCGCTTTACATTTTGGTGAACCCGACGTAAACATCCTCATTCTGATTATTCATGGTTAGATCTGAAAATTGGATGCCTTAATTACATTTCCATGATTGATCTTTTGCAAATTTTAGAGGTTAATTGCATAAAAACCCTAAAATTTCTTTTTAGTAATTGAGCTTGCGAAATGTTTAATTGTTAATGCTTGTTTCAGATCTACCCTTCTATTGCAAATTGTCAATTCATATTTGTGCTTTAATTTTGAAAATTAAGTGGTTAAATGTCAAAACCCTAATTTTTAAAACCTTCTTGATTCAACCTTTGACTGATAATTTCACTGATCTAAACACCTCCAAATCGGCTGTAACTTTGGATTCCGCAATAAAATCACAATATCTTTCATCCCTGAAATTTGGAAAAAAGTTGCGAGGACCGTGTGCACCCCGAGCGCCATTGTCCCTGACATTTTTTCCGAAATTTCGGGAGCTAGATCTGACTGTATTTTTCTGCTAAAATCCAGAATTTTGGCTGATTTTATCAATTTTAACACCTTCAAAATTAAAGTCAAAGTTGGTCTAGTGATTGCTTGGATTAAGGCTCCTAATCATTCAAAAATTGTTAAACTGAAATTCATGTCAAAATTGTGTTTCTTACAGTCCTAAATCTGAAAAGTGTGTTGGCATTCATTCGAAATTTCAGTGCTTTATTCAAATTCTTGCAATTTGTGACTTTTGAAATTAAGTGTTTAATTGTTACAACTTTGATTTCCACTTTCAAATTCGAATTTTGCATGAAATCGAGTCAACTTTTAAATTTCAAAACTTGCATTGCTTTTAGCATTCCCTCTAAATTCATAAAATTCAAAATTTCAGTTTCCCTCTCTTTTTCAAAATTCAAATTTTGCATTTTTTCAACAATCTTGGTAGGGTTCAATCTTGAGATTGCAACTTTAATTTGGCCTATCTACAGATCGTAAAATCACTCAATTTTTTCAGATTAGCTTTAAAATCATCATAACTTTCATCCCTGAAAATTTCGAAAAAAGTTGCGAGGACCGTGTGCACTCCGAGCGCCACGGTCTCGGACATTTTTTCCAAAATTTCGGGAGATTGTCCTGATTGCATTTTACAGCTTAAATCTAGGAGATTGGCTGATTTTATTGAAATTTGCTACCTCTAAAAATTCAAAATCTTCTCTCTCTCTTTAGTGCATGAGTTTTACAACAATAAGCCCTATTTACACTATTCCTGTTAGACGAAGCCTTAGAATTAAGTCTTTCCAAGGTGTACTTACCAAGGAGATGGAACCTAATTTGAATGGCCTTTTTAACGAGGACATGGGTAATTCCTCTAATCCTCTTAATGATGAAGAAGCTCTCCATGAGGTTTCTGTAGAACAACTTTCAAAATTGGATAACCAATTTGATGATTTTCGACAATGGATGTCTCAAGAATACCCTGATAGTGAAGCTCTTTCATTAATTGAGGGTCTAAAACGTATGGTTCAAAGTGATAAGAATGGAATTGATATTTTGCGTGGTATCGCACACATTGTGGATTCGAATGTGATGCCTATGAAGAGTTGTGCCGAAACTTTGGGTTATACACAACCTCCTACTCAAGTCAATCATTCTATTCCTTTGACAACTCCTATTGCTAGTATACCTACTTTTACATCAAACATAATGACTACTTCAACACAAGATATTCCCCCTATGATCACCAGTCATGGGGGCAATCCTTCTTCTTCAATCAACCCTCTTCCTTCATTCAATCCGACTTCTTCATTCATTCCTTGAATGAGTGTCCCTATTTCATCTCCACAAATGAACATGACGCAAGGGGGCAATTCATTTAACCATTCCATTCCTCCTTGTAGTGTTCCTCCAGTCCGATCATCTCCTATGACTAACTATCATAGTGTCCCACCACCTTACTCTCTACCTTCTTTCAATAACATAACACCTCCATCACAATCTAACACATCCAATATGAACTCTTCGACTGAAGCGACCATTAACAATCTTGCACAAACTGTCTCTTCCTTACAGCAACAAATTGCCTCTATGAATCAATCTAAGTTTAGTGTGCCCACATTTGATGTCGCGAGCCCACTTTCTCTTGACATTGTTCGAGTTATCCCCCCTAAACATGTTGAAATTCCACATTTGGAGCTTTATAATGGTAAGGGTGATCCTCTAACACATGTTAAGACTTTTCAAACAATATGTACTGATTTTGCTTATGACCAAAGGTTGCTTGCAAAACTGTTTACTAGAACATTAAGAGATAAAGCCCTACAATGGTATTGCTCGTTGCCTTCCTATTCTATTACTTCTTTCGAACAACTTGCAAATGCTTTTATTCAACAATTTCAAAACAATATAAGTCCTAAAGTTACTTTGATTGATTTAATGCATTGCAAACAAGGTGTTAAAGAAAAAGTGACTGATTTCATTGGTAGATATAAGCATTTGTATGCTCAAATTTCCTTTCCAGTGCCTGACAATGATATTCAAAGAATCTTTATTTCTAATTTACAAAAAGATATTAGAGAAAAACTCATGTTTTCTGAGTTTACTTCTTTCCAACAGTTGTGCGCAACTCTTCACAATTATCAACTGACTGTGAGTCAAATGGAACAAGCAAATCCTATGGCTCCGAGTGATAAGGGTGATAGTAGTCAACAACCATTTGGGAAGTTTAAACCGAACAGGGAGTCCATTAAATTCAATGAAAACATCATCAACAACCATGTGAATGCGGCATCAGGTGTGCCTCCTATTTCTAAGTTTTTCAGGAAAGAAAGAAAGTTTACTCCTTTGAATGAATCATTGCATAGTATTATGAATAAGTTATTGGAACAAAATGTGCTTACCCTTCCTCCTATAAGGCAAATAGATCCTGCAAAGATTAATTCACCCTATTTTGATAACAAATCTTTTTGTCAATTTCATCGTCATCCTGGGCATGATACTGAAAAATGTTTTGCTTTAAAGGGTAAAATTCAAGATTTGATTGATAATAATACTCTCTGTTTCTGGTGTGAATGATAAAGGTAACACATCTGTAGCTCCTCCTAACCAAAATCTTAAGATTTTCACTGATCCATTACCTTCTCATACCTCTAATGCGATTGATACTAATGACTCATCTGTCTCACCTGATGATCTTGTGTCTATGGCTCCGAATGTGATTAACTTTGTAAAGCAGCAGAAGATCCCTAAAGAACCTTCCATCACCTTTGATTCTAGTGAAACTATCAGGGCACCTGATGGTCCTTTATATATAGTTGCAAAAGTCAAAAATACACCTTGTCGTGGAGTGCTTATTGATTCTTCTTGTATGGTTAATGTCATTACTGAAGAATTTCTTTTTACTTTGCAATTGAATCAAGTAATCTATGATGAAACAAATGTGGTTGTGAAACTATTTGATGCATTTTCTTCTCCTGCAATTGGTTCTATTACATTGCCTATTGAGGTCCATAACAAATCCCTTGATGTGGACTTTGCTATTATTCCATCATTTGAACAATTTCGTGTGAAGCTAGGCTATCCTTGGCTATCTTCCATGAAAGCTATTGCTTCTCCTATTCACAAGTGTTTGAAATTTCCCCATAATGGTGAAGTTGTTACTGTCAATCATAGTCTCTTTAAACCTGCTGAAAGAATTTCTAGCGTTCCTATTGATTACTTTTGGCCTAAACAATTCCAATCTCTTCCACCGCGAAGTGACTATCTTTTCAAATCTTATCAAAAGTGGAAAAAAGATATGATCCTATCTCTAAGTGAACCTAGAACACCCAAACTTGACATTCCTATCATTCTTGAGAAGGAAGTTCTTCCTTTGAAAGATAAAACTAATGTCTTTTCTCAAGAAGATTCCCAACCCATCCCTATGGATGTGACTATGCCTATATCTAATAAACTTCCCAAAAGTAGACCTATACCTCCTCGTCATGATGGACTTGGTCTCCTTCCTAAACCAAATATTCCTCCCTTATATGGAGCAGTTCCTCCTCCTTCCTCTTATGGAGAGAAGAGACCTTTCTCTTCTCCTATTGTTCAACCTAAGAGACCACAACCTAAACACCCAAGTGATAAGGATGAGAACATTCCTCCTCCTCAATCTTCTCAACTTCCTACTAAGACTAGACGAAATCGTTCTGCACGTGAACGCCGACGAAAGCGTCGTCTTAGAGCTCAGGCAGCTGCTTCTCAAACTTTGCAATCCCCAAAAACACCTTCAGCCAGTATTATTCCATTTTCTCCTCAACCGACGATTGAGCCAAAATCTCCTAAACATAAGATGTATGATGGTCTTGATCCTGTGCGAGTCAAAGATCCTATTTTTATAAATCTTGATGATGATATAGATGAAAATGTTATTCATGATGAAAATGTTACTCCTGTTCATTCTGATAGTGAATATGAATATGTTGATGTTGATAACCATTTATCTAACGAATTTTCTAAAGCACTTATCCTAGCTCCTAGACAAGAACACCGCGGCTTGGGATATGAACATAGCCCTTGTTTGGATCTTGTGATAGCTCCATCTGCTGTGTTGGATGTTCCTCCTCTAGCGTGTTTCCTACCTTCCCGAAATACTGATCAGCAAGATCGGGGGGTAGATGACGTGCTAGACTAGTGTCATTAGCATAGCAGATTCTCTCCTCCTCTCTTTTGTTACTTCTTCTATGTGTTATTCTCATTCTTCTATTTGTTGTCCTTAGTGTTGACTACTTGAGGACGATGCAAAGCATTGAGATCTCTCGATCTCTCTCATGTTGACTCAAAAGACACATGTGTTCCCTTCTTCTAGGTGACCTTCCTTGATTGGGGAATGAAGAACAATTATGCATACATACATATGATATACATGAATTATCATACAGCATACTGACCCCAAGGAAAGCGAAGTCACCGTGTGCTTTGTGTTTTGTGTCTATTATCCTTGGGCTTATCTCACACTTGGGGGCTAAATCCTTGTGATAACGTGCTCCTTTCTCATTTCTTATATGTATCACTACCTTAAAGCAATCACCCCTGGTGAGGCGTGTGCGATCGCTTTAACGTAGGGGGGCATACATCCCGTTCATATCTTTTCAAGATACTTGAACATTTCTTGACAAATTTAGCTTTGCCTTGAAAATTTTTGATATCTTTCTTGCATGACTCATAGTGAGGGAACCTTACTACTGACAGTCATGGTTCTCCCTCGTGATCTTCCCTTTTACTTTGTCAATCGAAGTCGTAAGATGCTTAGTCCACTGGGGGCTTGGTGTATCTTGCCTCCTTGACGTGGTGAAAGTCTTTCAATGTTGTTTCCTTGTACTTTACCGGAAGTATTGGCGTACGCTTATACTCCCGCTAAAGTGGGGGCTAAATGTAGCGTCCTAAAATTGCGACACTTGCAATTTCGGCTGCATTTGGGTCTTCACGATGGCGATGCAACACGGAACCTGAATGGAGACCCCGAAACTTGTTCATGACACCAAAAACTGCATTTCTCAGCACCTTGGCCTGATCCTCCTTGCACCCTGCTGTCCCGGGAGGTGGGACCAGAGCGCCCAGCGCCCTGGTCCTTCAGGACCATGGCGCCCAGCGCCCTGGTCCCTGGCCCTATTTTTGGGCCCAGTCTCTTTTGGGCATCGGGTCTTTAAGTTTGCAAATTGGAAAATAGCATTTCCTGGTCGGCCTAAGGTCGGGAAAATCAGTCTTTTAACCCTAATTGACAAGTATATAAACTACATTTCCTCTCCCATTTTAAAATAGATGGAAAAAAGGCGGAAACGATATTCAAGCATTCAAGCATTCAAGCATTCCTTCAAGCAATTGATCATTCTAAGTCTCAATTCAAGGCTAAGTGTTGCATTCAAGACAAGGATTCAACCATTGAAGAGGAGATCACATACTACAACATACAACATACAACATACAATAACATCTATACCTTCGCATATAAGGATACAAACATCCTTACAACAAGGTATTAGTACTTGTTTTACATTACATTTACAGCATTTCTCATTTCTTGGTTAATTCCAAAACCGGGGTTTGACCTAAGGGCAAACCCCTAATCCCTAACCCCCCAATCGTCTTCGCTTTTCTGTGTGTAGGTTGCAGGTACGCGGCTGTAATTGAAGATCTGGAATCCTTGTGCAGAGACGAACAGATCCCCCTTCGTTTCGCGGATTTTTCGGAGGACCGTGTGCACGCCGGGCGCCATCGTCCCATCAACTTTTGCTCAAATTTGCAGGACAGCGCCGTCTCGACATTTTACTGCTAATTCCAGGTCTGCAACTTCATCCTATATCCCTATCTCAGTTTATAAGCGAATCTTTCTCACTTTCTATGCATTCCTAGCTTAATCATTCTATCCACATTCTTTACAAAAGAGGGTAGCCTTGCTGTCTTAACCCTTGAAACTCATTTAGAATCCAATCTTGCATTGCGTGGAATTGGATCTTGTGGGTTTCAACCCCTCTTTTGAATGTAAAGTCTCCCCTAAGTGAAAACCATCAACCCTAATGACTCTCCCTTCTCTCTCCTTGGAGTTGGGGAGGGGAGAACAACTAGGGTTCGATTTTTCCGCTTTACACTTCTGTTGCACAATCTTCAATTTTTGAGGAGTCAAATAGCTAACATGCTTTTAGTCCAAGTGGTAGCGGGGTTCCATGTGGTTCAAATCTACTTGCATCATCTAATGTTGATGTTGATGATGATTTTGGTCTTGATGATGACCCATATGATGATTACTAATTGTATTATTTTAATATTATAACAATGATTATCCATCATGCAATTAAAGTTTGGTCCCTTTGATATTGAATTCTTAAATTTAAATTTGTATTTTAAAATTTTAAAATTTGATATTTGTAATGGTTTTGTTTAGCATATACATGGTATATGGTTTCTAAAATTAATTATCGTCTTAGGCCTGCAAATAGATATATGGTTTTTGTTTAGACGTTCCTAGAACATACCCAAAACCCCCAAAAATTTGTCACACTAGCATATCATACCAATGCATCAATACCCGATTCGGCAACTTAGCTGCTAAGTTTTAGTTGAGTCCAAGTTTTTGAACTCTCATTCCAACTGCCAAATCCTAGATGCTCAACATATTAGGAATCATCAACGCTTTCCATCTGTGTCATTATTGGTAATGCTTTGACATTCATTCGGTGGCAGGGTTTCTTTGTTTTCTGTATTGACGATTTGAGGATCCTTGGGATGCTTGGGATCTAGCTTCAAATCATATTTGGACATTTTGGTCTCAAGAGGATGGCCCGTCTCTTGCCTGTGATTTATTGGCAAAATATTGGAAAGAAAAGTACTTTTTGTCCAAGGGGCTTTCGGATCATGAATACCAAGAAAGGCACACTTGGCATGATTTGAATAGAACACAATTGTTTAAAAGATCACACAATTTGCACTGGAAAAGTTTTGTAGGATGATCCCTAAAAACTATCTTTTAAAACTTCAGCTCCAAGGATTAGATCTTTATCAGAGAAATGATGGAAAAACTTTAATAGTCATGTGTGAAATGATCTCTATGATGCAGTGAAATACACGGATGATTTACTTCACAGTCAAACAAGAGATAAGGGTGAGATATTGTATGACTCTATGGTAAAGGCAATGTCAGTCCATCTGGAAATCTTGATCTGCTTTCAAGCACAAAGTTTGGGATGGTTAATGTGCTAACAATGTATGGTCCTGGTGAAAGACTTCACAAAGCTGGAGTAACAGATTCTTAATGCAGACTTTGTGGAAGAGAGGATCAGAAAACTATTGATTATGTTCTTAGAAATGGTCTATTAAGAATTGTTTTGAGTTGTTTTCAAGATGAATCTTACTTTTTCTAGTATCTCCATATTTGTGAAGGCCTCTCCTAGAGGAAACTTGGATGATAAGGTAAAGCTGGAAATTTTGATACAACACTTTTCATTTGAATGCTATTTGAAACCTGTAGAAACCAAGATGCAAGGATATTTTCCATGAGAAACCCTCAAAACTCAATTTATGGGAGTTAATACTTTTAAGGAAGGATTTGGGCTTGGTTGCAAAAAAATGAAATCAATTATTTTTGCACAGATACGAGTCATTGCCTCTTGGAGGTGCCAACTCGGAAGTTAGATGTTCTGACCTACAGACGGAGAGACTTTCCTTGCAATCCTAGTTACATTAAGGTAATTATTTGATCCATGAAGTAACATAAGATGCATTTATCCAGAAAATGAAAAAAGTAAGAGAGCTTTGAAGTAGATAGGAAGTGGTAACATGCCCCAAGTCTGCTGTCATAGTTTTGTGAAATATGCCGATCGATGGATCTTGGAAACTTTGAACACTTCTTCACAAATCTTATTCTTGAAACTGACAGGTTCAAATAAGAAGCAATCTCTTCATCTTTAGGAGGCCTTCTAAACTTCCGGTATAAAGATATCTTTGTTTTTCTTATTTTCAACAAAGTATCAATAAGATATCCCTGCACAGTAAAGTACAAATTATCTTCAATACACTGGAGAAAAATATCCAGTACAAAAGGCATTTGCATCTTGCTTGATATTGGAACAAAAATCTACTGATGTCTCCCAAAAAAATCCATGCCAAATTCCAAACAAACTTCATTAACTTGCAAAAAGACAAAAAAGCATTACAGGTAACCGGATTGTCCTTGAATTCTTGGTTATTGCATCTGTGACAGCTTGTCTAATCCACCAATAAACATATGTCGAAAACTTAAAGCCCTTCTTGTAATCAAACTTTTCAGCTCCCCGGAGGAGACCTAAGCATCCTTCCTGCATTTGAAATTTCATGTTGAGGTCTTTGTGAATAGAAAATGAACAATAGAGATGTTTAAGAAACACAAGATGAATATAATAGCTATAAACCATGTCCTATGCAATTATGCTTCTCACCTGAATGAGATCTGGTAGGCTCACGCCTTTTCCCTCATACATCTTGGCAACTGATATAACCAACCGTATGGCACCTTTGACAATTTTATCTTTGCAATATTGCCCTGCCAGTAATTTCCTATACAAAGTTCCCTGATCTAGACCAACAGCTTCTGCCCATTGGGCTGGAGTTGGTTCATGTCCAACTTTAATTTTAACTCTTGCCCTAATCTTCTCCAATTTTCGCAGGTCCTTAAACAGAAAGAGACCATCAGAATACCACAAAAAGCTTCAAATGTGAACAAAGACAAGCATAGTCTTGTACATCACAAGTTATGTCTACCATTCTATGGATATTTTCAACAAAAAAGTTATCATGAACACAGCCTAGTTTTACATTATGGCTTACCTGTGGCAAAAGCAGACATAACAAGTAAACTATTTCTGTTGACTATAATGATGTATGATTAGAGGCAAAAGAAAATTTTCAGTAAGAGATTTACCTTTAGTCCTTGACAGAATTCAGCTTCATTATCAGCTAAGAAGATTCTGCTGACCATATCGTGGTGCATGTATGATGGGTCGACAGAAGGCACAGTGATCATCTTAGACTTTTTAGTAGATAGGACAGAAACTGATTTGGGACGAACTGCTGTAGTCTTTTCTAATAATCCCGCCTTCATAATTCTTGTTCTCAATTTCTTCTTGGATCTTGTTGTTTTCTCCACTACATTTTGAGAGACCTGAATGGAATTGGCCTCAAATTTGGATAAAACAGAAGATTCTCTTTCAAGTTGAGGATGGTAAGTGAAAGAACTTGCTCCATTTAAACTACATTGTGCTCCTGAATTCCTCTCAGCATGCTTGGATTCTTTAAATAATTTGACAAGTCCAAGCACTTCAATTTGGGTAAGTTTCTCCCTTTCAGATCTTTGTAAATCTCCATTTGAAAGCAACTTGGCTTTTGGAAGATTCTGGATATCTTCCCAAATCACTGCTACATCCCTAGCAGCGTTTCTAGCTTCTGCTGATGCACTTTCTGTGTCCAACTCTTCAATTTTCAACAACATTGCTTCGCCTATGGTGGCCTCTACAATTACCTGCATTACAATCAGAAGTAGTCAAGAACAGCAACCAGCCTATATTTAATGTAGTAATACAGTAAAATTTTCTTCTCTAGCATTCAATAATTATCTAAAACACTATAGTAATACTGTGGCTATTAAAATTTTCATCAACACCTTATATTTCATCTGATGTTTGACTCATCACAAACAGGGTTTGGCACATTATGCTCACCTTGGGCTGCATGGAAATTGCCTGAGTCTTGTATGAAAAACTTTCTTCAGCAGCCAAAACAGAAGAATGGGATTTTGTCGCAAGGATATGAACATTTCCAGAGGAACAAGGCATAACAGTTGTGGTTGATATTATGGATGTCTCTGAACAAGACGCTTGTGGAAGTTTTGCTGGAAAATTGACACAAGAAAAAAAGTCAATTAGTTGTCTTGATTAACATTTCTTTGTGCTGTAAAAGTTTCACTTTAGTATGAATACAAGTTTTCGGATTCATCCCTGAACCCATCCTAAACCTCTTAATTATTACTGTTACAGCCTTTTATTAGGGACACCGTTAAGAGAGTACAAGTTGCATTCCTTTTGTTCTCAAATTGCATTCAGAAACTCTAGTGCGAAAGGATCACAAAAGTCGGCAAAACTAGAAACACAATAAGCAACCAATTTCCTAAGCTTTCAAAGGAAAACAAATGACAAGATACAAACACCGATGTTTGTGTCAAATAAGTTTATTCTGACTTGAGGAAAAGGAATTCAGAGGATCAAGACAAATATTGACATCTGTTTATATCCAAAGGCAAAGAAAGAGTAAATTGAAATCTGGATTTTTTATCAAGAACCAGTGCAACAAATTTATTCAATTACGGTTTAACCAATCAATTCAGAGAGAAGACGGTAAATAACAAAAGCATTCAGTGATACTATATGCATTTTCTTGAGATATGTACGAAGACCTAATTGTCTGTCCCATGGTGTTGTGTGGACAAAACATTGGGTTTTGCAAATGTATTTGTGGGAAACACTATTTGACCCAACACAAATAACACTTGCATATCAGAAAGCACAATCTTTATGACTCTAGAGTGAGAATACTTACTGTGGATTTTAGGTTTTAATCATCTGGAGCCAACTCTATAAATTACTCACATTGTGTTCCAAACAACTCATCCTTAATTTCAAGCGAGCTGTAGGGAGCAAATAGGGTCTCTTATGTATTTATGCATATTGATTGGGGGTTGCATGTTGCTGGGTGTATAATATTGCATATATGTATATTTTGACATGTTGTTGATGGCCCCTTGTTGATATTAGGTTGTAGCTGGTATCTTATTGTTCATCAAGTGTCAATGTTTGAGTAACATTTTGTTGACGGCTACTCATCCAGAAACAGATAGGTTTGTTTAGTCAATTAACTGGCAGATAGTATTGCAACTGCCACATCATTGCCATAAATGCTTTTAATCTGCTAGTATAAAAGATTTGATTGGCCTATAGAATGGTTTTTGAGGTTATGCTTCAATATGTCTGATCTCAAACATGAAAATGTGATTGATATGCTTTTGTTCTTCATGAAGTGAAATGGAAATTCTTTCATATGTCCAAAAAGTCCTTTTTGTTATATCTCTACCCTAGTTTGTATGTTGCTCACGAAGCATGGTCAGGAGCACTATGTATGGCTATACAAATAGTGAGCAAGGTTAGTGCATTTAGTGTACCTTGCAAATTAGAGAAGATGTTAGTTTCCAGAAAATATGGGTGTGAACGTGATAGCAGACAGCAGAAGGAAGAAATCCTGTCTGAGAAGGCAAACAACATACAGAGCAGGCTAAGATGAGACAAATAAATTGAAAGGAAGAAGAAAATAAAGAAGCAAGAGAAGAACATAGCAGCATGCAAAGAGAAATGGCAGATCAAAGAAAATGATAGAAAAGAGTAAGGTTCATGAAGAAAATGAAAATTGAAGCTGGGAATCAAGAAGAATTGAGGTGACCGTGGAGCCAGATATAAATGAATTAAAATAATCAAAAGAAATGAAAAATGTAAACGTATATGGAGCAGCTATTAAGAAATAAAAAGGACAAGTAGATTTCCACTTAGGGAAAATGAAAATGAAGGTAACTGATCTGAATTGGATCATGAAACTAAGTTGAATTCAGTTCAACTAGGTTACAAATCTCACTCTAAAAAACGACTACGACAAGAAAATTGCAATATTCCAAATACTCCTAATATAGCATATTTCATCAAGAATAAGAGTATTCAAATCAGTGCAAGGATTAAAAAAGATGCAAAGGGGTTCCAAGGCAATTAGAAGTTCACCTTGGGGCCATGAGAAAACGAAAGCAATGCACAGTTAACTGTTTGTCAAGATAAACCCCAGTTTGGCTTGAGAAAAATACATACAGGAGTTTCAGCTTGTGATAAACCCATACAAAAGAGGCAAAAGAAAGACCCAAATGGATCCAAGGAAGCTCAAATGCTTGAATTCTAGCTTTCAAATGCTCATGTCATTTGGAATCTTTGTTCAGTTCATTTTGCTGAATTTGTGGATGTGAACAGTGTACACCTTTCGAGGGTCATATAAATCTTCTTGGTTTAGTATTCTTGAAGATGTAGCATGTAATGGTAGTGCGTTGAAAAAAGTTGTTCGTGGTTGAGTTTTCTTGGAGTTGTAGCATGTAATGGTAGTGTATTTTTTCTTTTTGATAAATTATTAGGGGATCACTATAGGGGGCCTCCACTCAATGCCAAACATACATAAACAAAAATCACAGAACAACCAATACAAAAAACCATTACAATTTTATTTTCTTGCTTTTTGATCTGGTCACTATATAGCCAGAAAGCAGAAACTTCACAGATTTTTTCTTTGGCTAAATCTCTTTCCAACTAATTGAAGCCTCAGCTACTTCATAATCCATATAAGAGGAGTCTAATAATGGCTGATGATCACCGCTAGCAATGAATCTTGAAACTGAAAAGCTACTCCCATTACAATTTGCCTTTCTTGCTTCTTGATTTGGTCCCTATATAGCCAGAAGGCTGAAACTTAATGGATTATTTTTTTGGCTTAACCTCTTTCCAACCAATTGAAGCCTCAGCACTTCATAATAGGTATAAGAGGAGTTTAATAATGGCTGATCAATCACTCTTAGCAGTCAATCTGGAAAGTAAAGCTACTCGTCATTCTTTGACATTTGAAAGAGGTAGAAGGCATCTATGCCCCACACTGGAGCTTGTAGGCCGTTTTGGGGACAAAGGACATAGTAGTGGTTGCACATCCTTATTAGAAACAAGCTTCTCAAGCTTATCTTGAAAATCAGCCATGCTTACAAAAATTTCTAGTTACATTTTTGTGAAGAACAATCCAAGGAAGGTACTTGAAGGGGTGGAGAATGGCAAACTATATCTAAGTATTTGGGTAGTTATAGGGGACAAGGAGTGCTCAATTGTAGCAGTGAAGCTTGCTTGGTACCCATCGAGTGTCACACCTCCTCCTTGATCATCTGCATCACTAGAAAAATATAGGGCCACCCTACTAACTAATAGATGGGAGAACCTTGCCCCCTACCACCAAGTCACATGTTTCACCTGTTTTGGTTTCTCCCGAGGACACTTTGCAACATTGTGAACTACATAGAAGTAGTGTATAAATCTAATTGAGATATTCTCATAATTCAATACCTGCTTCCATATACACCCACCTACCTATAACCATACTTTGACTAGCAAACATGAAGATACATCCAATTCTAGTCAAATCCTTGTAGAAGTAGAATGAATTAAACCATTTATTTTAGGGTGTAGCCACAAGAACCAACCTAACATATTGCATATCCCTTAAAAGAAAGAGTCTACCTAGAGTTGAAGCCACAAATAAGGAAAACTTATTCAAACCAGCATAACTGAAAATGTCTATCTAAACTCAAGAAACCATGTTTTCATTAACAAAACCAACTTAAGCCAAAACCAAGGCCCATTAGATTATATATACTCTCGATCTTCCCTATATAGACAAAGCAACACGAAAAAACATAGAGCAATAGGATAAATTTCTATAGACACTTTTAGATTTGCCAACAAATTTCTTGTTATCCATGCATATGAATCAACTAGCCTAGTGTTGGAGTATTCCAATTTTTTGTTTTGATCCTTAGGGTTTTTGGCCTCTATTCTTCGCTAGGGTTTATCTTTCTATGTCTTTGGCTAAAACCCTAGTCCTTGTGAGGTTCTTCATATGCTTTTTCAGCCCAAGATTCTATTTCCATGGTGATTGGTTGCCTAGGTTGTATCACTTAATTCACGAGTCTCAATCCCCCCAAGCCCCATTGTTTTATCAGCCTTGCATTTGTGCTAACTTGATACTAATAGTTTCCTTTTGTTCCTATTGCTTTGAATGCCTCGATGACGTCCTTAGGTTACTAGGCCCGATTGGTTGTCCACATGTCAACACCTAGTTGCATCACATAAGCCTTCAAATCGCATCTTTTATTTGAAAGATCCTTTTGAGACTACGAGCTAGAGTTGGGACATGTGCCTTTAGGTTTGAGTTCTATTGCCAGTTTTAGTGACATGGTGTCATAATTCTTTTGAGTCGGTGTCATTTAATTGGTTTGTAATTGATAATCTATACATTCTGGGTGGATGAAGTAAAGTCTCATGTTGACTCTACTAGATGGCAACTTCCCATTGAATTGCAACTCCCCTTCACATCACAATCTCAGGTATGGGCCCCACTTTCAGCCATGCAACATGTGATGGCCATTAAGGGAAGGTTTTATTGGATAGGTATTACTTGTTGGAAGCAACGTGGAAGTTTTTTATTGTATCACATTGCTGCTTTGCATTACAATTTTTAGTTTAGGTTCTTTGTTCAAATTGCAAGATGGCAACCTATTGCAACATGTCCTTGGCAAGTGAATGTATGTTTGGATCATCTCGTGTCAAGGCGACATGGCATTTCATGATTGGTCTAAGCAATGCTTATGTGTACTTTCGGAAGAGAAGACACTAAATTCCTTGAAGATTTGATAGTGGGGAATCCCTAATTGCATCTCACAATTCCCTTGCATCACAAATTTTCAAAGGGCCCCAATCTAATGTATGTGATGTGTAGTGGCCTTTATAAGCTCAAACAAATATGCTAAGGTGGAAGGCAAATGCCAATTTCTAGTTGCATCACAAGAGCCTTTCACATTGAAATTTTTCATGTGGGTCCCACTTTAGGCTATGTAAAGTGCAACGAAAGTGAATGAAAATAAGCTAATGTAGGCAATGACTTAGCTATTGGTAAAGGTGGAAAAATAGAACAATTTTATTGGGCTACATGTAAGTTGTTCCACCAAGTGGTTTGTATGTGCCAAAGTGGTCCTAGCTGGCATGACACGAGTTTAAATTTGATGCCTATCAAATTCTTTTCAAATCAAAATTTGTGATGTACGATAGCCATCGATCTAATCCTTTAGAGAAAATCAAAGTGAAATAGAGGTTCTTGACAAGAAAGGAAAATAGATCTAGACTATGATGAAGGGGACTATTGCTGACTTCTATGGTGCTCATTTTTTATCTAAGAATTCCCCAAGCATTTGTTAACAGTTAGTAAGAGGGAAGAATGTCATTACACCCCTCTTATGAAACAATTGCAATTTTCTTTTCATGCACAATAATGTTGAGATGAGTAGTTGTGTGGTTTATCAATTGATCTTTAATTGAGTAAGCAATGCAATGAATGTATAAATGACTCATATGATTAAAGTGTAACTGATGATTTGATATATCTTGAGCTTGAGATGGTTTAAGATTAGTCTAACTACTTTTGTGAATCTAAGTGGAAGCATGAGACTTCACTACCCTCCAGGAGGAGAGGGAGAGTATCATTGGGGAGAGGGTTGTAGACGTGAGAAGAGGTTGAGTTGCCATTAAAGCCAAATTCATACCCATTTTGAGATAAGTTGTCCCTGTTAGGGTTCATTGTTGTTGATCTTGTGCCTTAGTGGGTAGTGTTGGTATTTTGATGTTTCTAGTATCAGGACCTTGTGTTGTTTAGATAGACTTGTTTAAGGTCGTCACTATCTTATTAATGCCCTCTATCATTACTTTATTTTATTCAATATGATATTATCCCTTATCTTAGATCATTGAGAGTATATGATGAACTATTTACATCATCATATAAGCACCTTAGTATTGATAATTTAAGGTAAGACAAATAAAATTAACATGACAAGAATATGTTTCTTCTCTATTAATATATATAAATCCAAATTCTTTGTTGAATAAATAGTTGACGGCCTTGGTGATTTGTTAGAGCCTAAGTTATTAAGGGCCACATAATCTTTTATTTATCTTGTGTTATCTATATCAAGCCAAACCTTATTGGGTTGTGGTAATCAACTTCAAACATGTTAATCCTTTAGACAACTTTACTAAACTTGAAGAGCTTGACTAAGCAAAGAGATCATTATGTTATACTGAAGTATTTCATTCGAATCTTGTCTTTGATCATTCAATTCATTTGGATGCCAAGCGTAAGCTTATCTCATGTAACCAAATAACTATTTCTTGAATTATGCGAATTGGATTAATCTTTTGGAGTGGATATAATAAACATCTTGTAATCCATACTGGGGGTTACACAATCTTTCTATCCAGCTTTTCATTTTGGGTTGGTATTGCTTAAAGGTATTGGCACCATGAGTAGAGAGAGGTAGCTTGTGGTGCTAGTGACTGCAAACTTCAATTCAAGTTCTCTGCTACAATTATCAAGCATGAGAAACTATTTCTTTCTCTTCTAAGATGTTCTTCTACATTTCGCTTAGAATTCGCTCTAGTTTTTTATGGCTTTCGATAGAGCATTAAACTCAATAAGATATCAATGGAATTGAAGATAGATATCTGTTTCAATTCCTTTCCAATTGTAAATGAAATAGGTTTCTTTTGAAACAATATTGAATAGAGAAGCTGTCTTAGACCACAAAATAAAGTATAGTGGACAGCGCCACTCTTAAGTTGGTCTGTTAGCTTCAAGTAAACCAATAGCTTGCATGTTGTAGAATCATCTTGTCTCATTCAAATTAACTTGTAAACTTTTATACTCATGAAATTCACTGAGAAACTCTGAGCTTTATCTTAATTCTTACATAGTGAATCTTTTCCAAAGACTCATTCGTAAAAATCTATCTATGCGCCGAATGGGAATTCTTGAGTAAACTGAAGTCTTCATTTCAAAGAGGACAAGTCCAGTATGGGATGGTCTATTAAATAAAACAATTATTCTCATAATTGGTAATTAATAGTTCTTGTTACTGGTAATATTTAGGAGCCTATTGTAAGCAGAACTAAAATACTTGAAAGTACATTATCTTGCTTCGCTAAGGGGATTGCATTAACTTGATGCACATATATGTAGGCATGTAGAATGCAGAGATAGCATGTGCATGTAGGGTGCAAATATGATTGTATATGAGTGCATATAAAGGAAGATATTGACTTACTTATCCCTAAACATACCAAGTCTTATTTCATGTAGAG
The DNA here is from genome assembly GCF_030272615.1 of Cryptomeria japonica. Lineage (NCBI taxonomy): Eukaryota > Viridiplantae > Streptophyta > Pinopsida > Cupressales > Cupressaceae > Cryptomeria > Cryptomeria japonica. The sequence continues at coordinate 554,249,263 of NC_081413.1, forward strand.
AATTGTCAGTAGGCTAGTGAGCCTAATCTGAAATGGAATTTCATTATTAGGAACATCAACTCTATGAACTCTCTAAATTCAATTCCATGAAGACCAGATTGGGTCATTTTTACATAATGCTATGGTAAAGAATGTTTCAAAACCATAAGTAACAATTAATGATCAATAGATTGTGATTCTTAACCAAATTATGAATGTTCTACTTAACCAGTTCACAGTGTGAAGTATACCAGCTGTCAAGGATGGTTTGCAATGAATGCATGTCCTTAAGCCGCTTGTCAAACTTTAAACAAATACGTCAATTAAGACCAAAAAGTGTTTGTGAGTCTCAAGTTGAGTAAGGGTGGGTGGACATATGATTGCACGTATGACGTGCTTAGCAATTTTAATTAAAACATTTGGCCAAGGTGGCACAAAGTTCTGCTTGTGCTAGTCAATCCACCAAGATCAGATACATAACCTAGTCAGTGGCTCATTCAAGTTAGCAAGGGTCTATAGTGTGTGGCTGACTAGAGCTATGTAGGTATCCAATCACCAAGCTTAGATGGCAACTAGACCTAATCTTGTGTTTGTACCATCGCAAAGGGTAGGGCCACTCTCAAAAGGAAGGTGTTTAGGGGACTGTCAGGTCTGGAGTTGGAGGAAAAGCACCCTAATGATGCTCTCCCTCATGTGGAATATGCCGAGATTTGATCGGTTTCCAATAACATCAAGCAGAACTCTATAGATTTTAAACCCTACTTTGTCTTTCTTATCCATGGTTAGCATGTTTGTATATGCTAGACATAAAGATCAATATAGATTCTTTTGCATTCATGTTCTCATTCCAATTATATCATTACACTTGAAATGTATGTTCATGTTAGATTGATAGTTTCAAGTAAAAAAAATATCATGCAATTTTAGTTAGCTTCTCTTATTTGTTAAATGTAGCAAATCATTTACTTTACTTGTTAGTAGAAAGTTACCATTAAAAATGTGAGGATTTTTGAGGGGCAAAATGCTTGATATGAAATGGGTCTTATTTGTCAACCAACGGGTATTTATTAGAGATTTAAATTTTTCACATGCAAGAGTGAAAATAAGGTTGGAAAGATATTTTATCTCAGGGGTAAAAGGTTGCAGAGAAATGCAAAGCGAAAACCACTTTTGGCTTGCCTAAATGAGGACAAAAGGAGGGGAGATTTAAAGATGTTGTAGCATATCCCTTGTGCCTAATTCAATAGTAGAAAAGGACTACATGATACAAAGTTTTAGTTTTGTTTTCAAAATAGGTCTTCCCTTTTTTCTTTATGTAATTCTAGTTTTTTTTGAGAGTTATTGGGTTCTAGGATAGAGGCCGATAGTATTTTCCAAGACATACTTATGTTATGCTTGTAATTATGTGGGATTTGTAATGCCAAATAAATGTAAGGGCATTGTTTAATTCTCTCTCTGATTTCTACATTGGCACTGTACTATATATTTAGTAAATCAATATAAGACTTATTCATGTTTGCTTGCAATCTATCTCCATTTCATTTTGAGAGTTTTAGGGAATTGAACACTTTCTAGGTGCACACCTGTTGCACTTGTGTCATGGTTTGGTTAGTTTGTATTCAAGGAATACAGTAAATATATCAGAAGTTATTTGTGATGTAAAGTCTTTTTGACTTGATATGTGGGAATTGTGAGATTGAATGGATTGTTAAGAATGTGTTTCCCTATTTTAGACATGAAGGCATTTGAAAGTCGAGGTTTTGTAAGACAAAGTCATGTGGCATAGGCTCATCTAAAATGTAATTTGCTCTATCCTTATTGTTATTGGTCTTGATTTGATTCTATTCTTGCAAGATGAGGCACCGATCTCTTATGCTTGTAGCTAACTCAACATCTCAAAGATATCAATTAATGAACATCTACAAAAAGGTATAACTTATTGGAATTTTCTTGTCTTCATGGAGTTTAAAGGATGCAAAGGATAGACCTAAGTTTTCTTCCATTTGATCATCCTTTTGTGTATTTGGTACGAAGACAAATCAATTGCTGTAATTTAGTTGTTCACAATGTTGTAAAGGCACAAAGGATTTTGCCTACACTTGCTAATTTGAAATCCTTTGTTTATATATCTACGAATGTGTCAATTATCCACACATTTAGGGTCTATAGCTACAAACTATATGAAACTGTGAGATTTTGCCAAGATCAAGAGGCAATGGAAAACACAAATAAGAGAGAACAAAATAGATGATAGAAATAAGCCGTATTCTATCAAGATGAAAAATATGATCAACTGGATCATTAAGCATTACATACAATGAATATAAGCCTACTTATATAGGCAAGGCTAGGGATATGTGAGCAGACAAACATGACATGTGGCTCAATAAGAAACAAGGGTAGGTAGGAAATAGGTGTGGGTAGGTAGGAGAAACAATGTAATAGTCCACATGAGGTGGATCACCCACTGAATGTGGAGTGTAACAACAAGATCAACACCATAAAAGGTGGAAATTCTCCTACAAACACTATCCCAATGTGGCACAAACACCCAAGTGTCTCATACCCAAACTACTATGAGATGCATTTCTTAAGTAAACTTAAGTAAAGTGTAATAATATCCATGATGAATAATTATTTACACCAACACCCCCCCTTAAGTGCAACTTAGGGGAATGCACTTAAGTCTACAATGCAACTAAGCAATGCAAGATGGGTCCCGGCTACTAGGCCATGTTAGATACCCATGTACAAATGCAAATGCATGAAAACCAATGCAATGAAATCTCTCACAAAGTGGGGAAAGAGAGAAAAACCCAATGGGAAAAAACCCTCCCCCAAAAGAGAGATGAAAGCTATACAAGAGAACTCTCATAGAAGAATGTGAAGGACAAAACCCCATGTGAGGAAAAAGTCCCCCCCATATGAGAGAAGAAGAGAAGCTAGGAAGCCCCGCCTCAGTGTGGAATCTGCACCAATGATAGAAGCTCGATGTATGAAGAAACTGCTCCACGAACGTCGAACAACATTCCTCCCCTTAGGAAGAAACAAAACCAAAGATGTATCCATGAAGTCTCCCCAATCATGAAGGGAAGATGTATGAAAAAAACTCATGATGAAAGGAATCTCTAAAAATTGCTCAAGTGTCCCCATGTCGATGCTGAAAGATACCCCCTCCAAAGGTGGTAAACTGTGCCACACTGCTGAAAAAGGCACTCCAAGATCTAGTGGAGATGGATGTAGAACATGTCCCAAAGACTCACATATCTCCTCAAAACATAAAGAGACCTCCTCCAACTGTTGTGCATAAGTATCCATAATCATATCAACCTCAAAAGAATTATCATGTAGAGAATGAACAAGAGGGTCAGAGTGTGCCCTCGCAACAATCGAAGAAGGATCATCTTCATCAAAGAGAAGATGAATGTCATCAATGATGTCTCCCAAATCTGTAATGTAGGATTCCACAAACAAACCTGCAATGCCTGTCAAGTAATCATCCCATGAATCTGAATCTGGAAGACAATGAATATCCTGTTGCACTGAATCACATGAAGGCAAAACTGTCGCACTATCTGCATCATCAGGTGCAATAGGTGATGTGATATCAATATGAGGAGATGAAATACAAGACTCAAGAATGGGTTCACATGTGAGAATCCCCATGTTCAAGTGCCCAAAGTTCTCCTCAAAATCTGAACCATCACAAGAAGTGTGATCATCATGTGTAGAATCATCAAATGTGAAATTATCATCATCAACAAAATCTGAAAAGGAGTATAACCGAGATGCATGATCAACCACCCCAGTCGCAATGATAGCTCTAGTCTCCAAGTCTCTAATGAAAACTGACTCAGGTGTGAACTCCACAACTCTCTTAGTTGCGCCATGTGTGATTTGATAGATAGAAAGGAGATTGTTTGTCAAGTGGGGTACACACAACACATTATTGAAAGAGTTATCCCCAATGTCAATAGATCCTTTCCCAATCACATCCATGTATGTATGATTGCCCATCAATATCTGCGGCATGGTGCAAGGCTCAAATGTAGAGAATATAGACTGCGAAGATGCCATATGATGAGAAGCCCCTGAATCTAGAAGCCATCTCTCTGAATCATGACTGATAGTAGCACATAGAGCTTTTCCTTTTCTTGTCCCAAAAGAGTGAGTCTTCCCACTTGTAGAAGCCATGAATGCTTGCCCTTTTCCTTTTGAATGTGAAGAAGTGGAAGTTGATGAATCATCCTTCTTGTAGACATTAGGCAAATCAATGTTATGCTTTTTGATGATATGTGTGAGCTCATCAATCTTCTTAGAATGGCAACGTTGCTCCTCATGACCAAACTTTTTACGATAAGCACAAGTAGGTTTCTCCCTCTTTGGTGAATTATCCCTCTTGGAAGAGGATGAATCTCCTTGTTGTGGAGAAGATGGTGCTTTGTCCTTAGGTTTTGATTGCCATTTCTTCTTGTTTGAGTTGTCCTTTGCTTGATTTCCTTTGTTCCCTTGATTTGCCACTAATGCTTGAGACTTAGAAGCCTTAAGAATGCCCATGCTTATCAACTTAGTTTGTTCCATCATCAACATTTCATTGAAAGCATCAAATCCAGGCATTGTGTAGCTTGAACCCATTGTCATCCTATGGGTTTGGAAACTAGAAACAAATGCTGCATATTCTTGTGGAAGCTTGCCCATCAAGTTGAAGATCAATTGAGTATCCTTCTTATCAATGCCACAATCTTTGAGTTGTGCCCTCAACTCATTTGCCTTGGTGACATAATCTTGTATAGTATCAAAGTTCTTGGGATCCAACATGGTGAGATCACTATCAATTTGATATCCCCTAATCTCATCAACTTGACCATACAAGTCTTGAAACTTTTTCCAAGCATCCTTGATTAGAGTACACTTCTCAATATGAAAAATGAGATCCTTTGATACATACTTTCTTAAGGTACCAATTGCCATGATATTTTTAGTGAGCCAATCCAAGTGACCAACTCGATCAACCTTAGGATCAGCGGGAGCAACAATAGTTCCATCAATGTAATGAGTTAGTCCTTTTTCCATAAGTTTACTCTATGCATCAATTTTCCAAGTAGCATAATTATGAGGAGTTAAGAGAGGAAACTTAGAAGAACCCATAGCAGTAGAAAAGAAGGAACACAAAAGCACAAAAGCACAAGAGACACCCTCCCAAATTCACTCAATCAAGGTACCCCCCTAAAAAATGATGATTTTGGCACTTTATATGTAGTGCGTGTACAATAGGCCACTTGCAAACAATGGCAAGGTGGATTTCTGATTTCAATTTACAACTTCTCAAAATGAGATCTAAGAGACTTCAACAAATACTGCTAGTGATCTAAACTGAGATCCAAGCAAAATGCAAGTACCAAATATGCCAAAAATGGCCAAATAATGAAAGTACAATTTCTACTTAAAATTACTGCAAACAAATGGCAGATTATGAAAGTAGATGAAAAAATATGCACTTTCAAAAAAAATGGCACCTGAAAAGGAGTCCATATGAGCCCAAATGAAGCCTCCAAAGTTGTAAAAATCGAGATTTCACGATTTTCGAAAAACCTGTATCCGAAAATCAAAAAAATTCTGCACCACTATATAGATCACGAAATTCTACCCCAAAACAAAAAAAATTGCTCGTAAAAACGAGTCCGGATGAGTGAGATATTGCTATTTGAAAATTGCCTACAAAATTATAATTTCTGGAAAATTTCCGCCGCAACATCAAACTTCAAATGCCTCTAGATTTGGCCTCCGAAGTCCGATTTGGATGAAACAAAAGGCAAAACTGACTTTCTTGGACCTCCTCAATCCAATGGTAACCTCAGATTTGACCCATCAAGCTTGAATAATAACCTGCAATAGAAAGCTCCAAAATACACAATACCAAATAGCATCAATTTCTCTCAATTAGCAAACCAATGACACTCTAATGGCTCTGATACCATGTGAGATTTTGCCAAGATCAAGAGGCAATGGAAAGCACAAATAAGAGAGAACAAAATAGATGATAGAAATAAACTGTATTCTATCAAGATGAAAAATATGATCAACTGGATCACTAAGCATTACATACAATGAATATAAGCTTGCTTATATAGGCAAGGCTAGGGATATGTGAGCACACAAAAATGACATGTGGCTCAATAAGAAACAAGGGTAGGTAGGAAATAGGTGTGGGTAGGTAGGAGAAACAATATAATAGTCCACATGAGGTGGATCACCCACTGAATGTGAAGTGTAACAACAAGATCAACACCATAAAAGGTGGAAATTCTCCTACACACAATCACAATGTGGCACAAACACCCAAGTGTCTCATACCCAAACTACTATGAGATGCATTTCCTAAGTAAATTTAAGTAAAGTGTAATAATATCCATGATGAATAATTATTTACACCAACAGAAACTAACACAATAGTGACAAGACTAGGCTTAACAATTTTGCCAACTAGACTTGGTTTTGTCTTTGTAGAAATGTCTATTAGATATCTTTATTATTCTCTAAGACCCTCATTAGGATTACCCTCTTGAGTCTTGTGGAGCTCGATGTGTAGAAGATTGGATCCAATCTTGTTCCATTGGCTTTCTCTTGTCCTTGGTTCAACGTCACCTTACTTGGATTGACTTAATCCCTAGATCTAGGTGTTGTGTCATCCCTTATGAATGAGGGTAGCAAGAAAAAGAACCCACACCTAGGCCATAAGGTATAAGACCTATAAATCAGCCGTCTACTTGACAATCTCTCTTCTTCCCTAAGAACTTCTTCATCTCATCAAAGGAATGAAAACTCAATAGAGCACAGGATAAGAGGCATCTGCCACATATGAAACGCCAAAACTTCTTTCACTTTATTTCCCTTTGTAATGTCCCCATTTTCAAGTACTCTTGTAGTGCAATTGGTGTTGGCTTTCTAGGTTGGTATCAACAAGATCAGATGAATATTTTGATGTCACTAGTGTATTCAGATGAACTGATGGAGATGAATGATACTTTTGGAATGGTTTTAGACAACTTGTCCATACTTATATATAAGTGTCAATCTGGACACCAATTAGGTCAATTAGGAGTCTTGGCCGACTTACCATTTTTAGCATATTACTATTTATAGTAAGTGTTATTTTAGGCAACTAATCATAGCTTTAGTCTCCTCTCAACTTCAGTGTGCAACATCTTCAGTTTTAGGACTCTTGGGAAACATTTGTATTTTAAGCAGATAACTATTTATAGTAAGTGCTATATCTAATAGGTCTCAGTCTTAGTTTCCTCTTAGCTACAGAGTGCAGTACTTCAATTTTAAGTTTGGGCATTTTGTTATTTTTAGCATATTACTATTTATAGTTGTTAGACAGTTCAAATAACCGGAGGACAACTGAGGGGGGGTGGTGAATCAGGTGTCACCAGATTACTGGAACATTAAGCAATTAAAACTTCATTACCGAAACACATAAGATCAATACCGGAATACATAAACCAATTACCGAAATAGCAAATATACCAATTAAGCACAACCAACAATTAGAGAATAGACACCAACCACATGACACAAAGATTTGTACGTGGAAAACCCGGTAAAGGGAAAAACCACGGTGGGAAGCCTACCCACAGTCAGATAATACTTTTGCAATAAGTATGTGATTACAAATTGAGGGGCTTGCACTTGCAGGAAAGTCAACAGCTTAGAGCACACTGCTCATTACAAAAGGAGTCTCACTGACTACATAGAAATCTAGACTACAATCTAGAAGGAAGAATGAACTGCAATAATAACATCTCCTATGCCTGAATACAGTTCCACCGGAGGACTTAAACCTCTTGCATAAATCCAACTCGATCACCTATGATCGACCAAATCCTCTGCATGAATGATTACTACATTGTTCGCTTGCATACCATCCATCATGATCTACAATGAGATCTTACATCATATTTATACAAACCCTCGACCTTAAACAATTAGGTCGGCCACCTGGACGATAAAACCTATTACATAATTATAAAACATGTCGGCCTGAGGCCAAACAAATATTATCCAACCCATTAGTCATCTCATAAACACATCGAGGAGTCCCAACAACACATCACATTAAGTCGGTCCATAACCTAGATAGTACCAGACCCAATTTAGGTCCACACATGCCAACGCAATGATCCCAATCAGTCAAGTCTCGAACACAATCACCATCAGCATCTTGAATCCCTACTAGAAGCCGCACCAACACCACTTATGCATAGTATCAAAAGATCTTCAACAAAGCTCTGCCTGTGAAACCCTCACCGAATCAATAAACCAGGCTTACCAGCATATAAGATAGCATCCGATCACCAAGTCAATACCAACTGACTGAACATATATCTGAGTAGCATGAATAGTAGATCTAAGCCAATTCCGTAAACCAAAGCATACCGAAGTATAATGGATCAACATGATCTTACCAACCAGAAACCAAACATCCTACCGAGACCAAAAAGATACTGGTAAACAGCCAAAGTAGCTAGTGCTGACATCAATGACAAAACATCAATGCAACATGTAATCATTTCCTCCAAATTGCCAACAATCTCCCCCTTTGGCATTGATGGCAACACTAGATGTGAAAAACATCCAAGTGCAAAGAAATGCCAAACAAATCTCCCACACAAGAATATAGCAATGAAGTTTTGATCCACACTCTCCTTGTAGATGATATCATAGAAACAAATCTCCCACACAAGAATATAGCAATGAAGTTCTGATCCAGACTCTCCCTATAGATGATATCACAGTTAAGTTCTGCAAATTTCTCCCCCTTATGTATATAACTCCTTAAGTTTTTCACATGAATATCTCTCCTCCTTTGACATCAATGCCAAAGATTTGACATAAATATCAAAGCAAAATGTAGTACCCCTCCTCGATCAATCTCTTTTTGTATGTTTTTGATTGACTTCAATGGAACATTATTATATATTAGTTCAGATTTTATGCGATGTTATTTCATGCTTTATCTGGATCCGTGGTGTATGATTTTATGCAATATCTCAGTGCTTATGATTAATGTTATTTTATGGATCATTATCATGGACTGACACTCCTACCTTTTATGTGCGATGCATTATTTATATGTTGAATGTTTGCAAGTGTATTGGGATGCGAGGGGATGATTTTCCTTCACCCACTCCGGTGAGACAGGGAACGTCACGATTCTCCTTCATTAGTGTGCGTGCCGTATCTATTTATATATATATTTGTCTATATGTGTAATGTCCCCTTTTCTAGGTGACATGAGATGAGCAAGGGTTGACCTGCCATTCGAGTTCCCGTAGGTCAATGACATGGTTAGGGGACTCATTCTGAGGGTCATGGAGCTTTGCAAGGGCTCTATGAGCCATTTTGGACCTTCAGACGACAATTCCTATTTTTTAGGGAGAACTGGCAGTTGATTGAATGACCACCTGGGGGACTAAGGAGTAGAGTAGGATCCTTTTGAGCAGTTACAGGTGTTTGGAGAGAGGTTCCTACTTTTTAGGGCGATTCCCTACTTTTTAGGAGGTTGTGGCAGTTTCCATATTTGAGGTTCCACGGGACCATACCATGGTTTCAGTTTCAGGAAGATTGGGTGTGTTTCCTAGTTTCTACGAGTATCCCTAGATTTTAGGGATGTGACTACCAGTTGGCCCATCTTGTCCAGCATCAGTCACAGATAGGTGACGAAGTCAGATTCATGTTTGGTTGGTTATTTTGGGCTATTATTGGATCTATGGAAATATTTTAATATATTTAAATATTTCGTGAGTTAGCGATTAAATAAATTAAAATAAGGCTATGTATCTAGCCATTTCGGAGTAATAAGGGGTTTTTGGCTTCATTTGGTTTGATATGCCTATGTGTTATAGCTCGTTGGAAAGGTCTTGAACTTTGCTACATGATTCTCACCTCCCGGAGTCTTTTTGGATGCTTGAAGCTATTTATTCGCAATAAAGTGATATTTTTCTATAGTTTGACGCCATAATTGGGAAAGTGTCACTTTAATTATAAAGCGCAAGCTTTATTATTCTTTAGGGTTCGACTTGCAAAGGGAAAGGAGCTATAAGGAGATGAAAACCTAATTGATAGCATCTTTGATCATTTTGAAACTTGCGAATTTGGGAATTGCTCTGGAAGAGTGATTTTGGTCTGGGACACAAACCCCAGGTCTGAGCTTGTTGGGACGCAGCCCTCAGCAGGAGTTGACCGTGGATTTATCTAGGATTGCACAGAGATTGTCAGAGGTCGAAGACACATCTTGTCCTGAAGATTCAGCGTGCATATTGGGGGTTTCAACAGGGCGGCTAGTCTATTTCAGCTGGCATGTGATTTGCAGTAGCTTCCACGCCTCCTTTGCAACCACGCCTTGTTTGTATGTTGGCTTGAAGGGTTTTATTCAGCTTATTTGGTCTTCCTCGTTCATTGCCAGTAATATTCCTCCATCTGGCATCAATCCCGATTGAGAACAGCTCCAAATAAATGTATGGATTCTTGCTAAATACAAAACTAGGTTATTTGCCTGGTATGATTTGCAGTATTTTCAGATTGCTTAAGTGTTCTTACATATGAACATTGTTTACTATTTTATTTCACAGTTGTTGCTATTTATCAATTACTTTACTTATAACATCAAAATCCAAAAAGAAACAATCCCTTTCTGCAACTTCTATCTATTCTATAAGATCACCGGAAAATTACAAAAATATAGTATGTTTAATTAAGAATTTACAGCAGCAATAGCAAAAGGATCCATTTGGGATCTTTCAGTGGTATCAAAGCATAATCCTACCAGCCTGTGGGGTGGTAATTGCATTCACTTGGTGTGATTGGATTTGGTTTTCAGTTGGACATAAAAAGAATCATCATGACAGGGTTATGTAAAAATAAACAAGCAGGAAGGGAATTTGATCAAACACCTTCAAAGAGTTCAAGACACACTAGAGGTACAACTACATCTAAAGGTACAAGGAGGCCCCCTGTTAAAACATTCAATGATACAACTATCATGGGTATTGCTCCCTTCCAAAAAAGCTACAAGATATGCTTACCTTCACCCAATTTATGGGTATTCCAGATGAAGCTGAAGATGCTATGAATTCATATCAGCTGCAAATAAAAAGAGAAGAACCGATTGACTCATCCATAAATGAGGTTTGTAAAAATCTCTATGAGGAATTTGATGAACATGCTACAAGGGATGAAGTGGTACCTATGAATGTTGAAAACATGTCACAAAGGTATGGCAACCATTCTGATTTTTATAACAGCAGTCCTTCATATAAACACAATGATGATTCAAAGGTCATGGCACATGAGGAGGAAGTTGTAGGAGGGATTCCAACAGTTGGCACGCAATATATGAGTGTTAAACAAGAGGGATGCAAGGGGAAAACAAGCCATAGCAGCCCTGAATTTTATGACAGCAGTCTTGCTACTGAGCATAATCAAGATTTTGATGCTTTGGTGCATGAGGATGATGTCTGTGAGGGGTCATCTCATGCAAACACTCATTGTTTGGGTGTTACTGATGCTTTTGATATTGAAGATACATGTCATAATGAGTCTGATTCAAATCAGACCTTAGAAGATGGGAACAAAACAGAAAATGTGCCTAATGGTGATGGTTCCAAGGAGGGTTTGACGGATGTGTGTGAGTCTATCTTGATAGGGGAGGTGTATGTTGAACTTGGCAAATCAGCAGCCTCTAGCATGTCATTCGAGCCACCCCACGAGGTTCATAACAAAAGTGATATAACTTATCTTCCTCAAGATATGGTAGTCTTTGGTCAAGAAGAGAATAATGATTTGCATTCTAGACTTGAAGGTACACATGGTGCAATCATGGGTTATGATAATGTGAATAATACAATCCATCATAAATCAGATTTTGTGCATTTTGGGACAGCTGATATAGAGCAATCTCAGAGGATGAATGAAGGATGGTTGGCAAGAGCCAAGCAAGCCAAGTTGATAGCTCATCAGGCCAAGCTTCAACTTCAGCACATTCATGATACTCATCACCATATTGGTAAGGAGGAACACGAGCTATCTAATTCTGATTTTTCAGCTGATATTGGTTATTTTTTTCATGGTGGTGATGGAATTGATAATGAGGCTCATAGTGGACCAGCCACTAATGAGTTATCCTTTATTGGCATAGAAGGTGTTCCCAATGCACCTTTCATTTTGTCACCTCTTTCATATGATAAGGCAGCGTTGTACTTATTGATTGGTGACTCAGTTTTCTTAGATTTGACAGTCGGCTATGAAGATCAACATGTAAGGGACTTCATTTGTTACATGGCTCAACAAAACATTTACTTAGCAACCTTTAATGAAGGCACATTAATTTGTGGAAATATAGGTAAAGTTACAACAACTGTTTGGAGGTCTTGGAAAAGTATTCAACACACTTTACTTGTTGGAAATTGGCTCATTGATGGATTCATATCAGCATTGATGGTTGGTAGTACTTGTGGCTTCAATTGGAGTGAAGTTCTTAGCTGGTTAGATGATGTTCAGGTTCACAGCAGCAGTATAATGAGTATTGACATGATGGATGGATATGACAGTGCAAAGATTTGCGATCCTGGTATTGACATGTGTGGTGTATTTCTTCAGTGGATCCATGATAAGTTGTTTCACTTAGGGTATAAAAATGTTTATATCAGAGTAGTGCAGCGGTTGGGTGAAGCAACGTTTATCAGATTGATATGGGATCCAGTGAATTGGTTTTCAGAGTGCAAGTGCAGATTGCTTGAGGGCAAGCAATCTTCGGGAAGGGAAGATTGTAATGTCCCCTTTTCTAGGTGACATGAGATGAGCAGGGGTTGACCTACCATTCGAGTTCTCGTAGGTCAATGACATGGTTAGGGGACTCATTCTGAGGGTCATGGAAATTTGCAGGGGCTCTGTGAGCCATTTTGGACCTTCAAACGACAGTTCCTATTTTTTAGGGAGAACTGGCAATTAACTAAATGACCACCTGGGGGACCAAGGAGTAGAGTAGGATCCTTTTGAGCAGTTACATGTGTTTGGAGAGAGGTTCCTACTTTTTAGGGCGATTCCCTACTTTTTAGAAGGTTGTGGCAATTTCCATATTTGAGGTTCCACAGGACCATACCATAGTTTCAGTTTCAGGAAGATTGGGTGTGTTTCCTAGTTTCTAGGAGTATCCCTAGATTTTAGGAATGGGACTGCCAATTGGCCCATCTTGTCCGGCATTAGTTACAGACAGGTGACGAAGTCAGATTCATGTTTGGTTGGTTATTTTGGGCTATTATTGGATTTATGGAAATATTTTAATATATTTAAATATTTCGTAAGTTAGTGATTAAATAAATTAAAATAAGGCTATGTATATAGCCATTTCGGAGTAATAAGGGGTTTTTGGCTTCATCTGGTTTGATATGCCTATGTGTTATAGCTCGTTGGAAAGGTCTTGAACTTTGCTACATGATTCTCACCTCCCGGAGTCTTTTTGGATGCTTGAAGCTATTTATTCGCAATAAAGTGATATTTTTCTATAGTTTGACGCCATAATTGAGAAAGTGTCACTTTAATTATAAAGCGCAAGCTTTATTATTCTTTAGGGTTTGACTTGCAAAGGGAAAGGAGTTATAAGGAGATGAAAACCTAATTGATAGCATCTTTGATCATTTTGAAACTTGCGAATTTGGGAATTGCTCTGGAAGAGTGATTTTGGTCTGGACGCAAAGCCCAGGTCTGAGCTTGCTGGGATGTAGCCCTCAGCAGGAGTTGACAATGGATTTATCCAGGATTGCACAGAGATTGTCAGAGGTAGAAGACACATCTTCTTGTCTTGAAGATTCCACGTGCATATTGGGGGTTTCAACAAGGCGGCTAGTCTATTTCAGCTAGCACGTGATTTGCAGCAGCTTCCACGCCTCCTTTGCAACCACGCCTTGTTTGTATGTTGGCTTGAAGGGTTTTATTGAGCTTATTTGGTCTTCCTTGTTCGTTGCCAGTAATATTCCTCCATCTGGCATTTATCTAGATTGAGAACAACTCCAAATAAATGTATGGATTCTTGCTGAATACAAAACTAGGTTATTTGCCTAGTATGATTTGCAGTATTTTCAGATTGCTTAAGTGTTCTTACATATGAACATTGTTTACTGTTTTATTTCACAGTTGTTGCTATTTATCAATTACTTTACTTATAACATCAAAACCCAAAAAGAAACAATCCCTTTCTGCAACTTCTGTCTATTCTATAAGATCAGCGGAAAATTACAAAAATATAGTATGTTTAATTAAGAATTTACAACAGCAACAGCAAAAGGATCCATTTGGGATCTTTCAATATGCACGTGTGGATTCTTTGGTGCAGGACATTGCAGGTACTAGTACCGGGTAGGTACGGAGTATCGACTCCACCTAACTTCACAGGTCTGAGCGTGCCTTATATGTCCGATGGGAGTGGAGGAGATAGTTGTTGGACCCTAACTTGACCCGCAGTTACATTCGTGTGAGTGTTGTCAGTCGGTTGTCTTTCCCGTCTGACCGGTATGCGAGTCATAGTGCTTTGGTTTGGTCATTTGTGAATCGTCATTTGATCATTTTTTTGTTTTGCGTGCTTTCGTTCATCTGAATGGTTATTTAATTGAATGGATGATGCTATCTTAGGTTGGCGTAATTAGTTAATTATTATGCTCTTGAGATTATTGATTTAATTAAATTAATGATTTGGTAGATTAAATGGTTAAATGGCTTATTTTATTGTGTAAAGTTGCATTAATATATTTTGTGGAAGGAAATAAATAATTGCCTAGCCATTTAAGTTTTAAATGCTTATGTTGAAAGGAAGTATTGTGAAAAAGGAAATGAAATAAAAATAAAAGCTTTTCCTTTTTACCTCTCCATTTTGACTTTTGCATTTTATTTATTGGAAAAGAATTGTTTTTGGAAAAAGAGTAAATCTGACTGCTTTTTACTTTTTAAATAATTTAAACTGATTGGTGGAGAAAACTTTTAACCTAGAAAGTTTAGGTTGAAATTATTTTCCCATATATTCCTAGGAATTCACGGGAATGGGAGGCAGAAAATTTGGAAGAGAAGTTTGGAAAACCATTCTGAAAGAGGAGCCGGAATTTGATTTGATTTGCAAGGACTGGGATTCTTCCATCATTTTGCTTGCTAGTTTGCTTCAAGGTTGGATAATGTCTTCTTGTTTGAAATTTAAATTTGAATATTTCAGTTGCTTCCTGTGTGTTAAAAAAATGCAAATCTCTTTGTAGATTCTTGTGGAATGATTGGAATGGAAGAAAGAGTGCCTGTTATTGTTGATCTTGTGAAACTTATATCATATGTTTGCTTATAGGAAAGAAATGGTTCATTTCTCTATTTGCTGTATGTTTTTGTTCTTAAAAATCAACTTCTTGAATTACCTCTTCTATTGGGAATAGAAAGAATTAGATTTAGATTGTTGTGTGCTTTCTAGTATCTAATTGCCCAAGATTTGGGGTTTATGTTGGCAAAATTTGGTTATTGCCTTTTGCTAGATGCAAGGAATTCTTCCTGTTTATGGAAGTAAGGAAATTTATCTTAACCCTTCTCCTACCTGTTGAATTCTTCTATTGTTGCCTAAATCGTTATTTATTGGGTTCTTGTGTGATTTTAGCTCACCATTTACCTTACTAGTAAATATCCCTTTGTAATTTGGATTTTGGCACTGTGTGTGTGTGCCGGTGAAATAAACAGAGGAAGAACCAAGCTCATGTTTTATTGATTTTAAATGCTATGGAAGCATGTATTTATTTTATTATGTTGACCTTACCTTACCCACGTGGCGGGCTAGTCCCACCACGCGGGTCAGTAGTGTCTGCTACCTGC